>NC_136490.1:118634783-119082283 GCF_053919585.1 Euprymna scolopes | reverse complement strand
GATTTACAACTGAGCATCATAGCGTTTCTCCCCATAACGTCTTATATCCTTTGAATTCTTATTCTCTCTTGGAATAAATAATATCGTTAAAATTCAAAAGATTGGACAGTTAAAGGCGCGTTTCTTCATTTTTATTTACTGTTTAATTTGTAATTTTTCGTTTATATGTGTATATGTACTGTGTGCATGTGTGTATGTGCGTACTTATATGTGTATATATTTAAAACTGACGTGGCACCTTCTCATTGACTATACCTCTTCCTCCTCCTCCTCCTTCCTTCCTTCCTTTTCCATTCCCCTTTTCCCCGTGTATGCTCATACTTTCAATATACCGATGAAGACTGAAAGATCGGTCGGAAATTATGTACCTGTAAAAAAAGTTTTTTTAAATTTTTTTTTATAATATTATTTTGTATTCCTGCACGTCACCAATTGAAAACAAATAAAGAAAAGTTATAAGCTTTTATACTTTTCGTATTCTTTTTTATTCATTTCCATTTATATATATATATATGTGTGTGTGTGTGTGTGTGTGTGTGTGTGTGTGTGTGTGTGTGAATAACAATAAGAGTTGTAACTTTTAAAAACTGCTAAGATAGCGGAAAAAATAGAAGTTGGTTATATCACTAAAAAATGCAAAACAGAAATCTTATATATATATTATTGTCTCTCTGTGTACGTGTGAGAGAGAGAGAGAGAGAGAGAGAGAGAGGTGAGAGCGAGAGGAGAGTTCGTTCCCTATGGACTTGTTGGGCCGTTTTATATTTAATTTCTCACGAAAGTACTTGATGTGTCTTTGATAGTTCTTAGAAAGTTTTTTTTATCGGAATGCGCCCGATAAGTATCAATCGAATCGATAATCAAAAAAACATCAAATTAAAAATGAGCTCTGATTTTGACCAAAGCTAACACTTTTATACAACCTAACATCGTAAGCGCATTTGAGAAGTTTTATCACTGCACAACCATAAACGCCCAGCCTATAAAAACTGTAAATTATTTTATATGACAGGGGCCCCTTCGAAATAAATGTTCCTATTTAGAGCGCAATAAAAGCATGATAGTTGACTTTTGTACGTTTAACTTTAATTCGAGTATTTATGTAAAAATAATTTCATAAAATAAACAGTTGCTTCTTTGGTATGATAGGGTCCTGTTTGAAATGAATACTCCTGTTTAGAGCACAACTGAACCATGATACTTTACTTTTGGATTTTAAACTTTCGGTAGTGCTATTATTTACAGTTAATTTTATAGAATCTATAATAGATTCTCTGCAGTGCAATGTAGACCATAATGCATCATGGACTAAGTCACTGTTGTGGAAACATGTGAAGCTTTCTCCCGGTACATTGCAAGGGGGTACTTACTTGAGCACGCAATGGGTTTGATTAAAATTAGGAGATTTCACCGATTTCGCTGTCAATAAAAAATATCTTAGTTCAATGCCTGGCAACGCCGGGTCACTCTGTAGTATTTTATATATATATATATATATATATATATATATATATATATATATATATATATATATATATATATATATATATATTAGTGTTCAGACGATTAATTAATATTTTTTTTATTATATCGAAATCGGTATCAAAATCGAAAATTTTCAACCTAATTTTTGATGTAAAAAACGATTGTGTGTTTTTTTTTTAATTTGTTAGGGGTTTTTTCTCCTTAATTTTCTATTGCTGGTCCTAATGACAGAATGATAAATATGAATTGATTTTAAGCAATCCCTAAAAATAACATTAATAGATCACTTTACAGGTATATTTTTATCATTCAAAACAACAAAAATATATATTTTTATAATTCAAAACAGCAAATATATATATTTTTATAATTCAAAACAACAAAAATATATATTTTTATAATTCAAAACAACAAAAATATATATTTTTATAATTCAAAACACAAAAATATATATTTTTATAATTCAAAACAACAAAAATATATATTTTTATAATTCAAAACAACAAAAATATATATTTTTATAATGCAAAACAACAAAAATATATATTTTTATAATTCAAAACAACAAAAATATATATTTTTATAATTCAAAACAACAAAAATATATATTTTTATAATTCAAAACAACAAAAATATATATTTTTATAATTCAAAACAACAAAAATATATATTTTTATAATTCAAAACAACAAAAATATATATTTTTATAATTCAAAACAACAAAAATATATATTTTTATAATTCAAAACAACAAAAATATATATTTTTATAATTCAAAACAACAAAAATATATATTTTTATAATTCAAAACAACAAAAATATATATTTTTATAATTCAAAACAACAAAAATATATATTTTTATAATTCAAAGCAACAAAAATATAACCTGTTGCTATATATTAATAGATTTAAAAAAAATAATGGAATTAGTAATTGTTTAAATAATACAATTCATTCATTGTTTAAATAATGAAATAAAATAAACAAAAAGACAGTGGCACTCAATTCGCCTGAGTGGTGGTAAATACTGTTTATATCGACATAACTAATACATATATGTTTTTTTTTCCATGGCGGTCACCACTTATCAAGGTCCGGAGGCCACTCAGGGATAAGGGTTATTGCATGTACATTAATCAATGAGATAGTATTGTAGTAATCATTAGTATTGGAAATTTGATAGAGTGTCTTACTTTATATATGCAGGAAAAATAAAACTACAAACAGATAAATGCCACCAATTTATTATGAGTTGTTCAAAAATAGTTATGCACAGTAGGCATTTCAATAGATATGATTGAGTTTCTTGTTTGTAATATATGTAAAGAGGAAGTCTCGATAAATACATATGTGTGTGTGTTTTGCGTGTGTGAGAGAGAGATTGGGTATGTGCAGAAAGAGAGAGAGAGAGAGAGAGAGAGAGAGACGGGGGCATTTAAAAACATTATATTCTCCTATTGAGTTAAATATCAGTAATCTGTTTTCATCCTAATATCAGAGTGATACGTAAATAAAAACTTTCCCATTTACGCGGGAGGAGGTATGCTACCACCGGGCAATGCCGGTTAACAAGTCCTGCTAGTATATATATATATATATGTGTGTGTGTGTGTGTGTGTGTGTGTGTGTGTGTGTGTGTGTGTGTGTGTGTGTGAACAGTGATAATACAAAGCGCAATAAATCCATTTTTTTCAAATTAAGTAATTCGACTTTACAAATACGTTTTTTTTAATTACAAGAGTCAAATCTTATTTTTCATCATAGATAATAATATTACGCTATTATAACAATCCACAATTGCCCTTGTTAAGGTAACATTATATAGGACAGAAGTTCAACATATTTTGCTATAAGAGGGCCAAACAGATTGACAGGAAATCTCTTGCAGCAATCAAAGTGAAAAGAATGAAGGAACAGCTAGACAGACTGTTTGATATATCTTCTTGTAGCTGTAAACTTTCTGTCTTGAGATGTAATGACTTTGCAGTAAAGTGCAAGACAGAAAATTGTCAAACAAGGCACATAATCTGCACTTGTCCTTCTAACAAGGAGGTAAAATTAATTCTATAGATTTACTTTATGTTCCTTTTTGTGGAAAATACAATAATATATTGGTATTTATTATGTAATCTGTAAACATGCAAATTTTCCAATTTTCAGGTTCCACTACAAGAACTGCCATTTACAGCAATTTTTAAATTAATTGATGGAACAACAAAAAGCCTAACAACATTTACTGGTCCTTTGGGGAAACTTTGTATCAATAATTATCAAGATTTGCCTCAAGTAGAATTCTAAAAGAATAGTGTCCATCCCGATCATCATTATCTGACAGCAGAAAAAAACCCAAATAATTTAAGTGTGAAGACCAGAGGCTACTTTTTGAGTATGCTGTTGGCATTTCTTGTGGAGACGTTAACTTAGAAAATTGGGCACTTGAATCAAGGAAGATGGCTGAAATAAGCCACAAGATTAATGTGTTTATGGACTAGAGTTGTCTATCCTCAAACACTATGATAAATTAAACATTTTGGTCAAATTTATCATCCAAGTGTATGCAGTTAGTTGGTTTGAGATCAAAATCGACAATATTTTTTTTAAACCAACGACAGTATATTTTAATATGATTCAGAGAACAAAATAGTTAACTGAAATCCAAATTACTATTTTAAACAGTTTAAAATATAGTGCTTTTGCACTACCTCCGGAAAATATAATATCGATGATAAACTCAGATGAACTAGATGTGAAAGAAGCGGGCATTCAAACGAGTTTGTCCATTAAATAGGTAAATATTTATCCATTAAATTTTATTAGTTTTCTTAATTTACCCAAACAATAGTTAATTTTATTCATATTACATCGCAAAAATATAAGAAAATAAGTGTTTTCAAATAATTTTTTTGTGTTGTTTTTTTCCAGAAATAGTGAACAACTAAAAAAAAAAAATGAAAAGATTATTGCTATCAATTTTGCAGCCACACACTGGTCAAATTTGATTGATTTTTCTCAAAAAGTTGTATATGGGCAAGAAGCAAGACATAGACACATTATTACAAAGTCATCGTGCCAGCAAATTAGACCTTCATTTTCCTTGAAAGGAAAGTATACAGAACAATTTAGTTCTATTATAACAGTTTATAATTGTTGCATTCAATAAAAAATTAAAATACATGGTTCTGTAACTTGCATCAAGTTTTTATATTGTGTAATACATCTCCACATATCTTTTTGAATTGTGAAATTTAAAAGACTTAGTTGCTAATTAGCTTTTTTTACAATTTTTTGTTTAATCAATGCAGTAAAAGTTGAAATATTTTGCTAGGTGTGATTCATAATTAAAATTATAATTCCTGTATTTATTTTTGTTTCAATGTATTTCATATAAATATATCAATTTTAATTGAATATTTTATAAAAATAGTGAAATTTCAAAGTCAGTGTTGTGAAAAATGCTATGAGAATGAAGGATTTTTCAGCATTTTTCTACACGATTTTTAAAATTAAATGCTCAATTTTCTGTTCAAGATAGAAATCTAATTTTTGGTATATGTTCTTATTATATCAAATCCCAACTATCATCACCAGTGCCATGTTGATTTATATATATATTAGTGATGGGATAATATACAGATAGTAATATATATATATATATATATATATATATATATATATATATATATATATATATATATGTGTGTGTGTGTGTGTGTGTGTGTGTGTGTGTGTGCGTTCGTGCGTGCGTGCGTATATATAATATGATAAATGAATGTATTTCTTTTAGTTGGGCGTAGATCTTATTGAACTCTACTGGCGTAATTCATTTCTTGTAGGTAAGTTGCTAATATCGGTGAATTTCTTGGATTATTTTTTTTTTCTTTTCATACTTAGCTTGACTCATCCAAGACATACACGTTTTATTTTTATTTTTTTCTTTGCTGGAATCATTGTCTGCTCGGAATAGCATTTCCCTTTCATAAGAATATTTTATTGATTCATGTAAAAACCCTGCGTAATAATGGTTAATAGTCGAGCAACAACCACTACCACTGAGTCATTCCATTATAATAAAGACCAGATACAGTACACATTATTTAGTATTAGGTTGCTTCGTCGATATAAAACAAATGATTTCTTTTTACACGCGGGTAAACGTAGAACCATGTTATCCATCATATGTAATATCTATTAAACGGTCTTTTGTAATGCATCAGTTGCAGACAAATTCAGATATTTAATGCTATCAACGACACAGCGATGCGCATCTGTGAGTCAGCCTACTTATAATAAATACCATATATATATATATATATATATATATATATATATATATGTGTGTGTGTGTGTGTGTGTGTGTGTGTGTGTGTGTGTGTGTGTGTGTGTGTAAAAAGTAAATACTAAAACAATAGCACCCTTATATATGTTTGAACTGAAATCAAATACATAACGTAGGAATGTGTATATTCCCGAAATATCACGCGACACAGAACTGACGTAAGTATGAATACAACGCAACGACAAAAGGTTTATATATATATATATATATATATATATATATATATAGAGAGAGAGAGAGAGAGAGAGAGCGAGAGCGAGAGCGATCCTGGTTTGCAGTAGTTGCTTGTCTAGCCGCAATGATTAGCTGTGAAACATCGAAACAATACTGCATATGGATTACTATAATGCTCTCTATCTTAGGTTGAGCATTTGGGATGTAATATACAAATTACCATTAGCGTATGTATCGATGCTCTTTGTATAAACAAATTAAGCTTAGGTACTTTGGACAATGGCAGAACATTGTTAATTTACTTCCCGCATAGCAGCAGCCGTATAGACGATCCAACTGTCGTTTGGCGATCGGGTTTCGAACCTGGCTTGAAGTAGTTGCTTGTCTAGTTGCACTGATAGGCTGTGAAACAGCAAACCAATAGTGCATCTGGAAGACTATATATATATATATATATATATATATATATATATATATATATATATATATATATATATATATATAAAGAATCTAATATAAAATATTTATACATACTCTAGTATAAAATATTTATATTTATATTATTCAATAATGTATATATTATTTATATGATTCAAATATATATCTAATATATTATTTATATTATCCTATATATATATATATATATATATATATATATATGTATGTATGTATGTATGTATGTATGTATATTTAAAAGAGTGTAGCTATCAACAATTGTGGGTTTTCCACCCTTTTATCATATTTTTATTTTAAAATATTTTTATAACGCGTTTCAAGCTTTGCTTCTCTCTCTATAGATATTTTCGTAAAAAGGTTTCTTTTTAATGAGAGTTTGAAATGCTATTTTTACATCTGCTGATACTATATGTGTTTTTCAGAGTGATGTGATATCAGAAATTCTGTCCCCAACAGTAAGTGTTGGTAGTGTCCAGTCAGAGTTAAGTTCAAAGAGGTGGCTTTTGGTCTATTTGGTGAAGGTTTTTATGTTTTTTTATGACTTTCTTTTTTGATGAATAGCACACTCACACACAATCACATACACACGTACATACATACATGTACATATACATATACACACGCATGCGCACGCAGGTATATACGCATGTACACACACATATACACAGAAATATATGTAGGAGTATAGATATATACATACCCATCTATACACTCACACACGTGCTCAAACACATCCACACACTAACATATCACACACATATTCGTTAATTTTTTTTCTTTCCCTATCAAAACACACAGGCATACACGTACTTAATCATTCACACATAAGTACGCGCACACAAAGTCAAATAGGATGGAGAATAGGTAGGAGGTGATATATACACACACACACAATCACACACATACATATACGTGCACACACACACATATATATATACATATATATGCACATACACACTCACATACATACCCATACGTATGCAGGCACACACATATACATACTCACACGCGCATATATATAAATATATGCAGGGCCTCACACATATGCATACATTCATATACACATATACACACACGAATACATTTACCCACCCATATATATGATGATGATTGCAACGTCTTGTCAGACGAGTGCCACTCCCTCAGACATTTAAAATCCATGAGCCCAAATGCCTGAGGGAGTATCTATACAAATATGATGTTACAGAGTCTTAGCTTTGTACGACAGCTAAGTCTCTCTCGGTTAAAAATGTTGAGATCCAGCAACAAGCAAGAGCAAGATAGCCAGCAACAAATTAAACTGCAGACCAGCTTAATGCGGGTACTGGTCTTCCGCTTTATGATTTTTTAAATGAGAGATTTGCTTCTCCTAGAAAGGTTTCCTCCACCACGGCTTACGGGAGCCCTCTCCACCCCAATACACATATACACACACACAAATATGCACGGTGTTAGTTGGCCGTTGACCCAGAAAAAGAGTTCATTCGCCCTTATATGCATACATGGGCCGTTGACCCAGAAAAGAGTTCATTCGCCATATATATGCATACATATATATACACACATATACAGATGCGTATACATTACCCCACCCATATATATATATATATATATGGACACACGCACCCACCATCACACACACACATACATATTCATACACCCATGCCTCACATATATATTGGTTGAAGTTTTCTTTCTTTCCTAATCCAAGCACATATGCATACATGTATTCAGTCACCCAAACATAAGTGCACGTACACACACAAACAAGATGAAGGATAGATAACAGATGATATATATACACACACACGCACACACAATCACAATAGGCAAAACACAAAATACACATGCACGCATATATACACATACACACATATATATATACACACATATGTGTGTACATACACATACACACGTATAATTTCTAATTGTTTGTTTAGTTTAGGGAAATGATATTATACTGGATATGGATGTGTGCGCCTGTGAATGTGTGCGCGTGCTTTATTGTGCTTGTTTTGTTTCGATTGTGAGGGTGCACATTTACCTAAGTATGCATGCATGTAAGTGTATTTTGTGTTTTGCCTATTTATGTGTATAATTATTGAGAGATGTCCAAAGCAGGGTTGAACTTTGCTATGAAGTTTTTTTCTTGTGTTAGTAAGTAGAATAGTTGTCAGTTTGGAAGATGGGCATTATCTCGACTCTGCCTCCACTGCATGTGTTTATATGCTGTGATACATACAGATGTCTATTTTCCGCGATTTTTATGTTGGATCGGTGTATGGCTACTCTATTACTAATGTTTTTTTGTGGCGCCTATGTAGGATTTATCACATGCTGCACATTTTATTACATAGACCACGTTTTTTGAGGTGCAATCTAGTTTTTTAATTTGGAATGTTTGTATGGGGTTCGTGAATGTGTATATGTTTCCCTCTGATATTATTTTGCAGACTCCACATCGTTGTTTGTTGCATTTTGTGACTCCTTTTGTTGTGTCTTGATTGAGTTTGAATGAAGTAAGAATGCGTTTTAGGTTTTTGGGTTAGCGTTTGCTTTTTATTATTTTTGTTGTTTTAAGGAAGTTGTGTAGTTTGCTGTTTTGATTTAGTAGGACGAGGTTTTTCATTATCTCTGTGAAAAGCTCTGGGTTGTAATTGTCTGTCTGAGTTGTTTGTGTTGTGTGTGGAGACGTATATTAGGATTTATTCTTTGTTTCGTTCATTAGGGGTTTTCAAATCTTCTACTGGTATATTTATCGCAAGTTGGACCCCTTTGTCTATAAGTTGTGGTTGGTATTTTCTTTTTCTTAGATTTATTCATAGTTCCTTGAGTCGGATTGTCCGAAGGTTTTTGTCCGTGATTATGGTGCAGATTCTACCTGCTAGGGTGTAGGGAATGGCTTTTAAGCAGCTTTTAGGGTGGTGACTTTTAAAGTGTAGGTATTGTTGGGTGTCTTTACCTTTGCGGTAAATGTCTGTGATAATGTTATTGTCTTTAATCTTTATCAGTATATCTAGGAAGGGTAATTTTGTAGATCTTTGTTCTATGGTGAATTTAATTTTGGGGTGTAGGTTTTGGAGTATGGTGTGTAAGTCTGTGATGCCCCCCCCCATGTGCGTTTTCAATGTATCTTTTCCAGGAGTCTATAAACAGTTTTTTAGTGCTGTGGACAAATTTTTATTCTATCTTTTCATATAAGGTTTCGATTAGGTAGGCTAATGTAAGGGTTGTGTAAGCCGGTGTCATTTTCGTTCCCATTGCTGTACTTAGTGTTTGGATGTAGTTGCCATTGTTGAATTCGAAGGAATTATTATTTAGGATTATGTCTATACTATCGATAATGAATTGCTTTGTGAATCTAGGATGTAGTGTTTGTGCGTGTCTGTTGATCCAAAATGTTATTGCTTCTTTTCCTAATTCATGGGGTATATTACTATATAAACTGCTAACGTTAAATGTAACTAATAGTGCCTCGTTTTCTACTGTATGTGGTAAGGTAGTAAGAAAGTGAATGTCGTCCCTTATGTAGCTCTTAACTTGATCCGTGAAAGGTTGTAATAAGATTAAGTTTCTAAGTCTGTTTGTCGGACAGGCTGGTACTGCTACAATGGGTCTAAATGTAAGGTCACTAGGGTTTGGGGAGCTAATATATTCTGAGTTTTGTGTATCGACGGCAAGTTTTATTACGTCAGATTTGTGTATTTTGGGCAGTCCGTAGAAGCTGGTAGTCTTTGTAATGAAATTCGTGAGGAAGTTCTTTTCTTTCTATTTTAATATTTTATTGTGTGTTGTACACAGTTCTGTGATTTTTGAGATGGTGGTGCTATCTATGTTGGTACTAATGGGTTTATAGTAGTGTTTGTCATCTAGTAATTCTGTAATTTTTGTTTCATAATAATTTTGTCCATGATTACTACATCACTACCTCTGTCTGCTTCTTTTATTATTATGTCATTATTATTACGGATCTTTTCGACTACTTGGTTTTCCTTGTATGTGAGGTTGCTTGTGCGTTTTTTTTTTTTTTTTTTTTTTTAGGTTAAGCTTCACTAAATAACCATCTTTGTCTCCTTTACTATCTAGT
Organism: Euprymna scolopes; assembly: GCF_053919585.1. NCBI lineage: Eukaryota > Metazoa > Mollusca > Cephalopoda > Sepiida > Sepiolidae > Euprymna > Euprymna scolopes. Next base: position 119,071,744 of record NC_136490.1, on the reverse strand, counting down.
GTTTCTATTAATCCAATTTCCGTTCGAATTCTTTAAGGTTCTTTTAAATATATATATATATATATACATATATATATATATATATATATATATATGTGTGTGTGTGTGTGTGTATGTATATATAATTTAATGATATAAATATTTTATATTATGTTATATCCTGATGTCGGGATGCTCCATAGGGAATATAGAACAATAAATACAAATTGAAATGATGAAAACTAAAATTTACATTATTTATTAGTTAAGTAAATGTTCAATCAGTGAATATGTAATTATAACAGTATTTCTGTAAAGTGTGTGTTAGAGTAATGAATTTCCCTATCTTTTCCGAGAGTTGATTCAATTTTTAAAATTGCTTCTATTGCGTTTCGAAGTTGTATAGAAAAACAATGTTGTAAGAAGTGATTTAAAATAGTAGAAGGAAAGTGATCCATGAAGTACATGAATCAAAACAGAGTCATGTGAAATGATTTGATTGATTAAATAGACCAGGTCAGACATCTGTAAATAATCATTTGATCAATTCCACTAAGCCCAAAACACAGAAATCCATAAAAAATTAAATGTCATGAACTTCCTTGAAAATTAAAATCAAGTGCAGAATGAATATGTCAACTGTCGATTTATGAACTAATAAATAAATTGAATTTTTCTTTTCAATGCCTTCAATAATCGAATAAGAAGCTAAAACAATTTAATGAACGCTGGGCTTTAAAAGAATATGCAAATTAGGTAACATTTGTGTAGTCGTTCCATAATTGAGTATATTAAGAAGTGTGTTTACTACGTTTTAAATTTACAAAGTAGGTTTTTAATCTCAATGTCAGTGCGACGAAAAAAAAACTTTATATATATATATATATATATATATATATATATATATATAAAGTTTGTTGTTTTTTTAACGATAAATACGGTTAAATAGTGGCTTCGCCTCAAAGCTCATTTTTATTTACTTAGAAAGTCGCCCATAATTTATTTGGACGTATATAACATTTTATTTATTTATTTATTATTATTATTATTATTATTAGTAGTAGTAGTAGTAGTAGTAGTAGTAGTAGTAGTCGTAGTATTTATATTTATTATTATCATTATCATTATTATTATTATTATTACTGTTTTAAAAATAATAAATATATATATGTATATATAAGCCTGACAAATACTCACAAGAATGAAACGCGGAATATTCTGTGTAGCTTAACTGCCATATATATTTTCGCAACTTAATATCTACTTCTACCTATGTATCGAACACTGTCGAAGTAAATACTGAAAATTTTACGCATAAAGTTATATATTTGTATATTAATTTATGTGATTAAATGAAGTAATCATATATATATATATATATATATATATATATATATATATATATATATATATATATAATCCTATTATGGGATTGCTTTGAATCCAATTACGGGATTGCCTTGGATTTTACTTGTGCAAATGGAAATTCAATTAACTTTCATCAAATACTTTTGCATGCAAAATCCGATCCTGCATTTTGCTAATTCCTACCCTCTTATGAGAAGGAAAATATTTCTTCGAAACTCCGCGGATTAAGGACTATCCACTTATCAAGTGTATCCTTTTCAGATTAAATATGTTTTTAACTCTTTTTCAAAGTGTTTTTTAACATGTGTTATCAACTGTTTGCTCGTATGTATGTATATCTATCTATCTATCTATCTATCTATATATATATATATATATATATATATATATATATAAAATAATGAAAATTACAATAAGTTTACCAAGGTAATCAAAATGGTAAACTTAAAATATATTATAAATATTAAAGTGTTAATATTTACAAGTAAAGTAATCTCAACCAGATGTAAAAGCTCAATAAAACCGAAAAGGAAATAGAGCTTATAATATGAACATTTGTTCATATATATATATATATATATATATATATATATATATATATATATATATATATATATATATATATACATACACACACATAATTATATATATATATATATATACATATATCTATATATATATATATATATATAATTATGTGTGTGTGATTGCTGACCCTTTTAATTTGCACAGCATTTGGAGAATAATAGTTAGCAAAACAGGCGAATAAATAAATAAATACGTAGATTTTGCCAACGTATTTGATCAGCAACAATGTATAAAACTTGTTAAAATTGTTTACACAAATCGAAAGCATACATTTACAACAGAATAATTAATACAGTTAATGGACACATTCCATTGACAAACTAAGTCTCTTTTAAAGTTTAATTATATAACAACACTGGGGCATATAACCATTTCTCTATCACGAAATAGAACATATATCAATGACAAATGGAAATTTTTTTCTTTATTTAATTGTTTGTAACGCTCTGCTTAACTGAATCACCGGATTAAAATATTTTTTTAGAATACATAATATTTCTTCGCCATCGTTAAAGTGTACACATGCTAAACTGGCGTGCCATTCGCCTTTTCTATGGTAAGCACATATTACTTATAAATGGTTTTAATAAGTTCGCTAACTACTTATTGAATGTAATTTTGATATTACTCCACTTTGCCGATGTTCAATGTAGCCATTCTTTTTTTAACGACTATGCATCGTCATACTTTTTATCCAACTTAATTATAATTTTAGCTTTATCGGTTTACTGAAATAATTTATTTTTATGCAAATATAAATTAATATTAAGTCATTCCATATAAATTAATATACTTTAGAATTATTTTAACAATTTCATAATTAGTTATGGATGAGGTTTGTACCAAAATATAACCTCCTATTTTAAACATTACCAGTTGAAGAGCTACGAAGACGAGAATGATACTGTTAAAACGAGCTACCTTTTGTGTTATAAAATTTTTTTGTTTATAGTCACTACAACAAATCTTAAAGCATTTCTGCCAGAAATCCAATGACGTATCTCTGCTTCTGACGCACATTCATGAAAAGGGCGGCTCATATTGTCAATATCAACAGCAGAAAAAAAATCAGGTCACAAATGCAGTTATCATAGCAGATGGAATGAAAATAATGTTTGTTGTTTTAGGGCTCAACTCAACCTATATCTAAAATTTCAAATGTATAGACCAAAAATTATCGGAGGAGTTTGGTAGAGTTCTCAAAGGTCAAATCGTTGAAATAGGGATCAAAGTTAAAAAAAAAATTGACCACTTTTTTTTTTTTGCCCAACAGACAAACACTTTAACTTTTATAGATATATAGACTAGCATGGGTGCTCGGCGTTGTCCGGGAATTTGGAGGTATATGCTGGGAAAAAAACAAAAAAGGGCAATTTTCTTAACGTTGACCCCTATTATGACACCTTAAAATTTATGGTTTTGGGCTCAAATCGAGTTATTAAGTTAGATCCATATCCAAGGAACCTACGTCAATTCCTTCAGGTTGTATTACCAAACTGTTGGTGAACAAAGGATCACATCTCTACAAGCAGAGACACTTTTATATTGCTGAAATTATCCTATTTACAGGATGACATTAATGAACATTTCTTCACGTTTTGTTTACCAAATATGAGATCTAATCTCAATTCAAGTAGAGTCCGAATTGACTCGCATTATTCCTAATTATTGGCGGCAACATTCCCGCCGAGTCCACTATGGACATACATGGATCCTTTCGAGGAACAACGAAGTACCACTTCGTCAATAGGAGTTCATACTGCCGGCTCTATGCAATAGAGGCAAAACTGGCCACCGTTTTGCAAATGGACAATACCAGAACCAATAAACTTTCATTGCTGTTACTTTGTAATACATTGGCGTTTGTGTTTTTGGATTCTTTAGCCTCTCCAGGGATTAAATTGGGATGTGAGAAATAGTTTCTTACAAGACAGTAGTATTATATAACAAGCACCTTCACCTTAAAGATCTTTTTATTTATGTGGAGATTTTCTAGGTAAAAGGATCTTTAAGGTAAAGATGCTACTAAACCGTATTATCGTTTCAAAAACTTAACAAGTAATATATATATATATATATATATATATATATATATATATATATATATATAATATAAAGCTGAATGTTTGTGTGTGTGTGTCTGGTCACGAATAGACTCCTATATGGTTGACTATTATAGACAACTGATCACATATAATGATAAAAGATGTATGGAGACACAGAAATGGGTATGTTTGATCTGGCATAATGATGATTCATTAAAATTGTGGGGTCTGCAAACGCGCCTGGTCCAAAAAGTATGGAAATAAAAAATTAAAAACTTTAAAAAAAAAAAACGTTTACAAGTGTTTTTGATATAGATGTACATAAGAATACTTTGATAAGTATGTTTCAACTTAAATAGGGATAGTATAATAAAATTGTGGGGTCTGCGTTCGCGCTTGGCCTAAATTGACTGGAAATAGGCACAAACTTTAATAAAGACTTTTCATATCTATCTGCATAAGTATACTTTGATAATTATGTTTCAGTTTGAAGAAATATAGTATAATAAAATTATGGGGTGTTCGTTCGCGCCTGATCTCAATAGAAGGGAAATATGTCACAAAGTTTTTTTAATATAGATCCACAGAATATTGTGATAAGTGTTTCAGTGTGAACAGGTATGATGTAATAAATGATGGGGTTTATCTATTTTATTTTTACTTTCATCATATTTTGCTTTGGTTTTGATACTCCCAAATTCGAAACTATCTCTTTACAGCCCTTCTTTTTCATAACCTATCATACTTTCATAAATCAAAGTCCATTTTCTGTAGGCTGTTTTTGAACTCGGGGTTGCCCGGGTACTTGGAGATGTATGTTGAGCAAAATAAAAGTGGTAATTTTTTTTAACTTTGACCCTTATTATGACCCTTTAAAATGTATTGTTTTGGGCTCAAATCAAGTTATTAAGTTTGATCCATGTCTAAGGAACCGATACCTTAAATTTCAAGTGTGTAGACCTAAAATTGTCGGAGGAGTTTGGTAGAGTTCTCAAAGGTCAAATCTTTGAACTTTGACCCCTTATTCACCAAATTTCTGGCCGAGAACCAATCATATCGATTTTCCCAAATTTCAGTACCCTTTACATCAAATTTCGAGTCTGTGGACTAAAAATTGACAAAGTTATTGCGTAGGGAAAGAACACAGAAACACAGACACACACACACACACACTCACACACGCGTTCACTTTTGTAGATATACTAGCATGGGTGCCCGGCGTCGCCCGGGTGTTTGGAGTTGTATGATGGGGAAAAAACGGTCAATTTTTTTTAATTTGACCCCTATTATGACTCCTTAGCATTTATTGTTTTGGGCTCAAATTAAGTTATTAAGTTAGATCTATGTCCCAGGAACCTATATCTAAAATTTCGAGTGTGTAGAACCAAAATTGTCGGAGGAGTTTGGTTGAGTTCTCAAAAGTCAAATCGTTGAACTTTGACCCCTTAATCGCCAAATTTCTGGCCGAAAACCGAATCTCAGTAGCCTGTATATCAAATTTCGAGTCTGTAGACTAAAATTTGACAAAGTTATTGCGTAGGGAAAGGTACACAGATACACAGACAGACAGACACAAACACACACACAGACGCACAGGCACGTTCACTTTTATAGATATACTAGCGTTTCAGCCCGACGTTGCCCGGGTGTTTGGATGTGTATGTTGAGCAAAAAAAAAAAAAACAGTGGTCGTAGGAAGGCAGGCTCGAACCCGTACCGCAAAGGAGGAAAAGAACGGGGTAAAACCTAACGTTTATGCTGTTACGACCACCGGCAAACCAGAAGCGACATTTTTAAAAATTAAGGCTAGACAATCTAAAGGAGAGGATAGCTTTAAAAAATATCGGCGAAAAATTGACCCACCCCCTGTAGAAAAGTGCCTAGTTGAAGGTGAAGTAATTAATGTTTTTAGCCAATTTTTCGATATTTGTCGTATGAAAGGTCGAACTTTAAAACGATACTGATCTTGGTAAAATCCGTCGCCTCTATTGAAAGTTTAAGGCAGACATGCAAACAGACATACATACATACATACATACATACATACATTTATTTGTATATTGGTAACTAAAAAATTTCGACCCAAACTGATGAAAAAGCTTGCCCTATCTCTGAATGCCCTTTATGTAAAATTTCAAATATTTAGACCAGAAATTGTCTGAGTAATTTGGAAGAGACCGCAGAGGTCAACTTTTTTTAAACTTTGACCCCTATTATGACCCCTTAAAATTTATTGTTTTGGGCTTAAATCAAGTTATTAAGTTAAATCCATGTCGAAGGAACCTATATCTAAAATGTCAAGTGTTTAGACCAAAAATTGTCGGAGGAGTTTGGTAGAGTTCTCAAAGGTCAAATCGTCGAACTTTGACCCATTAATCGCCAAATTTTTGGCCACAAACTGATCACATCGATTTTCCCAAATTTCAGTATCCTGTAGGTCAAATTTCGAGTCAGTAGACTAAAAATTGACAGAGTTATTACGTAGGGAAATGTACACACAAAGACACACAGATACACAGACAGACAGACAGACACTTACACTTTTTATATATATATATGTGTGTGTGTGTGTGTGTGTGTGTGTGTGTGTGTGTGTGTATCGAAAGAAGGCGGCGCAATGAAGAAAAAGTTAATGTGAGTTTTTTTTTTAATGTCCTGATGTAATAGAGAGATAAATGTCCGTGTTTTAATTAACGTGTTATTCAAACAAAAATTTTAAACAGAATAGATGATACTTGTTGCCTATTTTATTTAAACTACTTTGTTTTAATATTTTTGTATTGATAATTTTTATTCTTTGGATCATGCGTAAAGAAAGGCTACTAGATCGTTGAAAAGCTGTTATAAGTATAGTTAATGAAAGGTCGGAGTTCTAATATGTGTATATATATATATATATATATATATATATATATATATATATATATATTTAACAATCGTAAGCCTGATAACAACAGATATATCTGAAGGAATGAAAAAGTAAACAAGATCACTTATAGACAAAGGGTAGAGGGCTCAAGAGACAATGAATGCCTACTATAGTAAGCATGACTGCGCGAGGAGTTTATTATGAAGCAAAGGTTCTGCTATAACCAGTCCCACGTCCTCTGAATCTCTATTACTTTAGTTCAGTGCCAAGAAGAAGGATACGGTTTTTTCGGGTTATGATATGGATTACGATGTTTTTTTTTCTTCCGGCCCCTGGTTACGGTATTTGCCCCGATTTACGTTGTTATTTACAGTGTTAATTTATTATATACGTATGTATTATATACGGTACTGTATTTTGGTACTAATTTTAATACCGTATCTCTCTGTTCTACCGTATATATATATATATATATATATATATATATATATATATATATATATATATATATATATATATATATATATAATTAAACGCATTTTTAAGTTTTTAACCGATACCAATACAGATTTCAAAGGTTTTTATACATAAGTAAAGAGATTTTAAAATTAATTTGGGTTCAAATTAAAATCGATTTATATAAAGAATTTTTTTTTTCGAAATTAGATCTTAAATTTAAATAATTCAAAGTTTAAAATTAGGTATTACATCATCCGATAAAAAAGGGGGGGATTTAACAAAACGAGATTTAAACGTGAATTCGCGAGGTGTATATACTTCACACTTCCGGTTATAAGATATACGAATATTGGCTAAATAGAGCTAGATAAGGATACCTTAAACGGGCCTTATTATCGGGCTTGAAACCGACGGTACCAATGATCTGTCTCAATTAACAACTTTCTGTACACAAAATACAATATATATATATATATATATATATACATGCATTACTTCGTATTTTATACCATATATATATATATATATATATATATATATATATATATATATATATATATAAACTGTGTTACTGTATAATCTAGCGATTTGTATATATTACTAAATATATGCTAGATACTCGTATTATCATGATTCTACGGAACTAGAATCTGTGTTTACTTACCAATTATCGCCTGGTGAACGATCTTTTGTTGGAACAAATCACTATGCATCGATGTTTGCATAAGTACAACTCCACTAATTGCATGTCGCCATACAGTTCAAATCGAAAGTAGTACTAACGGGCTACCGTCATTTTATAAATGTTTCTGTGTTCAGTCCGAATCCAGTAATTTCAAAGCGCCTGTTCCACTGAATATTCGTTCGGCTCCGAGATAAAGAAACCATTACGGGGAAGATTAGAAGTCAGGAACGAATAATGAGGAGAATCTTAGAATTGGAACAGAGACTTTTGGTTTAGTGGATGCGGAGTGGATGGAAGCTGGTGTCTAAACGGGGATGTGATCGAAGTGAACAATGAACGAAGCATCAGAAAAGGCCTGAGAAATTATTTAATCGAGGTCAGAGGTCAAAAGTGAGCGGAACTGTTAGACGAATGGTTTCAGAAAATGGCTGGTATTGGTGTGAAGCATCAGGAGAAAAGAGATAAACCAGGCGTGCTGTGAAATTGCGTCCGTAAAGAGGGATACATCCGAGAGAAGGAGTTGGATAGGGGAAGGGTTGTCTGATTAACGTTATGAATAAGAAGTAAAGTAACCGTTAGCAAAAAGGCATGAACAATAGAAAAAGATGTGTTGTCTGGTAAATACAGATGCCATTGAGAGATCACACATTAGCCATTGTATCGCAGATTATACAAACACTCATGTATCTCTGTTTATTTAAAGTTAGATACATATATATGTATACATGAAAATGTATAGATATATCTATATACAGGGTGACCCCCCCCCCAAAAAAAAACGGGCCCTAACTCTAATTAGGCTCCGTTTCTTAGTGCTTTGTCCGAATGAGATGAAACTTTGGTAATAACTAGTTTATTATATTCAAAATATCACATCAAAACACTAAGGTCTTTGGCCTTTTTTCTCCGTTCTACAGCATATGTTCTAGATGGCCTCCATTTAGCTTTTGTTTTTTTGAGATCACCCTGTATCTATAAAAGTGAGAATGTGTGTGAGAGTACACTTCTCAATCTATATACTCCACGAATTTTTTTTATCTGCAGTTTTGAAATTCGGTATATAACGTATTCAAACATGAGGAGAACTCTGTAATTGGTTTTCATCCGGAAAAAAGGGTTGCTAAGGGGTCAAATTTGAACAAATAGTACTTGGGGGGATCATCGAATTATTATCTGTTTGTCAACTGTTTCACGAGGTTTTAATACACTTTTTGAAGATCGTAGCAAGTTGGTCTAATGTTTATCCTACATGATTCACTGTCTTTAGATTTTGATTTCGATCTCGACTCGAGTATTTTTTTTTTTAATTACAAAATGTGAATTCTTCAGAAAAAAAAAACATAATATTCCCATGTCTCAGTTTCTTTCCATTTTGTACATCATTCTTTTAAATCAAATTAACGTTACGCTTTATACCGGGCAACGCCGGGTACATATTCTGCTTTACATATATAACTCCGCGGAATAAAGAATCTTCAAAAATGTTCACCGTGTTTTCTTTGTCAAATAATAAATTTTTTGTAAATCCTAATTTGCAGAGTTTAATTTACATTCTTATATATCTATCTATCTATCTATCTATCTATCTATCTATATATATATATATATATATATATATATATGTGTGTGTGTGTATGTGTGTGTGTGTTTGTGTGTGTGTTTGTATGTGTGTGTGTTTGTGTGTGTGCGTGGTTCGCAGAATTACATTCACCTGCAAAAAATCTTGCTAATTTGCATATTCTTTTAGACATTCATTTTAATTAATTCCCTATTAGTTTTTTTCGGTTTCTAAAGGGATGAGTACCTTTAGTTAACTATTACGTCTAATTATATTCATGCAAATACTTTACATGATTTATACTTGCGTAACATTTGTGTAAAACAGTTATAGTAAACACCAACCTCTATCGCTATTATCTATGTTTTAATGTCTAACCTTGCAGCAAACATGTCTTCATAGCTCAGTCATTAACATCACATGAAAAAGTAAGTCTTAAGGTAAATGTTTTGGTTTCGATTCTAGACGGTGGCACAAGAGTAAGATTTTTTTTTTATTACTATATATTTGTTCCAATACAATATTATAATAAATACAGAATCTGCAAAAATTAAAATATCATATTAAAGAGTATTTTACAACCAAGTAATTGCGGGACGTCTAGAACACCCCACACACACGCACACATACACGTGTGTATATATATATATATATATATATATATATATATATATATATATATATAGTACCGTTTCGCTGTATCACAGTTCATCAGCGCAGTTAAACAAGCAACTACCTTAAGCTAGAATCGAAACCCGACCACCCAAACAATAGTCAGAGTTTCTAATCGTTGCGTTATTCGATTGCTGCTATGCAAGTAGTAAATTAACAATATTTTGATATTGTCCAAATGCCTAAGCTCGATTTGTTTACACAAAGAGCATAGCCTAATACGCTAATGGCAGTTTATATATCACTTCCCAAAATGCTCAACCCAAGAAAAACACTAATGTATATTTTGTTTATTTATTTACTGATTTTTATCCTCATCTTCATAGTTTATGTTTCCCGATTTTTCGGCGAACTATTCCGCTGGCTGATGGTTAATTGCCACAGGATAGGAATGCTGAGTCTCTAAACAATATCTTTAGTAATTACTGCCTTTTAGAATTTTTGTCGACTCAACACGTTTTTTGTCCAACTAGTCCTCTGGCCGGCTTTGAGTAGGATTAAAACCGCTATCTTCAAACAATGATCAGCTTCAGGGGTCGAGGTGCAGTGCATAGAGACGCTGAATCTTTACAGTCCAAGGTGAGCATTGTCTGCAGATAGCGGTTTCAATCCTACCCAAAGCCGGCCAACGTATAAGTTGGCCAAATCGTGGTGAGACAACAACAACTATGGAAAGCAGTAATTTCTGAGGATACAGTTAAGAGACTCAGCATTCGTATCCCGTCGCGGTTACCACCTGACGAGGACCAGAGGAATAGTTGGCCGAAACGTCGTGAAACAACAATTATAAAAAAATGAGGATAATAGTCCGCAAATAAATCAGTAAAATATACAAATTACTCATCTCAAAGAACTCCAATAATTAAATAATATAAATACTAATGTTTCGTGGTTACGCAATCATCCGTTTACAATGTGAATATTAACTATGTAGTCCGAAATTCAACTACTCCGCCACCAAGAATTATCAATTAGAAGGAAAGAACATTAAGTTCTATACATTATGTTGTAGCAAACGGGCGAATACAGAAAGCTACTCAGGTACTGTTCAACAGCCAACGACGTAACATTGCATTACAGCTTATTATAATCCAAATAATCCAAGTTTATAAGAAAAATAGTGAAAACTATTTCCTAGAATATATTATATATAATGCAACATTTTGCTGGTATTATGACTTCATCTGTTTATTTTCCTGTGTAATAAGCTGAAGTAAGTGTTTAATTAAAAGTATTACCCAGGCAAACAATGCGTTAACATAAAAATTGGTTTTGTCATATACAGCATTGCGAAAGAAGTAGACCGCCGTATCTCCAAATGTAACAGAGCGTATGCGCGTATGACAGCAGTAGCAAAAGTAGATGTACGACAGCACACGTATACAAATGACTCAGCCGTGTGCGAGCTTACGTAACAGCGAGGAAGAAAGAAAGAAAACGATTTTATAAAAAGAAAAACGTGGCCCGAGAGAAGACTGAAATAGACGTGTTACACACGTGGTCAGAGAGCGACAAGGAAAGACCTGTCCTAAACATGGCCGGACAAAGACAAGTATCACGTCTTCGGCACGGCAGAGTCTTGCTAAGCACATTGGAGTACGAAAAGGCTTTTGAACAAGAGACAATGCGTTATTATGAAAGTACCTGTAAATAAATGTCTGTTGTTTCAACTGAAAAAGAAAAGTGCGTCGAATATGTTGCTTGTCTTTGCGACTGTCTGCATACAACGTGTGGGCCCCGTCTGTTGGCATATAACGACTACTTTATAAAAGTAACGAAACATTTCAAAAGGGACACTTTTTTTTTAATTTCAAGTGACGATATTTCATTTATCGTTTAAGATGTTCCCCTTTATTTCTGTTAGAGGCTTTGTCCGTCAGTTGGGGCTTGTCTGTAACGCGTCAGTTTTAAATTGTACGTTAATTGCTGAATGTGCTGATTTATTTAATACGCCTTTTTTGATAGGAAAACAACTATCCTAACGAGAATTGCTGTGCTACTTGACATAGTCTTGCTTGCATTAATTGATCTACAAAATAAACGTGTGAGTTTAGACTCTAACACTAACACTAATCTTAAACAATCAAATGAGGTATAATTGTTTCTTGCCTGTTAATAAAACAGTAGCGTTCATCATAAATTAAAATTAGGAATACACGTTGATTCGATTAACAGATGCATTACGATTTATATTCTTCCACGTTATTGGTTGGAAGTTTTATGGCTGCATTGAAAATATTCTAGATTTTAACAATGCAACATCTTGTTTTATTTGAGAAGTAGATTATTTGAGTTTTTTCTCCACTCTATAATAAAGACCGACGTGCATATACTTGTATACATATATACGTACAAGCTCATAAATATATGTGTATGTGTGTGTGGTGATATATGTACATATTTATTTATATAGGTGATGCATAAAATAGGAAGAAAATTGGTACCGTTGGTTTTAAATTCATAAAATGAGGCTGAACAGAGTCATGCATAGACGGTTAGATATTGATACCCTAAATATGGATTTGAAACCGATGATACCGATGTTTTTTTTCTGATTTTGTGCCACGCATATATAAATAAATAATACCATATTACTTTTGAAATTGTACTGATAATCGAGTACTCTGTTAGGGTTCTCTCGAATTTCCCTTAATATATATATATATATATACATATATATATATATATATATATATATATATATATATATATATATATATATATATATGAACAAATGAGTAATAAAACATGTTAAAAGACATCTTGAAAAAGAGTTAAAAACATATTTAATTTTAAAAAAGGAAGCACAAAATAAGTGGATAGTCCTTAATCCGCGGAGTTTCGAAGAAATACCCTCCTTCTCATCAGAGGGCAGGAATTAGCAAAATGCAGGATCGGATTTTGCATATAAAAGTATTTAATGAAACTATAAGTAAGTCACAGATCTTACTTGGTTAAAAAAAGGGGTAAGGTAAGGGGAACAGGAGGCAAAAGAAAAATGATAAAAAGATTTCACATGAATGGATAGTCCGGTGAAGGGTAAAAGTAAGATCTGTTACTTACTTGTAGTTTCATTAAATACTTTTATATGCAAAATCCGATCCTGAATTTTGCTAATTCCTGCCCTCTGATGAGAAGGAGAGTATTTCTTCGAAACTCCGCGGATTAAGGACTAACCACTTATCTTGTGCTTCCTCTTTTAAAATTAAATATGTTTTTAACTCTTTTTCAAGATGTCTTTTAACATGTTTTATTAATCATTTGTTCATATTATAAACTCTATTTCCTTTTCGGTTTTATTGAGCTTTTACATCTGGCTGAGTTTATTTTACTTGTAAATATTAACTCTTTAATATTTATAATATATTTTAAGTTTACCATTTTGTTTACCTTAGTAAACTTATTGTAATTTTTATTTTTATTTTTATTATATATATATATATATATATATATATATATATATATATATATATATATATATATATATGAGAGAGAGAGCGAGAGAAATGTGATTTGTTGCACTGATATTGATATTAAAAGGCCACTTTTCTATTTTAAAATGAATACACCTTCTTATATACTTCGTCGTTGATATAATCTTGGGGCATTTTAGGAGTAAAATGCCATGTTTTGGTTTGAAAATGATAACTTTAATGATAAGAAGTATTAAGGTCCGATAGTTCTGGGTGATTATGCCGAAAATGGATCAGTGTGAAGCTATAAAACTTTGAAATCTTCCAAATTTTATGCTCAGCATATATGAAGCAAGATTGGCCCGTGCAGGAGGAGTCGGTACTTTCAAAAAAAAAAAAAGGAACATCATCAACGATCAACAGGTGAACAGCGACAAAATCATCTTCTCACTGTTACATATAAACTTCGGCTTTGCCAAGCAGTTCACCAAAACTCTGGGCAAGGACTTACTTGTGCCAGGCTTTTCTAGGATTAAACATGGAGAAATTAAAAGCTGGTATCTTTGACGTTCCTCATATCCGGAGCTCAGCAGAGATCCAGAATTCGAAAACTCAATGAACAAATTGAAGCTGGAAGCATGGAAGGAATTTGTTCTGATGGTGTAAAAATTTCTTGGCAACAAAAAGCCTATAAACTACACAGAACTTGTCAACGTGCTTTCAGAAATTTGGGCTCCAATATAAACGTAAACGAACCCTAGTTAAATAAGTGCCGAGCAGGGATAGGGATTCCATCGATACCTGCAAGAGATGGAGACCAGGTAGCAACGTCGCAGGGACAGAATCATAATGGCTGAATACTTTTGGAATCTGAAGACAGATTTCACTGCTGCTAAGAATTCTAGAAGTTCGAAGAAATGGAAATTCAAGAGCTGAAGTTTGAACAATTTACATGTTCTCATTTTATCAATCACTGTATCAATGCCCACCATTCCGTTTTCAATAATCGATATTTCTATCTGGTAATCAGTTTATATGTTGCCCGGCCGTAAAATACTCAAAAAACAATCGTTTTTTTCTTCTTCTTCGCTTAAATACATATTTAGATTGGTTGGTTGGTTGGTTGTTTTTGTTTTACGGTATATCAACCCTTTTCGGGTTATTTAATGCCGAATCCAAAGATTTTGAAGAAAAATTTTTTTAATAGAGTATATTTGTTGTTTTCACGGCGGTTTCTATTTACCCCATAGTTGGGACCCTAACAGATACTACCACTCCGGGGCAGAGTGGACCTGGGAGCAATGGTAATTACAGGGTGGCTCAACACTCCCCAAAGCCCACAAGCTGGGGCCTCACCACTGGATATAGTTTAAGGTCATATCCAGGACCCCCATTGAGGGACTTTTACCCTCTGCAGGGAGGCAGTCGGCGTATTCTAATGCCCCACCGACAGGGCCGACATATTTAGGATATGTGTTGACAAAAGTCAGGTTATAATGACACAAAAATGTAATCGATTTTGTCACAAGATGTGATTTTTTAAAACTAACTAAACACAAAAACCTGACCTGATGGAGAGAAACGGATGTTATTTCCTGATTCAGCAGTGCAGAAATATCCTTAATCAGTTGTTGAAATCAAGACAACATTCATGAAGTAAAAAGATTATTGATGATTTGAGAAATTTTGTAAAGTTTTTAATTTTATTTTCATCATTATTCTATTTTCTATTAACGTTCTATATACAGTGTCGAACATCGATTATCATGATAGAATATATTATAAAATATTTATCTTTACATCTTCTTATTATAAATTTTCTAATGTCTGTCTCTGTGTGTGACGCGGTTTATCTCAGCCTACAGGCAATCCACCCAGGCAAGTAATGTACCGAAATGAAGCTTATGACACAGCGGTTGTTTTAGTGATATTTATATCCATGTTTGGTTGATGGAAATGCAAAAAAAAAAAATGCAAAAAATAAAAAAAAATAACGATTTACTAAACAACGTTTATTTACTGGATATTTTCCCGGTATTCACCAGAACTTATTATCTCCCTTAGTAAGCTGGATTTACTGTCTGTGTGTGAGTGTGTGTGTGTGTGTGTGTGAAGCGGCTTATCTCGGCCTACCGGCAACATACCCATACAAGTAAGGAACCGAAATGAAGCTTATGACCCAGCAGATGTTTTAGTGATATTTAGATCCATGTTTGGTGTATGGAAATGCAAACAAAAAATGCAAAAAAAATAACGATATACTAAACAACGTTTTATTTACTGGATATTTTTTCCGGTACAAGGACTCAAGTTTGCCCAGCTGGGCAAACTTGGGTTCTTGTTATACAATTTATGTATATATATATATATATATATATATATATATATATATATATATATATATATATATATATATATATAGGCAGCATTTTTTTTTCTCTTTGGATAATTTTATTTAATAAATAGACGTTTTTTTTCTCTGTGTATTTCATTTTTGATCCTTTCTAACTTCCGAATAGTCTTCACTTCTGGCAGAAGCTAGCGGATTTAATCGCCCTATATATATATATATATATATATATATATATATATATATATATATATATATATATATATATATATATATATTTAAATATTTAAATATTTTTTGCGGGGTACAAAATTTTATTATGGCTATGTAAAGACTAAATTTAAACTTTTTCGAAAACATTATTTCTTTAAGATTGTAAAATTAAAAAATGAAAATGAATGCATCAGCTGACCGGTTTCGAAGCTCGCTCAACAGAGCTAAAATCGAGCTTAATTACGTTTTAAAAAGAAAGGGGGGGGGCAATGAATCGGAGATGAAAAAGTATGGGGAATATGTGTATAAAAAAGGGGGGTGGATTAATTATTAAATAGAAACTAGATTAAGCCCTAAGAGATTCTCTTTTTGTTTGTAAAGAGAAGGTCTGAGAGTCTTAATATATATAGTTTCTAGAATTTTGAGATGGTAAAGAGAGTGCGACTTACTAAGGATGGAAAAAAAAGTCCGCACTAAAATTCGAAGCGCAAATACGATTATTTATAAGGTGCTCTCCTATAGATGAGTCATGGGTATTGTTCAAAACGTCCGAAGGTAGGTAGTTTCCATTTCGAATTTTGGATGGAACATGTTGTTTTACCCTATTATCTAATCTTTGAGACGTTCGGCCGACGTAGCGCACACCGCAGCATACTTTTAATAGAAATACACTAATTTCACATCAAGTTGCAAATTCCATATTTTAAGTACATTACAATATGAGGTTTATTGAAAAAACTAACAGGACACCTGGCGTTGCCCGGCCGTAAAATACGCAAAAAATAATTGATGCAACATTAATACACTTGAACCCCAGTATACGGTGGCTCTAGGAAACTTTTTCTTCGGGTTACGATGTGGAATGCGATGTTTTTCCGGTCCTGGTTACTGTATTTGCCCTGCCTTACGGTGTTATTTGTAATTTTATTTGATTATATACCTGTGTATCATATACTGTATTTTGTTATTGATTTTATTGCCGTATCTCGGGGTTCTACTGTATTTATTGTTATAGAGCCAATTATATGTTGATGTTTATCCAATATATATAAATGATTTCAAATATTACAAAAATATGTGTATTAGTTACTATCCGCTTTAATTTATACCAAGTCTGTAGCACTCCAGATTCCGTTGTTATTTATATTTTTAGGGTTGTTACGATACGATAGGTTAAAAATTAACCGACTTTTAACTATGAATGTTTATGTTGCACATATGCGATGCTTTATTCGAACTACCCTGCTAAAGTCAACAGTTTTGTTTTCAATTTTAACCATATAGCAGCAACTTTCGGTCGCGAACCCCCTAATCGAAAGAATGATACGTTTCCAAAAACCGTATATAGCAACTTTCAAATCTATAGACCAAATATTCAGAGAGAAGTTTGGTGAAGAATTTTTCACACCATCCCCCGACAAGATCACATAAATATAATATTCAGAATGTGTGGGATTATTTAATTATTTCCACAGTCAAGCAACTTCGCAACTCACAAGAGCCATGACAGCCCAAAAATCGGAAGTCCAGGACTCGAGTTTCACCCTCATTTGGGTTCATCAGTTGAACACATTCGAACTCGGAATTAGAAACCTGGGTCTCTTGCATGCGAGTACTGTACCACTTGAGCAGCTGAGCCACACACAAGAAAGTCTATATATAAATATTTAAATATATTTCCGTGTGTTACAACGTTGTCATCTTGAATTCTACGTGATTATGCGAAATGTAGAAACTATGCATAAATAGAATTCAGACTAATAGGGAAATGAAACCGATTATCTAATAAGAAATCAGAAAACATGAATGAGTAATTAATTAACGTTGGTTTTTAAAGGAATATCCAAATTAGTAAACCTTCATGTAGTCACTTGCATATCCGTAATTGAGTATATAAAGAAGTTCGTTATAATAATTTTTAAATAGAAAAAGTAGACTTCAAATATCAATGTAAGAGTTAAAAAAGACTCAACTTTTATAGATATATAGATACGGTATTTTGTTTCATAAAACAAAATAAGGATTTTAAAAACAATATTGTTTTGCTGTGATTCCAAATGGCGGAACACAGTGTGAAAACGGATGCCATCAAATGTAGCCGAGAAATGTTTCTGAATTTTTAAATGAGGATTGATAATTCGTATTATTCGGCTCACTCGTGCTACTGTTCTCATCTTAAGTGTGAGTTTCACAATCTTTCATTCGATGTAATCTCCGACCTTCTTCGCGTGTATCTTGTCGAACACAGGAGCTTGTATGTCAAGCTATAGAATCACCACAGAATTTTAAACGAAACTCTTTATTTAATCACCAGGGGTAACATGCATATGTCTCGTCAGCAATCACTGTGTAAGAAATTTAAAGTAATTCAAAGTTGAATTCTGAGTATCGCCCTACTGAGGATTGAACCTGCAACCCCCAAAAGAGTGTTCGTAAAACTTAATTTTATCAAGTGTTTCAGTCGCAAATAAGTCTAGCAATTTTTAGGGAGACTTGAACTTATTCTTGCCTTTTGATATATCTATAATTATCATTATATCACAATGCTTCGGTGGATGTAATCTGCAACCTTTTTTCAGGTGTATTTTGTCGAACTCGGGAATCCGTTACATCCACCGAGGCATTGTGAAAATCACACTCAAGAGGGGAACACTGTTTCGAATTATCCAAATACTACGACTTAACCGAGAAGTGTAAAACGCGGCGACGTTACATCTGGTGTGCGTACCCGGAGACATAATGACTTGCTGCTGTGGACGAGGGTGGTGGCTTCAAATTTTAGATTTAATTTCTTCATGTTAACGCAGGATTTTAGTTTTCCCACCGCTTCTCAAGCAAGAAGAAGGACATAGTCAGTCTTTGAAGTTACTCTTTACATGTAAACGTTTGTTGCAAACCGTTAAAAACGCTGCTGGTGTTTGATATCATTTTGAAGGTACAGAGCTGTTACTTAGTTGGCTTACTCGAGAATACGCCATAGCAGAGTTAAGTATTGAGGGCGGTAAGCGTTTGCCGTCATAAATGAGAAAAGATCTGTAGATGTGATAGAGCCCTGAGTGTTTGTTCCTTTAAAGGATGCTGCAAAGAAGGAAGTTTTTTTCATTGAAGTGAATGGTGAATAAATGCATTTCTATGCAGATGGAATACTGAAACTTATTTTCCAAAGGGAAAAATGTATTTTAAAGATAGAAATGATACACTCAGCTCTATAAAAAATAAACCAAGGCAAATTATATATATATATATATATATTATATATATTATATATATATATATTATATATATACATATATATATACATACATATATATACATATACATATATATGCATATATATACATATATATATACATATAAATATATATATATATATATATATATATATATATATATATATATATACATATATATATATTCATGATCGGACGATTCCAATATTTTTCCCGATTCCGATACAATTACCGATTCCGATTCCGATTCTGATTCCGATTCTCTTTACATTTCTTAATATTTAACTATAAAGTTGCTTTTTTCTCGATTATCGTAAAAAAAGACATGGCAAATGTTCAGATATTTTCTAAAACCTAAAATACACTTATGAGGATGAGTTACAGGTTTTTGTTTTACTAGTAATTTAAAATCAATAACATTTGTTTATTTTATCATACCAGTGGTGAAAAAATTTAAACAAAATCAAATAAAAAAAACTATTAAAAAACCTTTTCTGGCATCGGAAAATAGGTACAATTTCTCCGATACCGATACCAATACCTCCAAATGTTCCGATATTTCCAAGTTCCGATTCCGATTCCGATTAGTGGTCCCAACACTAATAAGTATATATATGTATTTATATATAACTGTGTGTGTATGTGTGCGTGTGTGCGTGTGTGCGTGTGTGTGTGTGTGTGTGATATTTATGTGGTAGTATGATATAAAGAATAATAATTTACGGAAGCGTAGACACTCTTCTACTTTTGATACTAAAAAGTTGGACATTATATAAAATCTTCTTTTTATATAATTTCTTGGATTGCCAAGATTTTTTAAAAATAAGACACTTAAAAGTGAGTGTTAAATGACTTTTTCGATTCCGTTCCATCTATAATTATTGGCTCACAAGGAGCGTTCACACTGGGCATCAAAGATATCTCCTTGAAAACAACCTATGGTGTTCCCTGGAACCTGAGTGACAACAACTCTCCCCATATTTCCACTACTGTCCACCTATTTCAATGAAATTTGAATAAATCTGTGTTATCGCAACAGCCGCTTACCATTGATTTCTCGACGACGGCCGCCATTGGTCTTCATTGGAATTTGTGTGGCAATAAGCCTCGCGAAGGTAACTTCTCTTCGCACTTGTCCAGCGGAGATCTGGTCAGTGCTCTTTTCTCAGTCTTTCCATTCTCTTTGACCCTTCAGGACAATTTGACGTCATTCTTGGGGGGTGATGGGGCAATGGAAGGCGGTGGGGAAGGAGATAGATAACATAGATATGCAGCTTCAATGTTCTTGGTTCCATGTAACGCTTCTTCAGCTTTTGCCTTTGCAACAGTTTGTCTACGTATGTGGCTCATGTGTATTAATCTCCGCATTCAAGGGGTTTTCTTAATATTTCAGCGTTTTTTCATTATTATTATTCATTATTTCTTTCCAACCATTCCTCTGATTCCAATTGCTCCCATTCTTTTTTCACAACTTTTTCAGAATTGTTCCCAGTGCTCCTATTCTTATAGGTATTACCTTGATTTTCTTCATCATCCATATCCCTTTCAGTTCTTTAGCTAGCTCTGTGTATTTGTTCCATTTCTTCTTTCTTTGCTAATCACTCTGTAGTAAGCTGAGACAACAAAGTCTACGGTTTTACATGACTTTTTTCTTATTAATTAGTACGACATCCAATCTTCTTGCTTGGATTGGTTTGTTTGTTTGTATGTTCATGTTCCATAGGGTTTTATGATTCGCATTTTCAAGTATTGTTGCTGGTTTATGTTTGTACCATTTGTATGTGCGTTCGAAATGTAGTTACTTGCATGATTCCCAGTCTACTGTCCTCCTCACTTGATTGTGCCTGTTCTTGTATTCCTTTTGGGCCAGTTTGCTGCATTCGTTTATTATATGGTTTATGTTTTTGTCTCTTTGTCCACAGAGGATGCATTTGCTGTTTTCTTTCGTTTTGTCGATCTTTACTTTGATGTGGTTGGTTCTTATTGAGTTGTCTTGTGCTGCAGTTATTAGGGATTCAGTTTCCCAGTTTGCATGCCCTTTTTGCATCCATGTCCAGGTATTTTCGTTATTTTCACCTTTTGTCATTCTTATAAATCTTCCATATAGTTGTTTCTCTTCCCACTTTTCTTTTCTCATCTTCTCCTTTATCTGTTTTCTGTTTTGCTGAGTTTTCAGCGTCTCTCGCTTACATAATCACCCTTTCAGTGTTCTGCATTACGTATTTTTCTAGTCCTTTTTTCGTGTCATTCACACAGTCTTCTGTACAAACCAGTCCTCTCCCGAAGTATTTCCTTTTCACGTAGAGTCGGTCAACATCGTCCCTTGGGTGTAGTGCATCGTGCACGGTCATGAGTTTCCTGGTCTTATGATAAAATTATCTTTCTAGTGATACTGGCCATGTATTTATACCTGTTATTAGGTTTCTGCTATATAATTTAGTTTCCATGAGGTTTCTTGTTCTCCTGACGTATTCCTTTACAATACTCTCTTTTCACTTCTGTTACTTTGATGGTGTCTGCCTCCAGAGACCCGACGCATTTATAAGCGTCTTGTTGCCATGGTGTTCTCATCTCCGTTTTGTTGGGTAGACCAATGCCTTCTGTCGTCTCCAGTTTTCCCTTTCTTATAACTAGTAGTGCGCATTTTTCCGTATCAGCCCCATCTGAATATTCTAGTTGAAGATCTTAGTAGTGTTTATTAGTGTCTCTAGTTCCTTTTAAGCCCTTGCCAAAAGTTTCAGATCGTCCATGCACATGAGATGGTTCATTTATTTCTTCTTTATTAGAGAACTTGCATCCGGCTTGACATTTCTCAGTATGTTGTTCAGGGGTATTATGGCTATAATGATAGTGAATCACCTTGGAAGATGCCTTTTTGTATGTTGAATTCCGTTATTTGTTGTCCATCAGCTGTCAGTTCCAGTCTCCATGTTCTCATTGCATTTTTCCATCACGTTGATGATCCCGCTTGGTATTTTATACATTTTTAAGCATTCTATTATTATTATTATTATTATTATTATTATTATTATTATTATTATTATTATTATTATTATTATTATTATTATTATTATTATTATTATTATTATTATTATTATTATTATTATTATTATTATTATTATTATTATTATTATTATTATTATTATTATTATTATTATTATTATTATTATTATTATTATTATTATTATTATTATTATTATTATTATTATTATTATTATTATTATTATTATTATTATTATTATTATTATTATTATTATTATTATTATTATTATTATTATTATTATTATTATTATTATTATTATTATTATTATTATTATTATTATTATTATTATTATTATTATTATTATTATTATTATTATTATTATTATTATTATTATTATTATTATTATTATTATTATTATTATTATTATTATTATTATTATTATTATTATTATTATTATTATTATTATTATTATTATTATTATTATTATTATTATTATTATTATTATTATTATTATTATTATTATTATTATTATTATTATTATTATTATTATTATTATTATTATTATTATTATTATTATTATTATTATTATTATTATTATTATTATTATTATTATTATTATTATTATTATTATTATTATTATTATTATTATTATTATTATTATTATTATTATTATTATTATTATTATTATTATTATTATTATTATTATTATTATTATTATTATTATTATTATTATTATTATTATTATTATTATTATTATTATTATTATTATTATTATTATTATTATTATTATTATTATTATTATTATTATTATTATTATTATTATTATTATTATTATTATTATTATTATTATTATTATTATTATTATTATTATTATTATTATTATTATTATTATTATTATTATTATTATTATTATTATTATTATTATTATTATTATTATTATTATTATTATTATTATTATTATTATTATTATTATTATTATTATTATTATTATTATTATTATTATTATTATTATTATTATTATTATTATTATTATTATTATTATTATTATTATTATTATTATTATTATTATTATTATTATTATTATTATTATTATTATTATTATTATTATTATTATTATTATTATTATTATTATTATTATTATTATTATTATTATTATTATTATTATTATTATTATTATTATTATTATTATTATTATTATTATTATTATTATTATTATTATTATTATTATTATTATTATTATTATTATTATTATTATTATCATCATCATCATCGTCATCGTCATCGTCATCGTCATCGTCATTGTCATTGTCATTGTCATTGTTATTATTATTGTCATTATCATTATTATTATTATTATTATTATTATTATTATTATTATTATTATTGGTCTCCAGTTTTCCCTTTCTTATAACTAGTAGTGCGCAAATTTGCAAATAAATCTGTGTTATCGCAACAGCCGCTTACCATTGATTTCTCGACGACAGCCGCCATTGGTCTTCATTGGAATTTGAGTGGCAATAAACCTCGCGAAGGTAACTTCTCTTTGCACTTGTCCAGCGGAGATCTGGTCAGTGCTCTTTTCTCAGTCTTTCCATTCTCTTTGACCCTTCTGGACAATTTGACGTCATTCTTGGAGGGGGTGATGGGGCAATGGAAGGCGGTGGGAAAGGAGATAGATAACATAGATATGCAGCTTCAATGTTCTTGGTTCCATGTAACGCTTCTTCAGCTTTTGCCTTTGCAACAGTTTGTCTACGTATGTGGCTCATGTGTATTAATCTCCGCATTCAAGGGGTTTTCTTAATATTTCAGCGTTTTTTCATTATTGTTATTCATTATTTCTTTCCAACCATTCCTCTGATTCCAATTGTTCCCATTCTTTTTTTACAACTTTTTCAGAATGGTTCCCATTCTGAAAAAGTTGTTGTTGTTGTTGTTGTTGTTGTTGTTGTTGTAATAATAATAATAATAATAATAATACAGCATAAAGTCTACGATTTGACAGGACTTGACACACTGGTTCCCATTAGATTACCGAAGTCAAGCAACGTTAAACCTGGTCAGTATCAAAATGGGGGACCATTTGGGAATTCTTAGTGCTCTATGTACCATCCGCTTATCTCGGCATTGTTTCCAGTCGTTTAGCACCTCTCCTTGCCACTGGACTAAAGCAGTGCCGATTCAAGAGATGCATGGTTGAGGATTGTTGAGGGGGGGACCAGAGATCAAAGTTCAGATGAGCACCTGCCATAATGCTCTTCTTCATACATGGATTTTACCTCTGCGTGAAAATGATCAAATTATGCTGTTTAAATCAATTTTGTAGTGAATAAAGTTTGAGTTCTATATTGGCGGGCTTTAATATTTTTTACTGCAAAATGCGCCCTATATTTGTTCAATGAATGCCGTATTAGCTTTAGGGTTTACTTTTCTATATTGCTTACATGCTAAATGCAAATGTTATTTTATTAAGAATGGAAATAGGAACTTAAATCAGCAAAGGCCATTGGATAAATCAATTTAATCAGAGCAATGCTAAGAAACCTTCACGTGTTATGCAATTCCGTGATCTCATGAATAAATGATAGATGTCTGCACTCCTTGACGTGTGTCTATCTATGCATTTATCTTCCGGCGTTGCATGCATGTAAGTGCATTGTGGCATCGTTCATAAGCGTGGCTAAGTAGCGATATGCCCTCCACCTACATTGATTCTAACTCAGATTTAATCACGCCAATTTCTTGACAGATGTGACAGTTAACCTCCATTTTTACCAATCCTTTTTAATATCGCAATATTTCTTGTTCTGTATTTTTCCATTTTTTTTTTCGTTTGAACATTTCTTTGCATTCCTATCTCGTATTTTTCACCATTCACGTTATTTATGGTTTTTACTTTCTTTCACATATTTACATATTATATATATATATATATATATATATATATATATATATATATATATATGTATGTATGTATGTATGTATATATATATTTATATATTTATATATATATATTCTTGTCTTTTATCTTTTTTAACATTTTTCTGCGTTTCCTTTCTTGTTTCAATTTCCTTTACAATCTATCATTTGCCTTTTTATTAGTTGATTTTTACTTTAGTTAGTCTTTTTCTTCATTTATTTGTTTTTTTTTTAATTTTTTATGGTCTTTATAAGTTTTCGTCTATTTTTCTTCATTTTCGTCTTTCTGTTTTTTTTTTCTTCTGCGTTTTTTTTATTTTCCTTCCTATTTTTTTACTTACGTTTCTTTTCTTATATTATTCCCTTATTTGTAATTCGTTTTCTTCTTCGTTGTTTTATATTGTTATTTATTTCAACTCATTTACTTTGTTTGTTCCTTTCTTCTTCTTTAATTCTAATTTGCTTCTTAGCTGCACTCTCTGTTTTACATAATTCTTCACTTCTATTTTCTTCTTTTCTTATTTATCTCTGACTTGTTCTTTTAAAATGTCTTCATTTTTACGTTCTTATTTTCAGGAATAATTTCTTTATTTCTTATTTGGTTTTTCTCTACTAGGTTTTCTCGTATACTTAGTTCGTTATTTTTATTTGCTTATTTTTTTCTCGTATACTTAGTTAGTTATTTTTATTTGCTTTCTTTCATTCTTCGTATTTCTTTCACTTTTCTATTCTACTTTGCGTATTTCTTCGCTTTTTTCTCTGCCTTCGTCACTTTCCTCTACAGAATGACATTGGTTTTATCGTTCTCCTCGTTTTTTCAATAGTTTTCTACTTCAATATTTTACAGCACATATTTACCTTTTTTCTTGCATTATACATTCTCTTTCTTTGTAAACTACGTTCTCTATTGTGCGTCTTTTTTTTTCGATTTTACATGTTGCTTATAACTATTTTGTTTCTTATTCCTTCCTCAACTTCCCTTATTTTTTTGACACCATATTTGATTTATTCACACCTCTCCATTTTTTAGACTCTCGTATTCTCACTCCTCTACGATTGTCCTTCCTCATCAATATTTTTATATCTATAATTTTATTTTCCTCTTTTCCTGGTGTTTTTTCACCGTCTTCGCTTAATTATTTTTAGATTCAATTATTTCTCTATATTTCCCCTCATTCCTTCTTTATTTTACAGATTTTTCTCTGCCTGCTCTTCACTATAATAATAATAATAATAATAATGATAATAATAATAATTATTATTGTTATTATTATTATTATTATTAGTAGTAGTAGTAGTAGTAGTAGTAGTAGTAGTAGTAGTAGTAGTGATACAATATTTCTCTCGTGCGCCTGTCTTGTCTATATATAGCAGTGCCCTCTACTATGCACTTTTCAAAATTGAGGAGAGCTTGTAGAATAAGTGGCTATGCTCCCCGGGCGGTTAATGGACAATTCATGATTCTCTCTCTCTCTCTCTCTCTCTCTCTCTCTCTCTCTCTCTCTTTCTCTCTCTCTCCAAATATCTCCAGCCAGGACCGCCGACTCATTGTCCCAAAATGTTTCTAGCGCGAAAATGATTCTCGATAATCGATTATGGCGGCAATCATCGCCGGGTTGATTTGCATTTTCGAGGGCAAATGGCAAGTAAACCAAAAAGAAAGGGTTCAAGACATCGTGGCTAATTCGGCCGTGTCTCCGTTCTATTCGTTCCATCACATTATCGGATGATTCATTTCCAGACTTCCCGCACCAACTCCCTGGATTCAAAGTGTTTCGTTTATTCTGACAAATTGAAATGCTGTTGCACCCTTTTAACTTAGAGCGCGAGAAATGATTTATCTCGGATAAAAGAAACGAACGAATAATTAAAACTACATGCATGTTCTAAAACATTTCTCAAATATTATTGTTTAAGATAATGTCCTTCAGAGGTCGCAGATTTAGACAACTCGGCTGCTTGTTGTTACTGAAATATTTTCTACTAGCAGGACCTGTGTACCGGCGTTGTCCGGTAGAAGTATGCGAATCAGAGTGGACAACTTGTAGCAATTTGAGAATTGTAATTAAACCGATTGATTATTATCAGAAAACATCCACGAGATACAGCCACGTAGCTTGGCAATTTTGAATTAATATCTGGTTGCAGTGTTTCTTTTGCTATGCCGTTATTTTCTAAGCGGGGATAACTGCTCCTATTTTATTATATAAAAGATAATGTAATACGCATGTAAAACTAAAGCAACATGATCCTTTTAGCTAATGTGCCACCAGGAGTTGCAGATAATGGGCAATTGGGTATATGTGCAATGAAAAACGAAACTATGGAAGGATTTCAAACAATAGACAAAATAGGCAAAATATATTGCAACAGAGGACGCATTGACAAGTGTATGTGTTTTTGTAGAAGCGGCAAACTTTAAATTACAATAAATCACTATCTTAAAAATCATAAATCGACCATCTTAAAAACTCTACATGTACTGTACGAGTCGCTTGATTTCTTGCATTACTATTTTATTGTTATTACCAGAGAAAGGTCTTAACTAATCCCCAATCTCTGGTTCCTCCTCGCAAAGCATTCACATTTGATTGACTACCATTGAGCAAATATTTTTGCGTTCTACTCCATGCACCCACAAAAAAAAAAAACGAAAATGTCATCAACAATTTTTAAATCGATATATATGACTGCTTCGTTGTAGACTATATAATGGTCGTCTTCATGTCTTATATCCAGCAATGTTTATTAAGCAATTCTTGAGAATAATTAAATTTAGTTTATTCCAGTTATCGTTTCCAGTCCTCTCTGGGTACTGTCCATCATACATCTCATAATACTTTTTTATGAAGTAAGTAAGTATTTATTAGTATAAATATACATAAATATATCTATAGTAAGTTTTGAATATATATATATATATATATATATAACTACTTAATTAAACTCACATAAAATTAATATACGAACGTATAGATTTATGCGTAAACTTTAAGTATTTACTTCAAAAGTGCTCAATATGTAGGTAGAGCTAGTTAGTAATTTATAAAATATATATGGCGATTAAGCTACACTGAATATTTCGCGTTTTATCCACTCTAGGACTCTTCAGGCTTATGCGCCTGAAGAGTCCTAGAGTGGATGAAACGCGGAATATTCAGTGTAGCTTAATCGCCATATATATTTTATAAATTACTATATATATATATATATATATATATATATATATATATACATATATATATATATATACATATATATATATATTATGGCAATTAAGCGATACATTTTTCTGCGTCTCATCGTCTGTTAAGATATTGATTAAAGTAAATACAAACAAAAATACATAATATTTTACGTAAATACATGAAATTATACGCGCATAAATATATAGATATATGCTATAGTAAGTTACCTGCGTCATGTTGTAAACTGTTACTAGTAATTGATAAATACTAAAATTGTGTTCATTCTTTCGTGATTCGAACACATAACCCTGAGAGTAAGCATAAAAACAAACACGACTCCAAAATCTAAGTTTACATTTTAAAAGGTTAAAGTATATAAGAAAATTTTAGTTTCTGGGCCAATTCTCTTATCCAAATAACTATAAAAAAAACAAATAATAATTTAAAATAAAAGCAGAATTATATATATATATATACATATATATACACATATATACACACACACACACACACACACATATATATATATATATATATATAGGATGTTGTTTGCTTGAAGCATTGTGTGAGATAAATATGTAGAAGAGATTTAAAAGGTTATCACAATGCGAGGAATAGAATGTAGTAGGCGTTGAGGAAGAAAGATAAAAACAAGTTACAATTTGCTATTCAATAATATATTAAATTGTCTTACTGTGTGTGATAATTTTTCATAATATATTTCGGGGGCTCCCCTTTTTCAAACGGTGGATGTAACTGATCTATTTAAAGCATGCCGTGAGATGCGATATGACCCCAAGTGATCCTATTAATTTTCTCGTTTGCTGGAGATAAGCCTACTTGAATAATAACTCGCTCGTCTTCTAATAATTGTTCATGTTTTTGCAAAATGATTGCAATCTAAATAAAACCCGTAATATATATATATATATATATATATATATATATATATATATATATATATATATCGCCCTCTTGTATTTTAATAACAGCTTTTATTTAATAAGTAAGATTTGCCTTGAATGGAATGATACACTTCATCCATGATAGAACGCGTTCGTTTGTAAAGTAATAGAAGTGATGTGCTTATAAATTAATAAAGGAAATACGTGGCAAAACACATGATGCTTCTGTCTACGGAATAGTACGCGTTCTTAAGCAGGTCTCTGTCATTCTCGCTGGTGGATGAAAAGTGGAGATACTAGTACTCTTTAATATTGTGTAATTCTAACACTGTGTAAGAAAACTACCTAAAACCCCGAAGCGAAAATATAAGCTCCTGTTATTAGACGCTTGTTGTCAATCGTATATAAAAGAACGATTGCAACTTCAAATAATAGAGAAAATACGGAGGTTACCTTGCAGTCGCTGCTATTACGTATTGTTTTCTACTGCTACACAGCATTATGCGTGCGAAAAACTTGGAAACGTAGCGAAGAGTGCTTTACTACATTACAGCTCGCTACCTAGATGTTATCTTATACAGTATTGCCATTAAAAGCCAAGGTTATGGATTTTTTTTATACTAGAAATCTTTGAACTAAATATTTAGGGTAATTTCTTAGTATGCTTTCAACTAAAATCTTTTGGAACTCAACGAAAACGGACCTTAGAAAATGAGATCAGTATGCTAAATGTGTATACTGGAGTCCCTCCACAAAAATCAATTTTTAATTTTTTTTTTCCTATTGTAACTATTTGATAACTTATATCATTTACGTGTGCTCTTGTATGGACATACATACGGCATAATCACGCTGACATACCGCTTGCCGTTGGATCACCCAATTCAAACAACATTGTAATCTGGTCAATACATACTTCCAGGTACTATATATGCTCTCCGCTTACCTCGGTATTGTTTCTAGCCGTCCTGGAATTTTCCTTGCAACTGGACCCAAACAGTGCATATTCAGGAGGGATGTGGTGAGTGATTGCACAACTCTTGCCTCACAATTACACACGCAGCTGCTCTTACAGGGGGTATCCTTTGCCTTTAGAGACTGAACAGAGGCGTCATATGTTCAATCTTATTTCTAAACAATTAAACCTTACCTATCACACATATATTATAAAAAGTAAAGCCAGTCGTTTTATAGTTCTTTTATATTTCTTTATCATTGATGGATTTCTTCCTACAAGATCAATATTTGATTCTGGTTCCTATTTTCTTTTTTGTTAAATCTAATAGAATGTAATTCGATCTAATTTCTTCTAATCTGGGTCGGAATATTATCAAATGGTCGCCCTTTACATCTTGAGAAAGTTACATACATCTGATTCGAATAAAGCTGTATTATAAAAAAAAAACGCATAGTTTTATAGGAAAATAAATTGTAAGAATACTTTACCGGGCAATGTCAGGTAGGTTATAGCAAATATTTTCTAAAAATGTCGCATAATTTATGCTTCTTAATCATCAAATATTTAACAAGAGTATTTTATTTCTACCCCACTCTCTCTCTCTCTCTCTCTCTCTCTCTCTCTCTTCCCTTTTCTCAAAGCCTCGGGCAGTGTTTGATTCACTGCTATTTTGAATAGCCTCAAAAGAAATGTGTCGCCGTGATTAAAATAATTGTTGGCTATGAATCACGTCAATACAAGGCAACATTGAAATTTATGGAAAAAATCTGAAAATAACGTTAATTTTGCCTTTTACAAAATATTCGCCTTAATGATTGAATAACTTTCAAATATTGATTTCGCTAGCGATTCTAACGATTGGAAAACGTTTATATATATATATATATATATATATATATATATATATATATATATATATATATATATATATGTTACTACTTCATTTAATCACATAAATTAATATAGAAAAGTATAGATTTATGCGCAAACTTTAAGTATTTATTTCGACAGTGCTCAATACGAAAGGAGAGCTAGGTAGTAAGTTAAAAAATATATATGGCGATTAACCTACACAGAATATTCCGCGTTTCATCCACGCTTTTTGAATGCTCCCCAGCCTGAAGAATCCTAGAGTGGATGAAACGCGGACTATTATGTGTAGCTTAATCGCCATATATATTTTACGACTTACTATATATATATATATATATATATATATATATATATAAATCTATGTTGTTTAACTCATAGAAATTATACGCCGACAGAAATATATACACAGTTAAGTAAAAACAAAGATTATAAATATATTTATTCCGTTCTAACTTATAGATGCCCCCTAGCAGACCCTAGGTGTAGAAGCAGGACTCGGCGCCAACCCACAAGTCCAAAGACACACAGGCTTGACTTCAGAAGGTGTGCTACGACTTTTTATCTGTCTTTCTCTCTTGCCCCTCTCCTCCCCGGGGCTGGACCCGCTGAACTACTTTGTTTGGTCATACCTCGAAAACATCAAAAACATGATCTCTCATAACACCATAGCTGGTCTAAATGCTGTCATCTGCACAGTAATGCCGAAGTTCCCACGGCGCTAGTGGAAAAATCATGATCCTAGTTCCTCATCCGTATCGAGGGAGTGATTGAGGCTGAAGACGGCTACATTGAAAAGATGTCAACTCTACGACATAATCAAGTTACCGAATTTATTTTTCAATAGAAACGTTTGTAAATAAAAGTGTAGTTTTGTTTCTTTAGGGCGACAATGTTTCGTTCCAACTTGTATCTTGTGCAATACAAATAATCGCACGATTTCCAAAACAGTTTTAAGCTGCAAATAGAACTGAACGAAAAAGTGACGCTATAATGTAAAAATTGGATATATATCTTGTCATTGTCAGTGAAAAAATATAGAATCTTACGATCCAAAACCTAGATTATTATTTTACTCGAATTTTTAAATATCTTAGAAGTTTTAATTTCCAAGTTATAAATAAAGTTTATCTTTATATGAACATAAGTATGAAGAGATTTATAGTCAGGCAATATATGTGTATATATAGATTTATTCACCAATTCAATAACGAAAACCCCCACACACAGATAGTATTATAAACATAATTTATACTTAGGCATTTCTAAGCTCATGGCTTCTCATTAGGAGACGAGGAAAAAGAACTGGGTTATATACAATGCAATGCGATATCTAGCTAAGCATACAATTCGGAAGTTTATTTTAATATCTGGTATATAAGGGATGGCGGAAGGAGGTATGTGGTGTAACAATATACATGTGTAGGTGAATTTAGGGGGTAGTGGAGACTTGTGAGAGTTAGAATTGTGTACAATAAAGGTAGGATAAGTATCTGGATCTTTTAAAAATAGGCTAACTAGTATAGATCTAATCAAGTGTGAGGCCGAATATGAGAAGAATAGCGTGGGGGGCATTCAAAAATCGTTTATTATGTAACTGGTAAGATGCTGAGATATAACCGAATAATGAGATTGTCTAGATATGAAATATATGGGGTAGAAGATTATAGTACAGATGAAAATACACAGAGAGATGGTCGTATAACGGGGTTTAATAAATTCTGATGTGCAAAGGAAGTATAGAAATAAAGATTAGTAAACAGGTGATAAAGGAGGAGAAGATAATGAAGGAAATTAATCTATAATATAAATCTCACCTGTCTGTTTAAATGTATGTATGCATGTATGTATATATGTATGTATATATGTATGTATGTATATATGTATGTATGTATATATGTATATATGTATGTATGCATGTAGGTATATATTATGTCAGGTAATGTCATATGCTACTGGTACCATGTAACCCAGTACTACCTGCCTCATGGTCGGGTCACCGACGACTAAACTGGTTCCCCCACCAGACTTGTTTGGTGAGGAGGGCGGCTAGTCTCCCTGGAGGATTAAAAACAAGACCTTCCAAAGGGCGAATGAACTTTTTTTTCTGGGTCAACGGCCAACTAGCACCGTGTATATTTGTGTGTGTATATGTGTATTGGGGTGGAGAGGGCTCCCGTAAGCCGTGGTGAAGGCAACCTTTCTAGGAGAAGCAAATCTCTGATTTAAAAAACCATAAAGCGGGCGACCAGTACCCGCATTAAGCTGGTCTGCAGTTTAATTTGTTGCTGGCTATCTTGCTCTGGCTTGTTGCTGGATCTCAACATTTTGAACCGAGAGAGAGACTTAGCTGTCGTACAAAGCTAAGACTCTGTAACATCATCTTTGTATAGATACTCCCTCAGGCATTTGGGCTCATGGATTTTAAATGTCTGAGGGAGTGGCACTCGTCTGACAAGACGTTGCAATCATCATCATCATATATGTATGTATGTATATATTTATGTATGTATGTATGTATGTATGTATGTATGCATGCCTTAAACTTTTGACAGAGGAGACAGATTTACACAGGATCAGCATCGTTTTGAACGACGAATATCGAAAAATATTCCAAAAACATTAATTCTTTAACCTTCAACTGGACACTTTTCTACAGGGAGGGACACTTTTTTCACCGATATTTTTGAAAGGCATCCTTTCCTTTCGATTGACTAGCCTTTATTTAAACCTTTGTCATTTCCGGTTTGGCGATGGACGTAACGATAAGGACGTCACGTTTTCTTTTCACGTTCTTTTCCTCTTTCGCGATACGGGTTCCAGCCTGGCTGCCTACTACCACATTTCTTTCTTTCTTTTTTTTTTTTTTGGCTCAACACACGCCTCCAAACGCACAGGCAACGCCGGGCATCCATGCTAGTAATAAATAAAATAAAATGTATGTAAAATTATAATAAAGAAATACAAAAAAAGCATAAATACGAATAAAAGTAAGAAGTAAAAAATATAAGATAAAGGGATACAATCATAACATTAAAGTAAGGTGGAAGGGAGATAAAAATAAAAAACAGCAAAATAAAATGAAATGTAATAAGATATATACAAAACTAAACTACTAAAAAATCGATTGAAATAACCTGTAATACTAACATTTTGTATTGGAAAAATTAGTGAATTAATTTATAATATATTATAAATCGATTTATTTTTTTTTTAAATAATATTAAGTGAAAGACATTAAAACTATATTAAAATTACTTAGTAGTTGAATATTGATGTCTATGCGTTGTGAAAATAGAATTAATAAATATAAGTAAAGTTAATTTCGTTAGATTTGTTCCAAGGGACGTAACTCTGCCTCACTTTATTAAGCAAATTTAATTATTGACAATTACGATATAAAAGAATTTTTATATTATTTTTCAACTTAAACAACACGAAATTATAGTTTTTTAATTGTATTATTTAAAAAATTATAATTGTAAGGATTGATGTTTGATTGTAATAGCTAATAGATTTGAATAATGTCCGGTTTTCAATTCGGATCAATTGATTAGTTATGATAACCGACCGAGATGATCAATCATTTTTTTAGCTTAGTTTAGTTTCGTATATATAAACATGTATAATAGTTGATAATTTGTTGATATTATTTTCATAAGTATGTATACACAACTTAGAATGCATAAATTTACTAATTATTAAATAGAACTTTTTGTAGAAGATTCATAAATTAATTAAAATTCTTAGTAAGAATATTTGAATTTAATGACTTTGATAAAAATTCAATATGGCGTAATGGAAAAATATAAAGATATCTGCAGCTTCTTTTCTAATTTTCGGATTTTTACCATGTAAAATCACATTTCAATTCCTTTTGATGGATTGATTGTTGCTATTTTTTCTGATGAGTTAAGGTATAATAGATTCACTGATTGATATAATAATTGCGCTACGATACAGATACTGTCAGGAATTGTATAAGTCAATTGAATTAAAGGAATAAATTACATATAAATTATGGTCAACATCATGAATTTTGGAATATAACTTTTCCTCATTTATTCTCTCTCTCTCTCTCTCTCTCTCTCTCTCTATATATATATATATATATATATATATATATATATATATATAGTCATCCACATACAGTACTGTTTCTCTGTTTCACAGTTCATCCAAGCGGCTAGATAGGAAACTACCTGGAGCCAGGATTGAAACCCGACTGCCTGTACGACAGTCAAGGCTCCTAACAATTACGCTAATGGACGGCTGCTGTGTGAGTTGTGAATTAACGATGTTGTGTGTGTATCATGAAAATCAGCCTATATATATTTACATGTCATATATCTATATATGTCATTAACATTCTTATATTTCTTTTTATAAACTAACAGTGTAGCTTTTTTTATTTGTGTAGCCAAAATATTATTGAAACCTGAAGAGAGAAATAGTTGGGTTTTTTTCGTGAAAATTACAACGATAAGTTGCACGCAATGTGTTAGCATCAAATAAAAAACAACTTCTAATAAAACAATCAGCATTGTCATATCGTATGATTTAAAAGTTTGTATTATTGTCATTGATTTCCCCGATATTTTCTAGCCATAATTACTTTTAGGAACACATCAAGGACTTACAGGAGAAGCTACATGAAAGTTGCCAATATTCTAAGTGAAAGTAATTTCTGTGGAACGAAGTGGATTCGAACTTAAGAAACCCAGATGCAGTTAACCATAGTCACCTCCCATTAAAAGAATAATAATTGCTGATTAATTTTAATGATGTCTTAATAATGTGGTATTATTGCGAGTAACATTAATCAAA
This sequence comes from Euprymna scolopes, assembly GCF_053919585.1. NCBI lineage: Eukaryota > Metazoa > Mollusca > Cephalopoda > Sepiida > Sepiolidae > Euprymna > Euprymna scolopes. The sequence goes on along the minus strand of NC_136490.1, from coordinate 119,035,665 downwards.
ATGAAAAAGAACCCTTAGTGTTCCTTTTTGTAAGATCGATTTATTTGGAATTAAAAATTTTGTAGATATTTAAGGAATAATGAAAATGCGTTTATGTGAACCTGAATCAATGGTTTGGGGTGATTTTAATGGACAGATACATTAATCGATTTTAGTTGACAGATACATTAATCGATTTTAGTTGACAGATACATTAATCGATTTTAGTTGACAGATACATGATTCGATTTTAGTGGACAGATATGTTAATCGATTTTAGTGAACTGATATATTAATCGATTTTAATGGGCAAATACTTTAATCAATTTTAATATACAGATTACTTAATCGATTATACTGGACAAATACATTATCGATTTTAATAGATCAATGCATTAATCGATTTTACTGGACAAGTAAATTAATTGATTTTAATGGACCGATACATTAGTCGATTTTACTGGACAAATGCATTCATCGATTTTAATAGATCGATACATTAATCAGTTTGACTGGGCAAATACATTTATCGATTTTAATATACAAATACATTACCGATTTTTCTGAACAAATACATTTATCGATTTTAATAAATCGATACATTAATTGATTTTGCTGAATAAATATATTTATCGATTTTAATTGATCAATACATTATTCGATTTAACTAGACAATTACATTAATCGATTTTAATTGATTGATACATTTATCGATGCTACTACAAATATATTTATCGATTTTAAAAGCTTGATCAATTAATTTTACTAGACAAGTACATTAATCGATTTTAATGGATCGATACATTAATCGATTTTACTAGATAAATAAATTATTCGAATTTAGTGGATAGATACATTAATTGTTTTTAGTGGATAAATTCATAATTTATTTATTATATTTTTCTGTATGATGTCAAATTGTTATACGCCATATTTACGTTGACAAACTAGTTTTCATTAGAAGTTGAGTATGATTAGTACTAGATGAGAACAATTTCAGTATACATGGCGCTGTACTTGAAGGACGTTTGCACCTTGTAAGATCTTCAATACGTAACTTCGTCATTTCCCCTAATCAACATGCAACTGTGAACCGCTTGTAAATTTAGTATTCGAAGAAGTCGGCTCAACTAGTCTAGTATTAATGCGATTCGTCTCATTTCGTTTCACGCATTTTCACGTTGTGTTTCCAAACGGACTCTGTTCTTCTCTCTCACACTCTCTGTTTGAGCCATGTGAAGTTTTATCCGTTTCTGTTGGTTGGCACAGTCTAACAATCCTCATTTACAACTCAACAATCTTTTCCCGGCTAATTTTATGTTATTTTCAACTAAAAATTTTATGTACTAGTGTATCTACTGACTTAGCATCTAACACTTGAGTCATCTCCGTTTATCTATAATATAAATCTGACCTGTCTGTTTAAATGTCAGGATGTATGTATGTTTGTATGTCTGCCTAAAACTTTCGACAGAGGAGACGGATTTTCACGGGATTGGTATCGTTTTTAAGCTCGACCCTTTGGACGACAAATATCGAAAAATTGGTTAAAAACATCATTTCCTTCACACTAAACTTGAAACTTTTCTACAAAGAGGGGTCGTTTTTTCGCCGATATTTTCAAAAGTCATCCTCTCTTTTCGGTTGACTAGCCTTAATTTAAACCTTCTTCACTACCAGTTTGGCGATGGATGCAACAGTAAAAACGTCACGGTTTTTTTTTTCCATGTTCGTTTCCCCCTTCGCGGTACGCGTTGGAGCCTGCCTGCCTACTACCACATTTTTTTCTCAACATACACCCCCAAACACCCGGGCAACGCCGGCCACCAAGGCTAGTTACAAATAAATCTATTTTGTAAGTTACTGTTTTGTTATTCTTATTAGTAGTTTGGACTCAATATACAAAATGTTCTCTCTCTTTCATCCTCTCTTATGCGACCATGCACAGATATAAACACATTATATTCTGCTCGTAATGTGATTGTTTTTATTTTCTTTCGTTTTTGATAAATGAATTGAAAACAAGCCGTAAAAGTGTCATGTCGTTCTTTGCTTCTTGAAAGACGAATATTAGAAACAACGCTAATCCTTGCAAGGATCTGACGGCCGGAGAGGGATTTGAAACCTAATAAACACAGAAGCCATTGTCTTTCTCGACAATCGAACGTAAGCAGACAATGTAACGAAGCAATCTTGAATTTAGAAAGAAACGGAAATATTCTCTCCTCGTTCCATTCAAATCTTTAGCTAAGGCGATGATTAATTTAACAAGAATTGGACACTTTTTTACTGAATAATCGTTAGATTTCTCTTCTGCACATGTTTTTAGAACAATTCACTTGATTAGGTTTTAGCGAGACGAAAAGGCTCCCTTAATACCGTAAACAACTTTTCATTAAAGAAACAGTTAACGACCCATTAAAGCGAGGTCGTTAGAAATTTTTCAATAGCGTTTCAAGATGACCCAATTGGTTTATCATTTGTTATTCAGTTTATTCCGTTTTCTATGTGTCTTTGTTAGCTTTATTGCAATGTTAGGCTGTGTAAGATGTTAACTTTTATCGGAATCGTCTATTTCTTTTTTCATCGGATTATTTCGATTATCAATCATCAATACTTATCGAAAACATTCTAAGAACACTGCCAGGTACATGAAGCACATTCGCGTAATATTTAATAAAAATCCGCCCAGCCGTTTTCGAGTTCATCGGGAAAGACCGCACACTCACACACAGAGACACCAACAAAGTTCCTTTTATATAATAATAATAATAATAATAATAATAATAATAATAATAATAATAATAATAATAATAATAATAATAATAATAATAATAATAATAATAATAATAATAATAATAATAATAATAATAATAATAATAATAATAGAGATAGAGATATTTTAGCGCCAAGCTCTCTGAGCGGAATCGGAAAGATGAGTATGTGTAAAATTTTTTTGATTGTCCGATGTAGTTCTACACGAGTTTTAACGTCTGATTTTTCCAACCATATCACAACTTATCACTGAACAAGCGATTGTGTACGAATGCAAAAAAGAAAATAGATCTTCGTCATGTAATTGCTGAGTAAGACAACGGTTGACTCCGATCTTTCAAAAAGAAAATTGTTTATGTTTGCATCGAAATTCCGTCCTTATTCAAAACTTTTTCAGGAATACTGATATAAAGAAAAACACAGCAAACAAATTTGAAACTGTGTAGTGCTTCTATGACGTGTAGAGGATGTTTACATTCTTTTATTTTTGAAACAAAAAAGAGGCGTAAAATGTCAAAATATGTAGTGCTTTATAAGTAAATAAAAATAATAAAAATTAATTTCCACCTAACAGACGCACTACATTGGATTTTTTAAAACTTCTATGGGTTTTATCTTAAGAAATCTTTAAATAAAGCCGGATAAAATATTAAAAAAAAAATGTTTCAGTGTAATTTTCTTTTCATTACATTAGATTATTATTCGTTTGATAAAGAAAATATGCTGGATAGGAAAGGTCATTGCAAAGGCGAATAAAATATATTTGCAGCAAAAATTGTTGTTCTTTTTCTTTCACAGTGGCCCTTGAGCCCCAATAACTATCTAGGTAGGTTCTATTCACTTGCTTCACCACAAGATATAGTTTTGAATCAGGGGAAAATCCAGCTCCCCAAATAAGGGGGATTCTGGATAGGAGCAAAAATTAAAATTGTCCTAGTCTATGAGGGACGTTCCAAAAGTAATGCCTCCTATTTTTATTCCGCCCGAATGGATCATAGGGGATTGCGAATTGCATTGTTATGATGACAGAACCTATTCATTTACAACCTGAAAGTTTCATCCCTCTGATGCAGATATTGACGGGGTAAAACTCCCAGGAAGAACCTCTGTCATTGACGTGCGTAAGAAGCAGAGATACATCCTTTAATTTCTCCATGCAGAAAAAAAATGAACTGATTAACATTGACAGACGCCTGTTACACGTTTACGAAGCCGATACAGTTGATGTCAACCCAAGTAGGAGGTGGGTCCGTGGATTTCAGAATATCGACAGAGATGTGAGGGACAAAGCACTCTGCAGACTTTTATGATCGAGACATATTATCGCGACAGATGCTGGCAAACGTGCATTGAACATAGTGGTGAATACGTAGAAAAATTAATTCTGTAGCACAAAAGGTCGCTCGTTTTGATTGTACGACTACTGTCTTTGTAGGGCTTTCACGTTTTAGTTTCTCAGTTAGAAATAGGAGGCCTTGCTTTTAGAATGACTCTGGTAAAAGGACGTTTCCTTTGTTGGCCGAGGACAGGTTAGGTTAAGTAGCATCAGAACAGATAATAGACTTTATTTTAAACCAAAATGTGGTTTGTTTGGATTGAATATATATAAAGAAAAATAATGAGAAAATGTGCGTGTATGAAATAGTAAGAAGCCTATATGAATAATATGAGAAAAAGAGAGAGGGAACACGTTTGGAGGGAGTAGGAGTAATAGCATATGCGTGAGAGAGACAAGGAGAGAGGAGGAAAAGAGAGAGAGAGAGAGAGTAAACAGTGACGTTCAAATCTGTTTTGCAATACAGTTTTCTAATTATTACTACTAGTTCGAAAGATGAGTGCAAAAATTGTCTACTAATAGAAACGTTGTATTATCTTACAGTTATGTTACATGCACAACAGCGTATATTGGAGCCTGGGTATTTATGGAGGAAAAACGTATAACGGTGAGCATTTTTAGTATAAAAGTAACGTAGACAGAGAATAGAATAGTTTGTCTATATTTCACGATTTATATCGACAGCTGTGTGTATTATAGACAGATATATAAAAAGATACAGCGTTTAAATGTGAACGGATAAGAAAACCGTGTGTGGGAGATGGAAATATGTATGTATGTGAGACGGTGAGATTTCGAAAGTGCTTGTGAGACTGTGATGAAGATAGAACATGTGAGAGAGGCTGACAAGGAAAGATGGAACACTAGAAAGGAAGGGATATAGGACAGGAGAAAGAGGGTAAAGAAGATTAACATTAACACCTATTTAATAATAAAGTTTGTAAATGAGTATTTGTTTTTGTGCTCGAATCGTTCTAACTAGAAACGTCTGCAAATATACGCGGTTCATTACAAAACAGTGTTCACTTAGATGTGACGTCAGCGTAACTATGACCCTAAGCTTCGTTATTTCTTATTGTAAAATACGGCATATAAAGTCAGTTTCAATCTCACCTACAAAACATGATCGTTTTAACTCTCGGTCCAACGAACATGACCCTGTGATGTCACAGTCTGGCGATAAATCACGCCATATCTCAAATGAATACAAAGTAAGCGTTCCACTTATATATAGTGTGATTGCTAGTCATAACAGGTTTTTTTTTCACTAGTTATGAACGAGTACAACTAAATTTAGAAAAAGGTGTATCATCTCATTACTTTATTTATTGCGGACTATTATCCTCATTTTTTTTTTTAGTTCTTGTTTCACGACGTTTCGGCCAACTATTCATCTGGCCTTCATATAGTCCGCAATAAATAGATTAATAAATAATTAGCGGGTCCTGTGGAAATTCTACAGGGGACTCATTCATATGTAATATATTGATGTTGGCATTCTACAGATGTTCAACGTAAATGGAGACGCTCTGATATTATTGCAGCTTTTTTTTAAAACTGCAAAACTATTTATCTAAGCTAGCATGAACGCCTGGTAAAGCCCGGTCGTAAAGTACGCTTAAATATGATATTTTAATTCTAGCAGATTTCATATATATTATGATAAAGTTAATGTTCTATTTATTTTTATATGTTACTAGCGGGGGTACCCGGCGTTTCCCGGGTGTTTTTAGGTGTGTATGCGAGGGGTGTGAAGTAAACAATAAGCGAAGTAATAACCCTGTCTAAATGTTTAAAAAGAAAAAACGATGTTAAACTTCTTAAAAAAAATCGGAAAAACAAAAACAAAAAAGCAAAAACAGCGAACAAGCGTAGAACTTCTTTAAGAAAGAACCCTGAAGAACAAAACTCAAAAATAAGGGAACAAAATGATGAACGCGTTCGGAAAAAAAAATCAACAAACACAGCGAAAAGCGAAACATATGGCATAAATAGCCCTTCGATTCGGCTAAGTCCATGGTTCTTTTCACCCAGTAGAAAGCATAGAACGAAAAGAAACGTTAAAATTCCATTCCAATTTTCTTAAGCAACTCCAAAACGAAATAAAACGGAAATGATGTTTTATGTGTTTATTTAAAAAAAAAAAAGAAATGTAAAGAATCATTTTTTTAGTGTAAATAAATGGTAATTAAGCAACGTAAAAGTAAACGCGGGATAAGAATTACTGTTTGTGGGAATGTCGCTATCGGTTAATTCCGTGATGCGTTTCGCCCAATAGGAAGCATAGAACGGAAAGGCACGGTAAAATTCGATTCCAGGTTTTTTTAAGCAACTACGAAGTACAGAAAACCGAAACCGGCGTTCTTTCGTAAGTGTCCCTTGTGAACGATCCTGCAACGGTGTAAGTGCTGGAGAATTAATTAGAGAGAAAAATTTTACTACTTTCATTGATATTAACCGATTTTGGCAGTGACCTCTCAGCAGAAAAAATATTGGAATCTACGATTATCGAGCAAGTGGAGAGGTATTATGCCTATAACAGACCTCAGATATTGTGCTGCAGTTTGTGCATATTGCATTTGCATGAAATGTCTTGATTTTTAATCATATTAAGGTCGAAATCACAGGCGAAAAATGAGTTCATTTTATATATATATGTGAATAAAATCAAAAGTAGAATATAAAAAGTATTTTAAAATTTTTATCTATTTATTTCATACTCTCAGCTTTTGCGCAGTTAGTTTTTATTCGGTTGTCCTTTGTCCGGTCCATCGTCTAGCATCTTCAAATATTACAAGGAAGAGAGGCGAGACATATGAGAAACGGTTGACTTTGAATTGAATGAGGTATAAATAAATTTGTGAATTTTCACACGAATGTGTGAAATAACTCTTGGCGTCAATTCGTCTTTAATTCTGTCTGTTTTCTTTACACTTAGACTTAGGAATTCCTGTGGCGCCTTAGGCAATCAAAATAAGCCACCGTTTTCAGCCTGAAGGCAGATCCACCTCCCCATCATATGTCTGCATAAAGATTGTAAAACAAAATTAATTCAAAATGTTTGAGGTGATTATAGAAATTCATAAAATCGAGACTACTAATAAAAAATGATTTTTGGTTTATTGAAACGTTTGGGTAGTATATTTGTTACAGACATATTCTACTGAAAAGACCCACGTGAAAGACTGAAAATTTGCAAAAAGTAGGTGTATTTTTACATATTATTCTAAAGACATTTAAATTGTGTTTTATGAAGTAAAAATTAATTACTAACATTTCCCAATTATTTTTCATATTTAAACTTATATTTTAATGAATCTTTGGCGAAATTAAATAGATTCTTCTTTTTTATTATATACGTCCTTATTATTATTATTAGTAGTAGTAGTAGTAGTACTAGTAGTAGTAGTAGTAGTAGTAGTAGTAGTATTTATTATCATCATCATTATTATTATTATTATTATTATTATTATTAGTTTGTTGTTGTTATAAATTAACATTCCCAGCAAAATCACCCCTCCAAACTAAAACGTGATTCAACTTTTTTTAAGCGGTTACGTGTTAACATCCTGAAAAACGTGGTGGGAAGAAAAACAAAAAAAAATCAATTATTTAAGAATTTAGAGGGAAGGATCTGCTTCACATACTAATTTAACGTAAAATGAGTTTCATTTCCGAGGCGATGTAGCATTTTAGGACAATTAACAAAAATATATTAGTTTTTTTCTCAGAAATAAAGTCTGTACATTTTTAGAAGTTACGGTCTCCCCAGTCGAACTACGGGTTAGTGCTAAAATTTAGTAAACATCCCTAAAAATCTAAAACTTTTTAGAAATGATGGTCATTTTACGTTAACATTATATTAAAAAAAATTAACTGCCTGTCTAAATTCAAAAATTATTGGTGTTTGTATTTTCTTTCTGCCAAGGTTTTCGAGGAGTTAACATCACGTACAACAAAAGGAATTCATCAAGAACAAAAATAAAATCTCATTTTTATCTGAGGGTGTTAATCTACAAATCTGACATTCAGTATGCTCAATATGTTGACATTCTATATGCTCAATATGCTGACATTCTATATGCTCAATATGCTGACATTCAATATGCTCAATATGCTGACATTCTATATGCTCAATATGCTGACATTCTATATGCTTAATATGCTGAACTCAAGATGAGGAGCATTATAGTAATCCACATACTATACTGTTTCGCTGTTCCACAGCTCATCAGTGCGGCTAGACAGGCAACTACCTCAAGCCAGGTTTGAAACCCGCTCGTCTGTACGACAGTCAAGGCTCCTAACCACTACGCTATCGGCGGCTGCTGTATGAGGCATGAGTTTAACGATGTTTTGACATCGTCCGAACTACCTAAGCTCGATTTGTTTTACACAAAGAGCATCACTTATACGCATAAGTGTAATTCGTGTATCACTTCTCAATATGCTCAACTCAAGATCAGGAGCATTATAGTGCGGCTAGACAAGCACCTATCTCAAGCCAGGTATGTAGACGTTTTCTGTCTATTTATTCTATTTTTGATCCTCCGAATAACCGTCTTCACTTCTGGCGGGAACTGGCTGATGTAATCACCATATTTATCATAAGTCCGAGTACTTTCTAATTCTTCAGGATTCATCGTCAGGGATGAATTAATCTAACTGGTTTTGAACAATTTATAATTTTTTTTTCCTCTTCATTGGTTAATTATTTTATGCTTATTTTCCATTGGTTTAAATTAATAGCAAAAAAATAAAATAATAATAATAATAAATAAATAAAATAAAATTATAAATTGTTCAAAACCAGTTAGATTAATTTATCCCTGAGGATGAATACTGAAAAATTGGAAAGTACTCGGACTTATTATAAATATGGTGATTACATCAGATAGATAGTGTATGAGCAATCGTTGTGTTTATAAACAAGTTTACGCATTATAATTTTGGACGTCGGTGTGTAAATATCGACCTTCACAAAAGAACAAACAGAACCTAAAATCAAGAAGTACATGCAAAATAACTGAATGTTTTTCCAAATAAAATATGCCGTCTACATTTTTATTCCGTGCAAATGGATCAGAAAGTATTGCAAATTGCCTTGTTATGATGACAGAACTCGTGCATTTACGATCATAAAGTTTCATCTCTCTATTGAAGATATTGACGGTCTGAGGCTCTTAGAAAGCAACCCCTGTCATGGACGTGTGTCAGAAGAAGAGATACGTCATTGAATTCCTCACGAAAGTGAATTGAGAATGGTGATGATCATGTAGAAAATAAATCCTGAAGTACATAAGGTAACTCGTTTAACTTTTTGTAACTGTTCAATTTTTTTGTAACTGTTCAATTTTTTTGTAACTGTTCAATTTTTTTGTAACCGTTCAATTTTTTTGTAACTGTTCAATTTTTTTGTAACCGTTCAATTTTTTTGTAACTGTTCAATTTTTTTGTAACCGTTCAATTTTTTTGTAACTGTTCAATTTTTTTGTAACCGTTCAATTTTTTTGCAACTGTTCAATTTTTTTGTAACCGTTCAATTTTTTTGTAACTGTTCAATTTTTTTGTAACCGTTCAATTTTTTTGTAACTGTTCAATTTTTTTGTAACCGTTCAATTTTTTTTAACTGTTCAATTTTTTTTAACTGTTCAATTTTTTTGTAACCGTTCAATTTTTTTTAACTGTTCAATTTTTTTGTAACTGTTCAATTTTTTTGTAACTGTTCAATTTTTTGTAACTGTCCAATTTTTTGTAACTGTTCAATTTTTTTGTAACCGTTCAATTTTTTTTAACTGTTCAATTTTTTTGTAACTGTTCAATTTTTTTGTAACTGTTCAATTTTTTTGTAACTGTTCAATTTTTTTGTAACCGTTCCATTTTTTTGTAACCGTTCAATTTTTTTGTAACTGTTCAATTTTTTTGTAACTGTTCAATTTTTTGTAACTGTTTAATTTTTTGTAACTGTCCAATTTTTTTTAACTGTTCAATTTTTTTGTAACCGTTAATTTTTTTTTAACTGTTCAATTTTTTGGTAACTGTTCAATTTTTTGTAACTGTTCAATTTTTTTGTAACTGTTCAATTTTTTGAAACTGTTCAATTTTTTTTAACTGTTCAATTTTTTGTAACTGTTCAATTTTTTTGTGACTATCCAATTTTTTTTAACTGTTCAATTTTTTTGTAACTGTTCAATTTTTTTGTAACTGGTCAATTTTTTTGTAACTGTTCAATTTTTTGTAACTGTCCAATTTTTTTTAACTGTTCAATTTTTTTGTAACCGTTCAATTTTTTGTAACTGTTCAATTTTTTGTAACTGTTCAATTTTTTGTAACTGTTCAATTTTTTTGTAACCGTTCAATTTTTTGTAACTGTTCAATATTTTGTAACTGTTCAATTTTTTTGTAACTGTTCAATTTTTTGTAACTGTTCAATTTTTTGTAACTGTTCAATTTTTTGTAACTGTTCAATTTTTTGTAACTGTTCAAATGTTTTGTAACTGTTCAATTTTTTTGTAACTGTTCAAATTTTTTTTAACTGTTCAATTTTTTGTAACTGTTCAATTTTTTGTAACTGTTCAATTTTTTGTAACTGTTCAAATTTTTTGTAACTGTTCAATTTTTTGTAACTGTTCAATTTTTTTGTAACTGTTCAATTTTTTGTAACTGTTCAATTTTTTGTAACTGTTCAATTTTTTTGTAACTGTTCAATTTTTTTGAAACTGTTCAATTTTTTGTAACTGTTCAATTTTTTTGTAACTGTTCAAATTTTTTGTAACTGTTCAATTTTTTGTAACTGTTCAATTTTTTTGTAACTGTTCAATTTTTTGTAACTGTTCAATTTTTTTGTAACTGTTCAATTTTTTGTAACTGTTCAATTTTTTTGTAACTGTTCAATTTTTTTGTAACTGTTCAATTTTTTGTAACTGTCCAATTTTTTTAACTGTTCAATTTTTTTGTAACCGTTCAATTTTTTTTAACTGTTCAATTTTTTTGTAACTGTTCAATTTTTTGTAACTGTTCAATTTTTTTGTAACTGTTCAATTTTTTGAAACTGTTCAATTTTTTTTAACTGTTCAATTTTTTGTAACTGTTCAATTTTTTTGTGACTATCCAATTTTTTTTAACTGTTCAATTTTTTTGTAACTGTTCAATTTTTTTGTAACTGGTCAATTTTTTTGTAACTGTTCAATTTTTTGTAACTGTCCAATTTTTTTTAACTGTTCAATTTTTTTGTAACCGTTCAATTTTTTGTAACTGTTCAATTTTTTGTAACTGTTCAATTTTTTGTAACTGTTCAATTTTTTTGTAACCGTTCAATTTTTTGTAACTGTTCAATATTTTGTAACTGTTCAATTTTTTTGTAACTGTTCAATTTTTTGTAACTGTTCAATTTTTTGTAACTGTTCAATTTTTTGTAACTGTTCAATTTTTTGTAACTGTTCAAATGTTTTGTAACTGTTCAATTTTTTTGTAACTGTTCAAATTTTTTTTAACTGTTCAATTTTTTGTAACTGTTCAATTTTTTTGTAACTGTTCAATTTTTTGTAACTGTTCAAATTTTTTGTAACTGTTCAATTTTTTGTAACTGTTCAATTTTTTTGTAACTGTTCAATTTTTTGTAACTGTTCAATTTTTTGTAACTGTTCAATTTTTTTGTAACTGTTCAATTTTTTTGAAACTGTTCAATTTTTTGTAACTGTTCAATTTTTTTGTAACTGTTCAAATTTTTTGTAACTGTTCAATTTTTTGTAACTGTTCAATTTTTTTGTAACTGTTCAATTTTTTGTAACTGTTCAATTTTTTTGTAACTGTTCAATTTTTTGTAACTGTTCAATTTTTTTGTAACTGTTCAATTTTTTTGTAACTGTTCAATTTTTTGTAACTGTCCAATTTTTTTAACTGTTCAATTTTTTTGTAACCGTTCAATTTTTTTTAACTGTTCAATTTTTTTGTAACTGTTCAATTTTTTGTAACTGTTCAATTTTTTTGTAACTGTTCAATTTTTTTGTAACCGTTCCATTTTTTTGTAACCGTTCAATTTTTTTGTAACTGTTCAATTTTTTTGTAACTGTTCAATTTTTTGTAACTGTTTAATTTTTTGTAACTGTCCAATTTTTTTTAACTGTTCAATTTTTTTGTAACCGTTAAATTTTTTTTAACTGTTCAATTTTTTGGTAACTGTTCAATTTTTTGTAACTGTTCAATTTTTTTGTAACTGTTCAATTTTTTGTAACTGTTCAATTTTTTTGTAACTGTTCAATTTTTTGTAACTGTTCAATTTTTTTGTAACTATCCAATTTTTTTTAACTGTTCAATTTTTTTGTAACTGTTCAATTTTTTTGTAACTGGTCAATTTTTTGTAACTGTTCAATTTTTTGTAACTGTCCAATTTTTTTTAACTGTTCAATTTTTTGTAACCGTTCATTTTTTTTTAACTGTTCAATTTTTTGTAACTGTTCAATTTTTTGTAACTGTTCAATTTTTTTGTAACTGTTCAATTTTTTTGTAACCGTTCAATTTTTTGTAACTGTTCAATTTTTTGTAACTGTTCAATTTTTTTGTAACTGTTTAATTTTTTTTAACTGTTCAATTTTTTTGTAACTGTTCAATTTTTTTGTAACCGTTCAATTTTTTTTAACTGTTCAATTTTTTTGTAACCGTTCAATTTTTTGTAACTGTTCAATTTTTTTGTAACTGTTCAATTCTTTTGTAACTGTTCAATTTTTTTTAACTGTTCAATTTTTTTGTAACTGTCCAATTTTTTTTAACTGTTCAATTTTTTGTAACTGTTCAATGTTTTGTAACTGTTCAATTTTTTTGTAACTGTTCAATTTTTTGTAACTGTTCAATTTTTTTGTAACTGTTCAATTTTTTGTAACTGTTCAATTTTTTGTAACTGTCCAATTTTTTTGTAACTGTTCAATTTTTTGTAACTGTTCAATTTTTTTAACTGTTCAATTTTTTTGTAACCGTTCAATTTTTTTTAACTGTTCAATTTTTTGTAACTGTTCAATTTTTTGTAACTGTTCAATTTTTTTGTAACTGTTCAATTTTTTGTAACTGTTCAATTTTTTTTTTACTGGTCAATTTTTTTGTAACTGTTCAATTTTTTGTAACTGTTCAATTTTTTGTAACTGTTCAATGTTTTGTAACTGTTCAATTTTTTGTAACTGTTCAATTTTTTTGTAACTGTTCAATTTTTTGTAACTGTTCAATTTTTTGTAACTGTTCAATTTTTTTTAACTGTTCAATTTTTTGTAACCGTTCAATTTTTTTAACTGTTCAATTTTTTTGTAACTGTTCAATTTTTTGTAACTGTTCAATTTTTTGTAACTGTCCAATTTTTTTTAACTGTTCAATTTTTTTGTAACCGTTCAATTTTTTTTAACTGTTCAATTATTTTGTAACTGTTCAATTTTTTTGTAACTGTTCAATTTTTTTGTAACCGTTCAATTTTTTGTAACTGTTCAATTTTTTGTAACTGTTCAATTTTTTTGTAACTGTTCAATTTTTTTGTAACTGTTCAATTTTTTTGTAACTGTTCAATTTTTTGTAACTGTCCAATTTTTTTTAACTGTTCAATTTTTTTGTAACCGTTCAATTTTTTTTAACTGTTCAATTTTTTTGTAACTGTTCAATTTTTTTGTAACTGTTCAATTTTTTTGTAACTGTTCAATTTTTTTGTAACCGTTCAATTTTTTTGTAACCGTTCAATTTTTTTGTAACTGTTCAATTTTTTTGTAACTGTTCAATTTTTTGTAACTGTCCAATTTTTTTTAACTGTTCAATTTTTTTGTAACCGTTCAATTTTTTTTAACTGTTCAATTTTTTGGTAACTGTTCAATTTTTTGTAACTGTTCAATTTTTTTGTAACTGTTCAATTTTTTGTAACTGTTCAATTTTTTGTAACTGTTCAATTTTTTGTAACTGTTAAATTTTTTTGTAACTGTTCAATTTTTTTTAACTGTTCAATTTTTTTGTAACTGTTCAATTTTTTTGTAACTGTTCAATTTTTTGTAACTGTTCAATTTTTTGTAACTGTCCAATTTTCTTTAACTGTTCAATTTTTTTGTAACCGTTCAATTTTTGTAACTGTTCAATTTTTTTGTAACTGTTCAATTTTTTTGTAACTGTTCAATTTTTTTGTAACTGTGCAATTTTTTTGTAACCGTTCCATTTTTTTGTAACCGTTCAATTTTTTTGTAACTGTTCAATTTTTTTGTAACTGTTCCATTTTTTGTAACTGTTTAATTTTTTGTAACTGTCCAATTTTTTTTAACTGTTCAATTTTTTTGTAACCGTTAAATTTTTTTTAACTGTTCAATTTTTTTGTAACTGTTCAATTTTTTGTAACTGTTCAATTTTTTTGTAACTGTTCAATTTTTTGTAACTGTTCAATTTTTTTGTAACTGTTCAATTTTTTGTAACTGTTCAATTTTTTTGTAACTATCCAATTTTTTTTAACTGTTCAATTTTTTTGTAACTGTTCAATTTTTTTGTAACTGGTCAATTTTTTGTAACTGTTCAATTTTTTGTAACTGTCCAATTTTTTTTAACTGTTCAATTTTTTTGTAACCGTTCAATTTTTTTTAACTGTTCAATTTTTTGTAACTGTTCAATTTTTTGTAACTGTCCAATTTTTTTTAACTGTTCAATTTTTTGTAACTGTTCAATGTTTTGTAACTGTTCAATTTTTTTGTAACTGTTCAATTTTTTGTAACTGTTCAATTTTTTGTAACTGTCCAATTTTTTTGTAACTGTTCAATTTTTTGTAACTGTTCAATTTTTTTAACTGATCAATTTTTTTGTAACCGTTCATTTTTTTTTAACTGTTCAATTTTTTGTAACTGTTCAATTTTTTGTAACTGTTCAATTTTTTTGTAACTGTTCAATTTTTTGTAACTGTTCAATTTTTTGTAACTGTTCAATTTTTTGTAACTGTTCAATTTTTTGTAACTGTTCAATTTTTTGTAACTGTTCAATGTTTTGTAACTGTTCAATTTTTTGTAACTGTTCAATTTTTTTGTAACTGTTCAATTTTTTGTAACTGTTCAATTTTTTGTAACTGTCCAAGTTTTTTTAACTGTTCAATTTTTTGTAACCGTTCAATTTTTTTAACTGTTCAATTTTTTTGTAACTGTTCAATTTTTTGTAACTGTTCAATTTTTTTGTAACTGTCCAATTTTTTTTAACTGTTCAATTTTTTTGTAACCGTTCAATTTTTTTTAACTGTTCAATTATTTTGTAACTGTTCAATTTTTTTGTAACTGTTCAATTTTTTTGTAACCGTTCAATTTTTTGTAACTGTTCAATTTTTTGTAACTGTTCAATTTTTTTGTAACTGTTCAATTTTTTTGTAACTGTTCAATTTTTTTGTAACTGTTCACTTTTTTTGTAACTGTCCAATTTTTTTTAACTGTTCAATTTTTTTGTAACCGTTCAATTTTTTGTAACTGTTCAATTTTTTTGTAACTGTTCAATTTTTTTGTAACTGTTCAATTTTTTTGTAACTGTTCAATTTTTTTGTAACTGTTCAATTTTTTTGTAACCGTTCAATTTTTTTGTAACCGTTCAATTTTTTTGTAACTGTTCAATTTTTTGTAACTGTTCAATTTTTTGTAACTGTCCAATTTTTTTTAACTGTTCAATTTTTTTGTAACCGTTCAATTTTTTTTAACTGTTCAATTTTTTGGTAACTGTTCAATTTTTTGTAACTGTTCAATTTTTTTGTAACTGTTCAATTTTTTGTAACTGTTCAAATTTTTTGTTACTGTTCAATTTTTTGTAACTGTTCAATTTTTTTGTAACTGTTCAATTTTTTTTAACTGTTCAATTTTTTTGTAACTGTTCAATTTTTTTGTAACTGTTCAATTTTTTGTAACTGTTCAATTTTTTGTAACTGTCCAATTTTTTTGTAACTGTTCAATTTTTTGTAACTGTTCAATTTTTTTAACTGTTCAATTTTTTTGTAACCGTTCAATTTTTTTGTACTGTTCAATTTTTTTGTAACTGTTCAATTTTTTGTAACTGTTCAATTTTTTTGTAACTGTTCAATTTTTTTGTAACTGTTCAATTTTTTTGTAACTGTTCAATTTTTTGTAACTGTTCAATTTTTTTGTAACTGTTCAATTTTTTTGTAACTGTTCAATTTTTTGTAACTGTTCACTTTTTTTGTAACTGTCCAATTTTTTTTAACTGTTCAATTTTTTTGTAACCGTTCAATTTTTTTTAACTGTTCAATTTTTTTGTAACTGTTCAATTTTTTTGTAACTGTTCAATTTTTTTGTAACTGTTCAATTTTTTTGTAACTGTTCAATTTTTTTGTAACCGTTCAATTTTTTTGTAACCGTTCAATTTTTTTGTAACTGTTCAATTTTTTGTAACTGTTCAATTTTTTGTAACTGTCCAATTTTTTTTAACTGTTCAATTTTTTTGTAACCGTTCAATTTTTTTTAACTGTTCAATTTTTTGGTAACTGTTCAATTTTTTGTAACTGTTCAATTTTTTTGTAACTGTTCAATTTTTTGTAACTGTTCAAATTTTTTGTTACTGTTCAATTTTTTGTAACTGTTCAATTTTTTTGTAACTGTTCAATTTTTTTTAACTGTTCAATTTTTTTGTAACTGTTCAATTTTTTTGTAACTGTTCAATTTTTTGTAACTGTTCAATTTTTTGTAACTGTCCAATTTTTTTGTAACTGTTCAATTTTTTGTAACTGTTCAATTTTTTTAACTGTTCAATTTTTTTGTAACCGTTCAATTTTTTTGTACTGTTCAATTTTTTTGTAACTGTTCAATTTTTTGTAACTGTTCAATTTTTTTGTAACTGTTCAATTTTTTTGTAACTGTTCAATTTTTTTGTAACTGTTCAATTTTTTGTAACTTTTCAATTTTTTGTAACTGTTCAATTTTTTGTAACTGTTCAATTTTTTGTAACTGTCCAAGTTTTTTTAACTGTTCAATTTTTTTGTAACCGTTCAATTTTTTTTAACTGTTCAATTTTTTTGTAACTGTTCAATTTTTTGTAACTGTCCAATTTTTTTTAACTGTTCAATTTTTTTGTAACCGTTCAATTTTTCTTAACTGTTCAATTTTTTTGTAACTGTTCAATTTTTTGTAACTGTTCAATTATTTTGTAACTGTTCAATTTTTTGTAACTGTTCAATTTTTTTGTAACCGTTCAATTTTTTGTAACTGTTCAATTTTTTGTAACTGTTCAATTTTTTTGTAACTGTTCAATTTTTTGTAACTATTCAATTATTTTGTAACTGTTCACTTTTTTTGTAACTGTTCAATTTTTTTGTAACTGTTCAATTTTTTTGTAACTGTTCAATTTTTTGTAACTGTTCAATTTTTTGTAACTGTTCAATTTTTTGTAACTGTTCAATTTTTTGTAACTGTCCAAGTTTTTTTAACTGTTCAATTTTTTTGTAACCGTTCAATTTTTTTTAACTGTTCAATTTTTTTGTAACTGTTCAATTTTTTGTAACTGTCCAATTTTTTTTAACTGTTCAATTTTTTTGTAACCGTTCAATTTTTTTTAACTGTTCAATTTTTTTGTAACTGTTCAATTTTTTGTAACTGTTCAATTGTTTTGTAACTGTTCAATTTTTTTGTAACTGTTCAATTTTTTTGTAACCGTTCAATTTTTTGTAACTGTTCAATTTTTTGTAACTGTTCAATTTTTTTGTAACTGTTCAATTTTTTGTAACTATTCAATTATTTTGTAACTGTTCACTTTTTTTGTAACTGTTCAATTTTTTTGTAACCGTTCAATTTTTTTGTAACTGTTCAATTTTTTTGTAACTGTTCAATTTTTTTGTAACTGTTCAATTTTTTGTAACTGTTCAATTTTTGGTAACTGTTCAATTTTTTTGTAACTGTTCAATTTTTTTGTAACTGTTCAATTTTTTTGTAACTGTTCAATTTTTTTGTAACCGTTCAATTTTTTTGTAACCGTTCAATTTTTTTGTAACTGTTCAATTTTTTGTAACTGTTCAATTTTTTGTAACTGTCCAATTTTTTTTAACTGTTCAATTTTTTTGTAACCGTTCAATTTTTTTTAACTGTTCAATTTTTTGGTAACTGTTCAATTTTTTGTAACTGTTCAATTTTTTTGTAACTGTTCAATTTTTTGTAACTGTTCAAATTTTTTGTTACTGTTCAATTTTTTGTAACTGTTCAATTTTTTTGTAACTGTTCAATTTTTTTTAACTGTTCAATTTTTTTGTAACTGTTCAATTTTTTTGTAACTGTTCAATTTTTTGTAACTGTTCAATTTTGTGTAACTGTCCAATTTTTTTGTAACTGTTCAATTTTTTGTAACTGTTCAATTTTTTTAACTGTTCAATTTTTTTGTAACCGTTCAATTTTTTTGTACTGTTCAATTTTTTTGTAACTGTTCAATTTTTTGTAACTGTTCAATTTTTTTGTAACTGTTCAATTTTTTTGTAACTGTTCAATTTTTTTGTAACTGTTCAATTTTTTGTAACTTTTCAATTTTTTGTAACTGTTCAATTTTTTGTAACTGTTCAATTTTTTGTAACTGTCCAAGTTTTTTTAACTGTTCAATTTTTTTGTAACCGTTCAATTTTTTTTAACTGTTCAATTTTTTTGTAACTGTTCAATTTTTTGTAACTGTCCAATTTTTTTTAACTGTTCAATTTTTTTGTAACCGTTCAATTTTTCTTAACTGTTCAATTTTTTTGTAACTGTTCAATTTTTTGTAACTGTTCAATTATTTTGTAACTGTTCAATTTTTTTGTAACTGTTCAATTTTTTTGTAACCGTTCAATTTTTTGTAACTGTTCAATTTTTTGTAACTGTTCAATTTTTTTGTAACTGTTCAATTTTTTGTAACTATTCAATTATTTTGTAACTGTTCACTTTTTTTGTAACTGTTCAATTTTTTTGTAACTGTTCAATTTTTTTGTAACTGTTCAATTTTTTGTAACTGTTCAATTTTTTGTAACTGTTCAATTTTTTGTAACTGTTCAATTTTTTGTAACTGTCCAAGTTTTTTTAACTGTTCAATTTTTTTGTAACCGTTCAATTTTTTTTAACTGTTCAATTTTTTTGTAACTGTTCAATTTTTTGTAACTGTCCAATTTTTTTTAACTGTTCAATTTTTTTGTAACCGTTCAATTTTTTTTAACTGTTCAATTTTTTTGTAACTGTTCAATTTTTTGTAACTGTTCAATTATTTTGTAACTGTTCAATTTTTTTGTAACTGTTCAATTTTTTTGTAACCGTTCAATTTTTTGTAACTGTTCAATTTTTTGTAACTGTTCAATTTTTTTGTAACTGTTCAATTTTTTGTAACTATTCAATTATTTTGTAACTGTTCACTTTTTTTGTAACTGTTCAATTTTTTTGTAACCGTTCAATTTTTTTGTAACTGTTCAATTTTTTTGTAACTGTTCAATTTTTTTGTAACTGTTCAATTTTTTGTAACTGTCCAATTTTTTTGTAACTGTTCAATTTTTGGTAACTGTTCAATTTTTAGTAACTGTTCAATTTTTTTGTAACTGTTCAATTTTTTGTAACTATTCAATTTTTTGTAACTGTTCAATTTTTTGTAACTGTTCAATTTTTGTAACTTTTCAATTCTTTTGTAACTGTTCAATTTTTTTGTAACTGCTCAATTTTTTTGTAACCGTACAACATTTTGTGTAAAAATAGGAAAGTTTCCTTTTGAAACAACCATCAGCGGGTTTCAGGTAGCCATGCAGAGTCATCGTTCACCGCTAACAAATACGCATTGCAAGTGGTGGTGACTATATATAAAAAAATTACTGGAGCACAAAAAGTCGCTCATTTTAATGGTGCTACTCCACTCTTCTTGACTCTTCACGTATTTTATTAAAAAATAGGAGGTTTTACTTGTAGAGTGACCCTCAAAATAATCAATATTTCACATGATATTTATCTTCAATTTAATTTATCATTACAATCTTTCATTTGATGCTACCAGATCAGGCCGTCTGAAGATACCGGATCCCTGACCTAAAATTCATCAACTATTGATGATATTGATTTCTTTGCAAAACGTAATGATTTACAAACTCAAGTACCAAAGCAATAATTTTCCTGTACAAAATTACCTAACCAAACACCATGGTGGGATGATTCCAATATTTTTCCCGATTCCGATTCTTATAAATCCCTTAATATTTAGCGATAAACTCGTTATTTTTTCTGATTACCCTAAAAATAAGACATGTCAAATGTGCATATATTTGTTTTAAAGATACAAACACATCTATATATCGATTTTAGCTTAAATGACAGTTTAAAATCAATCAATATTTATTCATTAATTATTACTACCAACGGTATAAGAATTTGTTTAAGACAAAAATCAAATAAAAAAAGATAATTATTTGAATTGATTTGGAATCGGAAAATAGGCACAACTTTTTTCTGATTCCGATATCGATTCCGATACCTCTAAAAGTTTCAATTTTTTAGATTCCCGATTCTGATTAATCGTCCCAACACTACTCCATAAACCGTAAAATGAAACTTTTTATCGTTATTTCCGTGGCAAGTGCTCGTCTGAGCTTCAATCTCTGGTCCCCCCTCGCCAATTTTTCACGATAAACACCCGTCTAGCTGACACCACTGTCAGTAAGTTTCCCCTATTCTTTTTCTGTGCCTAAATCAAAACATAGATTCCATGAACAAAGCTTCTTTCTTAGAAGTGCACGCCTTTGGAACTCTCTTCCGTTTGCCTGTTTCCCACCTGACTACAACTTGGATGCCTTCAAGTCCAACATAAACAAATTCCTGATGAACCGCCCTCTTAAGTAAGACACTTTATCAAATCTCCATTACTAGCGATTACTACGGTATTGTCCCATTGATTACTATACACGCAATAGCCATTATCCCCGAGTGGCCTCCGAGCCTTAATAAGTGGTGACTTCCTTGTAAAAAAATACCAAGCCAAACGATTTTTCATTTAAGTAAAGGTTATTGTATGAAAATCTCTAAAATGTGTTATTTCTCAAAACCATGCTTTGTATATGTACCAACACGGTATTAAACTTGTCTAAACCGTACGCGTGTTGTATAGTCTGTTTATGATTTATCTGTTAATCGCTGTCACACATGAATAACCATGTTTGTTGTATTTCTACGAAGATGCGTCTGCTAATAAATATATACATGTTTCTTTATTCTAGTCGTTTGACAGTCAAACACAGAGACGGTTTCGTTACAAATGTTTTGACAGAGACGGTTTCATCACTAATGTTTTGAGAGAGGCGGTTTCATCACAAATGTTTGGAGAGAGACGGTTTCACCACAAATGTTTTGATAGAGACGGTTTCATCACAAATGTTTTGATAGAGACGGTTTCATCACAAATGTTTTGACAGAGACGGTTTCATCACAAATGTTTTGAGAGAGACGGTTTCATCACAAATGTTTTGATAGAGACGGTTTTATCACAAATGTTTTGAGAGAGACGGTTTCAACACAAATGTTTTGAGAGAGACGGTTTCATCACAAATGTTTTGAGAGAGACGGTTTCATCACAAATGTTTTGAGAGAGACGGTTTCATCACAAATGTTTTGAGAGAGACGGTTTCACCACAAATGTTTTGATAGAGACGGTTTCATCACAAATGTTTTGATAGAGACGGTTTCATCACAAATGTTTTGACAGAGACGGTTTCATCACAAATGTTTTGAGAGAGACGGTTTCATCACAAATGTTTTGATAGAGACGGTTTTATCACAAATGTTTTGAGAGAGACGGTTTCAACACAAATGTTTTGAGAGAGACGGTTTCATCACAAATGTTTTGAGAGAGACGGTTTCATCACAAATGTTTTGAGAGAGACGGTTTCATCACAAATGTTTTGAGAGAGACGGTTTCACCACAAATGTTTTGATAGAGACGGTTTCATCACAAATGTTTTGATAGAGACGGTTTCATCACAAATGTTTTGATAGAGACGGCTTCATCACAAATGTTTTGATAGAGACGGTTTCATCACAAAACTGTTTTTTGTTTAATTATTATTTTCCTGTCAATGGTCGTCGGACGTCTCGAGCAAGGGTGGTGAAAGCTGAGATAACTTGACAAGCTAACGACGTAATGATCGTCAGTCTCTCTTTTCTCTGCCTTTTTTGTTCGTCGGCCCTCTTACTTTTATGGACAAATCTTTTCTTTGTTCTATCAGAGGTAAGCATGTGCGTACAAAGTCCGACCTTGTTTTTCTTTCTTCTCTGAAATCAATACGTGCGTACAAAGTTCGACCTGGTCTTTTCCTTGTTCTCTGCTAACCTGGAATTGGTGTGTGTGTGTGTGTGTGTGTATGTGTGCGTGTGTGTGTAAGAGAGAGAGAGAGAGAGAGAGAGAGAGAGAGAGAGAGAGAGAGAGAGAGAGAGTGTGTGTGTGTGTTCCTTTATCCAACACGTGTATCTTTAATATCTTTTAAATAACAGTAATGTCTTTTCATTTACTTCAATACAAAATTTTACCTGCTAACACTGCGGCTGTACTTGCAAGTGCGTTCTTGTTTTGTGTGTGTCACTAGTTCACAATTAAACTTCTGAAGAACACAACTTAAAACCGACTTTCTTTCACCTTCTTTGTATTTAATACGTGTGATGAAGCGAGATAGAAAGTAATACCTGGTGGCCAACTCAGCTATATCAGCAGATATAGTTTTTTCTTTTTCAAATAGAATTTACAGTTTATATATTTGATTCTTCTTTTCTATGCGATATTCGCTTAGATATGTTTGTTTGGGAGATGTAGACGCACACACGCATGCTCAGTCGAGGAAATAAATAACTTCCGGTAACTTCCTAACAAAACAATAGAATGCACTGATGCATGCGATTTGTAAATTATAACAGAAACTTATTTTAAGCATTTCTTTTCTTAACCACTACACTTTTTTTTCATCTTTATTTTCCACGTGTCCCAGCTATTATATAATATGCTTTGTCGGTTGGTCATACTTCAATTTGTATATGCCATTTTCATTGGTTTGTTGCGCTCTAATTTTAAATAATTTTTGTATGCGTCCACGAATCTACACACGACATTCTATTCGTCAGTCGCGTCTCTCTATTTCCGTTCATCAGTCTGTAACGTGTATGTTTTTTTTTGTATGTCCCGCTCTACATATAATATGTTTTCTTATCGCTCTATTTTTGTTCGTTGGTCTGCCACGTTTACATTTTAACTATTCGAGTTGTCACGTGTAAGAAATAGTATTTTTAGGTATGATCACGCCTCTCTATATTTCTGTTTGCCGGTCTGTCGCATTTACAATTAAAGTAGCATTGTTGTCGGTCCATCACACTTCACGAATGGCATATTTATGTGGATTGACATGTCTCTCTATATCCGTCTGTTGATCTATTACGTTTACCGTTCGAATGGTCCTTTCGTCTGTCTGTCACGATCAAGAAATAGCATTTTTAGGTGCAATCACGCATCTCTATTCCCGTTCGCCTGTTTGTCACATTTACGTTAAAAACCATTTTCGTTAATCCACACTTAAAATACCGTAGATGTAGGTGGACCCACGCGTCTCTCTGTTTGTCCGTTCGTCGGTTTTTCAGGTTTACATTTTCAATAACCTATCTGTCAGTCGGTCACAGTTAAGAAATGTTATATTTAGGTGGGTCGAGAATAGTCAATTTCTGTTCGTCTGTTCGTAACACGACGTTTTAAACGGATTTATCGTCGGTCTGTAACTCTCAACTAATATTTTTGATTACGGGCATGCATCACTTTATTCCCTTTTGTTAATTGTTTAATTTTATTTTCTCTTTTTCACTCAACAGAAGGGATATTCTCACTTGAAACGTAAGAAGCTACTATTTAAGATCGTGTTTACCAGGGGGGCTGTGTCAGGAGTTGAGCAGCAAGAAGTTTGTTGACATTATATTTAAACTTCTGTAGATTAGTACAGTCAGGGAAAAAAGCATGGAGAGAATTCCAAAGTCTACCAGTCCGAGGGAAACGGCTTTCTGTCATTTAGGGATCTCAACAATGAAAGGGTGAGATTTTGCTGCTAGTCGGGTTAGTCTGGACTATGTACGTTAAGGGGGCACAAATCCTATAAGTAAATCAGAACACATTTTATTAAATTACTTGTAAAATTACAGGGATGCAACTCTGCTGCGATGGGACATAGGTTAGAATTTGGTCGATAGTTTATGTTTGAAATATCATTTTTACTGATAAACCTGATTATTGAATTGATGCAGCTTGATATTGCAATCTCAGGATGCGTGAGATGTAGTTTAGTTATAAATTTACTAAGAAAACAAAACTTAAAGCACTATATAAAAAAAGCAAACGATTTTATTAAAAACTTATCAAACTGTAATTATGTTCGGAGTTTCTATAGTGTCAGTATGGTCCAAAACGATTTCTAGTATTTTAGTAAACACTAGTGTGCATCTAAAATTTGATCAGAAAATTTCTTTATTTGCAAACAATTTAAAATGTGAAGAATGTTAATTGACGCCAATCCTTACATAATCTGAAAGAATCGATATAGCACAATGCATTTTTGCCAGCGATGAACGATTACTGTACATGAGCGTCTGGAGCGCGATTTGTCGTACAAACGTCGTCCGAAAACTAAAATCAAAGTGTTGAGTATCGTGAAGAATGGGCGTGGTAACAAAACTGCGCGACATTTCGTGTCCCAGAACTTATTTTTCTACGTAGTCATTAACATTCGCAATGCCGGGAATTCAAAAATATCTGTTTCTGACGCAAGTCTATGATAAAGGTTTCTTTCTTAGCGCTTCACATCGTGAATATCTGCAACCGAGGGATGAAACTTTCAGATCATGAATGCATTAGTTCAGTCATTATAGCAGTTTACAATCTCCTATGATCCGTTCGGGTACAATAAAAATAGGAGACATTACTTTTGGAACGTCCCTCGTATGAAGTCTTTCTAATCATTATGATATTGGATGCATGGAGACTCGACGTTGAATGAGGATCCATTGATTAATTTCCAGCTCTAGCTAGGGACTCCTCCAGTAGTGTACTCGGAGGAAGCTTCACATTCCTCGCCGCAGTGATGTAGTCAACAATACATTATAGCCAACATTGCACTGTAGAAAATCTACAGTCGATTTTATAAAATTATATGTAAATAATGGCTTTATTTAAAGTTTAAAATGCAAGAGTCAAGTATCATGGTTCAGTTGTACCCTAAATAGAAACATTTATTTCGAACGCGCCTCTGTTTTTTCAAAGAACTAACTGGCGATTTTATTAAATTATTTTTACACAATCACTTGAATTAAAGTTAAACGTACAAAGTCAAGGATCATGGTTTAATCGTGCTCTAAAAAGAAACATATCGAACGGGACCCTTAAAGAATCTACAGTTGATTTTAGTTCGGTGATAAAACTGCTTATTCGGTGATAAAACTGCTTATTCGGTGATAAAACTTCTCAAATGCAATTGTGATGTTAAGTTGTATAAAAGTGTAAACTTGAATCAAAAGCGGACTTTTATCGGATTTTTTCGATTATCGATTTTTTTGATTATCGATTTTCGATACTTCCAATAAATAAGAACTTACGTAAGAACATTCCCAGACACATTAAGTACCTTCTTGAGGAATTTAAAAAAAAACAAATTGGCCCAGCCATCTTCGAGTACATTTTCACACACACACACACACACACACACACACACACACATAATTCCTTTTATTTAATAGAAGATAGATAAATAGATTTTTGATATGAAATGAAACTAAGTCAGCTTATCAAAACGATTTTAAGATTTTAAGATGTATTTGGAAAAATAATTATTAAAACTGTACGTTGTAGGAACAAAGTAGGAGAACATAACTGAAATAATCAGGTCTAAATAAGAAAACTGACAACTCTTTAAACATTGTTCAATCAAAATTTTTCCAGCTGCGAAAACCTCTCCTTTTCAAACTCCCATGCGGAACCAATTTACAATAGTGAACGATAAAAGGTAAGGAGAAGAAAACCAATATGTTGGACACCTCTAAACGTAAACAGTTGCCTTGAACCAATCAGGAAGAAAAAAAACACTTATGATACCTAAAATGAAAATGAAAAGTCCGTTTTCACTGTTTCACCACGTATTGTACCTTGCAATTGTTTGAAGTGTGAAACCTAACTATTTCCTCTGCCCAAGAATGCAAACTGCTTGTTGTAATCTTTGGAAATGTGACGTCAAATAATCTTGAAAACATACATATTAGAATAATCCCCCCTGTCAAATACTTAGCATTATACAAAATAAAAAGACGGTTTATTTGTTTAAGAATAATATTTGTTGTATATTTTTCAATAAAAGAGCAGAAAATTACATGAAAATCTCCCCCCAAAACTTTTCTTCTGCGAGTGTTTATTATATTATAATTATTCAAGAACATGCATCAGTTGAGAGACTGTATAAATAACTGCGACAACGTAAGGATGGACAAGAATCTTCTGAGCCGCTTTTCTCCGTATTGTAAAAATTATACTTGTGGTTATACAATGAAAAAACATTGATAATTAAAATACTCTGATAAGGTTAGAATTTTTCATGGTCATTAGAAAATCTATACCTCACTTTTAGACAAATCAGAAGCCGAGATACCATAACAAGTTCGATCGTAACAGAATGCTTCACAGTCAAGGTCAAAGTATACAAGAAGGTTATAAGACTGCAGGACTTCATTAGCTATAATATAGAAAAAATAACAAGTCTCTACGATAAAAAGTTATCATTACAAGTATTACTTTCACTTTATCTGTAACTTTAAGCTTAAACTTAATTAATTAAGATCATGAGTGATAATTTGCATGAAGTTAGGCGATAATCGGTCCATCGGTATAGGTGCATAAACAAACACAGTGACAAATTCGACCAAATACACGACCTCCTTTGTGGAAGTAATTAAATGAAAATGTTTTTCACACACACACACACACACACACACACACACACACACACATATATATATATATTACTATATATATATATTACTATATATATAGAGATATATATATATGTTCGGAAGAAATGATTAAACTTTTATAAATAACTTAATCCTTGTTGCAAAAGAAATAGGTACTTCATGAATACAACGTTATCTACAAATTCATAAAACAAAACTCAAATAATTATGAATTAAAATTCCGTAGAGTTTGTATTTTATTAATAAATGATACCTAAAACTTAGAAAAAATGATTAACTGATTGGAGTAGAAATAATTTGTTTGAAAGTAGTCAGTCATACTTTTAATTAATGTGTTTCATTGACATATAAGAATATACACCCCTAGCTTAGATTTTTATAATCAATTTCACAATTAAACAAATGGACCTGTCAGACTTATAGTTAATTGTAAACATTTCTCTTTATATTAAGATAAAATAAATTTCTTTCTACAATTAATTGTTTTATACATGCTCTTTACTCTGATTGTTCTATATAAATCAATATATGAATAAATAAAATAAATAAATTGTAATTAGCATTCTTAGTACGCTAGTGTTACTTTCTATAATATATTAAATAACTATCCATTATAGTAAACTTAACTTTAATGAGGTGTATTGTAACTACTTTTATATGTTTGATATAATAAAAAAAAATGTAATTTTCATCTATTTCATCATTATTTTATTTGAGGTTTGACTAATTAAACTGAGGACTAGTATATAGAGTAGACCCATATAATAAATATTTACAGTATAAAATATTTGTACAATAGATTCATATGATTCTTATTATACGAAAATTAAAATTTTAGGTTTTTCATAATAAATGTTTAAAAGATTTTAAAATGAAATCATTTTTTACTTCAGACTAAGTCTTTATCAACAGATTTAACCAAAATTATCTTTAACGAAGCCGGAGATAAAACATCCAGTGATATATGTACACTACTTCCTAAACAGATTGCAGACAATTGAAAATGCCTCCCTTCCTTTCACTTCCACAATTTCATAATTGGCTTTCAATTAGCAGATTCATTGTTTCTGATCGCATAGCACATGTTGACGGTTTGACATAATTTACGTAACGAAAGCCACTTTCATTTTAACTGATTAAACTAACGTCCTTTTTCTTAACAATTATTAATGTCTAGACAATTACTTTTAAAGAAAAGGTCTCCAAAACTTTTTGTTTATTCCTTTTCCCTCTTCTCTTCTTTCTATCTTTAAAATAGTTTAACAATCGGTTTTCTTTTTCATGATCTCAACGAAAAACATAGGAACATTGTCGCCTGACTATGCCTTTTAAGACTGAAGCAGTAGATTTATTGCAGCGACTGATTGCAATTTTTTTTACCTAAATTAGATAATATATATATATATATAATTAAAGTAAGTATATGTATATATATATGTATATATATATATATATATATATATATATATATATATATATATTCTTGCGTTAATTATATAATTTATGAAAATAGTTTATTTGTGATATATTTTATTGGCGGTAAAAATTATATCAGATTTACTGAAAATAGTTTGCACAATGAGAAGTTATTGGCACTAAAATTACCCTTACTTGTGGTCAAGTAGCGTCAATTTTGAATTCAAAGTAGCAGAAAACTAACCATAAGTCTTGTCCTTACATCTACTTTCTTAATAAATCTCAGTTTATTTACACTATCCTGAGCCGAAATCTTATGATATGAAAGTTTTATATGGGACCCAACTCAGTCATATAACTACAAAAGATATGGAGAAATTGGACAACGGGAGACAAATTGGTCAGATTCCTAGCGTGCTGACATCAAGTAGAAAACAGTTCGTTATAAAATCATTATGACTAAAAAGAAATTAATGGCGGAGAAATTGCTTTATAGACTTTTTTTTCTTATATTTTTCCTTTCCCATGGAAGTTTCACACTGACCTGAAATGCATTTTGAAGAAAGAGGGATAGATAAAAGGAAATAAGGAACGCAGAAAGAAAAATTATTTACCAGTTTATCTCAATTTTGACATGTTTGTTGACATTAAATTTACTATAAACCAATAAGGAATCAACTATTTTATAGTTATTGCAGTTCAGAATCAATTTTTCCCAAAGAAAAAAAAAGGGATTCTACTCTTTTTTAAGGCGATTAATTATAAACAAGCTTAAAATAAACATTTTAGAATTTATAGTGGGGGATTAATTTCACATAAATGTTAATGCATGAAATTATATTTTCGACTAGATAGTGTTGGTACGATAAGTAACTGTTTTACTTGAACCTCAAATGCAGGTTCTTGCTATATTTTTTGGAGGGGAGCTGTTACCAACCGACCTTAAAGTAAGTGGAGGACTTAAGAGAAGAGAGTTGCTTCCTCACTAACTTGAAGGTTCATTAGTAGAGTTAACTGAAGAGTTGAACGTAAGGAGTAACAAGGTTACTGGATGGTTTTCCTTACAGGGCTTGTATTATCCGGATACGGAGTTGTGGTAGGGTTTCAGGAGACTGTTCCAATCCGAATCTGGCGTTGGTTGTAGAGGTAAGGGAGGATAATTGATTTTAGTTTCCATTAGAGTTAGAGTACGGTAGCGACACTAGACGGTTTCATTTATCTCCAACACACACCCACACAAAATTTATCTTTACAAAAGCAATTCTGGCTATATGCTCTTAAAACTTAATTTGGTTAAACAATGACCCTGAAACATTTTACGTTTAATTTACATGCGAAGCTGATTCCTCATTCTAATTTCTAAAAATTAATTTATTTTATTCCATCTGTTGCACGTCACATATTTACTACGGTATAACCATAAACCAGCATAACCGGTCAGCGCGGGTTTCATGAGATTTGTAAACGCTTACTATTTGATAAAGAGGTATTTTCTATGATTCAAAGTAGCGCATGTAACATCACTGTATAGATGTTTTGACAAAGCAATTTACTATTAAAAATCGCATTGGTTTTGTCTCCCTTCTCAATATTGACATATTTCCACCCTTGCATTGTAATGGCCTTCTTATTCTCTTCTCTCTCTCGCTTTCGCTCTCCCTCCCTCTATCTATCTATCTATCAATGTATGTATCTATTTATTTATCTATCTATCTATCTATCTCTCTCTCTCTATATATATATATATATATGCATATATATATATATATATATGTATATATATTAAGTAAGGCATCAAAAAAACTACATCTTATATAAAAATGTGTTTTTGAAGGGTGCGATTCCCCAATATTTATGGAATATTTACCCATAATCCCCTGAAAAGTAGAATCTATTTGGTTTTTGTTGACGGGGAGGATAGAGTTGAAAGTCAATGCAATCCTCGGCCTTGTACAGGTGCATCTTGTCGAACTCAGAAATCATTGTTTAAGTCGAACACGTGGCGCAACAGAAAAAAAAAACTGCTAAATAATAATGCTTTCTAAGTGACAGTCTTCTCAGGATTGACGTTTCAATCATCGATAGGGTCGATACTTAGAACACAATTACGAATGGTGTGAAGCTTCTACAGAGTGGAAAAATAAATTTGTTGCCCTTAAGAAAATGACTACATCTTTATTTAATAACTTTTATTGAAGAAATCAATTCAGGTAGTTTGGCTATGTTGTAGAAATGACATCTATTCAATGTAGCCTCCTTCAGCTTCAATCACCGCCTCGATACATGTGCAGAACTGGGAGCATGCTTTTTCCACAAGCGCCGACGGGAGGCCGTGAAATAGTCAGGGGATGGCGGCGATCAGGCTTGCTTCGGTGTTGTAGGGGGTCATGTTGGTGATGTTCTCGACGTATGATCAAACGAAGTAGTCCAGCAGGTTCAGATAGGGGGAGGATGGGCCAGTAAGAGAAGGATACAAAGTCGTAGCACTCCTTCTGAAGACAAGCCTGGGTCACTTTGGACTTGTAACCCGGCATCGAGTCGTGCTGCCATACTATTTGTCTGCCAGCGGCCACCTGATTGCACCAGGAGATCACCACAGTCTTCAGGACATTCAAGTACACTTTGGTGTTGACTTTCAAGTTGACTTTGAAGATGTGAGGTGGCCTGATGTGGCTCTCACTTGAAACCACACCAAAGATCATAACATTGGCTGGAAACTCTGTTGAACTGTGCTCTCAAGCGTTGAACCGTACCGATTTTCATTTTGAGGGTGCTGGCAATGGTCTTGTTGTCATAAATTGTATCGGTAGAGAGCATGAGTTGTACAGCGGAGCATCTCTGATCACGTCCTCTGAATACTGTTTCTCTTTAAGACATGATAGAAGGCGTCTATCGCTCTTGGGATTTGCACACAACTGGCAAACTAGAAGATGGTCTACATCTAAAAAAAAGTAAACCAGTTTTCATCAAACGGTAATGGAATCATGTCGTCTTTTCTATGGTGACAAATTTATTGTCCCACCCTTTACATTGCCCTGTATTTAATAAAGAGTTGCGAAATTGCGTACAGATATTCAAATTCGACAGAAAGATTCTTGAGTTTGGCAAGATGCAGCTGAAATACGACATAATTTACAAGTTTTAAAATAGCATTTTTGTTGTCTCCCGCAACACTAGTTGAAAATAGTATTTTTGCATATAGTATTTCCATCTTGGGTACTTATTCATCTTTTGCCCCAGAGTTATTTTTCTTTTTCTTTCTTTTTTCTTTTTATTTTTGACTTTGGTACGGACGCAATCCACTGCTGAGAAGAACCAACGGAAAACAAAGCCGAGCGGTGATCGGAGACGCTGGTAAACTTAAATAACAACAGTGATTCAAACAGTACGCAAAATGCACCAAACTAATCAATAAAAACCTACCTTAATTAATTACAGTTATTTATTATATTTCTTGAAAATCCGGATCAAATGTACATAAGTACCCCTTGGTATGCATAGACCGAATGGGCGTATCTTAGGAACGGTTCCATTTCTGTTTATTGTGTTTTCCACGTTTTAATTGCTTTTGAACCCTGCTCCATCAAACCCCAGAGTAAAATGCTGATAAAAACCTGCTTCTATTAATATTTTATCAGCTTCTTCATTTGAATTCCATAGGCGCCATTATCAAGGTCGTAAGGTCTCATGGTTTGCATGTCGCCATGTTTCATTCGGCATTGATTTGCAGATGGCAAAAGCAGCAACAAACTCGCCAACGGGTACACACCTGCGTGATATACTAATTGCAAATCCCACCCACGTCATCGTCTCAGTGTAATAATTGGGGGAGTTTACCTGTTGAGTACATCGATAGGTAAGAAGCGATATATATATACACTAAGATAAATCGATATAAAAGAAACTGATTAATTGATATTAATATATTTGGATAGACAAATATAAATATAGATATGTAAATAACTAGTGGGAGTGTGACTAGATGATTAAGAACTCGAACATTGGCGTGTTAAGTTCGAATCCAGTTAATTCCACATAAACATGTTTATCAAACGCACAACTAACCTTGTGTCTAACCTCCCAGATATAGTATAATTCGTGGCTAAGTGGTTAACGACGCACTAAAAGCTTTGGTGTGCCAAGTTCGTATATAGTTCGTTCCATTGAAACAATTTCATCAGACATTGACCTTGTGTTTTACATGTTCCAGGAGAGGGAAATAAAATAATGAACTAGCAGGACCGGTGTCCCGTCGTCTCCCGTGTAATTTAGTAACCTAAGAACGCCTATATAAGTATTTTAGCGATGTTATTTTCGGCTAATAATTTAAATAGTTTTTTTTTTGTGATGAAATTGGAAATAATACTATACATTTTAGTTTTGTTTAAATAAAGAAAGTTTCCGGCGCGGAATTTTAAAATGTTTGTTATATTAAAAATATGTTAGTAAAATTAGTGTAGGGTTTTTATAAAGCGAAAAAGCTGAGAACTATAACGTGACATTGTAGTCCTTTTGAAAATAACAGAATAAATTGTTGAAAAGAAATGCGTTTGTTATTTGTGGTAATTTAGTAAGTATATATATATATATATATATATATATATATATATATATATATATATATATATAGATATAGATATAGATATAGATATATAGATATAGATATATATCTATATATGCGCCGGGTGTTCAATAATAGACGCTACTTTATTTGCATATATTTATTAAACAAATAAAATGAAACTAAAATACACAGATATATATATATATATATCAATTTAATTTCCAAATAACCTGGTGTTTCAATATAACTCTAGTCGGTGTCAATTTTTTCTTATGTTAAATTCGAATGATTATTTTTTCTTCAACAGTAAACAGATCGTAGACAATAAAACTAATACAACAATTTAAATGTCAAGTACACACGCCTATGAAAATAAAGTCGTATAACATTATCGGCCCATTTACTTATTTTAAATTTTACTACCAATAGCTACCTTAGCTTATGTTTAAAAGCGATAATTATGTTTTACCTGTTATGAATGCACACAAATCTATAGTATCCCCTTGTTTTTATTTCAAATCATTTAAAACGATAGCAGCAATATTAGTCTCCCCTTCATCGAGGCCAGAAGTTTTATGAGAAATGTCAGATATTTTGTAATTCACCTGCAAACATAGGAAAACAAATGACTATGATTAAAACATCTTATGGCTGTAAAAAGTGCAAAAGGTAGGCTCTGGATGATGGATGATCCCTTTAAGGTGCGACCTTAACGGCAAATGTCACATTGCTCACTACACAATTCAGGTCATTACATTTCAAACGAGCCTACATTTGTAAAATTCTGATCAATAGTCGCTGAGATTTCGAACTTTTAACATTGCCAAAAAAGGGAGTATATATATACAGTGATGAGCATATTTATTGGCACGGTAAAATAAAAGTTAAATTTTGTCTAATAAATTCTAAAAAAGGGATTAAATTAAAGAAAATAACAAAGTACATTATGTATTTTTAACTGGCCTTTCCGATGCAGCAATCGGATTTTAGAAAAAATAAATAACAAAGGAACAACAAACATAATTGCAAAAAACCCTTGTTCAAAATTATTGGCACGATTTATTTAATAATCAATTGTATAGCCTTTGGCCTTGATTACCTTCCTCAGGCGCTTTTCATAGTTTACAACCAAGTTGTTGCACTCTTCAGTAGTAATTTTAGCCCACTCTTCCTGACAATAATCCTCCAATTGAATAAGATTCTTAGGCTTCCGTTGCATTACCCTCAATTTTAATGTTCTCCATAAATTTTCAATTGGATTAAGGTCTGGGCTTTGTGATGGCCACTCCAAAACATTAATATGATTGTCCTCAAGCCATTTCTTAGTCAGTTTAGCCGAATGCTTTGGGTCATTATCTTGCATGAACCACCAACGACGACCAAGTGAGAGCTCTTTAGCAGAGTCTTTCAGGTATTCATCCAATATTTTAACATAATCTTCCTTTTTTATGCTACCTGTGACCTTAACAAGTCGCCCTGGTCCAGAGGCAGCAAAGGATCCCCAAAACATCAAACTGCCTCCACCGTGCTTCACTGTGGGTATGGTGTTCTTAGGCAGGAAAGCTTCGCCAGATTTTCTGTAAATATAAGACACTTTATTATGGCCAAATAACTCTATTTTCGTTTCGTCAGTCCATAGAACACGTTTCCAGAATGCAACATCTTTATCAATATGACGTTTTGCAAAGGCTAGCCTTGCTTTCAGGTGCATAGGCTTCAATAAGGGAGTCTTTCTCGGACGACATGCTTTTAAACCAGCTCTCTTCAAAACTCTACCAACTGTATGTCGAGATACATTCACTCCAGAGGTGCTCTGTTCATCAACAATCTCCCCAACAGAGATCCTTGGGTTTTGTTTTACTTGTCGAACAATTTTCCGTTCATCTCTTGGGGAAAGAATCCTTTTTCTTCCTCTACCCTCTAAACTCATAACGTGGCCTTGCGATTTGAACTTGTTTATTATGGCTCTAACAGTGGATTTGGGAAGGTTTAGCTTCTTTGAAATCTTATCATAGCCCTCCCCATTGGTATGGCATGCTACAACAAGCTTCCTGACGTCTTCGCTGTGTTCCTTAGTTTTAACCATGTCGATTGAAAATTATAATTTAGTCACTTATAATAGTTTAAATAAATCGCTATCTAAAAATTATCTGAAAAAAATTATTCACTGAATTAGCGTTAAACAAGCATAATATGGCTATAAAAAAGTTCAGAAAGCACGTAAACCGGAAATTGATTGATATTATACTGATACTAAAAGAAAAACAAAGCCGTGCCAATAATTTTGAACAAGGGTTTTTTGCAATTATGTTTGTTGTTCCTTTGTTATTTATTTTTTCTAAAATCCGATTGCTGCATCGGAAAGGCCAGTTAAAAATACATAATGTACTTTGTTATTTTCTTTAATTTAATCCCTTTTTTAGAATTTATTAGACAAAATTTAACTTTTATTTTACCGTGCGAATAAATATGATCATCACTGTATATATATATATATATATATATATATATATATATATATATATATATATATATGCGCGCGCGTGTGTGGCCAAACTAAATATTGAAATGCTCATATTTTTAGTTCTATGAAAAGAAACTATATGAAAATGTGCAGTCTTTTTGAAGTATATAATATTATTCTATTGTTACAATTTTATGACAATGTGTAAAAAAGAGCCTATATTTTCTAAAAAAACGTTTGTATATATATATATATATATATATATATATATATATATATATATATATATATATATAGTGTCCTGCAGGCAAGCTTCAGTTTTGTTGCTTCAGTTTTCTTCCCTGTAGTTTTGCCAGGCCACTAATATATGTAATTTATAGATCAGGTGGTTGGATGTAGGGTTATCTCGCAGAGTTCTATGCATAGAAAATCCAAGAAGATATATATATATATATATATATATATATATGTGTGTGTGTGTGTGTGTGTGTGTGTATATATATATATACTACATAGCAATATTATAAATACAATATATATATATTAGCAGGTCGTTTTTAATTAATACAGATTTCGTATTTATTATTATAGAGTCAATACGATGTTGATTATTACATTGCATCCAATATATAGTTATGGTTTCAGAAATTGTAAAATAGTTGATTTGTGTACCATCAGCTAGGATCGAAACCAAAACATAGGAATTAGCAGCGTTATCTGTAACTATCTGTACTATGTTCATACGAAATAAAGTTGTAAAATGCTTAGAAATAACACGTTTAGTCGACTCGCCAAGTTGAATGCTATTTCTTAGCAGCATTTTCACCGACTAAAAGCCAATCGAATTGTTTCCACGAGTCTAAATATTCTATGTATTCAGTTCTGTTTAAGCATAGTTTCTACATTGTGCATAATCGGGTAGCATTTAGGATGTACAAGTTCTAAATAACCTTACCTGGAGATGTGTGGAAAGTCTATACCAAACTCCTCTGTAAGACTTTACTGTACAGATTTGAAACTTAATACATAAAATATTGTATGTCATTAAACCTGATGTAATTGCTTTGGAAACTTTCCAGCTGGAACTGTTTAGTTGGATTTATATTGAAGACTTTGAAAAGCAATAAGTTGGCTTCATGTCTTCAGAATTCAGAAAGTTGACTTTATCATCAGAAGTCTGCTGGATTATATAAGTCTCTGGAAAACGAAAAATCTAAAACAGTTTGCTGCTATTTTCAACTGTTGGACATTTCCCCGAATTATTTCGTCTGTTTGAAAAAATAACTTATGCCATTTTTTCAGCTATTGGATCAGCCTATTGCTATGAGGAAATTTTCTTTCACGTTAAATCAGTGCTAAATCTACGACGTAGCTGCCTAACAATTGTAACTTCAGAAAATTTAGCAAACTCAGAATTACACAGTATATTGTTATATTAATCAACTGGCAAAGATCATGCAAGGGCAAGGATCCCATTCATAATAAAAACGTTTTTTATTCATTTTTCATGTCATTTAAATCGACATTTTAACCTGCCTTCGTTCAGTCTACAACAAAAATGGTAAATTATATACTGTGTAAAAAACGTTTAAGAAAATATATTATTTCTCAATCAGTTTCAGACAAAATCATGGTGCTATACAAAATAGACTTCGTGGCTTAGTGGGGGATGCCCTTTTCTCTTCCCTTCAACCTCTCTCCCATAGAAGAGACGTTGCGAGCCTATCTTTGTTTTATCGTATTTCCATGGCAGGTGCTCGTCTGAGCTCCAATCTGTAGTTCCCCCTCGCAAATCTTTTACAAAAAACACCCGTCTAGCTGAAACCACTGTAAAAAATTTTCCCCACTCTTTATCTGTGCCAAAATGAAAACGTAGATTTCGTGAGCAAAGCTTCTTTCTTAGAACTGCACGTCTGTGGAACTCTGTTCCGTCTGCTTGCTTCCCATCTGACTACAACCTGGATGTCTTCAAGTCCAACGTAAACAAATTCCTGATGAACCGCCTCCTTAAGTAGACATTTTTATTAAACCCCCACACTAACGTACTGTACATGCAATAACCCTTATCCCTGAGTGGCTTACGGGCCTTGATAAGTGGTGATCACCTTGTAAAAAAAATACGTTGCTGCTTTTAATTTTGGCTCCAATTTAAATAAGGGATGGAGACATTGCTGTGTGTCTAGACTTTTCCTCAAAAGCTATTTATAAAAAATATTTTAAGAAATCCTATTTTTATATTGTTTACAACTTATATATTATTGAATATAACTATATACTAATATATAAAATGAAATAAATTGGAAAATAAGTGTAATGATTTTTGCTTATGTAAGAATATTTGTGTTGTTGGCACTCTGAATAAATCGAAAACTTAATTCGGCACGCAGTTAGCAGAAAGTTGTCTAACCCTTTTTCTATCAGATTATACAATTTCGAGGCTAGAGTTTACTATTCGTGAGGAGTATCGCACTCTTTGTTTCTCTTTGACGTTGATTCTCATGATGCACTATGTATTTCGCTCTTTTTTACAATGGAGTCACCACTTGTCAGGGCCTGAAGGTCTCTCGAGGATAAGGATTTACGAATGTAAGATGATAGTGTAGTAATCGTTAATAGTGTAGAATTTGATTATTTAGTAATCGTTAATAGTGTAGAATTTGATTATTTAAAAGGACAGTTCTACAAGAACTTGTTTGCATTTGACTTGAAGGTTACGATATTGTAGTTGGTCGGAAAGCAACACAGCGAAACAGTGTCTTGCAGGTTGGTAGTTTTAGGAAAGAAATTTTGTTCATGGAATCTGCGTTTAGATTTAGACAGAGATAGAGAGTGGGGGAAATCATTGATAGAGGTTGTAACTAGTCGAGTGTTATGTATGAAAACTGGTAATGGGGGACTATAGATTGGAGCTCAGACGATCACTTGCTATTAAAATAACGATAGAGAAGAGACAGTCTGGCAACGTCTTTTCTGTGGGAAAGAGGTTCTAGAGAAGAGAAACTGGCATCACGTACTAGGTTTCGAAGCCGGTTTTAAACTCTATGAAGACAGAATAGACGCGCCGAGCAGTTCCTGTCCAGGTGTAGCAACAGTACTCCATTTTAGGGCGAACTTACTCTCAGACAGAGAAAGGATTACAGCTCTTAGACAGATAACGGATTACATCGGCAGTGAGATACACACGGGAGCCGTAGAATGATCCAAACATTTTTCCAACGAACTTTGCAACAAATTCGATGTATGTGTTCCATTTCAGATCAGTCCAAGATCTAGCAGTCTCTGTTAGTGTAGAAAGCTTCCCGGCATCTAGGGACTACAGCAGTGAAGGGGTAATAGTTTCCTGCTTGTCGGGTTAGCCGAGAGTACGTATGTCGAGAGGGCACAGATGCCAGGAGTTCCTCAGAAAATAATAACAGCCGTGTGTTTGTTTTACAAGTATTATAATGGATTATAATAGTTGTAAAACAAACACATGGTTGCTATTATTTATTTAGGAGTATTTGTATAAAAATGCCGTTTCCCTAATAGTTCTCCCATATCATTAAATCAAAGTTGTGCACCATTGGTGTTTTCCACAATGGCATATATTGTCACTACTAACCGTAATCCTACTTTAACTATATTCACACTAACAACAAAAATCGAAAAACTATGTCAAGTGTGTGTGCATATAACTGGTAGATTTTTTTTTATGCACAGGACCCTATTTTTAATTTAGCCCTTAATACAAACAAAACTTCGTTATGATTTTTATTTTCTCAACATCAACGATATTACGTTTTTATTAAAAGCTGCATTTTTTCGTGAAGCATCTGTATTTAAAATATATGCGCGCTGAGAAAAAGAAAGCAGAAAAGGTTATAAAATAATAACATTTTCCCTTCTTTTCTTTGGGATTTACAAGCTATAACTCGAATCTTTTTTTCCAAGCTATAATTTAAAATTTTTGCTTGCTTATTTTTTCAAGCTATAACTTTTTCATATTTTATGGGTATCTCTATGGGGTTAGGTCAATGCAAAATGAATGCATGTGCCAATACAAATAAATTAACAAACAAATTGCTAAGGAATAAATCATTCTGAAATTGAATCGACACAAACCAACCGAGTTTCATTTAACCCTGCTTCGTGAATTAAATCTTACCTTGTGTTATTCAAAGAAAAAAAAGACATGTTTAACAAAGTAGGAAATAATTTCTTGATGGGATGAAAATTGCTTTGAAAGTTATTTGCCATTTTAACACCGACAGCCGCTAACTTAGATCGAAGTGAAAATATCTCGGTTAAATTGTAAACAAGATTATCAGGCTGTGTTGAGGTTTGTTAGAATATATTTAACAAGTAGAACCCGTGGAAATTCCACGGTAGTTTAAATTTCTTCAAATACATTATAAATAAAATGAATAAAAAATAAAATAAAACAATTAACAACGAATTTAAAGCAACTTTTTAGCAAATGATTTTTTTAACTATTGAAGCTAAACTAATTAATTTAAAAATTTATATTATTTCAATGAATATTAAACACAACACATTGTTTTGTTCTGATTTTTACTGAATATTTTTGATATAAACTTACATATTTTTTTTAATTTTAAAAGCTTGCACTTTCAACTCAAGGT
Organism: Euprymna scolopes; assembly: GCF_053919585.1. NCBI lineage: Eukaryota > Metazoa > Mollusca > Cephalopoda > Sepiida > Sepiolidae > Euprymna > Euprymna scolopes. The sequence goes on along the minus strand of NC_136490.1, from coordinate 118,995,563 downwards.
GATAATTTTTTTAATTATAAAATAAAATCACCAATTCGAAAACGTTTTTTTTTATTTTTTTAAATTGTATTAATGATTTTTTACTGATAAATAGCAACTACATAGGGAGGTAATTCGTTTCTCATTTATTAATGTTTACGATGATCATTGGTTTTTATGACACTGGACGAACGGACAAGTAAATTAATACTTAGATTTTATTTCACAGCTCAGAGTAAATATTTATTCCAAACATGTTCATCATTAGAACGAAAGTGCGGTTTGGGTTTTGGTCGGTTGTTTTGTTTTACGGCATATCAATCCTTTTTCGGAAAAAAGTGTTTATGCTTCAAGTTATATAAATCCTTAAATATTTATCCATGGTGATTGGCTTGTTTCTGTTTGTTTAGGAAATTTGTTTATTTATTTTTTACTCTTAACTCTGCCTAACATGACTGAGTTTTGGGAAGGAAAGCACGGTTAACACATTTACTACAGTTTGTTTTATGCCCATTCCGTCGCCTGTGTATAACATCAAACGCCTGTGCATTTGTTAGAGAATGGACCAAGAGAGAGAGAGAGGGGGGGAGGTGTTTAAATCATATAGTTGGACACATAGACCGGAAGTCAAGATCAGCTGATTGGATTGTGTGTGAGTCACGTGATCAGGTTAACTGAATCGTGGAGGGAGGGACGAACGCTGACTTGGTAGAAATAAGACCTAAAAGAAGAAACCACACAGGCCAAATTCACTTTCCATTCTTCTGCGATCGATCTGGAAGGTGAATAAAAAACTATAGGACCAATTTCTTGTCTTGGAGTGAAATAAATCTTCGTCCCCAAAAACAGGTACCAGTCTTCCTCCCAGACGAGATGTTCCAGATGGACCAACAAAATGGCAGAAGGTATGTTCAAAATGCATGTCACACACACAACGACATAAACTCTGATAAGATAATCAAACGCTCAATCATTTATGATACGACAACGTAACAATCCTTTATGATACGACAATACAACGCATTTTCGTTATAATATTTGCACACTTGTCTCTTGTTCTATGCTTGCTGATCGAGATTTACGCAGAAACTGGTTTTAAATAATGTATTAAACGACAAAGCAAGAGAAATATCATGCATATGTGTAACGTTACCCAACACGTTATAGTCTCAGTTGCAAAGTAGACAAATCATAGGAAAGAACTTCAATTCGCCTTTTTTGCTGTAAAACTACATTTATTTCCTCATCCCCCGCCACGCGTGAATTTTCGCTACGGCTGTTACGTCTCTCACGTTATCGTCTTTTCGAACGCGCTCTCGAACTATCCACGTCTCTGGCGTGATCGTTTCTACGAGTGTGCCCTTTCCGTTTTTATAGTTATTTTTCCTCACCGTGACGTCATTTCGCTAAACGCGCAGTATTTGCATATAGCCGTCCGCGCTATTTTACATGTGTACGAGAGAGAGAGAGAGAGAGAGAGAGAGAGAGAGGGGGGGGAGAAGGAGAGAGAGAGAAATTTAGAAAGCATAAATTGGAAAGAGAGATACCATTTACAGATATTTAGAAACTGAGTTTTGGCTGCCTGTGCACCCCGTCCCTGCCCTTTCTATGAAGTAGAACAACCGCGTCTTATGTCTGTTCTCATCAATGTCGGCGGGCTGATATTGGTAGAACAGCTCTCCGACGGAAGTAACGTGATTTCAAGGTTTCAATTCTTTTCGGGGGCACTCTTCCTCATCATCCATCTTGGATATCTAACACAGTTGACGATTACAAGCAACGTACCGCATGAAAAGAGATAACATATATTTAGTTCTTACGCTTGTAACGTTGTTCACGGGCAAATGCGTGTTGTGCGCAGTTTCAGTCGTAAAGGCGACCAAGAGGAAGAATAGGAAATAACTCTAACTCACTTGTTCTTTGTAGCAATCACATTCATTTTCTCATCGCTACAGCTGTGATGTCGTCTACATGATCTAGAACGTTCTTGACGTCTCTCATGAGATGTCGAACGTTATCTCGTCTCTCTCGTAATCGTTGGCTTTCTCTTTTTTATAGCAATTTTTCCCACGATGTCATTTCGCATACACTTACATACACGCATTGGCGCTATGATACACACTGCCTCTAATATAAGAACACTGAGTATCGAAAGATAAAGCGGTGGGAAATTCTTAATACACTTTCGTCCGTTTCAGATGTAATCAAAGAGGAAAATTATCAAAACTCAGAATAGAATCGGTTCACGAAGAAATGTAGTTAGAGACCGTGCAACCCTTGCTCAAACGATCTCACACGCAAGAACACTTCGATATAATATGTAGACTGTTTTATTGTTTTAGAGACCAACACGAAATCATCAACATACAACATACTTTTCGTACAAAACTACTTAAAAATATTTCAAAGGTGTATATATACAGTGTTTTTTAGATGCAACAAAGTTTACATTAAATAAATAACGGAAAAATATGGTTCGCCGCTTCCGTTCAGTCTTGAAAGACAAAGGATACCCGATGTAAGGGCAGCTGCGCTTGTAATTGTGAGGCAAAGGTTGCGCAATCACCAACTACACCTCTCCTGAATCGACACTGTTTGAGTCCAGTGGCAAGGGGGAGTCCAGGATGACTGGAAACAATGCCGAGATAAGCGGAGAGCGCATACAGCACCTGGATGTCTTATATGGTCACTTATTTATTATTAACCGGTGATCCAGCGGGAACCGGTGTGTCAACATGATTATGCCGTAAATATATTATTACACAAATAAGTCGTTTATTCTAAAGAATAATTTTTGACATTTATAATTCAAATACAATTTATGGCATATGGCTCCGTGTCTCGTGCGAAATGTAGAGGTACAATTTTCACAAACTCTTCGCATTATATTAGGTTGTATTTTTGAAATAACGCGACTAATGCTGTTTTCCAAGTAGCCTATTGTGTCGGGTCAATCAGCATATACATTGGATTTAATACAACCACCAGAGAAACTCACCTAATGGGATTACATCGCACGAACAAAGTTGTCAGCTTCGGGAAAAGTCCATTTTCGTGAGAGTATTCATTGGTCAAATGCTTTTCTCAGTAAGCTGATCGCAATTTACAAACGTTGCCCGGATACCAACCTTTTCGTGATGAATTGCAAAACCATATATATATATATATATATATATATATATATATATATATATATATATATATATACTAGGTGCTTCAATAATTGCTCAGACTTTTTTTACAAGCATTTAATTGTCGTGGACTCTCGAGAATTCAATATGTTATTGCTATACATCTAATGAGTTAGCTAACATTTTGAGCTGAAAGAAATAGCCGACGAATTTTTATGATTTCAGGTCCAAATAAACAGCTACAGTAGGAAATGGAATACACCCTATTAAAATCTGATTGTCACAGCCGGTGAATTTCAAAAATGCAATTAGGACGAAAGTACATTTTAGAAGAATTTTATGCAATAAAATTATGTTTTAAACTTGGGGAAAACGGCAAAGAAACGCATGGAATGCTTCAGACTGCTTTCGGATTATCGTGCATGAATCGAGCATCAGATTTTGAGATTCGAGGTAGGCAGGGAGTTTGTATGGGATGATGAGAAATGTGGGAGAAGTAAAGAAGTCAGACCAACTTAATTTATTGGCCCAATAAGAAAATGTCATGGATAAGGACGTCGGGTGTCTATATATACAACAAGTGCACAGTTTGATATCGGTGTGTGAACTGCACGCACAATATTCGCGAGGAACTGAAGATGTGGAAGATTTGTGCGAAAGAACCAGTCCACAACTCCATCTTTGTCACAGATTATTTGATCAAGATGGGCATCCTTCCTATAGCCCAGACCTTGCTCTCTGTGACTTTTTGTTATTCCCTAAGTTCAAGTAAGAGGCTGTCGTTATGAGACAATTGAAGAGATAAAAGACTGTGACAAGGGTCATTGACACGCTCATACAAGAGGACTTCCATGGAGCCTTCCAGAAATTGTTAGAAAGTTTCAACAAGTGCATTGCCGCCGGAAGAGTTTTCTTAAAAGGGGACTAGAGTTCCATGTGTGTACTATCAATAAAAGTTTCCATACAAAAACGTCTGGAAACTTATTGAAGGCACCTCGTATATATTATGCTGTTCCTCTCTGAGAATCGATAGAATAAGTCTTTTTTTTCTCAATGTTTATTTTAATAGTACAGATATTTTATAAAATATACTTGGGATTTACGTTAAACCATCATAGTTATTAATCAATATCTATATTGTGAACAGCTTTTTTTTCTTCTTTGGTCGTCACTTATTGATTCCAAAAGTTCTTGATACAATTAAATCGAACTTTACATAAATCAACCTTTTAGATGCCAGATGTGTAATATATATATATATATATATATATATATATATATATATATGATTCTATTGGTCTGACACTATTACAAACACGATTGCTCTTTCTGCTAATCCTGAAAACTATAAACACTTATTGATTTCAAGTAAGGATTCCACGAGATCTAATATAAAACAACTTTGTAAGGCTTGATTTATCATATAGATTAACAGTCTGTTACAACTATTGCTACAAGTATATCTGTAACTACTAATACTAATTGTACTATGACAAATAATAATAATAATAATAATAATAATAATAATAATAATAATAATAATAATCGCTAATGACAGCCGTGCAAACTTACGCGATCAGAACAAACTCTATAAATACTAATATTAAAAAAATAAGAGAGAAAATAATAAATGCGCACTCCATGGCTAGAGAAACGAAACGGTAAACCACATCATAAGTGAATGTAGCAACATATACATCTGCAAAAACAAGATAGATAAACAGACCTGACTTGGTTCAAAAGATGGTCCGATGGAAACTGTACAAAGGAATACATGTTAAACATCAAGACAGATGTTAGAAGCATAAACTGGAAAATAAAAACGGTTGAACTGATTCGAGTAAAACAACCTGAAGCGATAGGTGTCAACAAAATTGGAAAAGCTTGTTAAATAGTAAAATTCACCACCCTAGCATTTTACAGGGTGAAAATGAAAGAGGCACAAAAAATAAGCCAATACACAAATCTTGTCGGGAACTGAAGAGATATTGAACATGGTGGATACAACTGTAATACCAATAATAACAAGAATACTAGGATTAGTTTCTAAAAACTATGAAAAAAAGGCTAGAAGCCATTGAATTCACAAAGAAACTCGACAACTTACAAAATACGGCATTGACGAAAACAGCGAGCATACAAATGAAAAAAAAAACTTCAAATGTGGCAACCAATATTAAAAAGCAGATCAATCACAGATAAAGTTAAGTAGAATAACATTGTATAAGCATGATTTGAAAATTAGATCGAATCGTACATGAAACCGAACGAATTAAAACTACCAGATCATACATGAAAATGCACATAATGTTATACACCTTTATGACAAACCAGTCATGGATTATGGACAGACCTAAGATGAAAAGCACCATCAAAATTATAACTGGAATGAAAATGGGGAGTATTTGAATCCTAAAGATGTTCATTGTCAGGTTTCAGGAGAAACTAAGAACCAGTATCAGTGAAAATTCAATTGTTAATCTTTTAGATATGACCGGGCAACGCCGAAATGTTTGCTGATCGATGATTATTATGATTATTCAAGCCGTGAAGGTTTGTCAGCTAAAATATGTTTTAGAATAATAAAATTATTTAGAATAAATATGTACTTACATTAATTATGGAATGTTAACTTAAAAATTTAGTTGAATTTAGTTGAAAAATTATAAATAACTAGTCTGGATGCCCGGCGTTGTTTAAGGGTGTGTTAAGAAAAAAAAAAGAAAAAGTGGTAGTAGGCAAGCAGGCTCAAACGCGTAACGCGAAAGAGGAAAAGAACGCGAGAAAAAGTGACGTCTTTGCCGTTGAGTCCATCCCCAAACCGAAAGTGGCGAAGGTTTAAATTAAGGCTAGTAAATTGAAAAGATGGGATGACTTTCGAAAATATCGACGAAAAAAGCGACCCCTTCTTATATAAAAGTGCCAAGTTAAACGTGAGGGAATTAATGTTTTTGGAATTTTTTTATATGTGTCGCCCCAACGTTTGAGCTTTAAAACAATATTAATCTCGTGAAAATCCGTCGCCTTTGTCGAAAGTTTCATACATGCATACATACATATATACATACACACATACATACATACACACATTTAAACAGACAAGTGAGATTTATATAATAGATAATATGTAAAAATAAGGTGATTGTGTTAGTGACGTATATTACTGACGTCATTCTGAAGGCGAGATGCTCTTTTTGAGATACGTGGAAATTAGTTGGAGTTGGGTAGTCGGAGAGAGGAGTAAGAGTTGAGGAGCTGACTGGCTCGAACTACCCGTGAAAACGAGGAGTCTGACGCCTATCAAATGTTGGAACGATGGATCAGCGTGCAACTTGCCATGAGGGAAAAAATTGTGGAATAAAAAGTTGCTGTAAATAAAACCGTAGGCTCTGTCTTTCTTGGGGAGACTTTTCCATTGCAGTTTCTCGTCAAGACAAGGCCCAAGATTGACCAGATATGTTTTTCGATTGGTCGACGTTGAAGCCCCCAAATAAGTGTTATTCTTCCTCTGTGTTGTAAAGATATTCATATATATATATATATATATATATATATATATATATATATATATATATATATATATATATATATAAATTCCACAGCCAGACAACGTCGCAGCTCACAAGAGCCATGACAGTCAACGAACCGGAAGTCCAAGACTCGAGTTTCGCCCTCATTTGGGCTCATCAGTTGGTAGAGTGCTTGCCTCGCATGCAAGAGGCTCGGGTTTCGAATCCTGAGCTCGGATGTGTCTAACTGATGAGCCCAAATGAGGGCGAAACTCGAGTCTTGGACTTCCGGTTCGTTGACTGTCATGGCTCTTGTGAGCTGCGACGTTGTTTGGCTGTGGAATTTATTATACAATCTCTCATATTCTGAAAATCATATATATATATATATATATATATATTCTTGCCAGTCATGAACTATATTTAAATAAACATACACGCACAACGAACTTTAAATAGACGATCACACCTATATATACACACGTATACGAACTCCCATACAATCATACACTAGACGATAATAAAAATATATACCCGATTTTAATCCTCCTGTGTTGTACAGATTCCCACAAGATTACAGAGTGAACGAAAAGTCATTTAAAATTATTACAGAAATAAATACAATTCTGCAAATTTGGAAAGATTTGTTTTCAATAATGCTTGTTGTTGCCAGTAGGAGATCGCTAGTAATAACACTATGAGAAATTCTTGTTCTCAAAATAAAATAATAGTGGTAATAATAACGGTAATAATAATAATAATAATAATAATAATAAGAAGAAGAAGAAGAAGAAGAAGAAGAAGAAGAAAAATTATAATAACTATCAGGACTAGTGGAAATATATTAACAGATATGTTTTGATAAATCTGATACTTTTCTAGACAACGCAAAAAGTAGTTTTTTTAACAGAAAAATCAATTCCACGCACCAAACATGAATTCATTAACATTTTTCATGAATATAGTGTCCATAGTATTTTTAATATGCAACTGATCCACATGAGATTAATTAATAAGTATTAATAAATACTCAGAAAGTAATACTGTGCTACATAATTCAATACAAATAATAAACTCAGTAATTGTGATTAATTTAATCCTTCACTTCAGCAGACACTATCTTTTTATGCTTTCTTTGTGTCGAATGTTCCCTTTTTTACATGACGTCGCACTGACTATTTCTTCAGTAAAGAAGATGTGCACGCCGAAATTACTAAGAGTTTTTTTTTCTCGCGCTATTACAACAATCATCATATATTATCAAATGATATTAAAAAATGATGCTATGTCAAAGGGAGATCACTCTCATATTCTTGTACATGGTTGCCATATTAATCTTTTGCAAGCCAAATTTCGCAAATTTGGCTTTTGTAAAATCAATTTGGTCTTAAAGTGCATTTAGCCTCTTTCAAAGTGAAACGTACAGACTGAGGAAGGAATAAGCAGAATATATAGATAAAGAGAGGGAGAAAATAACACAATAAAAATAACACAAACTCAATAAAAATAAATTGTTAAAAATCGCATAAACTGACACGCCTTCTCTCTTAAATCATGTGATATTACACAAAATCATCGTGAACGATAAAAGAATGCAGAGGAAACTAACAGTCATTTCTAGCGAGAAATCAATGGTAAACCACTGTTGCGATCAGATAAAGTGATTTTCAAAGATTATCGAAAGAGGTGGAGAGTGTCAGAAATTTTAGGAGACTTGTTGTTACTCAGATTTCAGGAAACACCACTGGTTATCTTCAGTGAATAATCACTAGGAATAATTTTTGTTAAAACTCCTAATAATAATAATAATAATAATAATAATAATAATAATAATAATAATAATAATAATAATCTATATATCTATAAAAACAGAGATGTGTGTGCCACAGACGATTTCTGATTGGTTAATCCAATAATCACATCTCCTAAAAAACTGTGGTTCCTACGCTCTTAACTTTACCATAAAATATTATGGCTTTATTTATTGTCCATCTTGGAAGGGTTTAATTTTTTCCTAACTTGTTATTTACAAATTACAAAAATACGAAACTTACACAATCTAACAATCCAACCTCCGACATCACGTCCGCCATTCTGGCTCTAGCCGCACACACGTACACACAACACGAAAACAAACGCTGTTCTACCCAGCACACGCGCACACACGCACACACACACACGTTGACTACCGTCTACTTTAAAACATGTTCTTTTGAAGAGACGATTTTTTTAAGCTGTTGACACACATGTTCTGAAAATCTAGCAAAAATTAATTTTCCTGAAATTTTTCAATATTTAAAAATAAATTATGCCGGCTGATAAAATTTTAAAACTTTTTTTTTTTAAGCTAGAAAGATAAAATTTAAAAATACTTATTTATATATATATATATATATATATATATATATATATATATATATATATATATATATATATATATATATATATATATATATATGAAACTAAACTAAAAAAAACGCGCGTTCACTCGTGGTCTTAAATTCATTTCGGGTTTGTATTACTGTACACATAGATTCGAAAAAGTTGTCAAAAAACAAATATATAACAAATAAATGTTATCAAAGGCAAGATAATTTACTTTTCTACCAAACTGGATATATTTTTCGTGTTTTTATTCAATGTAACATATTTATTCAGCTCGAAAAACGGGTTTGTATTACTGTACACATAGATTCGAAAAAGTTGTCAAAAACAAATATATAACAAATAAATGTTATCAAAGGCCAGATAATTTACTTTTCTACCAAACTGGATATATTTTTCATGTTTTTATTCAATGTAACATATTTATTCAGCTCGAAAAACAGGTTTGTATTACTGTACACATAGATTCGAAAAAGTTGTCAAAAAACAAATATATAACAAATAAATGTTATCAAAGGAAAGATAAGTTACTTTTCTACCATACTGGATATATTTTTCGTGTTTTTATTCAATGTAACATGTTTATTCAGCTCGAAAACCATACAGTGTTTACCGATGTATTGGAAAATTCAAGATGGCGCCTCACTCCCTCTTTAACACGGTAAGTATGGGAAAAGGTGTTATAAATAAAAAAACTAGAAAAATACTATTAAAAATCCGCCGAATATATGTCAAGCTATGTCACGGTAACATATATTGAGCGAGTTTATAACAGTATTTTATCCAGTTTTTTTATTTATAACACCCTTTTCCAAACTTACCGTGTTAAAGAAGGAGTCAGACGCCATCTTGAATTTTCCAATACATCGGTAAACACTGTATGGTTTTCGAGCTGAATAAACATGTTACATCTTTGTAGCGAAGCTTCTGACCTCCTACCTTGCATGTTCCATTTTCCAGTTCCCTGTGGAAAATCATCTTTGGAATTCAGTTTTCTTCCATTCTAGTAATGTGCCCGGTCCATCGTAGTTGCATAGTAGCAAGGGTAGCTTCCACACTATTTAGGTTTGCCCTCCTGAGAACTTCCGTATTTGGTATAAAGTCACTTCATTTGATCTTCATGCTCCTTCTCAGGTGTCTCTGTTGGACGGCTTCCAATCTCCTTACCTGTTCTCTATACAGAGTGTAGGTCTCTGATGAGTACAGCAGGGCTGGTAGGACGATGGTTTTGTAGACTCTGCACTTCGCCTCTAGCCGGATACCAGCCCTTGTCCAGAGCCTCTTTTCTAGCTTGCCAAAGGAGGCACATGCGCTTTTAATTCGGCAGTTTATTTCTTTGTCAGCACGGTTATCAGTGCTTAGAGTGCTTCCAAGGTATTTGAAGTTTTCAACAACTTTTAGCACCTTGTCGTTGATTGTTATTGTAGGCTTTTGCGGGTTGTTGTTATCTGGTGAGGCCTGATCCATCACTTCGGTCTTCTCTATATTGATTTGTAGGCTTATCTTACTGGCTGTTTGAGAGAAGGTATCAACTATCATTTGCATCTGAGCTTGATTGTGAGCTATCAGAGCCGTGTCGTCTGCGAACAGTAGTTCTGTTATCAGCTCCTTCCTTGTCTTGGTCTTGGCCTTCAGTCTTGCAAGGTTGAACAGTTTCCCATCAGAGCGTGTGTGGATGAAGACACCTCCTTCGATGCTTTGATGAAGCAGCATTAGGACGACTGTCAGAAATAGGGTGAACAGTGTTCGGGCCAGTACGCACCCTTGTTTCGTGCCGTGGTTTACTTCCAAGAGTTCGCTTTCTAGATTCTCTACTACAACTCTGCCCTTTGTTCCTTCATGAAATTGTTTGATAATTTCCACAAAGTGATCGGGGCATCCAAACACTTTAAGGACCTTCCACAGCATTTTTCAATCAACTGTATCAAATGCTTTACGGAAGTCTACAAAGACTATGTAGAACTCCCGATACTGTTCAATGACTTTTTCTTGAATCTGCCGTAAGCTGAAGATCATATATATTGTAGATCTTTCATGCCTGCATCCACACGGTGATTCGGTTAGGACCCTTTCCACCAGTCTGGCTAGCCGTGCTTGCACCACTTTAGCCATTATTTTCCCGGCAATGGTCAGCAAAGATATACCTCGGTCATTGCTGCAGTCTTTGTGATCACCTTTGTTTTTGTAGATTGGGATGATCATAACATCTTTGAATTCTTGTGGCAGCGTTTCTTGTTGCCAGCATTTTACTATTAGTTGGTGAAGTTTTCTCATGAGTTGTTCTCCACCGAACTTGTATACTTCAGCTGGCATGCCGTCAATTCCTGGAGATTTGTTCATTTTAGTTGTGTCAATTGCTTTTCTTACTTCTCCAAGAGTTGGTGTGTCATTCAGGTTCATCTGCTGGGGGAAGACCGTTATGTGGCTTAAGATCTCCTCATCCGTATTGGATTGTACATTCAGTAGGGTGCCGAAGTACTCTTGCCATCTTTGAATTATCTGTTTTGGTTGGGTCAGTATGGTGTTTCCATCTTCTGATAAGAGGGTGTTAGTCATCTGGGCTCTAGGGGCATGCACTTCCTTCAGTGATCTGAAGAAACCTGTAGAATAGTTTTCCTCCACTTGCCTCTGCATATCTTCAGCCTTTTTCAGCCACCAAGTGTTTTCCATTCCTCTTAGTTTTTTCTGGACTTTTGCCCTCACTTATTTCAGCTTCTTCTGGTTTGCTCTAATCGGGTTGCTTAGCTTTGATTTTAATGTTTGGTTTCTTTCATTTATTACATCGCTAATCTCTTGGTCATTCTCATTGAACTAGTCCGCATTCCGCTTTTTTGTATAACCAAGTACCTCTGCCGCAGCGGAGATTACAGACCTGCTTAGCAAGTCCAACATTTGTTCTGGTGAATCAGAATCATCGGTGTTTTTTTCTAATGCTGAGTTGATTGCAAGTTGTAGTCTATCTTTCCATTTTCTATCTCCGAGCTTAGATGTGTTTAGCCTTCTCTTGCGCTTCGTTACCGCCCTGCTGTACACGGGTTTTATGGAGAACTTGAAGGTAGTCTTGATTAGGTAGTGATCTGTTTTGCAATCTGGTCCTCGCATAGCTCTTGTGTTCTTGGCATCTTTGAGGTTCTTCCTTCTTGTGATAACAAAGTCCAGGAGATGGCGTCTCTTTGACCTGAGATGTTCCCAGGAGTAGTAATGGTTATCCGAATGTTGGAAGTAAGTGTTTGTAATTTGCACAAACAGAGCAGCAGTTCTCCATTTGAATTGGGATTTCCCTTTCCAAACTTTCCGAGAACAGGGTTCCATATATTGTAGTCATGGCCCACTCTTGCATTTAAGTCACCAAGGAGAACTAGCTTATCCGCTTCAGGGACGTTTGCTATCATGTCTTTCAGCTGAGAGTAAAAGACCTCTTTTTCCTCGTCTGGGTAGGTCATTGTCGGTGCATAGACGTTGACGATGGTGATGTTACGGTTATGGGATGTGGTGATTCGCAGTGTCATTATTCTTTCAGAGACTCCTCTGGAGCTATCTGCGAGTCTACTGGCTAGGTCATTTCTGATCGCAAAAGCGACTCCAGCACTTTTTTGGTTGATCTACAGGACAGCCCTTGCAGTAATAGGTTATTTTGCTTCTCTCAGTTGGTCCTCCTCGCTGAGTCTTGTATCCTGCAATGCAGCTATGTCGATATTTGTATTTTCGAGCTATTTTTCTATGATTGTTGTTCTTCTGTTTTGTCTGTCACCCAAGTCCGTATCGAGCATGGTTCCGACGTTCCATGTAGCGATGTTCAAGTCTTGAGTGTTGTTATTTCTTCTTCTGTTGTTACCGCTCGATTGGAAATTCACTGCCTGCGGTTTGACAGTCAGATGGTCTTTGGATGAGCTTTGTTTACCTCACCTTTTATAGAGGCGTCCTCTTCCAGTGCTATCCCTGAACAGGGTTGCTTGGTCATCCGTGCAGCTGCCTCAGGGGATTGTCGTCCACTCGGTACACCTGTGACCTTCACACACGGCCGCCTATGCGCAGAGGTTGGACTAGTGGCTCTCATCTCTCACACCTGCCACCGTTATCCTCACTCCATCGCCACAGGATTTTCCACCTTGGCTCCTAACTTGCTTGCGCAGTTTAGGTGTAGTATCTGTTGCGCATCAGATACACACTCTCTAAACATCCAATGCTCATGTTCAGTGAAGCGAACCCGTGACGACTGGCAGCAGAGGAGGCTGCAGCTTCTGGCCGAAAGTAATCTCAGTGATGTTGGCAGTCGCCCTATCGTGTCTGCTACTACGCCTTTTCTTTCTGGATAAGGTTCTATAGCCTTTTAAGGAAAACTGCAAAGCAGCAGTAGGATTTGAAATCAGAGTTCCTATCTCTTAGCATTTTGCTGTGATAAAGCCCACAAGGCAGTGGTGTTTGATTTTGTGGTTGGTTCCCCTAGTCTTCACCCAACCAAGGGCACCCACAAGACAGTGGGGTAGGGGTGGGTAGTGTGCCAGGACATGTCCACACATCGGTGGGCCATAACGCATTACCTCTGAGGTCCCCTACTACTCCGAGATCTACAAGTTTAGCCTAGGGCCGCAAGGCATCCAGTTACCCTGTGTGGCCAACGTGGAAGCACTGTAGGAGTCTTGATGATGGAGAGGCTATGTACTGGCAGGGAAGACTTATGCATAGCTGCTCCCTTTTCACCGTGAGGTTAGCCAGCGGTGTTAGCTGAAAGCGAGAAGGCATGAAGCATGAACTTAACACTAACGTGTACCTAACACACTAGACGCATCACATCCCCTCGTCGGATCAAGGAACCGAACGCACACATACGGCAGAAGTAAAACAAATAGATAGAAAGGAATACCACATGGAACTAAAAGAACTGAAACCACAATGTTTTTAATTAACTACTCCTCTAAAAAAAATATTGTCGTGTGGGCATCGGCTGGCATCACACCGCAAGGTTGAGAAGGATGTAAAGACTAAGGTGGAAAAGCACTGAGTAAACCACCACAGGATGTGTGCAAAGAAACCGAAGTTACTAAGGAAACACGCATGACTACCTTAAATTAAATGGCAAATTAAATTTCAGAGAAACACCACCGTTTATAATCATGGAAGCAATAACTGATAATGACTTTTGTGAGAAATAAATAGAAAGCCCGAAGAGAGAGAGGGAGGGAGGGAGGGAGGGAGAGAGAGAGAGAGAAAGAAAGAGAGAACTCTAACCACACTTCCACTGGATTAATGCAAAGAGAACTAGGACCTTAGGGGAGACTTATTGCCTTCCAAACTCCAGTGAATACCAACGGTTACTACTAATGAGGAATCAACGGTAAGCGGCTGTTGCGATAACGCAAATTCATCTGCAAAGGTTATCGAAAGTGGTGGATAGTACCGAAAATCTGGGGAGAATTGTTGTCAATCAGACCCCAAGAACACCGCAAGTTGTTCTTAAAAAGAATGTGTTGATGATGGCCTGTGTGACTACTTCCAGTGAGTAAATAATAATAATAATAATAATAATAATAATAATAATAATAATATTTTCCATGGAAATCCTTCATAATAACGAGTAGCTACTTGATATAAAAAAAACTAAGAAGAAGGAAATTTGGTTATCGCAAAAGCAGGAGATGCTTATTGATCTTAGACTTAAGGTACCAAGGTTATAGATAGAGGAAATAATTTGGAGGAAAAGAGTTCCTCAAGTCTGAAATTCTTGGAATTAAACTACTGGAATAAAAGGTTGATCTAAAATGCGGAATCAAAACACCAAATTGATGAAAAACACTATACAACTGAGGGAAACGAGCTGGGACGAAGGAAACAGGAAATAGATCAAACGATTATGACGAATACATACTATAATAGTATTTATAGAAAAGATGGAGACTTGTAATATCATATCTGTGAGAGAGAGGTTGCATAGGAGAGGAAAAGGCGAAGTCAGTTAAATTGCAGAGACGTTTCTGTACCTTATCATGAACCCTCAAATGGGACGAAGATTCACCAGCTCAAATATGGCAACAATACTCCATACATCGTTTGATAATAGATTTGAAGAGGTATAGAATAACCTCAGGTGTAAATAAAGTACTTAACGTGATATAAAAAAAACAGAAAGAGCAATGGATTAAATATAGGAATTCTAAGGAAGATTAACAAGAATGAGTTTAAATAATTTATACAAAAAAAAAATCCAAACCATTGTAATCAGCATCAAATGACCAAAAATAAAAATAAAGGTTGAAATGCCGTAAAACAAAACAAAACAAAACCAAAACCAAAATTTTCACAAAATTTGCATGACCTGAAATGACCACAGGAGATACGTCGATAAACACAAACAAACCAAGATTAACAAGTTTCTCATTCGTAATATGCTTAAAATCTATTGTGGAAAATTCTAACATGCACTAATTGTGATAAAATACGTGTATTGTTAGACGATGAACATTATTTAATTTTTTACGTAAATACTTCAATAAAGCTGGTTTCTTTACATTTGAACGACGGTCAGAAATACCTCGAATGCCTAATAAATATGATTTCATGGGCTCTAAACAAACATCTTATTCTCTGAATAATCGATTGTTTTTTGTTTTATTTTTATTTTATTATTATTTTTTGTTGCTTTCTAGACCGATGGAGAAGCGAAGAAGTAAAAGAGGTTCGCAGTTGAATTGTCTAGATTCTGATTTCACGTCGCTGCTTGCGAGTCATGTTCGATGGTTTTATTTTGTTTATTGGTCTTGATTTAGCTACATTAGAGGCAATAAGACGTTATGGACCAGCCGGAGGTCGGTAGAGGCTGTACCGAAGCACCGGCGAGATTAGCATATCGGCTGCGATCGATTTGTATAAATACAATAGGCGATCCGGATAATAATTAGAAAGAAAGAGTGTGATAAAATGGTTGGACGAAATAGAAAGGGTAAAAGGTAAGGGAAGAAGAGAAGGTAGAAAAAGAGGTAAACGAAAGGAATGGGAAATACAGTAAGGTTGCGAGAGAAAGAAAGTGAGAAAGAAAGAAAGAAAGAAAGAAGGTGTAGAGATAATTTTTTTACATGGTAATCACCACTTATCAAGGTCAGGAAGCCACTTGGGGATGAGGGCTATTGCGTGTAAAGTAATCAATGGGATAATATCGCGTTACTCATTAGTATTGGAGATTTGATAAAGTGTCTTACTTAAGGGGCGGTTTATCAGGAATTTGTTTATGTTGGACTTGAAGACATCCAAGTTGCAGTCAGATGGGAAACAGGGAAACTGAAGAGAGTTCCACAGGCGTGCACTTCTAAGAAAGAAGCTTTGTTCATGGAATTTACGTTTTGATTTAGGCACAGATAAGGAGTGGGGAAAATTACTTACTGTGGTTTCAGCTAGACGGGTGTTTATCGTGAAAGATTAGCGAGGGGGACCAGAGATTTGGGCTCAGACGAGCACTTGACATGGAAATAACGATAAAACAAAGACAGGCTCGCAACGTCTCTTCTGTGGGAGAGAGGTTGCAGGGAAGAGAAAAGGAATCCCCCATTAAGACACGAAGAAACAAAAAGAAGAAACAAACAAAGTGAGAAGGAAATAATGGAAAAAAGAAAATGTATAGGAGAGAAAAGAATAAAAGAGAGACTTTAAAAAAATGAAAGATGCGAAAGGTTACGATGAAATAGTGTAATAAAAATAAAAAGAGAAACAAGGAAGTAAACAAACAAGGAAAAGGAAGAAATCAAAAGTAAATAAAAGAGGTCAACATGAGGAAATTAATAAAAAAAGAGAAAGAAAAGAACGAGGAAGCCGTAAAGAAAATATAAACAAAGAAAGAAAGGTCCAATAAAAAAAGAAATTAAAAAGGGAAGAAAGAAAACGATAGAAAGAGAGTAATACAACGCAAACAGAGAGAAAGAGAGAGAAAAAAAGAGAGAGAGGGGGGGAGATAGGAAATAAAGAATGAATGAAAGAAGAGGCTAGTAAAGCTAAAAAAGAGAATAAAGTGAACAAAGAAAGAAAGAGAAAAAGGAAAAATATAAAACAGACAAAGACAGGTAAACCAGTAAAATAGAAATGAAAGAAAGAAAAGAAGAAAGAAACAAAGGAAGAAAGAAAGAAAGAAAGAAAGGAAGAAGGAAAGAAAGGAAAAAAGAAAGGAAGAAAGAAAGAAAGGAAGGAAAAAGGAAAGAAATGTGAATAGAATTAAGATATACAACGTAAATAACAGAGTCGAGAAAAAAATAAAAGAAAGGGGAAACAAGTAAAGGCAAAAGAAAGAAAAAAGAGATAGAAAGAAAGAAAATGAAAGGATGGGAAATATACAAGGTGAAACGATGAATTTGTCGCCCTAAAGAAAACAATTCTACGGCTTTATTTAAAAAACGTATTTAACAAATCAATTCAGATTATAATGTAGTAGAGCTGTTATCTGTTCGATGTAGCCTTCATCACTGTCCCGATACGGGTCCAGAACTGGGAGTATGCCGTTTTCACAAGCGCCGGTGGATAGCGGCGATCAGGCTGGCATTCGTATTATAGGAGGTCATGTTTGTGATGTTCTTGACGTATAACCAAACGAAGTAGTAAAGCAGAATCAAGTTGCGGAAGGAGGGGGCATAAGGACACAAAGTCGTTGCCAAGCCTGGGTTTCTTTGAACTTGTGAGCCGTCGCCGAATCGTACTGCCACAGCATGGGTCTTCTAGCGGTCACCTGGCTGCACCAGGGAATCACCACACTCTTCAGCACATCCAGACACACGTTACTGTTAACTTCTAAGCCGACTTCGAATTTGTGAGGTGGCATAATTTGGTTCTCACGTGAAATCACACCAAAGACCATGACCCTGGCCGGAAACCTCGTTGAGCTAGTGTCTCAAGCGTTGAATCGTGGTCTCAAGCGTTGATCATCCGGATTTGCATTTTGAAGGTGTTGGCAATGGTCTTGTTGTCATAACTTGGATCGGTAGAGAGCATGACTGTTACAGCAGTGCATCTCAGTTCTCACTCGTAGAACATTGTGTCACTTTTAGGCATGATAGAAGGCTTCTATTGTTCTTGGGATTTGTACACAAGTGGCCAACTAGTAGTCTTTTCTGGGGCGACAATTTAATCGTCTCATCCTGTAAAATGAAGAAATACAGGTAAAGAAATATGAAAAAGAAAACGAAAGAACGGGAAGTAAAGGTAGTAGTAAAGAACGTAAAAATAAATAAGAAAGATGGGAGGGTTAAAGTGAAACAGAGAAAGGAAGAAACAAAGAAGAAAAAGAAAGTTAATGGTTGGTTGGTTGGTTGGTTTTGTTTTACGCCATATCAACCATTTTCGGGTTATTTAATGCCGAATCCAAAGATTTGGAAGAAAAAATTTTTAATAGAATATATTTGTTGTTTTCAAGTCGGTTTCTATTTAACCCATAGTTGGAACCCTAACAGGTACTACCACTCTGGGTCAGAGGGGACCTGGGAGCAATGGCAATTAAAGGGTGGCTCCACACTCCCTAAAACCCACAAGCTGGGGCCTTACCATTGGATATAGTTTAAGCTCATATCCAGGACCTCCATTGAGGGACTTTTACCCTCTGCAGGGGGGCAGTCGGTGTATTCTAATGCCCCACCGACAGGGCCGAAAGTTAACGAATATGAAAACCAAATAAAGGGGCACAGCATAATTAAGAAAGACAGGAAGCAGAAAGCAGAAAACTACAAAAAGAGGAAAGAAAACGAAAGGAATGATTTTAAATATGTAATAAAAAGAAGGAAAGGCAGGCCTAAAGAATTAAAGAAAAAAAAAGAGAAATATAAAAAAAATCAAAGAAAGGTAACAAAAATGAAAAAAAAGAGAAAGATGGAAAGACGTAGGGAAATATTAAAACAAATATACGATTAAATATTGAGAAAGAGTAAGAAATAAAGAAAGGCAACAGTAAGGAAGAAAACGATATGAAGAAAGGTGAACAGAGAAAAAGTAAGAGTGATAGAAAGAAAGAAGGAAAAAAGGCAAATAATGGAGAAAAGGGGGGTGACAAAGAAAGATGCAGGAAAGAAAGAAATGCAGTATAAAGAATGAAAGAATAATAAAAGAAAATTTAGGCAAAGGGATGTCACATACAGAGAAATATAGCGAAAAGTGTACAAGAAAAAGCAAAAGACATGGTAAAATAAAACAAAAAAAAATGTCGTATATATATATATATATATATATATATATATATATATATATATATATATATATATATATATGTAAATGTAATTTGTAGAAGGCAGTACAATGCAGAGGTAACGGAAAGAAACAAACTGAAGAGGGTGAAAAAGTTTTATAAATACAAATTACAAATACATGTGTACATATTCATTTATATTTGTAATTTTTATTATTAAAACTTTTTCACCTTCTTCAGTTTGTGTCTTTCCGTTACCTCTGCATTGTACTGCCTTCTACATATTACATTTAACTACATACTATACAATGCTTCAAGCAAACTACATCCATCTCTTTATATATATATATATATATATATATATATATATATATATATATATATATATATATATATATATATATATATATATAACTTCCGTAGTTAGAAAAAGAGAGTAAATTAAATTCTGAAAGAGACTTATCAGGATATTATAAAGCTCAACAAATTTCAATGGAGCTTATATAGGAGACAATAAGAGTGGACAATGAAGTGACAAAAACTATATATTGGTAAATATAGAATGATTCATTTATATAATAAAGATATACATACATTTAGTTGGGGGATAAAGGGGACTCTTTATACCAAGGTATTTCGAAGCCTAATGCTTCTCATCAAAATAGTAGAGAAGATGCTAGGTAACAGAATGGGGATGTGACGTCTACTGGGGGATTCATCAGAAACGAAATAGATTAATGAAATTGTTGATGTCTTTTATGTTGTTAGGGGGAACTATAGTGAATTCTAAGATAAAGGAGGAGCGTATTATATAAAGTACAATGCAAAAAGGTGTATAGGGTTTCTATCATAGTCTTAAATAATGCAGGTAGTTAATGTGTTTAAGACTAAAGGGGATTAAATAGAATTTAATAAAAAAAAGGGGGATTAAATAGAATTGTCGTTCTATTTAATCCGTATGTAAGATGTATAGTATATGTGCAGGGGGTTTGTGCTAAAAGGTTTTTATCGACAGAGGTAACCGAGATAACAACAGCACTTAAGAGACGGTGTATGTTTTAAAGCATAATATTATGATGATGAATTAAAGCGAGAGGGTGTATGCTAAGTAGGATTAATCAAAAGTAACTGTTATCACAACACAACTTATAAGAGGACTATAGTTATAGCGTGATGTTACGAGATTAATAAAAGTTGTGGTGTGGATTACATGGAGCGCGCACTAGGGTTTTAATTCAGTAGGGTTGGGGAAGGTCCGAAGGTGAATTAAAGGGGTAAGTTATGATGTAAGTATAGGTGGACATTTGTAAGAACATAATAATAATTTTCAGAAGATAATATACAGTGGATAATATGTAGTAATAATCCTAAGCTCTCCCGGTTATTAGGTGTTGTTTACAGTCTTATAAAATATTGTTCAAAGAAATACACATCCTTCTCATTATTAATCCAATTCTCGTGTTGAATCACCTTAAACAATCGATGTTCTTATCTATGTTACTTTAAAAAATATATTTTTAATACTAATTTTCAATATATGTGCTAAATACGGAAAATTTATGATTATTCATAATGATTATTTTGGTAAATACATTTCCTCTAGAGATATGAGCCATGAATTCGAAATCGATGGATTATGGAAATAACATTAAATTTCTTGTATTCCTGGTTTCTAATAATAATTTTATTGTCTAAAAATTCTATATCTTTACTTTACAGAATTTTTAGACGATAAAAACTATAATTCCTACAATTATACACACACACACACACACACACACACACACACACATATATATATATATATATATATATATATATATAAATGTAACTCTTGGTTCATTCGCAATTAATAGTCTAAAGAACCACTGGACGGATGGCTTCCACGTTTTGGTATAATATGTTTACTATACCCATGTGTGTTTTTATATATTTCTTTTTTAATTATAACATTATACTTAATTTTTCTATAATAAATAAGTGGTTTTCTTTGTAGCGATAGGCCATTTTTTTTATTTAGGGACAATTATTTATTACCGCTTCCCGTCTCGTGACCAGTGTTTCCAATTTAGCGGTTTTCATGCTAGATCTGGAGATTTCGTTTGCAATCTAGCGGGGAATTCTAGAAAATCTGGAAATATTTGGCACCCACACACCGCAATTTTAGATTAAAAAATAAAGAAAAGCGCTTGAAAATACTTTAAAACACAAAATAAACTCATTCATGTAAGTAAAAAGTAGCATTTATTGCCTTTAGTAACAATTATTTATTGATTATTTGTTTTGTTTTTCACTTTTTTTCGGCTAACCATTCTTAAATCTCGCTATAAAATCGATGTTTCCAAGTACATTTTAGGTGGCGGGGGCATTCCAACATCCGAAGTTTAGTTTAAAATACGATCTAAACAACCCCTCTTAATTTAGAAGTATTTAGTCGAAATTGTAAAAAGCAAGAAACAACAGCAAAAAAAAACTTATACCAATACAGTAGAATTTAATTATCTACCAACCTAAATACTTTTAACATGCTAAAACAAAGTTTTTTTTTTTTTTTTTTTTTTTCTAATTTCATATTATGTTGCTCCATTATTGTGATATTTAATTTACAGTATATTTCTATTTAACTTTTATTATAAAAAGTTTGAGTTTATGATTTGTTTCTTGCAAAAAAAAAAAAAAAGATACCCGCTCTGAAAAAACAGGTAAAACTAGCTGATAAAAGATGTAAGCCTTCTGGGGGAGCTAACAGCTTCAATATAATTCCAGAAACATATAGTGAGAAAACACGGAACATTTTATATATTGAATATACTATATTTATGATTTTTTATGGTAGGAAGTTAGAATATGGAGTTTTTTTTGGGGGGGGGATTGGAGATTTTTGAAAATTTCAGACGATAAAATTTAAAAATCTAGCGATTTTTCGGAGATTTCTTTCTCCTGATCTCGCGGGTTTTTTTTAATCTCAGTTGCCAACACTGCATGTGATATCACTAAAAGGATATTTTCGTCTCACAGACTTAATGTAAGCAGAATGTGTTTACAATATCGGTAAATTTTCAATGGGTTTAATCACATGATTATTGATAATGTAACCATATGATTGAAATTTAATTGAAATTAACGACACGTGGTTACTTTCCTATCAAATATTCATCGAAAAATGGGCGGTACGGACAAAATGAATGCCGACACTCAAAGTGTATAAACATTTTGACCCCTCCCTTTACTTAAAATTCACAAAAAATCAGGAAATTAACCCATTTTAATGAAGATTTCAGTATTTATCAAATAATGATCGCAGAATATAATGAACTAATTATTTTTACTTAACTCTTGGTGAAAATGTTTTATTTTGTTTAAACAAAAAATACCTTTACTAAAGTTATGGTTTTCAGTAGTAAATAAAAAACGCAAGAATTTATTTTTGCTTTTTTTTATATAAATAAAGCATCGTAATTTGTAACAATAAAAAAATAATTTTTACAGGAACATTACGAAAAAAGCCCCTAAAGTCCGTATTAATGAATTCGATATAACTCCAAGAAAAATGAATTTCTCGCATACTATTCAGGAAATTAAAGATTCAATTAGATTCCTATTTCAGTCACCTAAATTATTTAGGGTGAAATGAGTTTAGGAATTTATAGCCAAACCTAAATATTTTTTTTTTGCTCAGAAAAAATAGCATTAATAAAGTAAGTTAGGTAAAATTTGCATAGAATGCTCTGCTTTACGGATGTTGTAAAAATGGAACGGAAATTTGAATTTCGTTCCCTTTTAAATTCGGTACATTTTTACATTACGTCCAACTCATCGTTCACATTCGACACGTCAACTTTTATAGCTTTTCGGGTATGTTGACAAGGTTAGGGGTGTCTATTCCGAAAGCCGTTTTTAACATGGGTAGATTGGAGTGTTTATTCGTTGTAAACGTACCCGACAACGTATAAATGTCGATATTTCCAATGTGAATGAATAGTAAGCTGGACTTATGAAAAAAATAACAAAAAGATATACCAAACTGATGTTTTCGTTTAAAAATGGAATTATTCAGCTTTCGTTATTAACTTTTTTTTTAATATTTTGTGTTTTATATACATACAGTACAATTATTGAATGTTACTGTTTTGATTATATTCGTTTGGGGGGCACAATTAAAAAATAAAGAAAGATTAAAACGGAGCGAAATTTAAGTTTCCGTTCCAATTTTACAACAACCGTAAAACAACGCATACTCATCAAGTTTTATCGTAATTTATAAGCATAATGTTGAAACACTAAATCAACATTTTATTTATTTTTTGGCATAATTAATGATGGAAGTATTTTTCTGTTGATTTTCTGAACATCTGTTAAAAAAATAATTTGTACATTCTCTTGAAAAAAAGAATGAAACTTTTCTCTACTTTTACCTAACTATTTACAGTGTTCATGTAAAGCATTCATCTGTTCTTTTTATAATAAAAATTCCGTTTTCAAAGAGAACGTTTACTGCCAAATTTCTTTTTAAAAAAAGCGCAAGTTTTCCTGAAAAAAAAAACTTTCACCTAACAATTTATGGTAAAAAATTAATCTTTTTTTTGGGGAAAAAATTACAACTTTTATTGATTAAAAAAATTGCAAAAAATAATAAAAGTAAATAAACGAACAGAATGAAATTTTCTTGAGGAATGTGTTCCATTTTAACAAACTGAGCCACAGCAACGCGTGGCCGGGTACAGCTAGTATATATATATATATATATATATATATATATATATAAATAAACACACACACACATATATGTATGTGTGTATAATATCCTTTTTAAATACGGACAAGAGTTATATCTTCTTGACTCCAATGCTAAATTGATATTTGTATTTGATTAAAGTTGTACTCATTTCTGCATTAAATAGTAATCCTTTTAAACCATAACTGTGCCTTTAATAGGTGCCATAATATTTAGTTCACTGCACTTCATCATGGCAAAGGTCGATACAAACTATCTAAGAAAGCTTCTAGAATAAATGTAGCATTGTGCGAGTAACTACTATTAATCCCTTACAGTGTATCAAATCAATGCCATAATGCATACTTCGCTGAACCTTATTATAGCAAAGATCAATGTAAAGTTTGAGCTAGATCGGCCAGATAATTGCCGAGTAAATTCTTAGAGCAAATGTGGTATTGTGGTGATTAACCCCGATCAATCCCTATTTATACCGAACTTTACATCGAACAGATATCCTGATATTTGTTCGCCTGACCTTACCAAAAGATTAAACTAAAGTTTAACCAGATCGGGGCAGTAGTTTCCGACAAAACTTTTGCACTAAATGGTACATTGTGGTGAGCATTTCCTATTAATCTTTCTTAACCCCTAAGTGTGCACCAAATGGATAGAATAATACTTAGTTCAATGATCTTTATTATACAAAAATTTTAATTAGATAGATTTAGTAGTTTCCGAAAAAAAAGTTGAAAGGACATACAGACGAAGAGAAATATATATATGCGTATGTGTGCGCGCATACACACACATGCGCACGCACCCTGCATATATCTATCTATCTATCTATCTATCTCTCTCTCTCTCTCTCTCTCTATATATATATATATATATATATATATATTACATAAGGGTCACCACTTATCAAGGCCGATAGGCCACTCAAGGATAAGGGTTAAAGAGTGTACAGTAGTCAAAAGGACAATATAGTAATCGATAGTAATGGAAGTTCGGTAAATTTGTTAACTTAAGTAGAACGGCTCATCAGAACCTTGTTCACGTTGGACTTGAAGACAACCATATTATAGAAAGCTGGAAAGCAGGAAAACGGAAGGCAATTCCACAGGCGTGCAGTTCTAAGAAAGAAGCTTTGATCATGGAATCTATGTTTAGGTTTAGGCACAGATAAAGAGTGGGGGGGGGAATTATTGATAGTGTTTTCAGCTAGTCGAGTGTTTCTTGTGAAAGTTTGGCGAGGGGGGACCATAGATTGAAGCTCAGTCGAACACTTTCCATGAAAATAACGATAAAGCAGAGACAAACTCGCAACATCTCTTCTGTGAGATAGAGGTTGCAGCGAACGAAAAGGACATCTCCCACCACGAAGTCTATTTTGAACTCTATCAAGGCAGGACAAGTCTTTTCTAGCAGCTCCTGCCCAGATGTGGCAACATTATTCCATCCTTGAATGTATCTGGCTCTTATATAGATAGAGAATTGCATCAGCAGCGAGATATCTACTGGATCGATAGAAGGATCCGACAATTTTTCCAGCAGCCTTGGCAACAGATT
This sequence comes from Euprymna scolopes, assembly GCF_053919585.1. Lineage (NCBI taxonomy): Eukaryota > Metazoa > Mollusca > Cephalopoda > Sepiida > Sepiolidae > Euprymna > Euprymna scolopes. The sequence goes on along the minus strand of NC_136490.1, from coordinate 118,970,123 downwards.
TGATGTACGTATTCCATTTAAGATCAGGAGTAAAGGTCAAGCCCAGAAGCCTGTCAAAATTTGAGGCCTCCCCAAGACGAGAGCCATTCATTTTAATTGATGCTAGATGGGGATTAGAACGTTGATGATATAAAGATAGAAGCTTGGTTTTAGATGCATTAAAAGTAACCAGCCACTTCTTTCCCCATTGTACAACGTGATCAAAGTCAGAAGAGAGAGAATCGGAGCGAACTTGGTCGTTTACTGTCTTAGATGTGCTAACATAGATAGTAGTGTCGTCAGCAAAAATGTCTACGAATGATGTAAGGCTGTGATTTGGAAGATCATTAATGTAGATCAGGAAAAGAGTTGGGCCCAGGATGGACCCCTGAGGGACTCCAGCATTTATACTGTGAACTTCTGATTTTTGCCCATCAACCTATTATGAACCTATCAGAGAGAAATGATTTAATAATTGAGAAGACATTTCCAGCTATACCATAGCTGGAGATCTTGTGAAGTAAACCTTTATGCCATACCCTATCAAAGACCTTTGATATGTCAATAGCAATTGTCCTAGAAAGGTTGCCTCTGTCATATATATATATATATATATATATATATATATATATATATATATATATATATATATATATATATATCCCAGGTAGAAAGATATCCAAAAATTAAGAATAATTGAATTTCACCAAGGGTTGTTTATAGTGCTCAATCAAAGAAAGCAAATTATATATATGTGTTTGTAAATACAGTCATATCTTGCTACGATACGCGGACCGTTTCGATCATATTTGATTTCATCAGGCAAGAAGAATTAAGAACTAAAAGCTAAAAAGGTTCAAGACCATTTTCAAATTTTGATGAGAGAAAATATGGCATGACTTGCGTGAAGCAAAGTTAAAGTTCTCCTTTATTTTAACTTTAACTTTGCTTTCCGTCAATCATGGCATATTTTCTCTCCTCAAAATTTGAAAATTGTTTTGAACCTTTTTATTTTTTGTATTTTAATTCTTCTTGCCTGATGAAATCAAATATGATCGAAACGGTCTGCATATCGTAGCAAGATATGACTGTATTTACAAACACACACACACACACACACACACACACACACACACATATATATATATATATATATATATTACATTTATAATAATATATAATAATATAATAATAATTAATAATACACATATATATTTATATATATATATATATATATATATCATTTTGACTTTGATTTATTCGTATATGAAAATTACCGGAATTTAAAGATATTAAATATTTTGATTTAAAAAATACTAATAAGGAAAACTGCTCCTTAAGTTGAGTTGAAATATATATTAATAAACACAAAATGCTCTCAAAGGAGAAAATCACATTTTCACCAAAGAATATGGGCATACCAAGATATAAGGTATACACAATGAATATGATCCGAGCAATGAACGAATTTATAATGAAAATCAGATTTAAGGTCTACCACTTAAACACTAGAAATTAAGATGGAAAGAACAGTGTCAAAACAATACAGAATAATATAATATAAGAATACAAATGGGAATTTTACAGAAGAAAACGAAAAAAATAAATTACTGTAAAATGTACAAAATTAAAACAAGGTTATGCCTACCACAGATAAATTATTAAAAAAAATCGAAATGGATATGTTGGACTTGTGGATGGTTTAAAAGTTAAAAGAAAATATTTGAACCCTAAAATGAAAAGTATAAATAAGGTATTATAAAAAATAATTGACAATCCTAACAAAATGATTCCAGAGAATAAGACAATGAACATATATAGTATGAACTTTCAGATGTGTGATAATCTTATATTCAGTGAACTTAATAAAAATTTTGAAAAGGCAACGGAAGAAAATATTTATAACATAAACTTATTAGCATTAAGAATATGTGAGAAAATGAACATTCAAAATAAAATAGAAATATATACACCAATTAACCTACGGTTTTTGTTGAAAGATCATAAACCTGACTTCAATAATACACCTGGCATTAAGTTAATTGCAACACGTATTTCCTGTTTAGGTAGAAAAATATTGGATAGGATTATACCTACTTTAATATCTAAAATTCAGTATAACATCAGGATTTCTTCTGGGGAGGTGATAGATTGGTTCCAAAAAATGCCTAAATAAAAGAACAGTAAATTCATTATGTGTATTACATATTACTCTGGTCTTGCGAAGTTTCAAAGGTAAAGCATCTGATAAGTGATTCTAGGGTAATTTGCCATGCAGAATATAAATCACGCTTATCATGTTTAATCAGGTCTCGTTTTTTTTAGATACGAGGCGGTAAAAATAATTAAAAACTCCATTTTGTGCCATTTATTCCCTTTTATTTTGAAAAGTAATTCTCGAAAAAGAAATATTTTTCTTGCATAGTTCAGAAGATAACGAGAATATATTACAGAAAATCTAATCATGAATAAAGGGCCTTTTCAGATACTTTCTCTTGTGTTCAGCAGCTACGTCTTGTTTCAAACACCAACGGTAGTCCGCAAGAACGTTTACATCCCACCGACCTTGGTAGCGGTTTTTCATGGCACGAATATTCTGGTGGAAACGTTCTCCCTGTTCCTCACTAAAGTCACCACAGTTCTGAGAGAAATAGTCTAAGTGGGACTGTAGAAAGTGCATTTTGACTGACATGCGAGCCCATAATTTTCAAGAGCTCATCGTGTTCTTTCTCGTATTCAGCACTTTGGTTATTTCTTAGTAAGTTTCTTATCACTGACTTAAGCAACCACCAAAAAGACAGCTCAGTTCTGTTCAGTGCATCGTCAAACATTGAGGCCTTCATAATTTCCTTATCTGAAGCCCATCAAAGATGCCAATCTTAAGCTTTTCCAGACTGATCTGAGGAATCTTCTGCTAACGAAAATAAATCCCATGCCGTCCTTGTCCATTGCCTTCACAAAGTTCTTCTTCAGCCCCAGTTTTATACGAGGGGCCTGCAATAAGTAATGCCCCTGACCCACTTCCCATAGCAGTAGAGCAACGAAACTTGGCACAGTTATTAGTCTTTCTCTACATAGAAACCACCCAGAGTTATACATTTCTCCCATCGTTTGATGCAGCTCTGGAGACCGTTTTTTTAGAACACCACAGGTTGGTCCTCCAGCCACGACGTGACTTCAGAAATCAAGGCTGCATCATCTGGGAAACCCTTTCATTTCTAAAACAGCTTCATGGCTGGGAAGAGGTGAAAGTTAGAGGGTGCAAGGTCAGAAAAGTAGGAAGGATGAGAGAGGATTTCATAACTACACGCCCGTGCTTCTGATCTGGTGACATGCGAGTTCTAGACCGGAGCGTGTCCTGCAGGAGGAGGGTGCCTTTGCTGATCTTGCCCCACCTCTTGATTTTGATAGTTTCCCTTAATTTCCTCAAAAGTGAAGCATAATAGGCTCCTGTCATAGTTGTACCCTTTGCCTGGAAATATGTCATTACTACTCCGTCCTGGTCCCAGAAGACTGTGAGCATGAATTTTCCAGCGGAGGGCTGCACCTTTGCTTTATTTGGAGGTGGTGAGACCAAGTGCTTTCACTGCATCCACTGGGCTTTGGTTTCTGGATCATAGTGATGGACCCAGGTTTCATCCTGTGTAATCAGTCTTTTGAAAAATTGTGACTCATCTTCTTGGCACATCTCTAAATTCATCCTCGAGCACTCGACGCGTTCTCGCTTCTGGAATGGTGTGATCAACCTGGGAATCCATCTGGCAGACACCGTATGCATATGCAAATGGTCATAAATGATAGTTTCCACAGATCCTGTACTAATCTTGACATCTTGGGCTATTTGGCGAATAGTAATGCGCCGATCTTCCAATATGGCAGCCTCAATTTGACGGCCTCATCAATGGCAGAAGAGGGCGACCAGGTCTGGTAGCTGTTTCCACAAACTTCCGACCATATTTGAATTCATGATGCCAGCGTTTTACAAGGTCATATGATGGGGCATTATCATCATAAGTTTCTTTCATTTCATCAAAAGTCTCCTGTAGTGTGTGTCCTTTCAAATACAAAAAACCAGATCATGCTCGATATTCAACAGGCTCCATTTCACACGTGACTCAATTCAAACACCTGTAAAACAGAAACCACAATTAGTTCAGAGCTGTACTTTGCCACATAACCCGTAGAATATAAATCATTGCACATGCAAAATTTCAGCTAGATTGGTCAGGGACATTACTTATTGCACGCCCCTCGTATATAAAGGTGGAAGTAAGACCTTTTTTTGTTCAACAATGAACGAGCCTGAACATTGTGTGAAACATCTTCAAAACGTTGTCGCGGTGACCATTCTTGTCTGACAAAATGTTGATCATCAGCCTATCTCACAAACACATAAGCCATGGATACTTTGTGTACCAACTATGTAGTCCCCAAACCAATCCAACTACCCTAAGATTTCCACAGATCAACCAACCATGGCCATTCTAGTTCAGAGCAAACAGTACCTGATCCAGGCGGTAAAAATAATTAAAAACGCTATTTACTGCTATTTATTCCCTTTAATTTTGGAAAAAATTCTTGAGAAAATAATTTTTTTTTGCATTGTTCAGAAGATAAAGAGGAAATAGTAGAGAAAATCTAATAATGGATGAAGAGCCTTTTCAATGATTTTCTCTTGTGTTGGGCAGCCACCACGTCTCGTTTCAAGCACCAACAGTAGCCCACAAGAAAGTTTACATTCCACTGATCTGTGTGGCGTTCTTCTATGACACGAATATCTTGGTGGAAACGTTATTTCTGTTCCTCACTGAAATCACTACAGTTCTGAGGGAAATACTCTAAGTGGGACCGTTGAAAGTACATTTTGACTGACATGCGAGCCCATTTTTTTGATAGTTGTTCAAGACCTCATCGACTTCTTTCTCGTATTCTACACTAAAGCAAACTAAAGGAGAAATTGAACCTAAATTAATATAAAGAGGATAAAGTTAGAACGATAAGTTTAAAATAAAGCAAAAGCGCTTAATAAATACAAAGTTCAAAATACATACAATTTCGGTAAATAATAAATAGATAACTTTTAGGAAAAGTGAGATATCTCTCTTACAACGTAAAAAAATAAGGAAAAATAATGGATATTAAAGATTAAAAATAAAAATATAATGTCTATATAATTATAAAACTTAATAAGCTACATTTTAAATTATTGACAAACAGTAAGGAATAAAAATTAATTTTAATTAATATTATTTAAAATATATTTTAATTATAATTCTTTCTTAAGAAATAACGTATGAAAATAAAACATCAACTAGTAGATCGTAAGATGTAAATAAAATTTATACGAAACTATGGCGGATAGAGAAAGGAAAAGTCAAACATATAAATAAAAATTAGAAATTTAAGTTGTAGATGAGTAGTTGAGAAATAAAACTAAAATAAATACATTGAGAAAAATAATAATTGTTTTTAAATATTAGAAAATGCATTAAATGTAGAAAAGTAAATTGTTGAAGTTTCAGATAAAAAATAGAAAATACGAAAGTGGGTTAAATAATCAATTCGAAAACAACCGAAAAAATAAAATAAATTATGAAAATTGGAATAGAGTTAATCTAACTGCTTAATCCCTTAAAATACGGATTATGAATGTATTTATATATAACAAATGTATTTCACCGTTCCAAGAGTAGCTATTTTGGAATATTTTCAAATGATATAATATTTGAATTTGTTCAAATGTTGCGTAGTTATTTCTAATAAAGGGGATCGTGTGTGATATATCTAATCAGCCTTAATGTGATTGTCTAGTGGTCCAGTCTATTAAATGATATGCTCATATGATATGTTCATATGCCGTTGTGTGTGTGTGTGTGTGTGTGTGTGTGTGTGTGTGTGTGTGTGTGTGTGTGTGTGTGTGTGTGGTACATGTATTTTTCAACATACCTTCTGCGTCTTGGATGTTGGTCCATCTGGAACATCTCGTGTCTTGGAGGGGAGACAGTACCTATTTTGGATGAAGGTTCATTCACTCCAACACGATGAATTTGTTTTATAGTTTTTATTTCACTTTCCAGATGTCTCTCAGAAGATGGAAAGTGAATCTCTGGCTTGCGTGGCACTCTTGGTCTCGTTCCTACACACGTCAGCGCCCCCCTCAGTGAAGAGGAGGAGACGTCTGACAAGCTGTCCGTCGGGTTCTACGCCCAAACCAAATCTCCACGATTCAACTAACCTGATCACATGACTCACACGCAATCCGATAAGCTGATCTGGACTTCTGGTCAACGTGTCTCAATATAATTTACACCTCTCTCTCTCTCTCTCTCTCTCTCTCTCTCTCTCTCTCTCTCGATCCTTTCTCTAACAAAAATAGTTACGAAACTATTGTACCGCATAAGGAAACATATCACATAATGTTCTCATTTTATATTTGGCTGTCTTGATCTTGCGAAAATATTATATACATGCTTGATTATAAAACCGGATATTTATGAAGCTTAATAAATTGAATCAATTAATGTTGACTTTGAATTATTGGTATATGAACATTACCGCAATATAAATATATATTAAAAGTTTTGGTTTAAGAAATATTAATAAGATATATATATATATATATATATATATATATATATATATATATATATATATATTATTAATATTTCTTAAACCAAAAAATATATATAACTATACCAAAACTTATATATATATATATATATATATATATATATATATATATATATATATATATGTATATATAATTATTATCTATAATCATTATTAAATACCTACAGACACTGGTATTTCATCCTTTCGGGAATCATCAGTGCAGGGTGTCACGATTAACACCGGTCGATAGATTCAAATCCGGCAACAGAAGCCATCTCTGGCTTCATTAGCATGGACATAATCCATTCTGCCACCGTTAACTGCGATAAATACCGTTGAAATTTAGACATTTATTGTTAAATAGTTTTTAACGTCTGTCAGAGTGATCCAATCATTATATGATGAGCTGCGCATAAGAGCTAAATTGACCGACTTTATTTCAACTGAAAGTGCTTAACGATAAGAAACAAGTTTCTTAAAGGGACTGATATAATTATTTACTATAATAATTATTAGATTATTAAAAAATCATTAAATAAATATATATCTGTATGTATGTATGTATGTATGTATGTATGTATGTATGTATGTATGTATATGTGTCTGTGTGTGTGTGTGTGTATAAATACCGATGCAGAATAACTCAAAGAACGATAATTCTTTCCTCATAAAATCGATATCGTCGCAATTGTTTACCTTTGAGTAAACAACGGGGTTGGTTTGCATTTCATTATCGACAAACGATCTTACGTCTTTGTGCAGCAGGGAAGACACCGTGCATTGGAGGTTTATGCAGCCAGAACGGATGATGAATGCATACAGAAAAATTTTCGGAGCAAATTCAGAATGCCCAAAAATATCCAACTCTGGTATATCAGGAAAGAGTAAAAGTTTGAATTAAAAATAATGACTAATCCACCACATAGAATATTTTCGTTTCTTCTGACTATAAAGAGGATAATCCGATTTATAAATGAGAAAAATTGTAAAATTTGTAAGAACATATATCGTGTGTATAGTTTCAGTTAATAGAATTAATAGAATAGAATTAATTAATAAAACAATTTTGACAAGTACTTCATATATTTATCAATAATTCATTAATACGAGGTGCCTTCAATAAGTTTCCAGGCTCATTTTGTACAGGCATTTAAAATTGTTTTAGACTCTTGGAAAGTTTTATGTTATTGCTATACATCTTATGAGATGACTGAACATTTTTTTATAATTGTACATAGAAAAGATTAAAGTTTGTTTTGAGATGCATTATAGGAAAGTAGCCATTTTTACCTCCTTGCAGAACGCGCTCCAGATCAAGAGGAAAGAGAATCAGAAAGATCCTGATTTTTCGTCCTTTGAAGTGTTGCTTTAGACGGTGATATCCTCTGCATTGATGTCGACGAAAGAACAAAGAATGGGAAGTCGTTGATGGAGATCAAGAAGAGAGTCGAGCCCATGGTAGATTACTGATGTATGCCAGCGTTGATACTGTGAGCCTCACATTTTTGCCCATCATCATGACTACTTTAATAAACATTTTAGAGAGAAGGAATTTAACGGTTGAGAGGACATTTTAAGCTATTTCATAGCTGAAAATCTTATGAAGTAGATCTTTATGCCAATCCAAAATATATCAAGAGCTATTTCTCAAGAAGCGAAGCCATCATCAATAAGTTCACTGATCCTGTGTGATATTACCGTAAGCCCATCGGCTGGTGATCTCCCAACTATATTGAATGTTGCTAAATAGGTTCTTTTTGCTGGAATGGTTAACAACATCTCTATTTATCACGTATTTAAGCCATTTACACATGACGCACATAAGGCTACTTGGTCTATATTGAGATGCAGAAAACCAATACCCCGTATTCGTAAATACTGACCAGACTGACAACGTTTTCTAAGGTGTGGGGAAGCATCTTTTTTTAAGGCAACAATTGAACAATTTGTTAGTATAAGAACTAGTTCAGGTTGCAATTTTTGAACCTCATTATTAGAATGTTGTTAAGGCTTGTAGATTTTCGGAAATCAAAGTTTTTGATAAATCTGGAAACATATTGGACAGATGTATATATATATATATATATATATATATATATATATATATATATATATATATATCCGATCTCGCATTTTGCTAATTCCTACCCTCTGGTGAGAAGGAAATATATATATACGAAGTGCATTGAACAAACTTCCAGATATTTTTTGTACCAGCATTCAAAATTATCATAGACACTTGAAAATTCAATATATTATTGCTACACATCTTATGAGATAACTGACTAAGTTTTATGATTTCTCAGTTCAAATAAACAGACTTCGTTATTTTCGTCAAAATTGGAAATGTATTCAAATTTTCACCATTACAGAATCCGTGTTTCTTTTGTTCGACTTTATTTAAGAACAATCATTTACGGATTTCCTTTTCAATTTGATACAACCATAAGTACAATGAGGATCTCCGTTATTTTAACCAAATTTGAAATATATTCAAACTTTCACCAGCTATGGACAAAAAGACCTACTGCCTTGTGGATTCCTTAGGAAAACAAACGCTAAGGGAATAAACCCTGACAAAAATTCGGTTTGGAGTCCCGATAGGCGGATGGTGAAGCACTGTAACACTTTTCCGGTAGTTGCGCTGGCTCCAACCGTGTTGGCTTGCCTGTCGGACTTTGAACTTTGTCTGTAATGCCGAGAGGGGCGGGCCCTTGTAACGGTAAGCCTCAAGCTTTCTTTTCATCCGTCCAGGCCTCCTTTCAGAGAGCCAATTCAACAGCAGATGTTGCAGTGAACTAGACTAGATACCAATGTTTATTAGACAGAAGGTTGTCATCTATGGTGATTGGTACTGTATGATTCTGAAGACCACAAAGTGTCCGCCTTCAGAACGCAATAACTCCAATGTGTTTAAACTTAGACAAAAAAAGGTGAATGTATTAAATTTAGACTTCAACCAAAAACTTCTTTTAATTGAAAGCAAAACAAAATTATGCCGCTGTCATGATAGTCAAGCATAATTTGTAAATGCGGTCGTGTGTTAAAATACCTTCGCAATTTTAAAAATGGCGTTTTCATACTTTACATTCGAACTCTATATTTGTAAGTAAACAAACAAATTAAGCACTTCAAAAATAGCGGTCAAATATTTCTATAAAGACATCTGAAAATATCATTTGCTGGCGCAGATATCATAGGTCAAAGAGTAGAACTGTCGACTATAAACGAGATGGTTGTAGATTCGATTCCTAGCTCAGGATCGGTTCTATGTAGCCGCACTGATGAGTTGTGAGTCAGCAAACAGCCTATCTGTGGATGACTCTCTATCTTTATGTCTCTCTTTCTGTCTGTCTGTCTGTCTGTCTGTCTCTCACTGTCTCTCTCTCTTTCTCTGTATATATATATATATATATATATATATATTTATTTATTTATTTAAAGTGATGGTTGTGTAGTTCCAACGAGGGAAGAAGATGTATATTTAAAAGAGCGTAGCCATCAACAATTGTGGGTGTTTTAGCCTTTTATCATATTTTAATTTTAAAATATTTTTATAACGCGGTTCAAGCTTTGGTTCGCTTTCTTCAGATATTTTCGTGAAAAGGTTTTTTTTTAAAATGGGAGTTTGAAATGTTATTTTTACATCTGCTGATACTAAATATGTTTTTCAGAGTGGTGTGAAAGCTTTTATATATATATATATATATATATATATATATATATATATATATATATAACTACTTCATTTAATCGCATAAATTTAATATACGATAGTATAGATTTATGCGTAAACTTTAAGTATTTACTTCAAAAGTGCTCAATACGTAGGTAGAGCTAGTTATTAGCCTGACGAATCCTATAGTTGGATGAAACGCAGAATATTCAGTGTAGCTTAATCGCCATATATATTTTATAAATTACTATATATATATATATATATATATATATATATATATATATATATCATGAGCACAAAAATGGACCAAAAGTGAAAGAAAGTGACTTTTCAATATTTTACCATGAATTTTTGTTCATTTCAAATGAAAATTTCTATTTTTGAAGAACGACTACAGGCTTAAATTAACTGTTTTGAAGGATTGAAAGAAAACTTATGTTGACCATAGCAAAGAATTCAAAACAGGGGCTGGAAATTCTCTTTCTAGATATACAATATCTAGACGAATAAAAGAAATGGGAGTTCCTCTAAAAGGTGTGAAAAGAAGCCATATGTATATAAGAAGAACATCAATGATAGAAAGAGATTCTTCTTATGTCATGGTAAACTGGTTCAGGAATGTTTTCTGGTTAGATTAAACAAGCTTTTGACTTGTTAGTGATTTTCCTGATGCTCCCGAACGGTGCAATCGAAGAACTGAAGAAAGGTTTTCGCCAATTTGCAAAAAAAACGACAGTAAAACACGGGAATGGAGGGATAATGGTATGGGGAACTTTTACTGCAGCAGAAGTTGGAGAACTTATTATATGTGAAAAGTCAATAAATGAAAAGGAATACATTCGAATATTAGAAACAGAACTGTTACTAAGTATTCAGAAGCTGGAAATATTTTTCAACGTGATAATGCCCCTGCACACAATGCTAAAGTCACAGTAAAATGGTTTTCTGATAACTCAATTGACGTGATATTTTGGCCAGGTCAAAGCCCCGATTTAATCCTAATCGGGAATATTTGGTTCATAATATCTCCTGCATTGGCTGGAAGAACTTTTTTGAACAATGACAAACTGTGGGAAGCTGTGCAAAGCGAATGGAATAGCATCTCCTCTTCACAGTGTTCCACTTTTGGGGAGAGCATGTCTAAAAGGATTGATCTTTTAAAGAAATCAAAATCGAATGCGATTTCATACTAAGCATTTATTAAAGTAAATGTCTTGTTCTGTTATTAGTCTCGTTTAAGTTTCCTCGTTCAATTGTCCTTTGTTCAATATAGCTTTTATTGAAATAAAATGTATAAAATTTGTTTGCTCTTTCTTGTATATATATATATATATATATATATATATATATATATATATATATATATATATGACGAATACGGTAAATAAAGAAAGCCTGATCTTTTATAGCCTATTATTATTTATCTTAATAACATGTTTCGCCAGAGGAAATGTCTTTAACAAAATGATAAATTCTTATAAACACAAATTATGGAAACTTATAGATGTCTTGGTATTTCGCTTGTCTATTTCTTTTTACGCTTATCTCTTTCGCTTATTACGTTTCCTTATTATAATGTTGAACAAGTTTTGTGAAGATTTATCCAATTCTGGTTCAGATGTACCGATATACACACGCGCGCGCGCACACACACACACACAGACACGCGCACACACACACACACACACACACACACACACACACATATATATATATATATATATATATATATATATATATATATATAGTAATTTATAAATTATATATGGCGATTAAGCTACACTGAATATTCTGCGTTTCATCCACTATAGGATTCGTCAGGCTTATGCGCATAAGTCTGACGAATCCTATAGTGGATGAAACGCAGAATATTCAGTGTAGCTTAATCGCCATATATATTTTATAAATTAATAACTAGCTCTACCTACGTATTGAGCACTGTTGAAGTAAATACTTAAAGTTTACGCATAAATCTATACTTTCGTATATTAAATTTATGTGAGTAAATGAAGTAGTTATATATATATATATATATATATATATATATATATATATATATATATATATAGCTAATGAATAGAACGCTGCCGTGTTGCAATACGAATAAGCTTGATGTATACGTGAACTTGTCGATAGAAAAAAATCTCGACTTTTCAAAGAAGAAATACACTTTTATTTCAATATGTGGACAAGGAAAAGAAAAAAGATTACGGATGGCCAGAAGCGAACAAATAGAAGTCGTTTTCTATTGTCTATCACGAAAAAACAAAACTTTAAACTTAGTTATCCTTAATTTATAATTTAATATGTCGTGTTTATCTATTATAAAAGAATAGGTATTAAGGTTGATGTATTTTTTGTGTAGCCTCCTTTAGTTTTCACAGACTATGGATACCGACTGTAAGAGTGCCTGCGCATGAAATTTTTGTAGCAAGAGTTGAGCAACTTCCAACCACACCTCTCCTGAGTAAACATTGTTAAATACCAATGGCAAGTGTAGGTTAAAGACGACTAGAAACAATGCCGAGATAAGCGAAAAGCACATGCAGCACTTATAATTCCCAAATGGACACCCATTTGGTACTAGCCAGGCTTAACGTTGCTTAATTTCGATGATCTGGCGAGAACCAGTGTGTCACCGTGATTAGTGTCTATAAATAGCATAGAGTGAGATTTTTTTTGTTTTGAGCCGTTTTAGACATCGATACAGCAGGGGTTTATTTGCTTGACGCAGCTTGTTGTTGTTGTTTTTTTTTGTTGTTGTTCAACATCATTCGTGATAACTTTGTGAGAATTTTTTTCTTCGATATTTTTCCATTGAGAATTCTTTCCATTTCTTGACGGATATCGGGTGCTTACGGGAAGGACAACGTAAACTTTGCCAACATCCTTAAATAAAAACATTTCTGTGGAACGATCTGGATTCGAACTTGCCACACTTAAGTCGTCAGTTCATATCGTTAACTACTGAGCCACCATCACCTCCCTGGCGTTGTAGTACGTCCTTACATACTGTGTTTCTTTATTTGATTTGGGCGGTATTAATGACTGAATATTAGATGATATTGATGATGAGTTCTATTTAAATGAACATGAATGCAATCCGTTGATCAGTGAGGATCTTCTGCCTATGTTGGTTATTGGCCACTTGTTCCATGTTCCAACCAGACTCGATTCTCGTTTGTCAACAGCGGGTTGTTGGCTTATTTATCTATTATATTCAATTCGAAGGGTTTTTGTCTTTGACGCTAGAAAGAAATAAAATTCCGAAAATAAACCGCAGGACAACAGAAATAAATTTACAGAGTTTATTGGATTCTTCGAAAAAGTCTACTTTTTTAACTATGGTCAATTTTAAGTACCTTATAGGGAGAAGCGTGCACTAGTGGCGTCGACACGGGCCTTTACATGACAGGAATTTGATATGGTCAAATTGTGAATTGAAAAAATTGAACCAGCCGGAAAACGACTCATGATGCCACCGTCTCGATTCATATTATCATATATTCGTCGATAGATTCTGCTATTATAAACCGATTCATAATGTGCTCTGCTAAAAAGAATCTGATTTTCTATGAGTGGAATATGACCAATTTTTTATTGCGGCAAACATCGAAATTCGAATATTTTAATTCCATTCTTATCAAAATGCAAACTTCTACCTTCTCCCTTTTTTGAATATTGGTTCTCTCGCAAAAATGGGAATAAAATAAAGCAGAGAAATGGAGAAGGGGAACTACACAATAAGGATAAAATGAGGAAGGGAAAGAAAAGAAAGTAACTTTTTCAAGAGAATTGGCATCCAATCTCTAATCGTTCACTATAGATTAACAGAATAACGGAATAGCGGAATAACGCCCAGTCATACAAACATAAGTCTTTTCTGATTAATATCATGTACCACCAAGAAGTGAAAATTCGTGACACAAAATATGTCTTAAAAGTGGTTTGGTGTCGGATTTAATGTTTCAATTTAAAACGACAAATTATATATTTTTCTGAATTTTTTCGATAAGGATTGATAATTTGTATTATTTGGATATTTTGGACTACTGCTCTCAGCGTTTCAGCCGATGTCACTTTCGACCTCCTTCAACTGTATCTTGTCAAATTTAGGAAGTTATTTGTAGAATTCGGGAATCTGCAAACAATTTCCATAAATGCATGACGAATAAAGTACTAAGTAAAGTCAGTTCTAAGTGATATTCTGCTGATAATTAAAAGTTACATCATCCAGTACTTAAACTACAATTGTGAATTATTTAATACTTCTACTCGATGAGTGAACGTCAATTAGATAAAGGGTTCTGTTCGAAATTTCTGTGCAGATCCCCGCTTTCCAAGATATATCTGAAAAAGTCGGGGTTACATTGGCTGAAACATTGTAGGGAAAACACTCAAGACGAGATAAGTTGTTCGAATAATCCAAATAATTCAAACAAGTTACGTAGTTTCTAATATAATTTTACACCCCATTATTTTAAGCGAACTTTTCTCTCCTTGCCCCCCCCGCGCTTATTTTAAACGCTTGAAGGATTAATCTGCTATGCTAAAAAGATTCAGCATAAGTGCTTTAGTCTTAATAAATGAAATACGTTATTATCTGTCCGTGTTTCTGCTCTGTAAAACACACCATGAAAAAATAATGACGATGTCTACTTTATGAAGATTTAAAGTCGACTTGAGAAATACATTCAGACGGTATATAGACGTGCATTCTTAGTTTGATAATGTTATTCCGTCAGTTAGCTCCACTGAACCCAGGCTGCCCACTTCCTACAGAGGTCCAATCTGCTAGACGATTGAAGTTGCGACTAGGGTATCCGGGACTTGGTGGCTGGTCAGATATCTTTTTCAGCCAGAAGTCCAGGTGTTTCTTGAAGGTGTCGAGCGGACACTTTCCTTATATTTCTTATTGCGGCTGGAATACAGTGGAGTGTTCTTGTGCCACTGTAAGTGAAGCTGTGCTGAATGAGGGACGTGTTCCTCTGTGTAGTCCCAGGTGTGTTTTTTATATGGCACAGCCTCTTTCGCAGCTGGTAGGTTATTTCTTATATTGTTGGGTTTGGAACCCTCTCTTTTAAGATTTTCCATATATAGATGATAATATATCGTTCTCTTCGACGTTGTAGTGAATACAGTTGCAGCTCCCTCAGCCTCTCCCAGTAATCCATTTGGTCTACTCCACATATTTTATTGATGAACGTTTTCTGGGGTGCTTCTATTTTGCAGATTATTTGTACTTTAGATTGAGACCACAGCTGATAGCAGTATTTCAGCCTTTGGAGGACAAGGGATTTCCATAGTGTGAGCATGCACTTCCTGTTCCTACTCCTGAAGGTTCTCAGTATCCGTCCTTTTAGTTGTCCTGCGGCCGCTGTGGTGTCGTCCATATGCTGTGTGTTTACTTATATAAACCCCTAGATCCCCTCACTATTTCCTTTGATGTGATTTCTCGTTGCCCCCACCAGTATCCAGATGTTTCATTGAGATGGTCTTTATTAGTGTATTGAAGTAGTTCCAATTTGTTTCCGTTTAGAGTTATATTCTTGTCTCTAGCACATTTTATAATTTTGTTGAGGTCTTCTTGTAAAGGCCTTGGGTTATGTGGTGTGTAGATCTTTTTCATGACTCGTGTGTAAAAAGATGTTGCTATTGCGTGTTCTTGTCAGCAACCATTATAAGAAACAACTACCAGTTTTACATGACTCGTTACATTTAGCTATTTTCTGTCAAAAAGTTGCATTGAGTTTTTGTGATACATCTCAGCTCCAACGTTGAGTCTACATCTTCAAAGTATGATGCATATAAGTGTGGGGGACAAGAAATGCGGATCAAGATAAAGTGGAGAGAGAGAGAGAGAGACTTTTCAGTAATATGATGTTATTTTTTTAATTGTTCGGTGTTCATAGTAATTTTCACATTGATCATAGTTTAACAACCCAAACAAAACAATGTGTCAACCAAAAACGAAACGTGAACATAAATTTTATAATTGCAAAAACTCAGTCAGATAAAAGTTTTATACGCACAAAATATATCTTAAATCCGCTTACCCCTTTTTTTTTGTCCGCAGCCCCCGTAGAATATGCAATTACGTTGTATTCCATCCAAATTTTGTAAAGGAATAAATCTCTGTTGCATTGTTACGGGTTGACGTTATGATAGAAAATTTTATATGGGTCATTATAAAGTTCGAAGCATTTAAAAGGTTAGTGTTGCAATGTTCTTGGTATAACTATGGAGAGCGTGGTTACAAAAATTGGAAGGTTATATTTATAGACAGGAGTTATAAGAACTGGCCAATAAGATGCAACTATGTTCTGTTATCAGCCAATCAGAAACAAGAACCACTCCATAAAATATACTGAGTCTCTTAAGAATTCCTGAACATAACTTTTCGTCTTCACGTGGCCAGAGACTCTGCTCTTCGTCTCAATACGTCTTCGAATTGGCTATCTCTAGCGGAAACTATATTTCGTCTTCACCTGCAAGCTTTTACAATTCAAAGCTTTCTCTGGATTTATAACACGATCAGCTGGTCACTGGCATGTGACTGGCTTCACGTGTTACACTAAATGTCTTAGAAACGGTCTCATGAGGATGTGAAGATGGCCAGTCATTAGGGTCTGTAAGAAGAAAAGCATACATGAGATGTTGGATGTAGGCGTGTCTCCTTTATCCTATTAGACCTCTTCATCCTGGTAGTATTCTGGTTGGAATTTTGTCTTCATACTCCGGGCCGCTTCGTTGTTTAATAGAGGCATTCATGGCAAACACAAGAAAACGCACAACACGACACAATCGTATTATTTATGAAACATAATTAACTATTTATTTTACACTAGCTGGGCTACCCGACGTTGCTCGGGACCATATAAACAATGAGAAAATTGAAGTTGATTTGGAATATAATTGTGATTCTTTGGAGAAAGGAATTTTTAATGTGTATGTATCATTTGCTATTTCGAGCAGAAGAATATTTTACCTACCCTAGGACAGCTATTACATATATGAAATAATTGTACTTTCCCTAGAACAGGTAATTTACAGAATGTATATGAAATAATTTTACCTTTTTGGGACGGGTAATTTACAAGACATACTTAAAATATGTTTACCTACCTTCAGACGGGTAATTTATATACATATATGAAACAATTTAACATACACTCAACAGGTATTCTACAACATATATGAAATAATTTCTCTTCCCACTAAGGCTACCAAGATTTTAAGAAAATTGAAATCATTTTTAGAAGATGGATCATTAGGATTTCCAAATTAATACATAAATACATTGTTGGTTATTGAGTTCGCAACCCTTGCTTCATCATATATTTCAACATTACTGCGTTTCTTTCCTCTCTCACTATCGGAACTATTATTGTACGAAAATTGTCATTTTTGGAAGATGTCTTAGCAGGATTTTTAAACTAATGCATGAATACGTTGACAAAGTTAATGATTAGGCAACCCTTGCTTCACTACAAAATTTCACTCACTCCTACTGACAGCATCATTTTAAGTGAAATGATATCATTTCTTGACCATAGCTCAGAAGGTTTTCCAAATAATTACATAAATGCATTGATGCGAATTATCATTAGGAAATTTTTACTTTACACAATTTTAAACATAATATACTTCTCCCCTCCTTCCTACCACAACCGCCAACAATGCATTAGTAAGAGAAACGATGTCATTTCCGGAATATGATTCCATAGTTATTCCATATATTTGGAATATGATATTGTGGGAAATTGCACCACCCCAAAATGGGCATTACTCTCTCCAGTCTCACCCCAAAAGTGAAGGTTTGTTAATTCATGGAGAACTCCAGAGCACATTAAAAAGCAACATAATCATGTGTCTTTTTACTCGTCACTACAACTGTGACGTCATTCCCAAAAGTTAACATTGAAAATTCAGAAAAATATTGTTGATCACCTACGGAAACTGATAAATAGTCTGAACTTATTTCATTACAAACAGACCAATCAATTTTTTTTTACACAGTGGTCACCACTTATCAAGGCCCGGAAGCCACTCAGGGATAAGGGTTATTGCAAGTACATTACGTTAGTGTGGAGATTTGATGAAGTGTTTACTTAAGGGGGCGGTTCATTAGGAATTTGTTAATGTTGGACTTGAAGACATCCAAGTTGTAGTCAGGTGGGAAGCAGGCAGACGGAACAGAGTTCCACAGGCGTGCAGTTCTAAGAAAGAAGCTTTGTTCATGGAATCTACGTTTTGATTTAGACACAGATAAAGAGTGGGGGAAATTTTTCACAGTGGATTCAGCTAGACGGGTGTTTTTCGTGAAAGATTGGCGAGGGGGGACCAGAGATTGGAGTTCAGACGAGCACCTGCCATGAAAATAACGACAAAACAAGGATAGGCTCGCAACGTCTCTTCTGTGGGAGAGAGGTTGCATGGTAGAGAAAAGGGCATCCCCCACTAAGCCACGAAGTCTATTTTGTACTCTGTCAAGGCAGGATAGGCTGTTTTTAGCAGCTCCTGCCCAGATATGGCAGCAGTATTCCATCCTTGGACGTACTTGGCTTTTATATAGATAGAGAACTGCATCAGTAGTGAGATATTTTCTCGATCGGTAGAAGGATCCCACCATCTTTCCAGCGACCTTGGCAACACCTTGCATTATTTTATAAATTTTTTGATATTTTACTAATTTCCACGATCATTTTTCATAAGTTTAACCCACATTATCGCCCCCTCTTACGAAAAATAACAATATTAATGTATTGTATGGGTTGATTATTTCATTACAAACTCACCAGTAAATTAACTCACATTTCTTAATTCTTCATAATCCTTGGATATGTTACTAAGTTCGACAATCATTTTTCATATTTATGATTATCGCCCACCCCTCTTACGAAATATAATAATATTGATGTATTGCCTGGGTTGATTATTTCATTACAAACACACCAATCAATTAATTCACATTTCTTAATTTTTCATAATTTTTGGATATGTTACTAAGTTCGACAATCATTTTTCATAATTTTAATCGGCATTATCGCACCCCCTCTTACGAAAATAACTAATATATAGTCTGGGCCGATTAATTCATTACAAACGTACCAATCAATCAACTCACATTTCATCATTTTTCATAATTCTTAGATATGTTACTAATTCCGACAATAATTTTTTTATAATTTCAATCCATATTATGATCCCCCTTACGAAAATAATAACTTTGATATATTATCTGGGTTGTTTGTTTCATCACAAAAACACCGCTCGATTTATTCTTCATAATTCTTGGATATGTAACTAATTTCGACAATCATTTTTCGTCATTTTAACCCACACTCTAGCCATCCCTTACGAAAATCACAACTTTGATATATTTTCTAGGCCGATTATTTCATTACAAGGACACCAATCAATTAACTTACATTTCCCCATATTTTATGATTCTTGGATGTGTTACTAATTTCGGTAATTACTTTTATAATTGTAACATACATTATCGCTTTACCCTTTACGAAAACAATAACTTTGATATATTGTCTGGCCGGATAATTTTATTACAAACGCACCAATCAATAAATTAACATTTTATGATTTTTCATAATTCTTGGATATGTTACTAATGTTGACAATCATTTTTCATATTTTTAACCTACATTTTCACCCGCCTCCCTTACAAAAATAATAATTTAATATATTGCCTGAGTTATTTCATTAGAAACACATCAATCGATTTATTCACATTTCATCATTTTTCATGATTCTTGGATATGTTACTAATTTCGACAAGCATTTTCCATAATAGTAACCCACATTATGGCAACCCTTCCCTTACGGAAATAATAACTTTGATATATTGCCTGGGTCGATTATTTCGTTAAAAAATACCAATCAATTAACTCGCTTTCTTTGGAAATCTACTCTCAGCGTATTATGTGGTACTCTTGTTATATTTAGGATAGTTAATAATTTTCCTATTTGAAGGCTCTCGATAAATTCCAGAAACGTATTCTTAATTTGTTTGGCCTTACCCTTCCTTATACACTGCAACCTTTCACTCACAGACCTGATGTTGCTATTCTCAGTCTTTCTATAAATACTATTATGTGTTCTAAAGAATTTTGTGATCTATTCCCTACTTCGTTTGTTTCAGCTCGTTTGACTCGTTGATCTAGTGGTGTTCATCACTTCGCCGGTTTATATGTCAATATAATGCACCTTCTTATTCTAGTAGTTTCTTTTCAAGGACTTGAACGTTTAGGAACTCTCTACTTACTCCCTGTTTTCTCTCTACTTACAGCCTTTTTTTTTTCAAGACCGAGATCAATAGGCACCCATGTCTTTGCGATAATCATATTTTGTTCTTATTAACTTTTTACATCAAGTGGATTCATGCCCTGTCTCTAAAGTTTTCCATAAAAAGGCTAATTATCTACTTATTTACTTAAATTTGTAACTAAACTGTAATGAGTGGTGCACGAGAACAGACAGTGAAATGACATTTCGCACCCTAATCATCGAAGCCTTCTACATTATTGATGATGTCCGCTCCGCACGGCTGTAACGAAGAGACTAATTTGAAAAGCCATTGTTTCTCCAAGCTCGGGGAAAAATGACGTCATTCGTCATCTCACTCTGTTTTGCCTATTTCGTTTAACTTTGATTGTTATATACTGGGTTATTATTAGAAGGTACTAAATATGGATATGTTTTATACTGGTGGTATTATTAAGATGATGTATATTCTTGTATTATTGTTCATGTTAATATTAGAAAGTCTTAGTGTGATATCTAGAAGTTGCCTTAGAGGTGTCCATGTGTTGAGTGTTCATATGTCTTAAGATGTTCATGTTGTAAGAGATAGCACATTGGAGACATAAACAGGTATATATAAAGAGAGAAGCAGTTCTGTATTAACGGGAGTGTTTCTATAAATATTGATACATATATTTCTTACTTATTTTTGAGATGATGATTTTCACATAGTTCTTATAATATAAATGGGCAATACCTTTTCTGTTGAATAACAACACGGAGACGCAGATACAAAAACACATGTTGACGTCCTTTATTTCATATTCGACCGGTCGGACATGATTTTATCTCAGAGATTCAAAGTTGTTACATGGTTATTTCTAAAACCCTCTCACTTCTAGAGGGCACCTTGATTCTAACGGAGAATCGGTCTGAACCTCGTTGCTTCTCTCCGACTCTTCTCCGTTTCTCTTAGACTGCATCTAAAACTCTACCTATATTGAGAACTCGTCACGTCATCGCATGATTAAACATGTGCTCATAAAGCACGTTGGATGATATGCGTCACGTTGCCAAACCTGACATGACACCGAGTTCAGTAACCTGTTTTTCAAATAACTTCTTTACAAAATATGTTTACAATTTCAATTGACGATTAAATTCCAGATTTTAATTTTCACAGAAACAAATTTCATTATTACATTCCTTTTCCAATAACAGATATGTACACTAAACAATTGCAATTCCATATTCCTTATTTCAATAATATTCTTTATTTATTTTAACTTATGATTGGAATTTTCAATTTCAAATCTAGCTTCGCAAGTTCGAATCCTTGATTATCCTATTTCATATTTACATTTAACTACTTCCCTTTTTTTACTTACATGAAAAGGGGACAGCCCTTTATCATGCAGCATCCCTTCCTTCAATTTTTCAAAAAAAAAATGCACGCATTTTTAAATTTAATACATTTTTAAATATATATATATATATATACATATATATATATATATATATATATAACCACTTGGCTAAGAAAGATCAGACACTATAAAACAAAACCGAAACTTTTTTCTCCACGTCAGCCCTTTTGCAACTGACTTCATAATTTTATTTTTTAGACCAGACTCTCTATCTGATCTCCCTGGCATATTCATTTGGGGTGCTTCATCCGGCCACCCTTATGCCGTAAACTGAGGTATCATTTTACCTCTTTACGAAATCGACGACTCTTCGTCCAAATGTGTCCTTGATTCTTTCTACCGTATGGCTCTTCTATTAATTTGAGTTTTTTTTTTCGTTTTATAACTAACTTATCTTTTTGAGACATTCTTAAAGCTCATTTATTGTTGTGGTTGGCTTCCAAAGTTTAAGATATACCATTGATTCGCTCGGGTTTCCTTGCTTGGACCATTAGAACTTGATAAAAACCTAGAAATGTCACCCTTAACTAACACCTTTTGTGCCACAATACCTATTTGCGCACTAAATTCTATCA
Source organism: Euprymna scolopes (assembly GCF_053919585.1). Taxonomy (NCBI): domain Eukaryota; kingdom Metazoa; phylum Mollusca; class Cephalopoda; order Sepiida; family Sepiolidae; genus Euprymna; species Euprymna scolopes. The sequence continues at coordinate 118,947,591 of NC_136490.1, read as the reverse complement.
AATGGCCCGATGTTTGTGATTTTTCTTTCCTCTCACCAGAGCTTCCAAGATTCAGCAGAGATATTCCACATTCATGCGTCTCTAAAAAAATACAAGGTTATATTTTCCTACGTACTTACGGTATATTTTACTTTTCTCTCACTTCATTATGCTACATGTGATTAGCCTTCGGGCTCTCATAGCCCTTTTTTCATGAGAATCCTCGTATCTGTCCAACACCTGCATTTTTAACTAATTGTGTCGATATTATTCCTATCGCTCGAAACTATTACATGCGGCATGCTTTAAAAGCATACAATATCGCAGCTTTTCATCTGTATTTTTCGAATTAGGGGCACCTCTAGTGCTTATCATCTCCCTACCAAGTTACTCTTCTTGGGAAAAATGCAATTGGCATCATAAACAAGCAAAAACCAATTGTCAAAAAAATATCTTTCTTTCGGCTTATCACATCTTAAAACTCTCTAAATACCCGTTTACGTAATTTATTTTGCCCCCTCTCTAAAATTCTAACTGATTTCTAAGCCAACCATTCGTCTTAATTAATCTTATTTCCTCCTACATCATTTCAATTCTAATGTATATACCTAATAATGACTTTGAATTTCTGTCGCAAACAAACATAACATTTACATACATCTAAGACATTTTACAATATAAAAAGATTTTCATTTTTCCCCTTTGTTGTTTTTTTTCTTTTTCTTTTTCGCATTGTGTGATCATCTAGTTGTAATGGACCCTTACGTTGGTACCGTGGTAAGGCCAGTTTCTATTTTCAAACCCACCCTTGCATGAGTGGACTAGTCACCTTCACCAAATATGCGTATATATTATATACTGGTTGTTATTATTAGAAGGTACTACATATGGATAGACGGTCTTAGGAGTGTTCATATGTCTTATGATGTTCATGCTGTAAGATATAGCATATTGGAGACATAAACAGGTATATATAAACAGAGAGACAGTTCTGTATTAACGGGAGTGTTTCTATAAATATTGATACATATATTTCTTACTTATTTTTGAGATGATGATTTTCACAAAGTTCTTATAATATAAATGGACAATACCTGTTCTGTTGAATAAAAACACGGCGATGCAGATACGAAATCACATGTTGACGTCCTTTATTTCATCTTCGACCGGTCGGACATGATTTTACCTCAGGGATTCAAAGTTGTTACCTGGTTATTTCTAAAAACCCTCTCACTTCTAGAGGGTACCTTGATTCTAACGGAGAATCTAAAACTCTACCTATATTGAGAACTCGTCACGTCATCGCATGATTAAACATGTGCTCATAAAGCCCTTTATCATGTAACATGATTACATGTCACCCATCCTTGACTCAACCCTGGAAAAGATTCAGCTTTACAGATTTTGTTATAAAGTACTCAGTGTGACTGCAGTCAAAATACACAATAAGCTAATTCAATCGGCACCGATGTAGAGACATTTCTATATAATAGATGACGATTATGATTACGAACTAATCTTATGATAGTGAATGTTAAAAATAAAATATTCTAGTATATTTTTAACTAGCAGTTCAGCCCAGATTTAGTCGGGCCCTATGTACTGTTCAAAGCTTTCTGTGCATATGTATAAATGTATATATTCAAAAGTTTGGCTCATGTTCAGGTAACCTACATCTAAAATTTCAAGCGTTTAGAGTAGAAGATAGCATGCTAATGATAACTCTGTTGGAGCACCGTAAATGGAAAAGTATCTGCTGTCATATATATTTAACTTGTTGTATATTAGAAAGGCACGTGTGAAAACATCATCTTTGGGCAGCTGAAGAAATTATCATTGCGGAAATTACAGTGGTGTTTGTTCAGTTTTTCTTTTTTCCACTTAACTAATGCTGTGATAAAAACTCGCAGACATGCCATAATTTAACATATCTTTATCAACAATAGAAATAAGGTAACAAAAATTTGTAAGTGATGTCATTAATGGAATATAAATGTGTTTGCCTTGTAAATATAAAATGTTGCTAAAAATTTCCAAAAAAATTATAGAGTTAAAAAAAACATTCACAAACTTGGATTAAGTATATTAGTTTTTTTTCGCAACATTGGAGCAGATTATATATATATATATATATATATATATATATATATATATATATATATATATATATATTGGTTTTATTTTACTTCAGTCGAAGTTCTAAGAAATCAAGGGGCCCAGAACCTGGGGCTAACACTTGAAATCTATATGAGATACATAGATATTCGAATGTTCCATTTAAATTCTTTATTTCTCAAACAGTGTGTTAATATAGAAGTTGAGAACATAATTTTCCTCTCGCCAATTAACGCAATTATATTGTATTATATCTTTAATTTTGGTCTCTTGGTCTTACTGGATTCCAGGACAAGAATTTTTCTACTCTGGTGGAGTATCCAGTTTCGTGCTGTTACTTGGAGAAGGTGCACCATTCCTCGTAAATGCTATGGGTTAGGGATAGCGAGGAGATCTTATTTGGGCAGCGAATACTATGTAATTTTGAATATTTGGTCAGGGTTTACTTCTATGTAAAAAGTATCCTCATGCCAGATTGTTCTGACAAACCCCTGTACAGAGAGACCTTAGACATTCGAGGACAGTGTCTAGAAGGCATTCAAGTTCTCTGATGCACCAAATAGATGCACCAAATAGATAGAATATTTATTCGAGAAGAAAATGAGCTCAATTAAGTATATTTTTTCCGCATTTGTTTAAGTGATAGAAAGATTTAAATCGTCCATATGTTTTATTGAAAATGTTGTCAGCCATGTTTAAAGGTAGCTGGCCATCTCAAGTCTGCGCAACACTTACGCACATGAAAAGATTTAGTTTGGGGGTTTTAATTTGCAAATAATTTTCGTTTTTTCTCAAACGAAAGTCGTGGAATTAAAATTTTTATATTGTTGGTCGCTGGGCCCATAGTCTACTAGTGTTAATTCCGATCATAACTGTTGAACACAGATTCCTACGATAAGTTATTCTCTTGATGTAGCAACTGTGACTCATTAAGTTCTTTAAAAATACGATATAAGAAGAAAATGTCCCACTTTTTATGTATGTATATATATATATATATATATATATATATATATATATATATTTTAATTACATTTTCACCCCAAACAAGGCACATTGCCACTTTGATGTAGGTGGCTACTATCAGGGACATAAGCTACAGGGGTACTATGTGGGGAGTTGGACAGCAAGATGTCAGTTCACGTTACACTAGAACTTCTGCATGTCTGTACAGTTGGGCAAGCAGAAACCAGGAAAGGATTCCAAAGTCTAGCGGTTCTGGGGAAGAAACTACTGGAGTAGAAGGCCCTCTTACAGCTAGGGATCTCTATTGTGAAGGGGTGGGATTTAGTTGCTTGTCGGGTTTGTCGGGTGTATTTACGTCGAGGGGAGACAAGTGTTTGCAGTTCGTCGGAGCATTCACTGTTAAAGTACTTGCAGAACAGGCATAGGGATGCTACATTTCGTCGATGGGACAGAGGCTGAAGCTTAGATGGCAGTTCAGGACCTATCAGGTTGGCGAATCTCTTTTGAACCTTGTCTTTGAAACTAGTAGTAGATGCATCAGCCCAATATGACAACAATACTCCATACACGAGTGAATGGTGGCCTTATAGCGGTACAGGATACTTTCGGGCGTTAGTAGCTTTCTAGCACGGTAGAGAGAACCTACCTTCTTTTCAGCAGTCCTGGCAATGCTGTCAATGTAATTGTTCCAACTCATGTTTACTGTGAAGCTTAGGCCGAGGAGTTTAAAAGATGTACTTTCAGATAAAGAGTCTTTGGCCATTGCTATTGGTGGTAAACATGGTCTCTTGTAATTATTGAAGGAAACAAGTTTAGTCTTGGCAGCATTGAATGTGACCATCCACTTTTGTCCCCATTCCTCTAGTGTTTCTGCCCTTTCTTTAGATATGTGATACTGTGAAAATTCTACACAACATTTAGTTTAATTATTGAAGGAGAAAATCTGTGCGGTGCAAAATTGTGTAAAGATAAAAGGCTAGAACAGCACATTCTTCTCATTGTTTGGACTGTCGAGTGTGTATATGTTGATATCTTATGAGCTTTTATATATTGATGTGGTTCTCGGTTGATTAACTGTATCGGATATATACTGGGGAACATGCTGTTGTCAGAGCCTAATTATTATGAGTATTAATCTTATATTCATAACACTTCGATCGATGCAATTCCGACCTTCCTCAGGTACATCATTTCAAACTTTGGAATCTTTAAGCCCAATTCCGGAACCTGGATGAAATTTCGAGCAGTTATTAGAATAGTCAAGAAAACAAAAAAGGATTGAATCATATATATATATATCTATTTATATCTATAAATGTTAAAGTGTCTGTCTGTGTGTGAGTCTGTGTACATTTCCGTACGCAATAACTCTGTACATTTTAAATCTACGGACTCAAAATTTGATATACAGTGTACTGACATTTGGGAAAATTGATGTGACCGAATTTCGGCCATAAATTTGGCGATCAAAAGATCAAAGTTCAACGAGTTGACTTTTGAGAACTCTACCAAACTACTCCGATAATTTTGGGTCTAAACACTTGCAATTTTAGATATAGGTTCCTTGGACATGGATCTAACTTAATAACTTGATTGGAGTCCAAAACAATGAATGTTAAGGGGTAATAATAGGGGTCAAAGTTAAAAAAATTGACCGTTTATTTTGTTTTTTGTTTTTTGCTCAGCATACACCTCCAATCACCCGGGCAATGCCAGGCACCCATGCTAGTGCATATATATATATATATGTATATATATATATATATATATATATATATATATATATATACACTAGCATGGGTGCCCGGCATATATATATATATATACACAAAAATGGTACCAAAGGCAAGCCAAGCCACTCTTCTACCAATCTGGATAAGTTTTGTTCAGCTTATTTTAAAGTGTCGTTTTACTTAATTACTAAAGTAGTGTCAAGCCTGGTGAGTTAGAAAGGGAAAAATGGCGGGTTTCCTACAGCCATTTGGAGGTCCGAAAATCGCTCAAAGATCGAAAAATAAACAAAATACTGGCAAAATATTATATTTTCGTGTGCTTGATTACATATATTGAATGTGTTTTTGTCAGCATTTTGTTCAACCCTCGATCCTTGGAACACCATCGAGGCTCCAAACTGGCTGTAAGGACAGTGACATTTTTTCGTTCGGACTCGACAGACTTTTGTTTCAAAGTAAATACATACAGTGAGGTCACTAACTCACGGTGCGAGTTGATTACGAGAGAAAAAAGATTTTATTATAGGCATGAAAATGTTTTGTTTTTTGTTAATATTATAGTAAAATTTTACGAAAAAAAAAATTTCCTTTTTCTCTCTTACTTTCCCTCTATGTCCTGTTCTAACCAAGTCTACCTACCTGCCTCACAAATCCCAAAACCTCAACATGAAATATATCCAGAAAAACACGAATAAAGCTAGAACCCCATCCTCCAACGTAGACCTCTACTACCATGTCTCCTTCTCCAACATCAGGTGTCTACGTTCCAGCCTTCCAGAGGTTGAAACCCAATTACAGGAGACGAAACCGAACATATTCTTCCTAAGCGAATCTGGCATAGGGGCGACCACTTCCCTAGACGAGTTCATAATTAAAGGATACTCTAATTTAATATCTACATCTGACCCCCAAGATCGCTATGGGCAATGTATATGTGCCTACATTAAAGATGGCTTTCCGTGTGGTAGGGATATCTTCAGAGAAGACCCTAATTTACCTTATATGTGCTTCCAGGTAGCACTTGCTTACACCACCGCATTTATACTTGCCCTCTATCGCCCCCACAACAGCGGAATTACTATCTTTAAGAGTACAACTGAGAAAATTAATTATATCCTGTCTGCTCATCCTTCGGCTAACTTTCACATTTATGGTGACTTCAATGTCCACAATATGGAATGGCTCACCCACTTAAACAAGACAGATGATGAGGTTCTGTCATGATTTTGCCATTGCCTATGACTTCACTCAGATTGTCCACGAACTCACACGTGTGACCGATACTACCGGTCAGTATGCAATCCTTCTAGACCTTTTTCTCACCACTCCCCCTGAGCTATGTTCATGCTCCGTTCTAATCCTCTGGGGTCTTCCGACCACTCGGTTGTATCAGTTAAGATAAAAATGAAATGTAATAAGTCCCCAGACGTACCTCTCCACCGTACTGTATATCGATACTCTATGGCTGACTAGGATAGCTTCCGCACATTTATATACATCTATCTCTGCATTCCATGTTTACAAAAGATGTGTCTTCTATATTATCAGACCTGACCGAATGGATAATTGTAGGCATCGACTGATTCATACCATCCAAAAGATTCCAACAAAAACCTGATAGCCAGCCATGGTTCCCCCCTGAATGTGCTGCTGCCATTGCGCACAGAAATCACTTTTTCCATAGCTACCAACGTAATAGATATACTGAGACTATAGCTGCTTTCAGGACTATCAGCAACTACTGTAAAAGAGTAATAAGAATACAAGAGAGCTATATGCTCAGTCCGTTAAATCCAAAGTAGCTGAGCAGCGGCTTGGTTACCACCAGTTTTTGCAAATAGAAAACAGGATCCTAAACAGAAGCGTGCATTTCTTTCGGCCCGATATTGCTTAAGTTAATTTCTTATTTCTTCTATCTCCTATCATTATATTAAAATGAAACGTCGTGTATCTCTCTGTGTGGGTGAGTTCGTTCCTTATGGACGCGAAAACAGCTAAATTGATTTTTATAAAATTGCATACGAAAGTACCTTATGTGCCTGGTAGTGTTTTTAGATAGATATTTTATCGGAATTCCTTCGATAAGTATTGATCATTGAAATAATCCGATGAAAGAAAGAATAAGCGATTTTGACCAAAGTAAACACCTTTCGCAGCGTAACACCACAATCCAATTTTGAAAGTTTTATTACCACACAAGCAAAAAGGCCCGAAATACAAAATCAACAATATGTTTTTTGATATGACAGGGGCGCGTTCGAAATGAATGTTTCTGTTTAAAGCACCAGTGCACTATGATGCTTGACTTTTTTCTTTTTAAAGTCATTCTTCAAGTCATTATCACGTCACAAACAGTAAGGCCAGGCATATAAAATAAGTCGCGTTAAAAACGAATGATTCTGTTGTTGTTTTTTATATAAAATCAGCACTAGGTTCTCTGCAGTGCAATCTAGATATATTGTGAACTAAGTCACTGCGAGACACGTGTGAGCTTGCCCCGGTGGAACGCGATGGGTCCCCAACAAGAGCAGGCAATTAATCGATTTTATTAAAAGGGTTTGCGATATCACCGATTTCGATGATAATAAACATATGGGAGTGTGAAATATTCGTTGATCATCATTCAATAACTGGCGACGTCGAGCCACCCTGCTAGTTTAGAATAAGGAGACTCTACGCACTCGAAAAAGTCAGTTATGTCCTGTGTTTTACGAGTGTTGATTAGATTAGTTTTACATGTAATGCGAAATTAGCAACAGTTCCAAAATGGCTGCTTGTGAAAATTGAAAGTGATATATTCTCTTCAGTGTATGCAAGCGCATGCGCATCATGTTGTTGTATCAAGTCTTTACAAAAAAAAAATTGAAGGTTTTTATAACAGACCTTTTACACCATTATAATTTATTTTATGCATATTATTATTACTAAAACGTATAACGATGATTAACATTTTTTTCCATGCTACTTAAGCATCATTCATATTTTTTCTGCAATATTTTCCTCCATGTTGACCCGAAAGTGACATTCTTTAGTCGACAGGAATTGACAACGCATGTTCTCACACAGTAATACTGATCAAAGATTTTTTTAGAAGAATTTCGTTGGGAAATCTTGCTCCGTCCCGCTTATTCTCCCAACCCAGCTCCCTCTAATGTTCACTTATTTCGAGGGATTTAGGTTGACATCGGCAAATTAGATTCGTATTTCACATCAAACTCTGAACACTTTTACAAGCTCGTTGATATACGGAATTCAGTTATGAAAAGCAAAGCCCGCTATTGTTACTAGCAGAGGATGCGCCCGGCTCTAGCCGGTCGTAAAATACGCTTAAATATGATATTTTAATTATTAAAAAAAGTTATAAAATTATGTATTATTAGTCCAGATTTTGTATATATTATTATAGAATAGTGATTAAAAAAGTAAAAAAAAAGTATTTGGGTGTCATTGGCTAGAATCGAAACCGAAACTGTAGCATTCAACGCTGGTGACGTTATCACTGTACCAACAAATTGACTAAAAATTAAAAATAAATTAAGGTAGATGTCAAAAATGTATAAGGATTTTTTTTCCAATTTTGAGGCAATTTTTGACCCTTTCAAAATTATATAAACCCATAAAAGAACGGTCAGTAAAAAATCCAATCAATTGAGGCTTTAGCACTGCTTTGCAACTTTTAGTTTCGGAAGAGATAGCGTTTGAAAATATGGAGACAGACAGGCATATAGCCTTTTCTGTATTATATTTTCAAAAGACACAGTTTTTTTTATTTTCAAGACGAAATCTGAAATAATTTTTTAACGATTTATTTTACAATGTATAGTTATTGTAGAAACCTTTGCAGTAATTTCACAACTCAAGACGAAGATGATGTCTTTTATTCGTGTAGCTAATATCAGTGTCAAAACTAGAGGATTATGATCGAACCTCAAATCTAGAACTGTATATGTTATTAACTTACATATATGCTATATAATTTTTTTACTAGCAGGCCGCCCGGCGTATCCTGGTCGTAAAATACGCATTAATATTATATTTAATTAAATCAGAATTTTTATTTATTATAAGCAAAAATACCGTAGGTATTAAGCGTAACGTAAAATTCCTTAAGACTGAAGTAAAAAAAAAAAAGAAAGAAACTGAGACATGAGTGTTATGTTTTTTCTAAACAATTTACTTTTTAAAAGTAAAAAAAATACTCGAGCTGAGATCAAAACCAAACCTAATGACAAAGAGTCAAGTACAATAACCATTAGGCCAGCTACGTACGTTTTTAAAAACTGTTTTCAAACCTACTTATTCTTAAATTATTCTTAATTTGTCATGTGAAGATTCACGCATGCGCATTCGTGAAACAGTTGACACTCAGATAAAAATCCGATGAGCCGAACGTACCAATTTTTCAATTTTGACCGCTTAGCAACACTGTTTTCCGAAGAAAAACGGATTAAAATGCTTTTCACATGCTTGAATATCCTGTGTTCTAAATTTCAAGTCTATAGATCAAAATTTCGTTGAATATATAGGTTGAAACATGTCCTCGCGCACACATTCTCAATTTTATAGATATACTAGACTATATGAATGATTAGTATTCATTAAAAAGTTTGTCCAAACCGTCCGTAAAAAAACGACGGAAGAAATAATGCTCCGCCTGTGTTTGAAGCAACATTCAAATAACATCATAACATTGCATTACTTTTCATATATATATAAAATCATCATCATTTCTGGTGACCTTAAGATAGGAAAATTCAAGATGGCGACTAAATTCACTATAGGGAGGGTCTCGACACCAGATAAAAACACTGAGAAATAATAGGCAAAAACATTTCCGTGACCGGCATAGTATTCAATATTATTGTTTTGTACTAGTTTAGGTTTAGTAGGTATAAGTATTTTTACGGGATTAGTGGTTAGGAGGTTAGACACGGGGGCTGGTAAGGTCTGTAAAATACTGAAACAGCCGCATCAACATTCCCTGGTAGAAACACTTCAGACGATTGGCACTGAGAAGAGTGAAAAGCGAACCTTGGAATTACTTTATGTGGTCTCGTAACTCTTGATTTCCTTATTTTGTTCTTTAGTCCTCACATTCCGTCAGTGATTTTCATATAATAGAGAATGAATTACAGTTTCCTAGGTCGAAATAAATCCATCAAGCATTTATAAGTGTTTTTTGTTTGTTTTGTTTTTTTACATTGAAATGGTTTTAGTTCATTACATCAAGTGATTGCATGCTTGTCGGAGCAATTTCCATAAAAAAAGGAGAGGATATATCTCTGGATGGACACAGAAAAAAAAAGGAGAGGATTGATTTCTGGATGGACACAGAATCATATCTCAACCTGACAGCAACAAGATCACTTTCGGGGTGATTGTCGGAGACGTATCATCGACTTGTATGAACAAGACAAGCTCGAGGCAATTATGAATGGACTTGTTGTAATTTGCTATAAAAAGTAAATCCAACACCAGAGAAAATATTGGCGTTGTTTGTTGTTTTAATAATCTTGATAATTATAAATCCCGTGGACCATCCGGACATACTTACTTGCTTGCCAAAATCGTATATATATATATATATATATATATATATATATATATATATATATATATATATATATATATATATATATATGAGAATAAACCATTAATAAAACATGTTAAAAATACTTTAACAAGAGTTAAAAGCATATTTCATTTCCAAAAAGAGTCACAAATTAAGTGGATTGTATACTTTCCTTCTGATCAGAGGGTAGGGATTAGCAAAATGCGGGATCGGATTTTGCTTGCAAAGTATTTAATGAAACTGAAATATATATATATATATATATATATATATATATATATGTATATATATGTATATATATATATTTATATATATATATATGACAATTACATTTGCACACATACATTTTTACCTTAAAGAAACCTTAGATTCAATATTGCATGCGACTAAGTTTTTAATACCGTACTTATCTGATAGCTAGATGTTCTGCCTTTCATTCTAGATGATGACACCCAAGTCATATCTATTTTTAAAACTTTTGAAATCACTAGTATATATATTGCATACAATAAATAATCTATAGAAAATTAGCTCTATAATAATAAATACGAAATCCGCATAAATTAAAATATATTTAAGCGTATTTTACGACGGGGCAACGCCAGGCGATGTGCTAGTTACTTATATTATTCCAGCAAAAAAAAGAAAAATAACTCTGCACCGGTTAATCCGCTGAGAGACGTCACTATCTAATGAGTCAATTACAATGAAAGAATAACTGTTTCCTTCGAAGAAAGAGATGACGAACGATTGATTAGGATAGAAATTTCCGTGCAATGTTACATTAGCATCTTTTTTAAGTTTAATGTCAATTGAGTCGGGTACACATTTACAAAAAACTGAGTTTAGTGTTTAATATACAAACATCATCTCATCTCAGTATTGATGATGCCCAACGTTACGTACTATAGTATCTAAAGGAAATTAATTATTCGCCGCATTCAAATTCGCGGTTTTCTGAAATAAATTCAACAACTAGAAAAAGAGACAGGAGAACAATAGACCTATTTTACTGTACAATTTAATGATAAGCAGACTATACCCACTTTCGTCGAATGATGTCTCCAGGGCACAGACATTTCGGGCAACGGTTTTGTGTCGTGGGTGTTAAAAATATTACAAATGATTTCGGAACAAAAAAATTTCTGCTTTCTATCAAAGCATTCAACAAAGAGTGAGAAAAGAAGAACAATAGGGAATTAATTATCATATAATAAAACTATGATTACCCTGGCGTGCAGAAGATGTGTGGTAAGAATAAAAATAGATCTTCTAAGCTAATGTTCTGAAGTTTATTTCAGATACGATATATATTTCGCCATCGCTGTTTATTGTTTACACACACACACACACACACACACACACACACACACATATATATATATATATATATATATATATATATATATATATATATATATATATCATAATGTTTTAGGGATACAAAATTTAAATATTGCAATTAGGAAGGGAAGACTTTTATGATTCATGATTAAAAGTAAATTTATATATATATATATATATATATATATATATGTTATAGATATTATTTTTTAAATATAATTATCCTCTGACACGTGTTTCGTAGTCTACGACTCATCAGAGTGAATTTCAATATATATATATATATATATATATATATATATATATATATATATATTGAAAATTTCTATGAAACCTTTAAAACTACAAAAAAAATTGTTCTTCGTTGGAACATTATTTGTCTGTAAGTCACTTAATCTCCAGTACCGATGTTCTTTGAGAAATCATCAGTTGTTTACCATGAAACACTGTTTCTAGGAATTAATAATAAAACAGCATATTAAAGAATGATTCCTCAGCAGTGATCATCAAATACGACCTCTTACATATATATATATATATATATATATATATATATATGTGTGTGTGTGTGTGTGTGTGTTCAGAGAGAGAGAGAGAGAAAGAGAGAGAGATGTTTCTTTTTGTTTTGTTTTTTTGCGATACTTGTTTTGAAATGAATTATACGAAATTGCATTTTCACCTAAAGGCGCGTTGGAATAATTTTCCCTTTACCAATTTGGTACCCCCAAATGGGTAGCGGCATATATATTATTTTTAATATATATATATATATATATATATATATATATATATATATATATATATATATATATATATATATATATATATATGTAACAAATGTATGTGTCCCCCCTTGTATAAATATTAAACTGACTCTTAAACTACTGGTCACATAACCCGAAAATTTACAGGAAATAAAAATCCTACACCAAGAATTGTTTCTGACGTGTAAAATCTGTTTAGATGAATAACGAGCGTAGACATAGATTAGGAAATTGAAATGCAAACTGTTTATTTAAACCTGCCGACATATTTTTATGTCTTCCTGCGCATGCCCAACTCAATTAATTTCTTCAAGTCGTTTAATGTAAAACCTTTCTCACTTATATGTCGATAGGTACGTTGGTAGGATCATGCTAAATGCTTTGGTTTCGATTGTAGCTGATAGCACCTCAATCATTTTCTTCACTTTTGAAATCACTACTATATATTAGGTACAATATTATAGTCAACAGGGCATTGGCTCTATAATAATAAATATGGAATCTACTTGAATTAAAATGTATTTAATCGTATTATATAGCCCGGCAGACCGAACGCTCCCGCTAATATATATATACGACTAAGGTGCCATTAGCAAGAATCAAAACCGAAACATTTAGCACTCCGGCACTAGCAAATTTTTATTTTACATACAATGACCTTGTATCCATGTGTATTGAATAGTATCTACCAAACTACTTATGTTATTATTTTTGGTTTACAGATATGACACTTGATATATATGGAATTCGGGAGGGGAGAGAGAAAGAGAAATAGATATATAGAGAGATGAATATAAATATACACATTGATATATAGCCAGAGAAAGATTGAGCTTTTCCAACCAGTAAGATTATAAAAAAAGAACTACCTGGCACAGGCTGGTAACCTGAGCGTGCTTAGTTCGAATCTAGTTCGTTCCACAGGTGCACTTTTGCTTAGGGATGGTGGCAATCTTCATTTTTTTTTTTTTTGTAAGTACGCGAAAATTTCCCCGGAAGGATTTTGATTAGAAAATATTGCTGTCCTTCGTTGGTTATTTCTTCGTATTTTGGTTACACTATGTAATATATATATATATATATATATATATATATATATATATATATATATATATATATATATATTACATGGTGGTCACCACTTATCAAGGCCCGGAAGCCACTTAGGGATAAGGGTTATTGCAAGTACAGTGCGTTAGTGTAGAGATTTGATGAAGTGTTTACTTAAGGGGGCGGTTCATTAGGAATTTGTTAACGTTAGACTTGAACACATCCAAGTTGTAGTCAGGTGGCAAACAAGCAGACGGAACAGAGTTCCACATGCGTGCAGTTCTAAGAAAGAAGTTCACGTTTTGATTTAGGCACAGATAAAGAGTGGGGGAAATACAGTGGATTCAGCTAGACGGGTGTTTTTTGTGAAAGATTGGCGAAGGGGGACCAGAGATTAGAGTTTAGACGAGCACCTGCCATGGAAATAGCGATAAAACAAGGATAGGCTCGCAACGTCTCTTCTGTGGGAGAGAGGTTGCAGGGTAAAGAAAAGGGCATCCCCCCCAATAATATAATTAATAGCAATTATAAATCAATAGCCAAATACACTGCGTCGTGCTAAGGTAAGACTAGTACATATTAATTTACCCTTTAGAAACTTTGCATGTATATACCAAAAACGCTATTTTTAATAATTCTGAAGAATTGTTAAAGAACCGTTTGTTTCTGTTATTTGTTTTTGTTTTTTGTTTCAATTTCGTTAATGTCCAAAAAAGAAAAAAATATACTTTTTCGCAATATTGCTTGTCAGTTTTGTCTCCCAAAAGTAGCAAAATAATTTCGGTGCTGGCAATTATCGAAATTGCTGTCATGTCGTTTAGTACTTGAAATCCTCTAAAAGCAACGGTATGGTAAACGCCATAGCTTATTAAGTAAATATGCTGCGTGTCGACAAATATATATGGTAGTCATGTGATCGAATCTGAACTTTTAATTTTCTTTTTACTTGATTTAATGTTATTTTTTTTTGTTTTATTTTTCTTTATTTTTCCCTTCGTTTATTTTCTAAATGAAATCACGTATTTGATAAATAATTCAAAATATGGTTACTATATTTAAATTTTATGTGAATATTTGCATTTCTAATATAGGAAGTAAATCTTAACTGTTAAATTTTAAAATATTCAAAATATCTAAACGTCTTATTAGGCGTCTTGCTGTCTTGGTAAGCCTAGAACAAACTAGGAGTGTCCTCTTAAATATTTTTTTACAAAGAAATCAGCACTTATCCAAGCCGGAAGGTTACTCGAGGATAAGGTTTGATAGAATGTAATGTAGTAGTATAGTTATTGTTAATCGTGTAAATTGGGTTAATTTGGATTATTTAAGGGGACGACTCAATAAGAACTTGTTTATATTGGACTTCAAGGCTACCATATTGTAGTCGGCCGGGAAGCAGGCCAATGGAACAGCGGGCGGGCAGTTCTAGGTTCTGAATCCGGTTTTGAACGTTATCAAGGCAGCATTGAGAAATACTGGCAGTCAAATCAATTTTTAATGGGACCTGGTTTGACACGTCATTCATAGAACCAGACGCGGAGACGAATTATTCCACTCATCCCCACTCCGATAGATTGGAATGCAAATCCGTCGAGAAAGCTAGCATAATTTGATCGTCTTCGATTTTTACCCAACATTTCTCTTTATCGTTGATTTTGTTAATAAGGATTTTTGTTTTTATTGTTTTAGTCTAGCACCATGCATTCATTCAATTCGGATGAATCATATTATGATTATTGGCAGTCGTTTGCCCGATATCTTTCGAGTTGAAATTCTTTTTAGAAAGACACCAGGTACTTACAGGGAAGAACCACTTAAAGGTTGAAACTCTAAGCGAAAGTCTTTCTGTGGATCGAGCTAGACTCGAACTTGACACACCCAGGTTGTCAGTCTGCCATTAAGGCATTAATCACGTTCAGGTTCTTTATGATGAGGGCTCAAAAGAGAATTCCCGTTTGAAAAGTGAAACCTCCTTAGGCCACCGAGTCGTTTGTCATGCTCTCTGTCGAAGCCAACTGGTTCTAGAATCGACGTATTTTTTAAAATTTTATTTTCGATTAATTTATTGCTGTTTTCTTTGTGAATGTTTTGCTGTATTGTATGTTTGATTTTTGTTTATCTTTTTATTTTTATAGTCTTGTTTTTTAAGCTGTGATTTTGTGATTTTGACTACCATTTGTAGTTGCTTCCGTTAGATGTAGTCAATTAACCTTGCTCTTAACTGTGCATTGAACCTTCACCTAGAAAGGATAGAAGATGGGCTGAACTAATTCCAAAAAATTATGAGCAACAAACGCACACTACCAGCTTCGTTGCATTAATGAATAAAATTAAACGTTTTCAATGAATATAAATATTGCTATTAGCCGATTAGATTGTAGTTAGACGTGTAGATTGATAACGCTTTGCTTCTGCTTTTTTCCTTTTTCTATTGGATAGATGATCTGGTTCTAGTCATTGGCGATTTGGTTCAGACAACTTCCAAAGAATCTTTCTAAGATGAATGTAAAAAAATGTATAACGATTTTTTTTCCAAATTTGACACATTTTTGACCCCTTAACTATTTTAACCGGCTAAAGACCCATAAAAGAACAGTTCGTAAAAAATCTAATCATTTGAATCCCCTAGCGCAGCTCTTCTTTTAGTTTCGGTGGAGATAGAGTTTGAAAATATCGAGACAGCAGACATATAGCCTTTTATATATTAGATTTAACAGAAAAAGATTGCGTTCCACAGAAGGTGGGTACAATTTGCGAATTTCTTATAACAAATGTGGAAAAATATGACCATGGGTTCCCGTATGAGTGGAGAGTATGTGTGTGCTGGTCTGTTCGAACTCAGCGTAGTTAAGTTAGAACATTTGCTTGAGTGGAGTTCACCCCTTTAAATTTTCTTCAAGATCTCACTCCAGACATTTTGCATATAGCTTCTCCAAATTGTATTTTACTTGAAAGTAAACTACTCACTCCTATTTCCTTTCCACTCACTTAAGCCCCACTTCCATTTAGACATCGATTGGTTTGTCTTCGGGTCTAAATAAGCGGGAACAGTGAGTAGTCTATTTTTAGAAAGGTCTAGATGATCTTACTTCCTTGACCTCGATTAATTTAATTTCTTTTATATTTTTGCTGCTCCAATTTCGATCATTGTTTACAAATTGTATATATCTTTTTCATAATGGAATTCATTTAAAACCATTATGAATATTTTGAATAATACAGATTCTGGAGTAAATATGGTATTTTGGTGTTGCTGAAGTGAAAGTTGTAGAGAAGTAGCAAATGAATAAATGTAACTATGTTTGTATATAAGTGACTCATGAACCCGTATCTGTAGGTAGACTTTTCAAATCCAGCAGTGCTACATTACTCCCTTTCTGACGCCATTCTCGTAGTTTAGCAGCGCACATACCTGAATTCCCAGTAAAGGAATTAACATGCTGATTCAATCCTCGATAATCCATCACGGGTCGAATTTTAGTTTTAGTCGGTTGTTCAATAGCCATGAGTTGAATTAATCCTTTGGGTGGCCCTAGACGTTTTTTTGGGTATGGTATTAACCAACAGTTATTAATCCACAGCTGAAGTTCTTCTTCATATGCGGCCCGATTCTTGGTAGAAACTGCATACTCTGGATTGATATAGCAAGAACCGATCTGGCGATTCGATCATGGTCCATTTCCACCTCGCAGTCGAGGCCCTTTCTTTGTGGTCAAACGTAGTAGAGAATCCCTTTTCCTCAGTAGAAATAGACTATACTTCTTTCCCTCTACCAAGCGTTATACCTCCGGCTGCTGTAATCATAACGCCTCCTAGAGCTCTTAATGTGTCAGTTCCAAGTAAGAAGTCGTATCCAAGGAGGTTTTGTGCCGTATATAAAAAAGCCTTGGATACGACTTATTACTTGGAATTGACGCAATAAGAGCTCTAGGAGGCATTATGATTACAGCAGCCGGATCACCGAAGTTAAGCAACCTTGAGCCTGGCCAGTACCAGAGGTTGAAAAACTGGCGCGGTCTATCCCTCCCCCGAGGGTAGATGGGGCTCCCTTAAGCCATGGTAGTCTCCCCATCTAGCCCTGATAGTCCTAGCGAAGCATCAAGTATTCAGCTACCGACAAGATTTGAATTACATTACAAACTTGTATAGCGAGTTCAATCTCGGCTGCAGTCGCCCTGGATGGATGGAAGGTTTTTTTTTTCTTGCATCACTATGTCAACTTCAGCTGTGTCACCTTTCTTAGTGCATATTTTAACAGTCCCTATACCACAGCATGCTTGGAATAAGCCATTAATGGTCATGACCTCCACTTATTGCTTCCTCCACGTCCGAAAAATATAGACCGGCAACATCCCGTGTCTGCAAGTGCTGAACATTGCACCTCATTAATTTTTACGCCGACAACAGGCAATGCTGTGTTCATTGCTTAGCAAGCGGCAAGGATGGCGACAGTACCTTGTCCCGGACTTCGTTCCCCTAACAGTTGCGAGATACGTGACCTTACGTTTTGCAGCGATAACACTGTAGTGTTCTGTGTGCTCGTAGATAAACATTCGTCGTCCCACTTCGATCCCGGCACTCTTTAGCTCTCTTTAGCAAAATAGTTGGGACTCCCACATTTATAGCAGACAGGGCTCTCACACTTAACGTTAGCTGAGAGAGAATCAATAGGGTTTAGATGCTGCACGACTAGTGCCGGCTGCTGCTGTAACTGGTTCTGGTTTCTTAGGGAGATTTCGCTTCCGGGTCAATAACTTGTCCGTTATTAATCTGTCGACGCTCGCAAAAATCTGACATCCTCAGGTAAGTCCACCAAAAATGCACAGTTTAACATTTTGTCGTTGACACCACTAAACGGTGCTGATAAATTCCGTTAATCAGCTAAGTAAACGTCTACCGTTTCATTGGAATGTAGTCGTTGCGTAGTGAACTGTTGCAATGCAACCAAAGAATTTGTACCAAATGCTGTATATAAATCTGCTTAATTTCTTCCCAGTCAGGTTCATCCGACTTGCTGGTACACTGCATAAGCCCCTCCGGTTAACCTCAACAGAATGGCTGTTGTTTCCTCCTTTATTTTTCACAATTTGCAAATACACTCAGCCTTCTCAACCCATTCTAAAACAGACGGCCCAGCAGTAGATCCATCAAATTCCAGTATTAAACGAATGTCGAACCTGCCCCCCCCCCTTTTTTTAGTCACCGCTTATCAAAGTCACTTGAAAAAATAAAATAAAATAAAAACACCGAAATAACTAATAAAATAGAAAAGGAAAAAAAAAACGGTCAGTGTCAAACCGTCCTCTAGTCGAAAGTATTTTTTCATTTGTTGTCTTAACTCGCAACAAATTCTCGTGTATTCGATATTATCTCCCACCGTTAGCTCTCGTTCTAAGCTGTCCAACAAAAAACTCCACTGAACCCCTGCTTTAGAAATCACCTCATTTAACAGTTACCAATTGTAAATTAATGGTATACGATGTTCACCAATGAGCGATCTACAAAATTATGCTTGTCTTTTCTTTTATGCATTTTCTGCTGGCATTTTACAAGCTAGGAAAACACTAGATCGTTTGCTAGATTGACTTCTATTACACTATTATGCTCATTCCGATTTATGCATAGTTTCTACATTGTGCATAATTTGATGGCCTTTAGGATGAAAACATTCTAGCACACACAAATAATAATATATATCCCCTTGTCTCTACTAAACTCATCTGTCAATGTGTGGTCTACAGACTTGAAACTTGATATATATAAGATTTAGACATAAGAAAAAATTCGATTTGATTTATACCTTTTGCAACGTTATTTTCCAAAAAAATCTCTATACGTGTGAGTATAATCCAGATGGTTACGGATAAGGCTGGCAACCTTTATGTTTTGGTTTCGATTTTAGCCGATGATACCCTTATCATTTATTTTTATTTTTAAACTATTATTATATATTGGAGACAAGATAATAATCAGTAGAGAATTGTCTCTTTATTAATAACTATGAAGTCTGCATAAATTAAAATATATTATTTGCGTTTTTTACGTCCTGGCAACGCCGGATGACCTGTTAGTAAGATAGTATTAACGCGTCCTAAACAATATTTAGTCGTAGAAGCTTGATGATTGCTCATCACTATTTTTAAAAATTACTGGTTTTTAAAACGATCAATTTTCTTGCATGTTCCAGTGCGTTTTTGTGCATTTTTTTAGAGTTTAACTAATTTTAATTGTATGATTAATGTGATTCATTATTTTAATTGTATGATTAATGTGATTCATTATTTTAATTGTATGATTAATGTGATTCATTATTTTAATTGTATGATTAATGTGATTCATTATTTCAATTGTATGATTAATGTGATCCATTATTTCAATTGTATGATTAATGTGATCCATTATTTTAATTGTATGATTAATGCAATTCTTTTTGTGATTCATTATTTTTATCAAATCATATGAACGTATACTATTCTCCTCATGTCCTACATTTGGTCTACTGATTCGCATTATCGGTTATCGTTTTCCGCCAATAACTGTTCATTTGGATTCAAGCTGTTGTCTATTAAAATAATTGACCTTTTCGCCTCTATTGTTGTAATTTTTACCCGCATCCGAGAGAAAACGCTACAAAAAAAAAAACATTGCGTAAGTCCTAATTCTTTCCCATTGATTGAATGTGAAATTATTTCAAAAGACAGAAAAAAATATAAATAAACTACAACCTGGTGACTTCTGAATTATTTCCGGCTTCCTTGGTCGAAAC
Source organism: Euprymna scolopes (assembly GCF_053919585.1). Taxonomy (NCBI): domain Eukaryota; kingdom Metazoa; phylum Mollusca; class Cephalopoda; order Sepiida; family Sepiolidae; genus Euprymna; species Euprymna scolopes. The sequence goes on along the minus strand of NC_136490.1, from coordinate 118,927,302 downwards.
CATAGGCGTCGATTGTATTCATTGTTTAAAAGTGAACCTCACGTTTGTAATTAAATCAATTAAATGGACTGGGTTAAATAAGTTACAATTAAGGTAAAAGTTCAAAATAATAAACGGCGGAGAACTCGGAAACAAAAAAAAAGAAAACGACATAATTATAATTACGTTCTTTAACGAATCCACATATTTTTAAAGTGTACAAATTATAAGATTTTTTAATTTAAACTTTCAGTACTTATGCAGAAATTGGAGCGTACTATATTCTAGATAAGATTTTCAAGTTCTGTCGGAAATAGCTTAACGAGGAGTAAGGTGGTGGGGGAGGAACGTTAAGACTTGCAACAAAATGGTGTCGTAGCTTACAAACAATCTTTTCTTGTAACGGTAACAGACTAGTAACATATACACACATATAATATACATATTATATACATATAATAATGTAGACACACATATAATATACATATCATATACATACAATAACATATACACACATGTCTTTTTTCTGAAAAACGAATATTAACTATGAACGACAGACCGCGTGTTGCATATTTTATACACCCTATCTTTCGTTCCACGAAATTTGACGAGACTAGCTTGTCTATACGAGGCATCAAATCCGGGCACTCTGCTTTTCTAATTATTACAGAAAAACGGTCGAACGTCGTCTACACACGAGAGTGTCTTACATCCTCTCTTACCCATCCTCGGCAAGTTTAACAGTTCCAAGTTTTCACAGTTTAATTCAATTTTACGGTATTTTTTTGTTATCAAATTGTTACGTGAAAGCACAGAATTGTTTTTATAAAAGCTTTCTCTTTATGTAAAGAATGAGTTTCTGAATAATAATGTTAATATTTCAGCGCGGTCCGTATTCTGCATAAGTACCAAAAACTTTATTTCTATGAAAGCTGTCTGTTCTATACCTGAAAACCCAAATGACGGCCAAGATGGCCAGTTAATCTCACCTTACTGAAGGGGGGGTAATGTTAATTATATAGTAAATAAAAAAAACTCACCCTAGCATTCGTCTTAATAATATAAATCTCACCTGTCTGTTTAAATGTATGTATGTATGTATGTATGTTTGCCTAAAACCTTTGAGAGAGGCGACCGATTTTCACGAGATCAGTATCATTTTGAAACTCGACGTCTCGGAGGACCAATATCGAAAAATTGGCTAAAAACATTAATTCCTTCACTCTCAATGGGGCACTTTTTTTCAAGGAGGGGTCGATTTTTTGTGAGCCATTTTTGCAAGTCACCGTATCGGTTGGATTGACTAATTTTAACGTTCCGAACTTCCGGTCGCGTCATGGAGTAGTGGTAAGTGTCACAGGAAAACAGAAAAAAATGCAGAAGTGACCATTTCCTCCTCTCTTTTTAAATTTTATTTTGAATATCTATCGGCCAGACACCCCCACCCACCCATCGCTATCGAGACATTCAGCAAAGAAATATCTACGCGTTAACCATATAAGAAAGTGAGTTAGACACCTCAGACCCATCCCTCACCACGTTATTCGTCAAAAACACGTGCCAAGGTCAGGAGGAGAAGCCATCCAGAAACCCCACCTCCACCCCAAACGAAGCAGCGTACGGGAAAAAGAGGAGGAAGAAAACCCCTTTTTGGGCGGGAGTGGCGTGCGAGGAAGAAGCAGAAGGTCAGTTAAAAAAAAGGAGCGGATCACATCGCCGAACGAATGTCGATAATAAAAATGCGACAGATACCAGCCAACATGATTCGCGTCATAAATTGGAAGTTCACTCGACGTAATCCTCATTCCTGGAGCCGAAAAGGGAACACAGCAAAACTATGAAAGCACCTTGTCTCAGAGATATAGGAATGGAATCCATTCCCGAATGGAGAGGACGCAAGGAACAACAGCAACGCGATTCATGCGGTGAAATGGCGATTCTCTCGACCGAGTCTTATTCCTGGAGTCGAAAAGGGAATTCACCAAAACTACGAAAATACCTTGGCTCAATATAGGGGGATAAGACATCCGAACGTCGGTGGTTGAGAAAATAAGCGAGAAAGAAAAACAAGGGAAGACAAGTGGACAAACGAACTTCGAAGGATATCGACTCGCGCGTCGGCGAAATAGAACTGCCTCACATTATAACATCGGAACATTGAATTGTATCAGATACCTGACGATCGGTTGAATGTACATCCTCACAGCTAAGTATTGTTCATTATTCCCCACCCCCATATTTCACAAACGTCGACTTGCTGGACTGAACTAGTTGTTTTTTTTTGTTTTTTTTTAATAATTTCTAGTGCTTCATATGATTCGACCATTTTCCACGTGAAAAAAAAGAAAAGATACAAAGAAGAGAGAAGAAAAGAAAGCACGCTATGTTTATCTTAACAGTTTTCTTTAGTGTCCCCCCTTTTTGACCCGTTGGACACTGTCTGCATGTTTTCTTCTTATTATTATTTTCTCTTAATATTTTGTCTTGATTATTGAATTTTTAACGCACAATAAATGACATACGTATAATATATATACAACCGTGTTGTTCCGTTATTCATTGCCTGGTATTTCGTCAACCGTGAATCTCATAAGAACATTCGACGACGGAATTACTGTCCAGAATCTAGGTAAGTGCTACTTGGTTGTGATAATTTTACGGCCGGCACGTACATATTTTTTTTTATTATTATTATTTTACGATACGTTTGGGGAATAAATTCCCTTTGGCGATTTTCAACCGGGACATATCGTCACATAAGGTGTCGGATTTCCTTCCGCTTTCTTTTCTGCCTTTGCGTCACGGGTTCGAGCCTGTCTGCCTACTGCCATTTATTTATTTTGTTCAACACACACCTCCAAACATCCGGGCAAGGCTGGGAACCCAGAGTAGTTCGCACGTAAAATCGCACGTAGTCGCTTAAGTTAAGCAAAGTTAAGCGATCATCTCAGTCGTCATTATTGATTTTCGTTGATTGATTTATCGAAATGAAATTTAGAAATAAAATATCTTACAGTTTTCCCCCGTTAAAACTATACGAGTTCAATTGAGAATTTAGTTATAAATGAGCGTTTGTTGTATATTGGTTGAAATTGGAATGGAGATGATATTTTAAAACGTGTCTATTTATAAAGGATTGAATGTTTAATTATCTTACCAGGCTTAATGTCGTTGGGAGTGTGTGTTCGTCTAGAGGTCTTTCTATTACATATATTCATATGCTGTTAAGTGTGAATATGTGTGACATGCATTTTCACATACCTCTGCTTCTTCGTTGGTCCATCTGGAAACTCTCGTCTGGGAGGGAGACTTGATACCTGTTTTTGGGGACGAAGATTTATTTCACACCAAGACAAGAAATCGGTTCTATAGTTTTTTATTCACCTTCCAGTTTGTTCACAGAAGTAAGGAAAGTGAATTTGGCTTGTGGTTTTTTCTTCTAGGTCTTATTTCTACCACGTCAGCGTTCGTTCCCACCCCCAGGGAAGGGGGGAGACAACGGCGAAGCCGTCCGCTCTCGTCCAAGTCGCAACCAAATCTCGTCGATTCAGCTAACCTGATAACATGGCTCACACGCAATCCAATCAGCTGATCTTAACTTCCGGTCAACGTGTCTACACTATAACTCACCTCTTCTCTCTCTCTCTCTCTCTCTCTCTCTCTCTCTCTCTCTCTCTCTCTCTCTCCATTCTCTAACAATAATGTAATTGCTATACATTGTTTGTTGTTACTTTGTGTACAGGTTCTTAACTCTTAACTATCCTGTACTTTATCTACGAATTGTAATAAGCAGTTTGACTTATTCCAATGGACTTGCTTATGCGGCTCTCCTCCGTAACAATTCGTGCTTTTCTAGATCGACGTTGCTAAACCGTGCTTCACTGGGATTCTTAGCTTCCGCAAAACAACTCTTAGAGCTCTGCTGAAACTAATTAGATAAGCGACCGCACTTTTAAAATTTTATTTAATATCATATATTTAAGATTCCTAAGCACGCCTCTTATATTCCTGTACATTTTAATATGCACATTGATCAGTTATGTTTATTTTTACGTTTATGTTTAAAATATTTGGACTGTGAATGAAAACTCGTTTGTGTATTTATTCTTTTGCCGACTATTTTCCGCATTGTAGAGAATGGGAACGACCGATGAGACAGGGTCGGGAAAAAGTGGAGCACCGGTCGTTATGCGGTGTTATAAATTCAGCGCTAGTCTCGGACTCGGGAGACTTTTAAGTCCACTTTACATGGCGCTGCGAACAGGATTTATTTTTTACCAGATTATTTTCTAACTGAAATTTTAATAGTACTGGCATTAGGATAACGCGATTACAAACATTACTTGCAACTCTTTCAGCAGTTGATAAATTTACAGAAAGAAAACAATGAACTTCGCGCCGATTCCACACTAAAAAACCGGACAGACCTCTGATCGAGGATGGTTACACCGACATGGACTATGTCATTATTCATCGACACATGGACCCGGTACAAACAAATGTGCAGTTAAACCGACCCTGTGGAAATACGCAATGAATTAAGAACGGCTTGTTCGAACGAGGTGAATAGACTTTTGTTCGAATTAGTAGGTTCTGAAGCTCTCAATATAGCCACAGAAGAACAACTCTTACGGCATATATGATTCGTTGCGGTGAATGGTCTACATCAAAATGGCAGGGACATAGATTCCAAAATAAAAGACAGCAAGAACAGGAGGGTACTGCACAGTTTTTTAGCAAAGCAATTTTAATGTCCAGTGTCCTAACGACTATGCTATAAACTAATCGGGGGACATGGTGGCTGACCAATTCGTAGCTAGACTTGCAAATATAGAATTCCAGTGCAAGTTGTTGACCGAAGCCAATATTTTAACAACCGTGGAACAGAAATTCCACAGACTGGTTAGTGTAGAGACAACGGATACGTCGACTCCTCATTTGCAAAGCAGGCTAAATGAGCGTTCGACGTTTGGCTTAAAAAGGTCCATGAGACGCACCCAAATTCATAACAGAGTGGGGCCGTTATCGGTACCTTAGAGCACTCCAAGGTTTCCACGCCTCTGTTGACGAATACACTCGCCGGTTCGACGACATTATTGTAGACATGCCCTGAAGGACTTGTTGTATTGATTATACCCTTCTCTGGGATAAAACTATGAAATCTACTTTCTAGCATACAGTGGACTAGATCACCCATTACTACAAAAATGGAATCATCTTCCATCCCGATAAGTTTCAATTTGCAGGCGAGGAAGTCGAATTTGCCAGCTTTTTTATAACGGCTGACGGGGTAAGGCCAACTAAAAAAATGACTTCATTTTCAACTTCCCAACGCCGACGAACATCACCGGCGTCAGATCGTCGTTTGGATTGGTTAACCAGGTACCGTATGCATTTTCACGGGCCGATATCATGTCCTACTTTCGAGAATTGTTGCGAACGAAGGATCGCAAATTTTATTGGGATGCTGCTCTAAACGAGCTTTTCGAAGAGACGGAAAAACATTGTTTGGAAAATCGAGGAGGCGGTCAAAACATTGGAGATGAACAGGGCAACTATCCTCTCAACGGACTATAGCAAGGTTGGCATCGGCTATTTTCTGTTTCAGAAACACTGTCAATGCCTAATGGAAGTAGGACCTTACTGTGAGAAGGGCCACTTGAAATTGATTTTGGCTGGACCCTGGTTTACGAAGGATGTAGTTCTCGCTAACCCCCCCCCCATAGAAGGTGAGGCACTGGCATTGATATACGGGTTAGAGCCTTGTAGGATATTCGTTTTGGGGTGCATAAAACATAAAGAATCCTCACCTGTTTTCTTTCAAAGAACAATCGTTTATATACAAGTTCCGGATTAAGCACATTCATAGAAAACTTAATGACGCACCTGTCTGACAGAGCAGATTAAGAAACACCGATACTACTCAGTACATCGACGGGGCCATGCAAGCATCAATCACAGCCGCATACGCACGTGGTTCCAAATTTAAAGCTATAATCTGGGATAAAATCGTGGCAACTGCGCCCACTGACGAGGAATGCCGAATGTTAGCGATATACATACAAGACGGGCTCCCGAAGTCATGAAATTAATGTCCACCGAAATTCCGGCAACTCTGAGCGATAGCAGGCTAACTATATTATTTGAAAGGGGATAAAATTCTAATACAAAGCAGCTTAGAGCTGAGGTACTGGAGGCACTGCACTCTGCTCATCAAGGGGTAAATGGGATGTTAGCTAAAGCTAGAATCAAGATTATTTTGGTCCAGATGCTAGTATCCGACAAACAAGCATTCAATGTCGGAAATACAATACAATAGCCCCGTCCCAACCTAGAGAACCATTAATGCCACCCTCAAACCCAGAATTCCCATTCCAAAAGACTGGCATTGGTCTACTGGATATGCATGGGAAGAGTTACATCGTATATGAAGACCGATACACTGGCTGGATTGAAGTTATCCTGCTACCACCAGGGAAGGCTTCAGCAGTATGCGATGCATTGAGCGGCTGGTTCTGCACATATGATGCAGCGGAGGAGATATCATCCGATGGAGGGCCACTATTCGACTAACTGGAGTATAAATCGTTCCTAGGAGACTGAGGCGTAAAGAGACGTATATCATCCGTATATTATCCCCCGAAGTAATATCCGAGACGAATTGGCCGTAAAAACAGCCAAAAGAATGCTCATGGACTGCCTTTATAGATACAGTCACCTACGAGTTACGATCGGCAGAGAGAAACTAAAGAATTAAGAGAAAGGGCGATGGCAAAGAAACATGTGCTAAACCAAGAACAGTACAACATGCACTGCCGTCCACTCTAACAACTTCAGGTTGGCAAATCCGTTCAAATACAGAATCAAGAGGGGCCATATACGCGGCGATGGACAAAAACAGGGAGAGTTGTGGAGACCATGGGTAATAGACAATACCGGATACGGTTAGATGGAAGCGGCAGTATCATACTACGCAATCGTCGTTTTCTCCGGAAGACCTAACCTGTCATAGATACGCCAAATTATTCGCTCATACAATCATCTCTTCAATCACTCCTTCAAAGGCCAAGAATGGATGGCAGCTTATTCCCGTGTGATATACACGAGAGAATAGGCATGGAAAAGACAGATGATGTACTAATGGCAGACGACACATCTGACTCAGATATGGAGGTGGATAAGCAAGACACGATCAGGAAAAAACTAACGGGTTCGATATCACGACGCAGCATGAGAATAACACGATCACTGAGTTTCCACAGATGCGAGGACGAACTATACAGAACTGTCTCAACAATTGACCATAAAACACAGGTGTTACGATCATAACGTGAGGGGGGAGCATGTAGAGACTTGGAACGACCTATGAGGAGTAGGAAAAAAGTGGAACACCGTTCATCATGCGGTGTTATAAATTGAGCACTAGTCCACTTTACACTCATGAGAATAATAGTCCACAAAAGAACATGCAGATGAATGCAATTCCACGACCCATATATAACAAAGTTGTATTTTTTTAAATAAATAGAAAAAAGGGTTTTAAATATAAATATCAATACACAAAAAAAAAACTATATGTCAAAACATTGATAATTCACTGTCCGCATAGCTCAAAGGATTCCAAAAACAAAAGTATATATATATATATATATATATATATATATATATATATATATATATATGTATATATATATATATATATATATATATATACATACTAGCAATCTACCCGGTATTGCCCGGTCGTAAATTACGCTTAAATATAATATGTTTATTAATGCAGATTTCATAATTATTATTATATTATGTTGAACCCAATATATAATAGTGATTTTAAGAAGTTGAAAAAAAAATGACTCGTGTGCCACCACCGAGAAGCGAAACCAAAACGTTTAACTTCCGACTCTCTTTTTCCTTTAACGTTAATGCCTGAGCTATGAAGACATATTTGTTGCAAAGCTAAACATTAAAACAGGAACCAATAGCTATTACAATACGCATACATATTCGTAATATTATTTTTAACGCAAGTACAAGTCATGCAGAATATCTGCATGAATATAATTACACGTAATAATTAACTAAAGATGATCGTCCCATAAGAAAACCTAGAAAACTAATAGGAAATTAATTGAAATGAATATTTAAAAGAATATGCAAATTAGCTAGATCTTTTGCAGATGAATGCAATTCAACAACCCATAAATAACAAAGTTGCATTTTTTGGAAATAAATAGAAAAAAAAGTTATTTTAATATGAATATCAATACAAAAATAAATTTATAGGGGTATATATATATATATATATATATATATATATATATATATATATATATATATATATATATATATAATAAGATTCGGTACGAATCTGAGAATGGAAAACCAGATAAGAACACAGAATTGGATTTATAAAACCATAAAATCCAACTTTGATTCGGAACCCATGGCGCAGTGAATAGAGCCGTTGAATCTCTACGGTCCCGAATGATCGTTGTCTGAAGATTGCGGTTTCAATCCTACCCAAGCAGATCAGAGGATTAGCTGGTCAAAACGTGGGGAGACAACAGCTACAGAAGGCAAGAATTAATGAAGATAATTTACAATATTCCTATTTACGTCGCGGTTTATCACCTGAAGAAAGCCAGAGGATGAGTTGGCCGAAATTAGTTGAAGCAACAACAGCTCTAGAGATGACGATTACAGTCTACAAAGAATGTATACACAGAACATGAAGCCTCATCTCCAAGAATTAAAAATATCTGTATAGTTGTTAACTCTTTTAATCAGTATTATAAACACTCTCAATTACAGTCGACCTACAAACATTAGTGTAAAAAATAAGTAAAACAGCTGGAGAACTTTAAAGCAACAATGATATAACCATAGAAAAATGTTGTTATTTCGGGAGGATTTCTCATGATCTAGTTATTCTTTAAACGCTTGAAAATCTAGTCTTCTATATTATTTTTCTCATAATTAGAAAATAAATGATTAGAAAAGAAACATAATGAACATGACATTTACAGACACGTCCGCTTTCAAACTTACGACACTATGTTACCAAATTATAATCATCCTTGATATTGATAACGTTGGAATATTTTAATCGCTATGGAAATGTGAGATGGTCTAATGTTTGACGTTTATGAGAGAATTCATGTGGTGGGCTGTAAGATGACTTTATGCATTTAACAAGTTTTGAATGGGTCGCATATTGTGTAGCTTGTGAACTAGCAGTTCAGCCCGGCTTTGCTCGGGCCCTATGTACTGTTCATAACTTGCCCTACGTGTGAATACACTTTATGTAAGATTTAAAATGTTTAGATCAAAATCTGTCTGAGTAATTTAGTTGAGACCGCAGAGGTTATTTTTTGTTTTTAACTTTAACCTCAATTTTGACCCCTAAACATTTATAATTTGGAGCTCAAATCAAATTAAAAAGTTTGATCCATGTCTAAGAAACCTACATTCAAAATTTCAAGTGTTTAAACCCAAAATTGGCGGAGGAATTTGGTTGAGATTTTAAAGGTCAAGCTTTGACGCCTTGACAGCCAAATTTCTGGCGAAAACCGATTAAAAAGGTTTTCCAAAATCTCAATACCCCTTATGTCAAATTTCGAGTCTCTAGACCGAAAATTCACATAGTTATTTTGTAAGGAAATGCGCGCACACACACACAGACACAGACACAGACACACGCATATATATATATATATATATATATATATATATATATATATATATATATATACTAGCATTTAAGCCCGGCGTTTGCATGTGTATATAGATCAAAAAAAAAGTGACAGTAGGAAGGCAGGCTCGACCCCGTCCTGCAAAGGATGAAAAGAACGGGAAAAAACCTGACGTCTATGCTGTTACGACCACCGCCAAATCGGAAGTGACATTTTTGTCAAATTAAAGCTAGAAAATCGAAAGGAGAGGATGACTTTCAAAAATATCGGCGAAAAAAGCGACCCCCCCCTGTAGAAAAGTGCCCAGTTTAAGGCGAAGATATTAATGTTTTTAGCCAATTTTTCGATATTTGTCGTCTGAAAGGTCGAACTACAAAACGATACTGATCTGGAGAAAATCCGTCGCCTCTGTCGCAAGTGTTGGACAGACATGCAGACATTCAAACATACATGCATTTATATATTGGTAACTAAAAATTTTCGACACAAACCGATTAAAAAGCTTGCCCTATCTCTAAATACCCTTTATGTAAAATTCCAAATGTTGTTTAGACCAGAAATTGTCTGAGTAATTTGGTAGAGACCGCAGAGGTCAAATTACATTTCCTATATATATATATATATATATATATATATATATATATATATATATATATACACACACAGATATTTTTCACTTTTATAGATATATCATTACTTTGAAAAACTTTCTCAATTCTAGCATATTTCCTGGACAGTAGCTCATCACAGCTAGAGCATTGTTGTGCAGTAGCAGCCTAGTGATGTTGAAATCTTTCTTTCTCTTTCTCCTTTCTTTCTTTTTTCTTTTCTCACTTTCTGTTTTGTTTTAATCTTTGTCATCGTCACCTTCCCTTCAGTCTTCTACTTCCGTCTCTTCTTTTTCTTCTTCTTCCTTTTGTTTTTCTCCATTTTCTTTTCCTTTTCGTCTTCTCTTTTACTTTTTATTTTTTAAGAGCCGTCGTAGTCTATGCATTATTGCCACCTTCTTCCTCTTTTTTATTCTTCTTATTTTCTTCCTCTTCTACATTTTTTTTCTTTTCTTCTTCATTGTTTTTAACAATTATTGTAGTCTGTTTAGTTTCTTCTTTTTCATAGCAACAGTTCAAAAAGTTATTATAACACCACAATATAATTCGGAGTTCAAAAATTCTTTTAGATTTTTTAAACATTATTTTTATAGAATTCATTACTGTTTTGGTGTCACATAATATCGCACCAATATTCTCTTAACATATGTCCGATTTGACAAAGAAGCAACTGTGCTAAACACTACCATTCTTCCTTTACGGTTGAAAAACAAAAGAAATATTTTATCAGTTTATTCTTTACGTATCACTGTAAACTTCCTCTACATAAGATAACAACGTAAACACGTAGTCATAGGTCTAATATACTAGTGGAATTTCCGATTTTGTACGCCATCTATGCAGCAATTTCCCGTTTTAAAACACTTTCATGCAGTCTTGCTAGAGAGAAATAGACTTCACCACAGCTCAGAACACCTGATATTCTCACACCCATATAAGTACTGACCAGCATCAATGTTGCTTAACGTTGGTGGTTCAACGAGCACTTGCATTTCAACATGGTAAAGTCATACACACATAAAATCTGTGAGAAAAAAGAAACGATGATCGATATTTCTTAAATATACTTTATAAAGTGGCCGCGTTAAGTTTATTAAGTGGGATTAAGCCACTTTGAAATTTAAATTGTTCTTTTTGTATTTCAGCGCTTTTTCACTGATTAGATTTATTAGTTATCAAATCTGTTATTCTGGAACGATTCCAAGCGTATGGCCGACCACATTTCGATCGAAAAGTAGACGTTCTTATTGCGATGCCTACACGCAACTAAAAATGATATTTCAGACTTTACCATGACAGACTAATAAAAATATTGTTACAAAGTATTATAGGCCGATTAAAATACAATTAAAAACGTAAAGATAACCAGCGAGATGGCGGCCTGACAGTTAGACCATCTTATTAAACTGCATCAACCTCTATTTTTATAACGTTAGGTATAATTATATCTTTATTTTTCAGTGGAAATCGCCCAGGCGAGGCAGGAAGTCACTAGATGTAAAAAAAACTAAAAGAAATACTACTTCAAGGTCAAACACTTACCAAGGATAAGTGTTAACTTGAAGAGATTCTGGTTTAGAGAACAGCAATTCTTCCCCCTTGGTCAAAAATATCGCTCATAGAATTTGAGAAATAAAGGACAAAATATCTACAAGATTCACTCTTGAACTAATGAACTGATTATTATAAATTTTGTAACGCAGCTGCTGTGCGTAAGGAATCTAATTTTTTTTAATTTATTTTATTCAATCTTCACCCCAAACAAGGCAAAGTGTCACTTTGAAGTAGGGGGCTACCATCGGGGACGAAAGTTGCAGGGACATTATGAGGGGAGATGAGTAACAAAATGTCTGTTCACATTACACTGGAACTTCTGCATGTCAGTACAGTTGGGAAAGCAGTATCCCGGAAGGGGGTTCCAAAGTCTAGCAGTTCTGGTGAGGAAACTATGGGAGTAGAAGGCTTTCTTACATCTAAGGATCTCTACTGTGAAGGGGTGGGATTTAGCTGCTTGTCGAGTCTGTCGGGAGTATTTACGTCGAGTGGATACAAATGCTGCTTGCAGCTCGTCAGACAATTCGCCATTAAAATACTTGTAGAACAGGCAAAAGGATGCAATATTTCGTCGATGGGACAGAGGCTGAAGCCTAGATGACATTTCAGCGCCTATCAGGTTGGCGACTCTTTTTGAATCCTGCTCAGGAGTGAGAGACTAGCAGCAGATGCACCAGCCCAAATGTAACAACAGTACTACATACATGGGCGAATGGTGGCCTTATTGAGGTACAGGATATTTTCAGGCGAAGATAGCTTTCGAGCCCGGTAGAGGGAGTCCACTTTCTTCGCAGCAGCCTTGGCAATGTATCTATTCATGTTCCCTGTGAACGTTAGGCAGAGGATTTTAAAGGAAGTACTTTCAGATAATGTGCTTTTAGCTATTGCTATTGATGGTAGAGAAGTTTTCTCGTAATTATTGAAGGAAACAAGCTTAGTCTTGGCAGTATTTAATGTGACCATCCATATTTAGTTTAATATAAGTTTATTCAAAGATAAAAAGAGGGAGGTCCAACAATATATATGAGGTAGATATTAACAAACATTCATAAACTTTCAGTTTCTGTAGGTTTTTTTAAACGAGTTCTAGTGGTGCATAATATGGGCATAGGTTTTATTTGCATTGAATATGATCAAAAGTTATTAAAAATTAAGCGAATTTTGACGTTTCTGAATTTTATTGTCTTATTAACATCCTCGAGTTTTAGTCATTTTATACAATAAAAATCATGTAATAGATTTTTATCAAAATTGAAAGAAGAATTATAGACATAAGGTTGTAAGAAGATATAAAAGTGATGCAAAATATTCTGTTAGAGACATATTTTTACTCGGACTAGGAACAGTATTCAAGTTCAATATATATATATATATATAAAGCTGAACGTTTGTGTGTGTGTGTCTGGTCACGAATAGGCTCCTATATAATTGACTATTATAGAAAACTGATCACATATAATGATAGAAGATGTGTCGAGACACAGGAATGGGTATATTTCATCTGGCATAATGATGATTCATTAAAATTGTGGGGTCTGCGGATACGCCTAGTCCACGGTATGGAAATAAAAAAATTTAAAAATAAAAAAAAACGTTTACAAGTGTTTTTGATATAGATGCACATAATAATACTTTGATTAGTATGTTTTAACTTAAATAGGGATGGTATAATAAAATTATGGGGTCTGCGTTCGCGCCTGACCTCCATAGAATGGAAATAGGCACAAACATTAATAAAGACTTTTCATATCTATCTGCGTAAGTATACTTTGATAATTATGTTTCAGTTTGAAGAAATATGGTACTTAGAACTGCACGCCTGTTCCGTCTGTCTGCTTCCCTCCGGACTACAACTTGGATGTCTTCAAGTCCAATGTTAACAAATTCCTAATGAACCGCCCCCTTAAGTAAACACTTCATCAAATCTCCACACTAACGTAATGTACTTGCAATAACCCTTATCCCTGAGTGTCTTCCGGGCCTTGATAAGTGGTGATCACTGTGTAAAAAAATAAATAAAAAAAAAAATTATGAGGTGTTCGTTCGTGCCTGAGTCCATAGAATGGAAATATGTCACAAAGTTTAACAAAGTTTTTTAATATAGATCCACAGAATATTGTAATAAGTGTTTCAGTGTGAACAGGTATGGTATAATAAATTATGGGGTTTATCTATTTTATTTTTACTTTCATCACATTTTGCTTTGGTTTTGATACCGCCAAATTCGAAGCTATCTCTTTACAACCCTTCTTTTTCATAACCTATCATACTTTCATAAATCAGAGTCCATTTTCTGTAGGCTGTTTTTGAACCCAGTCAACGACGGGTACTTTGCTAGTATATATATATATCGCTAAAAAGTAAATAAATCAACAATCGATCTTATATATATATATATATATATATATATATATAAGATCGATTGTTGATTTATTTACTTTTTAGCGATTCTGTGGTATTTAATTGTTACAGTCGTTTGAGCGTTTGACGAAGTTTGTTTATATTTAACTCGCTCCTTTTATTCCTTTTATCTGGGACGTATTTTTTGCTATCATTATTCATTTTATTTATTAAGCATTGGAATATTTTGTTAAAATATTTATTAAATCCATGGACACGTGTATCTTCAGCATGATTAAACTTTTGACAAGTATCGAACTCGTAACAGCTCGATCGGCAGCCTGATGTTTTATCACTAAGTAATGATAAATCGTAAAAGATATGATTTATCATTACTTGGTGATAAAACATCAGGCTGCCGATCGAGCTGTTGGTGTTTTATCACCAAGTAATGATGAATCGTAAAAGAAGAGAAGATATATCGTAAAAGATATATATATATATATATATATATATATATATATATATATATATATATATATATATATATATATATTACTATTTATCATTACTTGGTGATAAAACATCAGGCTGCCGATTGAGCAGATCGAGCTGTTACGAGTTCGATTTTCGTCAAAAGTTTAACCATGCTGAACATATATATATATATATATATATATATATATATATATATATATATATATATATATATATATATATATATATATACATTTAAATAAGATAATCCGAAAACCTTAAAATGGGAAATGATCAAATCATTTTTTTTATTTACTTTTTGTTTTGGTGTTGTTTTTATATTCCGAATTTTCGCCAATAACCTTGGTTTATCAAGGAGATGGCAGTTCGATTAAGTTTTTTTTTTCTTTTTCATAATCATGTAATAATCGGTCAAAGCCTCCCGAAGAGAAGATTCGTATTGTCTCGGTAACTGTTTATATCCGTGTGTTGTTGCTTGGTTTAAGCGCGAAATTTAAGCAATGTAAAGTCACACAATTTAGAAAACATTTTTTTAATGAATTTAAATAAGAAAAATATATGTGTGTCTGTAATTGTGTGTGTGTGTTTGTATATATATATATATATATATATATATATATATATATATATATATATATAGTAATTTAGTAGTTTTTAGCTGTCTCTTGGAGCCTACCTAATTAAATCGAGACAGAGCGGAAAGTCGGTTTATAAGTAGGAAGTTTTATTACTCAAAAAAGAGAAACTTTATTTTCTGAGTTCTGAGTTTTTCTGACTGTGGCTGCTAACTAACCTACATTTTTATTTTATAAATCGACCGAAACTCGCCATATTACCACAGCTTATTCAGATTCCACCACTGCATTCCTTACTAATGAAACTCAACATAATTCTTTTTGTAGCAATTAATATAACAACCACCCACCCACTTCAAGGACAATCACGTTAAATTGATAAAAATTGTTATGCTTCGATTTCATAATATCATTTTTACAATTGGTCACCACTTGTAAAAACCAAAAGGGCACTTGAGGATAAGTGTTTATGAATGCCAGGTAGTTGGTGAGATACTTTTAAATCAGTAGGATTTGATTATTCAATATACCGGCTCAATTAGAACTTGTTTACTTTAGACTTGATAACGAGTATCTTGTTTTCAACTAGAAAGCAGCCGCGTAGTATTGTATTCAATAGACGAACACGCTACTAGGGAGTAAACTTTGTTCGTGCGATTTTTATTTAGTGTTGGTTACGGGTAGAGAGGTAAGGAAATTGTTGACAGTGGTTGTAGCTAGACGAGTGTGTGTTCAGAATGCCTTACAGAGGAAACAAAGATTGAAGTTCAGTCAACCACCAGTTATAAATATCATGATAAAGCAGAAGAAAAGGACATTCTCCACTAGATTTCGAATGCTGTTTTGTATCCTGTTAACGCTGTCAAGGACGCTCTGAACAGCTCCTCCTCATATACGGCAACAGTAGAATGTATGTGACTTTTACATGAGTAGAGGAGTGAGCTACCTGCTGAAGCAATAGAATGGCCCAAACATTTTCCAGTGATCTTTGCAAGGGATGTGATTCACTTCTTTCATTCCATGTCGTAGTATTGTAAATGTAATGTCTAGTATATATATATATATATATATATATATATATATATATATATATATATATATATATATATAATCCTCTTTTTTGGAGAGCTCACAACATTTTATAATCATTTTATATTCTTTTTTGGAGAGCTCCATTTTTTCTTTTTCAATTTCTTTTTAATTTTTCCCATTTTTCTTTTTGGCGTCAAGAGGTTCTAGGTTGCCTGAGGAAGTCTCTTTGACAAACAAATGGCTATTTTTAGCCACCCTATGTAACTGTTTACGCTCAAATAATAATAATAATAATATATATATATATATATATATATATATATATATATATATATATATATATCAAGTGGGGTTTTCGTGTATTAATATTCACTTGAAAAATTCTTTTTCCATTTATTTAAAAAGAAAATACAACTTTGTTATATATGGATCGTGGAATTGCGTTCATCTGCAAAAGATCTAGCTAATTTGCATATTCTTTTAAAATATTCATTTTAATTAATTCCTTATTATTTTATTTATTTATTTTTGTTTTCTTATGGAATAAACATCTTTAGTTAACTATTACGTGTAATTATATTCATGCAGATATTCTACATGATTTATACTTGCGTAATATTTGCGTAAAAGATTTTAGTAAACACAAACCTCCTCATATATATATATATATATATATATATATATATATATATGTTGAAAAAATTCTGCCTACCAAACTCTTCTGCCAATTTATTTGTCTAGATATGAAACTCAATATGTAGTGTATTTGAACGCATGTGAAACTTTATATTTGGCTTTTAGCCGAAGAAAATCGGTACAAAAGTGTGAAACTAAAAAATTTTCCAGGTGAATGTCGGACGACAGCATTACGACTATGCATGCGTAAGGTAATAGCTATTGGTTCATCTTTTGATTTTTAGGCTTGTAGCCAACATGTCTTCATAGCTCAGGCATTAACGTCAAAGGAAAAAATAAATCGTGAGCTAAACGTTTTAGTTTCCATTCTGGGTGGTAGCATACCAGTAATTTTTTTTAAACTTTTTAAATCATTACTATATATTGGGGCCAATATAAAATATTAATTACTATGAACTCTGCATTAATTAAAATATCATAGTTAAGCGTACTTTACGACTGGGTAATGCCGAGCGGCCTGGTAGTATATATATATATATATATATATATATATATATATATATATATATATATATATATATATATATATATACTGTTTTTGGCGTCTTATAATTCAAATTAATAATCCATTGATGGATTCGAATTCATATATGAAACATTCTGGAGAAACACACGTCTAGCTACACCCACTGTCAATAATTTTACTTACTCCCTACCTGTAATCAACACTAATCTATGTATATATATATATATATATATATATATATATATAGAGAGAGAGAGAGAGAGAGAGAGAGAAAGAGTGAAAGAGCAAAAAAAATAGGCCAAACAAATTTTATACATTTTATTCACTAAAAGCTATATTGAACAAAGAAGAATTGAACAAAAGAACTTAAACGAGACTAATAACACAGAACAAGACATTTACGTTAATAAATGCTTAGGATGGAATCGCATTCCCTTTTTATTTCTTTATTAGATCAATCCTTTTAGACATGCTCTCAACACTGTGAAGAAGATATGCTATTCCATTCGCTTTGCACAGCTTTCCACAGTTTGTCATTGTTCGAAAAGTTCTTCCATCTAATGCACGAGATATTATGAACAAAATATTCTCGATTGGGCTTAAATTGGGGCTTTGACCTGGCCAAAATATCACATTAATTAAATTATCAGAAAACCATTTTGTGACTTTAGCAGTGTGTGGAATGGCATTATCATGTTGAAAAATAATGTTCTGAGATATTCCCAGGTTCTGGATACTTGGTAACAGTCCTGTTTCTAATATTCGAATGTATTCCTTTGCATTGGTTGACTTCTCACATCTAATGAGTTCAGCAACTGCTGTTGCAGTAAAAGTTCCTCATACCATTATCCCTCCATTCCCATGTTGTCGTTTTTATGCAACTTGGTGAAAATCTTTCTCCAGTTCTTCGAATGCACCGTTCGGGAGCATCGGGAGCATCGGGAGCATCAATAACAAGACATCTTGATTCCTCTGACCAGAAAACATTCCTGAACCAGTCTGTTTCTTTCTTGCCATAACACGAGAAAAATCTCTTTCTATCATTGATGTCTTCTTAGATAAAAATGGCTTCTTTGCACACCTTTTAGAATAAAATCCCACTTCTTTCATTCGCCTAGATATTGTATATCTAGAAAGAGAATTTCCAGCTCCTGTTTTGAATTCTTTGCTATGGTCAACATAAGTTTTCTTTCAATCCTTCAAAACAGTAAATTTAAGCATGTGGTCGTCCTTCAAAGTGAAGGCTCTAAGACGACCAGATCCAGATTTCCCTTTTAGCAAGCATTCGACTTCGAACCTTTGACCAATGCGCTTCACTACAGAAAGAGATTTTTTCAGCTTTTCTTTTCTTAAAATATGAAAAATCTGCGTGTAAGTCATTTTGGACCGCCTTAACCCTACAATTCGTTTTTTTTTACATCCTTACTAAGATGCGGTCTTACCATTTTCAGGATTCATTTTTCCACTTGTTTTACTATGCTATAATAATAATGATATGTAAAATAGAAATTTTCATTTAAAATTTAAAAAAATTCATGGAAAAATATTGAAAAATCCATTTCTTCCTTCTTTCACTCTCGGCCCATTTTTTTTTTTTTTTTTTTTTTTTTTTGCTCCTGAGTGTATATGAGAATAATGGAAATATTATTCCGACAAAATAGAGAAATAAAAAGGAACAAACCGAGATACATTCATTAACGTTTCGTCTTTATTTTGCTTCTTTTTATTTCTCTCTCTGTATATGGGGGTGATTGTTTTGTACATTTTTTTTTGTTTTTAGCGTCGTATAGTGCAAATTAATAATTCGTTGATGGATTCGAATTCATATATGAATTTTAACAGAGGTTACTAATCTGGTTTGAACGCAAATGGCGCTAGATAAATATTTAACGACACGGACTGAAAACCTTGGTGTGACAAGTCCGAATCCAGTTCGCTCGACAGAAACACTTCCCTCTAATCCACACCTGACCTAGGGAAGAGACAAATAAATATATATATATATATATTGGGTCCAAATTCACCTTTAAATAGTGGCAAGTAAGCAGTGATTTTACACTAACAAGATGTATATAAAGTGTATTTTTTTTACAATGAAAAACATTATTTCTAAGCGAATCACAAGAAAGAGATGTACCGTGGGCATACCTTGCAAATAATAAAACATCTTTGGCAAAAATAAGTCTTGAAATAAACAAACAATTCTGATTAGAAAAATCCTTCAAACACCAAAATAGCAAAACATTTGAAATACAAAAGAATAAAAACAAAACAACTAATAATGCGGCGACAACAGTATGAAAATTCACAAAAATGCAAAAAACGAAATGATTTTAAAAATGTTTTTAATGAAACAAGAAACACTGAACGTGATTACAAAAATGTACATAAATTTTATGTTTTCGTTTTAATAAAAACAAAACAATGGAAGACAACAGCGACAATTCTCAAGATACGCCCATTTAATTTACGCGTTTAAAAAGGATAATGATATTTCCAACCCAATTTCGAGAAATAATATATTTTAAACTTCAGCATGCCAAACAGACAATAATTATATTTAAAACTTAAGTGTGACAAAAGGATAAACATTATATTTCTAACTTAGACGTGGCAAACTAACGATAATAATATCAGGTCGGTGCAAAAGTTTTTGTCTGTTTGGAGAAGGGGCTCTTTAAATCATAGTAATTAATTTTATGCATATTTTTTATTACGCAAACATATCACTATGATTAATTTATATATTTTGCTTCAGATTATTAAAGCATCGTTTATATTTTTCTGCAAAATTCTCAGCCATGTTGATACGAAAACGACTTTCTTTAGTAAACAGAAAGAGACACATCTTCCATCATGATAATGCTCGTTCTCATACTTCATTACCGATCTAGACCTCCTAGAAAAATTTGGTAGGGAAATATTGTAACAGAGCGCATATGAGCGCGTATGAAAATATCAGCAGCAGCGAATAAGGGATGGCAAACGATTGTATTAGCAGCAGAAGCAGCGTTTGAACGCGTATGCAAATTGGCAAGTGTGCTCGGGCATGCGTCTCAAGAAAAAGGAAAAAAAAAAAGAATACCGCGTGGTCGGAAAATAAAATATTCGACGCCAAAGTAGATGGGTGTGTAAAGTGAAGGCGAAAATAGGCTGGCTGTGGCTAGCGTACGGTCGAAAGAAAGAGGAACGCGTGCGAGATGAATAAAGATGCGGCAGCAAGAGAATTTTAAGATAATGTTCATACGGGGAGAAAGAAAAACGGTAATAAACGACTTGTGTTAAAAAAAGAGGAAAATACCAACCCGGATATTTATTTCTTTTCTTTTGTTTGTTTGAAACTGCGACGTTACAATATTTCTCCATCCTCCATACTCTCCTGGCCTAGCTTCCTCAGATTATTACTTCGAGTTCGAGGATTACAAAGCCATTTGGATGGACTTATGTTAAGATGATGAGAGGCGATTAACCATGAGTTAGATTCATATTTCACATCAAAACCTAAATAGTTTAACAAGCGGGTTGTTTATATGCTGGCTGACAGATGCAACAAAATTATAGAAAGAAAACAACTTTATTCTTATGAATAAAAATTTTCAAAAACAGTTTTTCATTTTCAAGATAAAATTTTAAATCGGCCAAAACATTTCAATCGACCTAATATATTTTTCTTCACTCTTATATATTTTATATTCATACCTATGTCTAACGGTGAGCATTCATTACCGTATTAGAAATTTTGACGATGTCTCTGGATATCAAGCTGTGAGATATCCTTTAAAATATATATTTACAAAAAATTCATTTTTAATACCGTTGAATATAGGTGAAAATAAAGGTATAGAGGAATATCTACTTATATTACTGTACACGCAATAACCCTTATCCCTGAGTGGCCTTCGGGCCTTGATAAGTGGTGACCCCCATGTAAAAAAATATATATATAAAAGGCACTTTGTCTCTGTGATTGTGTGTGTGATATATATATATATATATATATATATATATATATAGAGAGAGAGAGAGAGAGAGAGAGGGTTCCATATGGACTCCAAAACGACTAGGTCGAGTTTTTGGAAATGTACTTCATGTGCCTTTGGTTATTCTTTTTGTATAGGAAATCATCCGATAAGAATCGACAATCGATAATCGAAAAATTCCATTAAAGAAAGACAGTGCGATTTTGACCACAGTTAACACCTTATAGAGCCTAACATCACAAATTCATTTGAGAGGTTTTTTCCCACACATGCAGAATGGCACAGTGTATAAAATCAACAGCGAGTGTTTAATAAAACCAGGGGTGCATTAAAAAACGGACGTTTCTCTTTAGAGCACAACTGAACCTTTTGCATTTTAAGCTTTAATTCAAGTTATTATATAAAATAATTTCATAAAAGCAACAATAGACTCTTTAAAATGTAATATAGACTACAACGAATTGTGGACTAAGTCACTGCGAGGGGGCATGTGAGCTTCCTTTACGCACTACGGTGAGTTCCCAACTAGAGCAGGCAATCGATAGATTTGATTGACGACTGGGCGATTTTATCGAGTTCGGTTCAAATAAAAATATTGAACGTGTGCAACATTCAATCATGTGGATCTTCATTCAATCCCGGGATCCGTTGGATCTCCTTGCTGTTTCATAATAAATTTGAATTTGTGATATTATAATTAATAAAATTGACATGTCTGCTTCAGCGCAGTAATTGATCTTTTTACCCAGTTTCGTCCTTTTCGTATTGAATTACATTTAATTACCAATTAAAATATGCATTATTTAGTTTATTCTGATTTCCGTTTCTCTTCTTTGTTGTTATTGTCACAACGTTTTAATCGATGTAACAACTAATGTTTTTAACGCGTACATTTTCGAACACGGGAACCTTTATATGCAACATCAAAATCTATACGCGATTAAACGGAACATTTTATTTCATTCACGTTGGCAGATTTATAGCGTTCTATCCGCTATGGCTAGTGTTAAATAAGTAATCGACCAAAACAGTATTTCGAATTCTGGCATAAGATACCGATATACATTCCAGTTCCAACCTAAACGTGAAAAACGGACGAAATTGCTATTTAAAACTGATATATCTTTCATTTATTTATTGCGGACTATTATCCTCATCTTTCTTAATTGTTGTTTCACGACGTTTCGGCCAACTATTCCTCTGGCCTTCGTCAGGTGGTAACCGCGACGGGATAGGAACTCCGAATCTCCTAACTGCATTCTCAGATACCGATATACATTCCATTTCAAACTTAAACGTGAAAAACAGACAAAAATGCTATTTAAAACTGATATATCTTTCTTTAGATAATTATAACATAAGACATTCACTTAGAGTTAATACAAAGGTTTATTTACGAAGGGGATACAAGACGAGAGTCTGTCTCTCTCGGTATCTCGGAAATCTTTGATTCTCGGTGGAGTATTTCTACGATATCTATATATTACTATACGAAGTGTGCTAGGTCATTCCATTATAAAAAAAAACCCTAAGCGTGACAGACTGACCAACAGACAATGTCTTATATATATATTTGTGGACGTAACTTAAATAATATGTGCCGTTTCATCTGTGTGTTCAATGATGAAATATATCGATCGTCTTCCTTGTATTTATCTTCATACAATGACTTTGTCTCTCGTCATTGGCTATATTAACCGACAAAAAATATTTGTACAGTAGAAAGAAAAGTTTATCATTAGGAAATTGATTTCATTTTTTTTTTATTTTATATTATTATTTTTTTTTTTTCATTTTAAGCAGATTTAGTTTCTCGGTCAGTAAGTCATCCGTTAAAAATAAAAGAAAAATATATTGTCGTATTTGGCAAGTAATGCAAACGGTCGTGAAAGAACCGAACTGCTTTATGTGTAATTATATATGTGCATTTTCTCAGGTCATAATGTTAACGCATTTTCCTTTCCTTTGGCAACGATTTGGTCTAAAGGTGAATAATAAAATATAAATAAACGAGGAATTCTTTTTTTCCCCGCGGTTGTTTCACTAGAAAATTTCAAATGCAAATTTAATACACCAAGCATATAAATATTTATAACCTTTTTGTCTAATTAACGCGCCCATTGAAGCAGAATACGCCTTCTAGCTAAGAATACGAATCCAATCCAATGAAAATTAATAAAGAGGTTTTTGGGACAAGTTTCAAATTTTCGGAAACTGGAACTTGTTAACCTGTACCAAAAATAGAACAGCTAAAGATTCAGAATATTAACTCGATAAATTATTTCAAAACTAAAGATTTCTTTTTTTTTTAATTTTAACCCCACAACGATACAGTTACAGTCATTTTCTGAAACTTATAAAGGTTGTTCTTTTACTATAAGTCTTCAAAAAAAAACATATAATCACGTGGACACATTGATTCACGTTAAATCAACGAAGTTAAGCAATGTCGAATCTGTTCAGTACCAGATCGGTAACTATATTGAAATACAATGCGCTGCATGTGTGGTGTGTCGATAACACCTACACCCCTGCAAAACATAACACTATTAAAACCATCTCACTTAATCGGGTTATGCAGGCGACTGGGGACCGGTTGTGACTTTTTTACGAGAAAATTCCTCGTTGAAAAAGAAAAATCGATTCAACTCTCCTGGGTAAATGCCACAACAGAGCTCAACGAGATATAAAAGAATGCCTTATCATTTTTTTTAAATACTGTCTATTTTGATGTATAAGACTTTACAAAGTTTTTAAAAATCATTTGTAAAAACCAATATTTCATAAGATACCGGGTGTTGCAATCTCTAACCTAGGCGAAACAAACATGGTTTCATGATTTAGCAGTCGTCTTATACAACCGATATATGATAACTTTATTAACATTTGCTCTAGTTTTGTGCGTCGTCTTACCTCGACTCTTAATCCTATTTATAAATACGTAAAAAAGTGTTCTATTTTTCCATGGTTTGTCTAACTTTAGAATCGTTCTTAATTTATGCTTAAAATTAAGTTGATTAACTCTAATATTTTTAAGTTATTAAAAACAATACTGTCATTGTTAGTCTTGAAAGACTGACAATGACAGTATTGTTTTTAATAATTGCTTAATTTTGAACTAACGTTCTCATCACTAATCACGCAGATTAAGCGGTTGTATGTTGCCAACATCTGTTATTGCTAATTTCAAAATCATTTCTTTTATACCAGGGGAGTTCCAAAAATGATGCCTCCTATTTTTTATTCCACACGAATGGATCAGAGGGGATAACAAATTGCATTGTTACGATGAATGAACTTATGCATTCTGGATTTGAAAGTTTCATGTCTATGTTGCAAATGGTGATGACGCGAGATTCTAAAAAAAATTACCCCTATCATCGACGTGCGTCAGAAGTAAAGATTGAATTCCTGGTAAAAGAGCATTAAGAATGCTGGTGACTATGTAGAAAAATATATTTTAAAGTAAAAAAAAGTTGCTTGATTGCATGGTACCACTCCCGTCTTGGAATGATTCTCATACTTTTACGTTTATTCGTCCAAAGAAAACACATTAGCACTTACACACAAGGAACTGCTGTTGTTAGGGACCAGATTTATAGAGGGTGGACGTCCTAAATGTGAGTTGGGCTGAAAAATGGCTAGTTACATTACACCAAAATATCTATGGTGGTACAATCGGTTAACAGGGAGCTGGGAATGAATTTCAAAACAAGGGGTCAAGGATTTAAAAAAAAACTAATGAAGTAAAAATCTTTCCCGAATATTCCCTAAATTTATTTCCAATTTTAAATTATGTTAATTACGTTGACAAAGTCGCCGAATTTAGGAGAGAAGAAGGGAATTTGTTATCAAAAAAAAGTATTTTGTCCCTCGTTTTCTTAGATTTATTTTAATCATTAAATCTTAATCTCACATGACAAGGCACCTATATACAACGTTACTGAATTACGTGAACGACAAGGTTTTAGGGCGTCCATAAAATAACGATGAGGCAAAATATTTGAAAACTCAATTTCAATATCAATCTGCAGATTACGTTCAAAGCATTCAACTGTATTCATATCCATTCCACATTTTTTGCGAGTTACATTACACCAAAATATCTATGTTGAAAATCATCGAGGATCACGATGTCCAATATCGACGCTTTTGATACTCATGTAGTTCTAAATTTATGGCATTTAATGTAATCAGCAGTCAGGCGTCTTTATTACTAATGGAGACCAGCAGCGCCTTGTTCTTTAACACGTTGGCTTGAATACACAGAGTCTGAGCTACAACATGTAGTGTTGCCAAATGCAGATTCTTCCTCTTTACTCGTCGACCTCATCTGACAATTATTATCAGCATATCCCAGCTCAGACACATCCCGGCTGACAGTGACAAACTCGTGGGTGGGAGTAGTTAAGTATGTTCTTAATCGTATAGTTAGAAAAGGATGGAGAGCAGGGCAAATATTCATTTTGACAGCCCCCGACTCTTCACCATTGATCGGATTAGAAATCGCGTCGATCGGTAATAGCAATGGCGAAGAGCGAGAACATCGTCGGTACGTGACGTCGTCCATCTACAAGATTCACTAAAATAAGTTCTTGTCGCTGCAATATTGGGAAAAGATTGGCTGTTCGTTGAAAATCGAAGATCTTCTTAATATAGTCTTTACTTGAACGGGGGTCAGCTTAAGATGATATCACCTACTTTCCCATCGCAAGAAAATATAGCAAAAAAAAACGAAGGTACCGTACCGACTATACTAGAGCGGAACTCACTTGGGCATGTTAAATCAGTTTCCTCCGAATGAAAGAAAGTTTCGTAGGAATATACAATTTTCAAGCAGTACCAAAATATGGTTTCCGTCCTTCTAGATCTACAGATCACGTGCTAACTGCTATGTTATATAGGATTGGTGAATTTATTCATGAGGGCTTCGTATCTTAAGTAATAGTTCTTTATATATCAAAAGCATTTGATAGGGTTTAGCATAAAAGTCTACTTCACAATATTTTCAGCTACAAAATAGCTGGAAATGTTCTCTCACCCATTAAATCTTTTCACTCTGATAGATTTATTAAAGTAATGGTCAATGGACAGAAGTTCGAAGCTCATAGTATTAACGTTGGCGTGCCTTATGGATCTATTCTGAGCTCAACTGTCTTCTGGATCTTAATCAACAATCTATCAAAGCATATTCTACGATTATTCGTAGAGATTCATGCAGGTGACCAAAACTTTAAAGATCGGTAACGACCAAAATATTTCTTATTCTCTCTCTTTTGATCTTGAACGGATAATACAATGGGGAAAAGGTGGCGTGTCACCCTTAACGCATCCAAAACCAAACTTCTATCTTTTAACCACCAACGCTCTACTCTGTATGTGGTCCCAGTTGATATAAACGGCTCTCGTCTTGAAGAAGAACCATCTCTTGACAAACTTTTAGGTCTGGTTTTCACTTCTAATCGGAAATGGAAAACTTACACCAAATCCGTTGCCAATGTCGCTGGTAAAATGATTAGATGGTTCTACTGCTCTAAAACGTATCTTACTTTATACGCAATCCTCCGCCTGTATAAGAGCTCAATAAGTCTTGAGATGAAATACTGGGGAAGAGCCTCTAACAGTACTATTTCCTGCCTTGACAGAGTTCAAAATCAGCTTCCAAATCTAGTGACCGAAGTTCTCATCTTCACACAAATTCCTTTTTCTCATAGAAGAGACGTTGTTAGTCTTTTTTATTTCTTTCTTTTTTTATTTTTTGCTCTTCCGTTATTTTCGCGGCAGATGCTTGACTGAGCTTCAATCCATGCCCCTCTGTAAAACATTTCGCAGCAGATACACGTCTAGCTACAACAACTGCTAACAAATTCCATTACTATCTATATGTGCCTAATACTAAACGTAAATAGTTTGATTTAAGTTTCTTCCCTAGAACTGCTCGTATGTGGAGCATAATACCGCGTAGCTGCTTTTCAGCTGGCTATAACATGGCTGTTTTCAAGTATAATGTAAACAAGTTCCTATATCACTGACCTCTTGAAGAAACAAACACGACCCAAGTTACATCGTTATCAATAATCACGGTGTTGTCCCACAGGCAACTTGACATTCGTTAACTCTTAATCTGGAGTGGCCTTCGGATAAGCGATGAAAACGCTCTAGTAAAAATTATCCAATACCTTTATTGGGCAAACAAAACCGGTCTAGATTTGTTTACTTCTTTTGCAATATGATAATTGTAGAGGATGTAGATTGTTGTCGCGTAGAGGAAGACGTCCCCCGCTTTATTTACCGTTTGAGACACTGTGGCAGATTGTTTAACAGAACGCTGGGAGATTACGGTGGTTAACAACACAAAATGCCAATCTAGGTGTGGCAGGTTCGAATTCAGTTCGTTCTATAGAAACAAGTTTATGAAATCCACACTTGTCCTTCAGACTAACCTAATGAAATAATAATAAATATAAAATTAGCTGATCTAAAGTAGTCTAACACAGCTAGAGAAAATAACTAACTTTCACTACGTGATCTCTACCGTAAGTGCCCGATGTCATTCTAAAAGAATCCTAACAAGAAAGATTTCAGAACAAATGCCGACAATAGAATCA
Organism: Euprymna scolopes; assembly: GCF_053919585.1. NCBI lineage: Eukaryota > Metazoa > Mollusca > Cephalopoda > Sepiida > Sepiolidae > Euprymna > Euprymna scolopes. Next base: position 118,899,271 of record NC_136490.1, on the reverse strand, counting down.
TCCGATTCATACGAAATGAATGCATGAATGAACAGCACGCCAAAAAAAAAAGCGGGTCGACTAGTGTATATTCAAAATATCAGAGATTCTTAATATAAATGAACTAGACATTTTTGCCCATAAAAACGGGCCTACGTCATAACCCGTTGACTTAGAATGGTTACTTTATACGAAATTGATGGTTGAATATAGTTAAATGTGTGCTTATTTTTGAATGAAATACTAATCCCTATTAATCTTTAACTGTAAATCAAACTACTTAATTCGCAGTACTTTATCATAACAAAGGTCCGTACCCATTTTCAGCAAGATCGGTCCAGTTGTTTCCGAGAAAACATCTAGACTAAATACGATGATTAACCCTGTAAATCATCATATTAATTGCTGTGTATCGAATAAATACTATAATACTTAGTTCGTTGCGCCTAATAATGGCTAATGTCCATACAAAATGTCCGACAAATTAGCCCAGTACTTGCTGAGAAAAAGTAATGGTATTATGGTGAGTAATCCTTATTAAGCCCTTATTGTGCATCGAATGGATGCCACAATAATTATATTGCTGTATTTTATCATCTCTAAGGTCCATACAAAATATAAGCCAGATGGCTCAGTAGTTTCCAAGAAAAAGCAGAACAAACAGATATAAAGACAGAAATATTGTAGAGATATAAACATTAAAATCCATTAACTTAAAAACTACTGTTCGTTTCAATTTTTAACCAGTGCACTAGAAAATGGCTGCATATGTCGGTTGTAAGTTGAAATAACAATAAAAAAAAAACAAGGACGCTTAGTACCACAGATAAAAGCGTTGATAACAATCAGTTCTAAATGACAATCTTCTGTGGGGGGGGGGGTCAATCCTTACAACAGACAATACTAAGAATCCATGAAAAAGAGAAAGTTGCTTATGGCTTTATTTTCTGACGTTTCGTAACTCTCGCTTCCATTTATTTTATTCTAATAGTTCTCACATTCCATTAGCGATGTTTATGACAAAGGGAGAAAATTGGTGTTTTCCAGGTCAGAATTTATTTATATAGCACTTACCGTTGGTTAATTTTTAACTTCAAAGTGATATTTTTCTTTTGGTCTCTTACGTTATGTAGCTTCATTCCTTGTCTTTGGCGACTTCTATAATTAAAAACTGAAAATAAATAAATATATATAAATACTAAAATAAAAACGGCTTAAAATATCAGCCTAGACTAAATAAGAATGAACTAAATGGGAATAAAAATCCGAATATTCAGAAAAATATTCATTGAAATAAAGCGATAATAAAAGGAGAAGTAGATGCAGAAACAGAAAATTTTGTTTCAGTATTTTCCTTAAACGTGATTATTTTATGAGAATTGGATACTTGATTGCAATGCTGATCTGGAAATCAATGGTTTTCTGAAATAGGCAGCAAACCACACAATTCACGTCTTCCGGTGCACTTTTATCGCAATATTTCCATTTCGCTAAGACGTGTAAAGACTTGAAAACAAAAAAAGTAAATAATTCCATTTTTCAATTTGAAAGACATGAATTTAATCGAAAATTAACATGAAAACTAGCCCTTAAAAATCCTCACAAATTCGAACCATTTAGATTTTGCGTTTAATGTTTCAATATATAAATAAAAGAACAACATAAAAGAGCAGCAGTTATATACCTATGAATACCTAACATTTTATTGTGCATTGAAATATTTTATTTATCTTTCATAGGCGCATGCATGTGTATGTGTGTGTGTGTTAAAATTTGAGATCAAATTCAGTATATTAAAATATTTACGACAGATTCATGGTTCGACAAGGAATATAAAAAATTAAAGTTTTTTTCCTTAATACATGGATTTTAAATAAACGGCTCATATAATTAGAACAAAATGTTTTTAGCAAAGAAAATGTTTATCGGAACTCAGAAAAGCTTATATCTTTTGAGGAAATAATTATATTTTTACGTACAGATGCTGGTGCTTTATGCTAACGAATTCGTCAGTGTATTAAGTGATAAATACTGTTGATATATCCGCGCGTGTAGGTGTTTGTGCGTGTTTCCCCTCAGTAAATCCATTTCGAACAGATAAATTCGTATGAAATAAAAAAACAACCATTTTCTGCGCAAGAAGATATGAAAGTGTTGCAAAACTTTCAATAAAGTAAAAGTGATTGTACCCATCATGGCACCTTTTTCACGACTAACTCTAGAATCTGAGCGAAATTTAGAACTAAATTCTTTTAAGTGATCAATTGCTGACGGAAAGGGAAAAATCTATCCCGTGGGTTCCCGATCCAAATTTTGTACAAATTCCGAAGTTTGATATTAATATTTCTATGTTCAACAAGAAGAACGTGGATAGGCTCAAATGTTACATCGGCTGAAACGTTGCGAGAATAAAATGCGACCTGAAAACAACAGTCAGAATGATCCAGATGACACAAAATACAAATGGCGTCATGTAAATTGCAAGTTGCCGAGAAAGCTGTTCAATAGTCATATGATTAATTTCAATTGTGCGCTTCATGTATTTTTTTTTCAGATTCGAAAGTATATGCTTAATATGCTGAATTGAAATTTGGTGACGAAATGTATTTTTCTCGTTGGGTTAGTCGGGTAATTTTTGTTTGTTTATTGGTTTGTTAAGAAACTAAACAAGCAATCTTGTTTATGTACAAATTTGGAAACATGTTCAATTTTTTATTTCATTTTGTTTTTAGGCTTTTTCTTGTTTTTCTAGTTCGTTTGTTTAGCTGTTGTTCTGAATTATACTTTTAATACTCGACATTTTTGTAAGATTTTCTTGTGCTTTTTTTGTTATTTTTGTGTTGTTTAGCGGAGTTTTTCACACACATATTTTTGAACACTTCGTTGTAACATATATATGTCTGTTGGTTGTCATTGGTTCGCTGAAAATACATTATGCCTTTCAGGAGAAACTGGTTTTACTCGAAAACAAGAGATATTGGCTATTTTATCTCTCTCTTTATCTCTATCTCTCTCTTTCTCTCTCTCTCTCTCTCTTTATTCATATATATATATATATATATATATATATATATATATATATATATTAATCGTAACACCCTGCACTGAAGATTCTCGAAAGGATGAAACACTAGTGTCTGTAGGTATTTGATTATTATAGTAAAAAATCGTTGAGCACTTCCAGTTGAATTAAAGTTGGTCAATTTAGCTCTTATACATAAATCATCGTATAACGATTAGATCACTGTCTGACTAACGTAAATCAATATTTAAAATTAAAATGTTTAAATTCAACGTTATTTCACGCGGTTAATGGTAGCCAAATTGATTAGGTCTTCGCTAATCGAGCCAGAGATGTCTCGTGTTGTGAGGTTCGAATCGTTCGACTTGTATTAATCGTAACACCCTGCACTGAAGATTCCTGAAAGGATGAAACACTAGTGTTTGTAGGTATTTAATTATTATAGTAAATAATATATATGTATGTATATATATATATATATATATATATATATATATATATTTATATATATATATATATATATATATAAAGTTTACTGTTTAAATGCATGTGTGTATGTGTGTGTATGAATTCGCTCCCAATGAACTCGAAAATGGCTGGGCCGACTTTTATGGAATGCAAACTTCTAATAATTCAACAATTGAAAGACCAGAACATGTCATCATACATTTAAACGGTTACACTTCACCAACATCTGAAGGTAAACGTGTCAAGCATTACCAACGTCATAGTAAGCAAGAAAAAAGGAAAACAAAAAAAATCTCTATTTCCTGATGAATATTCTCTTATTGATCAAAATATCGAATTTTATTTTTATGAAGGAAAATGTCTGTTTATAGAAAGAGATTGAATCCACTGTGAAAAATTTCCCCCACTCTGTATCTGTGCCTAAATCAAAACGCGGATTCCATGAACAAGGCTTCTTTCTTAGAACTGCACGCCTGTGGAACTCTGTTCCGTCTGCCTGCTTCCCTCCGGACTAGAACTTGGATGTCTTCAAGTCCAAAGTTAACAAATTCCTAATGAACCGCCCCCTTAATTAAACACTTCATCAAATCTCCACACTAACGTAATGTACTTGCAATAACCCTTATCCCTGAGTGGCTTCCGGGCCTTGATAAGTGGTGATCACTGTGTAAAAAAAAAAAAAATCTGCACTTGATTTGTCTTTCAGCCGAATCGCATTTCATATCAGAACGATAAACAGTAGACTTACTATTACTTAACACAAACACACTTGACTGTCGTTTTTACTATATCGGTCATTTAAACCATTAAACTTCACCAACATCTGAAGGAAAACGTGCCAATAATTACCACCAGCATGACACGCTATAAAAAAAAGTAAAAAAGAAAGAAAAACTATATGTTCTGATGCAAAGTCCATTATAAATCTTAATATCTAATTTAATGTTAATAAATAAATCTGTTTAATTATTAAAAGAGATTCTGCACTTGTCTGGTTATTAAACTGTTAATTCTTTTAATTTTTCATATATAAGATTAGCACGGACACCAGAAGTTGCCCGGGATTGATTTTATTGTCATCGAAATCGATGAAATCGCCCATTTTCAATCAAATCGAATTATCTAGTTAGGGACCCAACACGATGCACTGAAAGGAAGCTTCGTGTGCTTCCCCGCAACGACTTTGTTAACCATACATTTTTGTCTATATTGCACTGTAGAGAACCTCCTGTTAATTTTATAAAATTATTTTTATATATAATGGCTTGAATTAAAGTTTAAAATGCAAAAGTCAAGCATCGTGGTCAAATTGTGCCCCAAACAGAAACATTCATTTAGAACGCGCATTTGTCATATCAAAGAACCTACTTTTAATTTTATAGTCTTGCCTTACTGCTCGTGTGAAGATCAGGATTTAAATTTATATTTAAAATGAAAAAGTCGAGGATGGTGGTGTAATTACTTAAAACAGAAACATTCATTTCGAACGCGACCCTGTAATATTCAGCAACCTACTGCCGATGTCGGGCCTTTCGGCTTGTGCGTTAATAAAACTTCTCAAATGCACTTGTGATATTAGGCTGCGGAAAATGTTAACTTTGGTCAAAATCGTCTATTCCTTCTTTCATCGGATTATTTCGATAATCGATTATCAGTACTTATTGAAGACATTCCGATACAAATCCTACTTAGGAACATTGCCAGTTAAATAATGTGAAATTTCATAAAAGTCGGCCCAGCCATTTACGAGTTCATTGGGGGCAAATTCACACACACACACACACACACACACATTTTTATATAATAGTAGATTACAGGGTGGAACGATAAAATCGTCACCCTAAAGAAAACAACACTACAGATTTATTTAAAAACTTTTATTGAAAACAGCCATTCAGGTAACTTGATTATGTAGTAGAGTTGACATCTATTCAATGTAGCCGCCTTCAGCTTCAATCACCGCCTCGATATGGGTCCGGGTTAGGGAGTATGCCTTTTCCATAAGCGCTGGCAGGAACTCGGCGAATACTCGGCGGATGGCGGCGGTCAGGCTGGAGGTCATGTTGATGATGTATGACCACGAAGTAGTCCAGTGGGTTCAGGTCGGGGCAGGAGGGGTTAACAAGAGAAGGGTACAAAGTTGTAGCACTTCTTATGAAGCCAAGCCTGGGTCTCTTTGGACTTGTGGGCCTTTAAGTGTTGCCATAGATGGAAGTGTCGTCTGTTTAGATATCTACAACTGATGTAAGAATGTGGTTTTGGAGATCATTGAGGAAGACCAGGAAAAGAGTTGCGCCCACTACGGTACCCTAAAGGGCGCTATCATTGATACTATGAGTTTTTGATTTCTGCCCATCGACGACTACTCTTATGCACCTATCAGAGAGAAAGAGTGTTATAACTGAAAGGAAATTTTCAACTATTCCGTAGCTATCAAAAACCTTTGATATGTCAAGAGTAATAGCTCTAGAAAAGAAGCCTACATCGAGTGCTCCACTAATCCTGTGTTTTGCTTTAAGACTACCTGCATATGACGTGTAAAACTATAGATAACGTTTGCACACGCATCTTTGATACCCCTTTGATTTGCGCTGTAGTAGCCACCTTCAGTTCACAAATATTTTATAGGTTGTTTATATATAATATATATTTATGTATAGAGCAGTAGAACTGCTGACTGTCAACGCGATGGTTTTAGGTTCAATCCTCATCCTGGGAGAGGTGCTAGTCTAGCGGCACTGATGAGTTGTGATACAACGAAAGAGGACTGTATGTCGATTACTACAAATGTGTATATATATAGTAATAGGCCTCCGTTTACCAGGCTTGGCCATATATGATGCAACCTTTGGATGATGACCTAGGTGGTGTCATATAAAGGACATATTATTACCCACGTAGCAGGTTTCCTCCTCTTCACGTCGCTGATGGATTAAAAAGAACACTTAAGCTGATACGGTTTGGCACCAAAGCTATCGCAAGAGCTAGTAAACCGAAATTTTAGGCAATGCCGAACTGTCTAAAGGCCCTACTCCGGATTTTTCCTCAAGGTTTACTCCTGAATCCTTTACCATGCGTGGATATCGTAAAAACAAGGGAGATTTGAAATCAGGATTTACTTTCTTCTAGATGGACTGCTGTCGAAGGCTGACGAGCTCGACTTTGCCAGAGCAATTGTTTATAGCACCAATAAGCCCTGTGCACCTTTTTCCCTGTTAGTAGCAGCAGATCTGCTGGTTTTATATCTAAGACAATTCCATGATCTAACCCTACAGATTTGGTGTCTGGTGAGTGTGGAGTTCGTTCAACATCGCACTTCCTCCTGATGTGATGATCATCAAAGTATTCCTTTAATGGCGATTAAACACAGAATTTTTATATTCATTACTGAAACTTAGTGGGTATTGACAGAGAGTTTTTTCTACAATATATGGTTGAATCGTAAAAAGGATTGCGAATTTATTTGAACGATTCTATGGATGGCATTTTGGTGGGGTTCGCTTTTTATCTTCGTAATTCTCGACACTTGTGCAGCTTAACTGACTATCTCAATAATGCAGTGACACGAACTCACATAAGGTCGTTCTTTGAAACAAAGTTTCGTATATTTCTTCCCTAGTACGATCGCTAACATAGACGGCGTATTCCAAATTGTTTAATTGAAACAAATGCCAGTGCAAACCGCGGTGATTAAATACCTAATTGTTATTAACGAAATGCTGAAGTTGGACACGTGCGCTCATGATTTTATATGTATTATAGAGAAGTGTAGCTGAGTTTGAGATACTGATTCTCATTGTAGAGCATAAACAGTAATTTGGTTTAAATAACTAACATATACTTCATATGGTGAAAGTGTGTTCGTCTCTGGAGTAATTAGCGTCATTCAATTTGGTGGGGATTTTTCTTTAATCACGTACCATTCTCTTCACAAAACCATAATAACTTGTATAACATAGTTATAAACTGAGATTTGAGTTACAGACATTAACAAAGGTTTTAAATCACAAGGAACGCAATGCCTAATCGTTTGTAGTTTCAAGAAACTCATCAGTCCATGATTACATTTCACCACTTCGTTGTTTCCATGCGATTTTCTCAAAAACTGGTGCTCATATTTTTTCTATATCACGTTATCTTTGCTCATTATTTTAGGCATCCGTTCGTTCATGACACCTTCCCTGTTCAGAATACAGTGGCCATGTTCGTCACTACTCAGGTTCCGCTGTCTGCAGGTCCTTTACCCATTTTAAATATTAGAGGATTTTCCGTTACTTGTCCAGTGTACAAACCAGTCTCCAGCAATTTGTGCCTGCATTTTCTGGCAAGATTCGTTGTCAACGTTTACAACGTTGGCATCCATTTAAAATGGAAATAAGTTAACGAGAATAGCCAATCAACAGTCAGCATACGACAAGCTTCAATGGAAGCATAAATTCCATTAAACAAATTTAAATTAATAAAACTCAAAATGAATTTCAAAATGTCAACGAATCCGATTTCCCGTAGGAGTCATTGCAAAAGATGGCTTACAAAAACAAAAAGGTGATAACAGTTACTTCTCTTTTCTTGTTTGTTTTTAATTATTTGAAACTTTTCTTGAAAATGAATTTATTAAATATACAGTCAATGTTTTCTTCTTGTTCTACGTTTTTAAGTGCATGTTTTTTGTCGTATTTCATTAATTTGCCTCGTTTAAAATTTCTTCGTGTCGACTGTTTCCGGCGGTTAACGTAACTTGCCTAAAGATGCAGACGCGAAGTTACCGGAAATTGGATCGTACACTGGATAAGTACCGATCATAGCAGCCCTATATGTTTAAGTATTTTCTAGTTGATGACTTATACTGAGACTTTTTGCTGTATGTTCAGAGATTTTGGGGTCGATTTTATTACATTGCCGAATAGAAATTCGTTGTCAGAAACTCCACAAGTTAAATTTGATATGTATTTGGAATAACTGAATAGGAAACAAAAAAACGGAAGTTGTGAATGTGTGAATAAGCGAGTATTAGTTTCATAAAGAATTTATTGGAAGAAAAGATCTGTGTAAAAACTTACCATCATACATACGAGGGGCGTGCAATAAGTAATGCACCTGACCGTCTTCCCATAGAAGTAGTGCAACGAAACTTGGCACAATTATCAGTCTTTCTCTACATATTAACTACCCAGAGTTATGCATTTTCCCCATCGTTTGATGCAGCTCTGGCGACCGTTTTTGTAGAACACCCCAGGTTGGTCCTCCAATCACGACATGACTTCAGAAATCAAGGATGCATCATCTGGGACACACTGTCCTTTCAAAAACAACTTCATGGCTGGGAAGAGGTGAAAGTCAGAGGGTGCTAGGTCAGGAGAGTAGGGAGGACTGGGGAGGATTTCATAACCACACGCCGTGTTTCTCCTGTGTAATCAGTCTTTTGAAAAACTTTGACTCATCTTCTTTGCACATCTCCAAATTCATCCTCGAGCACTCGACGCGTTGTCGCTTTTGGAATGATGTGAGCAACCTGGGAATCCATCTGGCAGACACCTTATGCATATGCAAATGGTCATGAATGATAGTTTCCACAGACCTTGTACAAATCTTGACATCTTGGGCTATTTGGCCAATAGTAATGCGCCGATCTTCCAAAATGGCAGCCTCAACTTGACGGACAGATGCCTCATCAACGGCAGAAGGAGGGCGACCAGGTGTGGGAGCTGTTTCCACAGACTTCCGGCCATGTTTGAATTCAATATGCCAGCGTTTTACAAAGTCATATGATGGGGCATTATCACCATAAGTAGCTTTCATTTCATCAAAAGTCTCCTGTCGTGTGCGTTCTTTCAAATACAAAACCCGGATAACTGCTCGATATTCAACAGGCTCCATTTCACACCTAACTCAGTTCAAACACTTGTAAAACAGAAACTACAATTAGTTCAGAGCTGTAATTTGCGACATAACCCGTAGAGATATAAATCATTGCACATGCAAAATTTCATCTAGATCAGATAACTGAAAGTGGGTCAGAGGCATTACTTATTGTACGCCCGTCGTAAGCCCGATTACTAGTTCTCTGTTTCTCGATCCGTCCCGACGATGTTTGAATGCGGTGATAAAAGAGCAAGACATTTCTTTCAAAATTTGTCAAAGTTCATCGTTATCATCCAGTTGTACTAATGTCACGGATCGTTTTTGACTCACTTCTGTCACCACTCCATCTTCCATTCGACATTGTTTTATTTCACTTTATCGAACTTTTCAGAAATCCAGAAAAATCTTGATGCTAAAACTTGGTCTCTTTATGGTATACACCGATATCAGTGTTCAATTAAATTTCTGTTTCCCTTTCAAACGTTGACTTAGCGAAGAACCGAAAAACGTAAATATTTCTCTCATTATTTGACTATATATTATATATCTTTCTTGTGCTTTCTTAGTCTTAACTGATATCAGGACAAGAATTAATCAAATCTGGTGGAGTATCCAGCTTTTTTCTGTTACTATAGACAACATCACTTGGCGAAGGTGTACCATTCCTAGTATAATGCAATGTCATGTAATGACATACTGGGGGATCTTATTTTGACTGCGATTACTGTGCTATAATGAATATTAGTCACGATTCACTTATGATAGGAAGAATCTTCATACTAAGTTGTTCTGACAAACCATTATAGAATATTTGTTGCAAAAATCCAATATATTTTTCATTAGAAATACAGATATTCTCTTCATATGATTACACTTAGTTAAGTTTTATCTTCTTGTGTTTCTGTTGTGTTTTCAACGTTTAAAAATTCTCACCTAGTACTTGTTGTGTTGGCTGTTTCCGTCCGGTTGCTTGCCGTAAACTACCGGAAGATGCTGACGTGACCGTAGGTCAGGTTCTGTATCAGTAACGAAAAATATCAATAGAGTTTTTCATTTCTGGGGGGATGTCCCCAAATGTTAAGAGCAGTGCCTAACATTCTGGTGAAATTTCTTTCTTAATCGTTTGGTAAACGTTCAGATGTGACTTTTGTATATTACAATTGATGAAACGAAATTTCATATGCCGGTAACATTTGTATATTACAATTGAGATAACGATGGCGGAGATTCCATTTTGAAAATCCAACGCATTAGAATAAGCACATCTTCGCCTACAGAAAATTCATGAGCAGCCTCGTCGACATTCTCTGGTATGGGCATCTCAGACGATTAGAAATAAACCCACCCCCTTCTTACAGGGTGAGGATATAAAACATGAGAAAGAGGGCATCCTATAACTACCCGGGACAACATTTCAGATCAACAGAAAACAAAGCCATGCCAGCCACAATGTCATGCTGTCATGCCTCCCCTAAAGTGTTAGCATGTTAAAAAAAAATAGGAAAACTATAACAAAAGAAGGAAAGGTTTATCAGCAGAATAACGGTCTAGGAAATTAGGTTAGTAGAAAAGCAATGGGGAGAAAGTTGTTCGCCAAGGCACGCAAAGGCAGCTGAGATGAAGTTGTTAATCAAGGTGTTGCAGTAACTGGGATAAAAGGTCGGACATAGAGGTCGATATATTTAGAATAAGCTTACGGATAGTTTTAGAAATGGAAGTGAATTTTGCAACAGTTTACGACAGTTACGGAAAGTTAAGGGACAGTTTTGAGTTTGCGATAGTAGAGGACTGTTTTCAGTTTGGGATAGTTTGTCCGAAAAAGATTGAAGAGATTGGAGTCAAAGCTGTGGGAGAGTATACTGGATCGAGTAGAAAATTGAAAGTGACGCGATAGCAACGGAAAATGTTTGGATATCCTTTTTCTAAGCTATGTGACGGTATCATACACACACGAACACAGAGAGCTCAATTGATTTACTTCAAGTACTCATGTTGTGTTGTTTTTATCGTAGCGCGATCAGCAAGATAATCATCGAGTCACAACAGCATGTCCAAGATTCTGTCGGTCCAATCTTCGTATGAAATGGTTACCTAAAAGGAACAGTAGAAAATCAAGTGATACTGATAAAGATAAATTGCTGTCTACTTTCCTGTGCAAACTCAAGTAGATTACATGAACAAAGCTTCTTTCTTAGAACTGCACGCCTGTGGAGCTCTGTTCCGTCTGCATGCTTCCCACCTGACTACAACTGTGATGTCTAAGTCCAACGTTAACAAATTCCTAATGAACCGCCCTCTTAAGTAAACACTTCATTAAATCTCCACACTAACGTACTGTACTTGCAATAACCTTTATCATGAGTGGCTTCCGGGCCTTGATAAGTGGTAACCACCGTGTAAAAAAAAAGCCCTGCTAATCTGCTAATTATAACAAAAAAAAAACATTTATTGCCTCAACTATTCATTACGACATTCATCAAACGATCACTTCGCATGACGAATATAAAAGTATGAATTAAGACTTAAATATATTAGCAATGCATGTTTTCAGGAACAGGTTTCATGCGTCATTTAGGCCATATTTAATTTAGTGTAAAAAGGTGTGAGTAATTGTGTCACGCAGTTAGATTATATAGCCACTTATGTTCGTTTTATATTTGTTTGAGTCGCGATCGCAAAGCTTTACCTAATCAACATTAATAAGGGACTATGCTTTAAAGAGAACTGATTGTAGACTTTGGGTTTATTTTTGGCAACCTCCTATCTGTTACTAACCTTATTTTATTCTTAAATCCTAAAATTCTGTGGAGAAAATATAAAAGGCTTACCGCAAAAACATCTCTCTGTTGTACTGGCTGAGAAGGAAAAACGAAAAGATCCAGCATAGCGACCGTTGTCGTTCTCGAAAAATCGCGTCTCACGCGTGATTTTGAGATGTGCCCGGGCACCATAAAAGCAGGTTGCTGGGGGCGGGGCTTGGACAGAAGCGTTAAGACCTGTCTAGAGTGAGCATCAGATTTTTCCGAATTTGTTTACATTGGACTTGGGGGCAACGATATTGTAGTCGGTCGAGAAGCAATCCAGTAGAACAGTGTTCCATAGGCGGGCAGTTCTAAGAAAGAAGCGTTCAGACCTGTGTAGAGTGAACATCGTCGTGCGACTCGGACTTTTCCAATTCGATGAGGATATTTCTGTTAAGGAAGAGGAGTTATCATTTTCTATTATTTTTATACTTATCGTTAGTTAGTTTATCAGTTTCAAGTAGTATTTTTTTTTGCTCTTTATGTCAAGTGGTTTCATGGGTTGTTGAAAACAATTTCCATAAAAAATGCTTTTAGCCGATTTTTTTCTTTTAAATCTCTTCCTCCCCTCTCACTCTCTATCTCTGTCAACTCACTCCCTCCCCCCGTCGATTTAATATCATCTCGATTCGTCTGTTTTATTTACCAGTCTAGCATCATCAAAGCGTACGGCTTTTGAATCTTATTTTTCACCATCATCTAATATATCTTTGAATGGATACCTACAAGTCATTTCCGAGTTTATATGTCACCTTTGATTTTTCACTGTGTCAATATGTGACGAAAGTTAGTCTATGAGAATAGTGCAGATATTTCTTTCTCTCTCTCTCTCTCTCTCTCTCTCTCTCTCTCTCTCTCTCTCTCTCTGACTCACTCTCTCTCTCTCTCTAGATATAATTCTGTCCACAATCCGTGCGTCCATTCTTGATTGCTTGTTAGAATCTTGTCTTCGACGATCAGGTGATTCTATCTTTTAAAAAAAGTGATGACAGGTGAATTATATATATATATATAAATTTGCTGACGAGGAGACCTTGCTTATTAAAAAACTATATGTAATTATTGTACGTAACTTGATGTCTACCACAATAAAAAGCATTGTTTTCCGAAACGATCGTACAGATAATTGATTTTGTTGTTGTTCCTTCTTTTGAAACGGATTTTTAATTTAATTATAATTTGATTTTTAAATTTTAAATTATCAATCACATTACTTAATATATATATATATATATATATATATATATATATTCGTGTGTGTGCATATATAGGTGTGTGTGTATATATATACATACATATATATATATATATATATATATATATATATATATATATATATATATATAACTCAGAGGTTAAGGAATGAGGGTAAAGAGTTGTTTGCTTTGGTTTTCATTCTAGCTGATGACACCCAAGTCATATGCATATATCAATAATTTTGATCTCATTATAATGTATTAGGTTCACTATAATAATCGATAGATAATTGTCTCTGTAATAATAAATACGTAATCTTCATGAATTGAAATAATAAAAAAATTAAACACTTATAAAGTTCATTCTGCACTTAAAAACTAACGTTAGAAACACATTGAAATTTACGGGACTAAAACATAACTTAATTTAGGCTTGTAGAGTCTACCATACTTTCTCCAAGTTATCATCAAAATTTGAGATGATGTCATTTGGCTGCGATAAATGATTGGATCTGGATAAAAGATGTAGTTATTTGAAATTTAATTACTTATATTTTTTCATATTCTCATAGCTAATCATCCTAAATCTTAGACAAAAAATTAAACAAATTAATTGCTTCAAAATCCTTTTAAAAATATTTAAGTGTGTTATTGATCTAGTATCGATCTAGACAAAAATATCGGGTTTTTGTACTTTCGGGGAAAATTTATAATTTAAAATTTAAAATTCTATTAAAAATATTAGAAAAAATTTTACGTTATTATGCTTTCTATATAACAACATTCTATAAAACAATCATCGGTTTTCATACTTTATTATAATTTTTTTTTTTTTTTACAACGGAATGTTATTTCTTTTTCACAAAGGGATGTTATCCCGAAATATCAAAGACTCCAACCATCCCGGTCCTCCTCAAAAAACAGTAAGTCCCCATTTACTGATTCTATATGTGATTTTATATGCGACTTTGAAAAATAAACAGACGCAAGGTATTTCACTATTCTACAGTGTTTCCATCTATTTGTCTATTTTTGTTCATTTTCCACACCGGTAACCCACATTGCTATAGCCTTCTAATACACTTATATATATATATATATATATATATATATATATATATATATATATATATATATATGTATATATATATATATACATATATATATATATATATATATATATATGCATATATATATATATGTATGTGTGGGGTGTCCTGTTTATTTAACCTGTATTCACATACATTTTAGAATACATGTTACAAAAGAATCTGATTCGATATAAAAAAAAAGTCTTCGTGACGAAATGAAATTATTTTTTGACAAGCATCATTGCCGAATACAATTATTTTGCATTAGAAGTTGGAAAAGCTGGTGTGGGGATTTTTCTAATACGATGAAGCGTAAAGTTTCGAAATTTAATTACAAAAAAAATTGCATTATTTTATCACTGGAAATCCGAATTTGAATCTTGCGCCATGACACATATTTTTTTAAAAGCGACAACGTATATGTCGAAGAAGCATCTATTCTATATGCGCGTATTGCGATAAAGCTGCTACTCAAAGCGTAATGTCGACAGATTGACAAAAATACTATCCAAGCTAGAAAAACGAACATAATATTTAAAACTTGACGAAAAAATGAAATTTTTATTTGGATTATTCAGACTACTGTTCCTATCTTGAGAATAATTTTCACAATGTTTCGGCAAATGTAATCATCGCTTTTTTTTCACAAGTCTTTGTTGAACTCGGGAATTTTTTCTGCCAAACTCGTGATCATTAATCTGCAAGGAATTTCTTTCTTGAATTCACGAAGGTAGCATTCTCTTGTTCCTAATGCATAACCAGTTAGACATCTTTAATATTTCACAATTGTATTTAGAGTATCCCCGCACTCGGGATTGAACCTTCAACCTTATGAAGAGTGTCACTTAATAGTTAATTTTACCTAGTACTTTAATTGTTACGAGACGGGTCCTTGCGGAAAAAATTCGACTTTAAATTTACGTGTGACGGACGAAACAGTGCACTATTTCAAACTTAGATGTGACAGACGAACGGAAATTCTATATAAAATGTCAATCTAACAATCGAATGAAACTGCTATTCAAAATTAAAACGTGACAAACAGAAGAAAAAATATTTACAAAATTAAGCTTGACAAACTACTGAAAATGTTATTTAAAACTTAAACATGTACGGAAACATGTATATAAAAAAAAACGTCTGAAAGGCAAAGCAAAACGATATTTCAAACTGAAGTATAATTGTGATAGCTACAGGAAAAGACTGTTTCAAACTTAAGTGTGACGGATGAACGAAAATTCTGTTTAAAACCTAAGTGTGATGGACGAAGAAAAAATTATATTTGAAACATACGTGTGACGGACAGACGAAACCCCTTTTGAAACTTAAGCATGAATTACGAAAGAAAATGCTATTTCAAACATAGTTTGACAGATGAGGGGAAATGCTATAACAAACTGTCGCATGATAGATGAAAGAAAATGCTGTTTCAAACTTAAGCGTGATAGGCGAAGAAAAATGCTTAAGCATGACAGAAATAAAGCATAAGCATCACAGAATAAAAAACATATTTTAAACTTTATCATGACAAATGAAGGAAAATGCTATTTCAAATTTAAGTGTGACGCACTAAATAAACTGAGATTTGAAACTTAAGCGTTACAGACCCGCGGAAATATTTTCTATATTAAGTTTAATAGAACGAGCCACAGAAATAACACCTTATAGAAATACTTACACACACTTAGAATTAAATACGTCTACTAAATCTTGACATCTATATGTCAAGATTTAATAGACGCATTTAATTTAGTTATGGAAATCATATCTCAAATTAAGCGTGACAAACCAATAAAATCCAATGTTTAAACTAAACATAACAAAACAACCTGCGGACAAAGGCTCTCGTATAAATACGTGGACGCATCGGAAAAAAAATTTAGTGATGAAAATGCTATTTGAAACTGAACTGTGACAGATCAGTTTGCCGACATACGAAACCTGCTTAGACGCATCTAAGAACAGCCATAGAAACATAATTAAACGCATGGGTATGTCTGTAATCTGATAACCAATTATCGATCTCTGTAAATTGCGTAGTATCTGGTTGGAAATCGAACGGGTGGAAACCTGATAAAATTGTTGGCTTCTTTAAAAGAAACAACAAAATATGCCTCTTTGTTTTTTTTACGAATCTCTCATCTACCTTTAATCTTTACGACTCTCTCTCTCTCTCACTCACTCTCTCTCTCTCTATCGTTTCCTCTCTCTCTCTCTCTTTCTCTCTCTCTTTCTCTCTCCACTCTCTCTCTCTCTCTCTTTCTCTCTCTCTTTCTCTCTTTCCTTCTCTCTCTCTCGCTTCCTCTCTCGCTTCCTCTCTCTCTTTCTCTCTCTTTTTCTCTCCACTCTCTCTCTCTTTCTCTCTCTCCTTCTCTCTCTCTCGCTTCCCCTCTCTCTCCACTCTCTCTCTCTCTTTCTCCCTCTCTCTTTGTCTCCTTCTCTCTCCTCTCTCTCTCTCTCTCTCTCTCCTTGGATCAGCCTCTCTTACTTTCATTCGGTATTATATTTATGGATCACGTTACTTTATGCCGCTAATCAGTTTACTTCTTTACGACACGTCGTGAATCGGGTTACCCTTGCGGCATGACAAAGTGCATTCTTCACGTTTTTCAAACACAAGATGCGAAGAGACAAATTTATTTTTAATACCTTTTAAAAAAAAAATGTAATCGAACATGATTACGAAACTATTAAAGTAGTTTATATTCAAAACTATCGCTTCACATCATTTGTTCTTGAGTGTATATTATTCTAGATTTCTAGAACACCATTACATCGGATTAGTCCTGTCATGTCTTATGTAGCATAGCCCCGTCATAATTGAAGAATGAGTTTTGCAAAACAATATCATGCATCGTGGACAGATATTTGCGTAAGTATATACTGTCGGATTTTAACCGACTGAAGGGGGGGGGGCGTTTCTGCAACTCAACGGCTAAACCTGAACTCGACGTAGAAGGAAAAAACAATGAAACTCTTAACTTGTGTGGAGAATCCTTCTCGGCTTTTCTCGGCTAACTGGAGTTGCAACGTATTGCCTCGTTGCTTACAACGACAAATTGTTTTTGTAATAGTAACTGTGAAACGTGTAACTTGACTAAACAAAAAAGTCTAACTAACACATCAACGATAGGAGTGTTTTATAACCCACAAGTTGATGCTATGCAAAGTTCAGCTCGACCCACGTGGTGGACAACAAACTACTACTACTACTACTATAAAATCAGTCGACCAAGCACTTTTTTAAACCTTTTGCTTGAACGACTGCCTCCCAGAATTCCACTGCCTCCCCCCTCCACATCGAGTTCCGGTCAGTAATAATTACCACAATACAGTAGCAGAACGATAGGAAAACAACGTAAACTTTATGCAAACAATTAATGGTGCAATAAGATTCCATCCTAATGAGTAAGAACTAGAGTTGGAACGAGTATTCGGAATCGGAATCGAGAATTAGAAAATCGGGACTTTTGTTGTTGTCGGATGTGTAATCGAAAAATTATCTGACTCACTTTTTGATTTTAGATACGAATCTTTTATTTTTTGTTTTTTGTTTGTTTGAAATTTAATATTCTACCGGTGGTACTAATTATAAAATGATAAATATTTATTGAATTTTAAACACCAGTGAAACAAATATAAGTAGATAAAAAAAAAATGGCACCGGAATAATGACAGTAAAAATCGCATCAGTCGATGAACAGGAAAAATGGCATACGGTAAAAATCTAAATGAAAATCTCGCAACAAGTTCATCAAAATTTTGGACAAAACGCTTAAAGGGTAACGAATTAATAAGTTTGTGAAATATGCATTTTAAAGTAGATGAGGACAATCTGTTAAATTACCCCCTCACAAAAAATGAAATTTCACTTGTTATTCGCTAATAGCCATAACTAATAAAACATGCTGAGAATTTATCGTTCAGCCTTCTCGGCTTAATATTCACAGGCAACACGAATTAAAACAAAAACATTGAAAACATTGACAATGCTTCTGCTTAGAAATTGATCTCACTCCAATTTGCTACTAATATTACTCAAATGTGACAGCATTCTGTCCTTACAAAACCAACTTTCACCCATGCATGTAGGATTGAAGGCCCCGAAACGGTATGTATTCTCTCCTGAGGGTCCGATATCATCTGTAAGGTGCTATAAAATACACCCCCAAAAACATGATTATATACAAGTTTACGAGTACATAAACTAAGAAATTCAATGAAATATTACAAAAAAAAAACGATAAACTCTATTCTATACAAAAACAAAAATAATAATAATTAAGATGTGGAAGGCCCTAGAAAAGCGCGTTTTCTCTCTTGACAGACGACATTGACTTTATACGAAATGGATTACTTAACAACTGAAAACAGCTGATAAACATCATTATATACAAGATTATAAGGTAAGCTGTTTTTTTGTTTTGTTTTTTTTTTTCAAAACACAAGATCGGTTGTTCACTTGCTTCATGGCGAGTTTCTGCTACTATTCTGATAGTAATTTTTATCCTACTCAGACGTGACAGCATTCTTTCCTTACAAAACCAACATTCGCCTGTGCATATAGTATTGTTGCCGCATTTGGGCTGGTGCACTTACCACTAGTATCTCTCTCTCTTTCTCTCTCTCTCTCTCTCTCTCTCTCTCTCTCTCTCTCTCTCGTTCTCTCTTAGACATGTTCAGAACAAAAAAGATCCTCAAATCGAATAGGTCCTACATTGTTAACCAAGCTCAACCCCTGTCCCATCGCCGGAATTTTGCCTCCCTGTGCCTGCTTTACAAGTACTTTAATTGAATGTAATCTGAAGGATACGTAACATTCACTCCCCCTTGACCTAAATACTATCTAGGTTGCGATTTAACTCCCTTATTTTATCTCTTATGATTTAGTTCAATTCTTGCAAAGTTTGGGGTTTGTCGTTTCGAGGTCTGCGAGCCCGCGGAACGAAATAATGGAGTTAAATTGTAATCCAGAGATTCTGCAATCTGTCATGAATAATGTTTTGGAAAGAGCACCAATATGCGAAGCCGAAACTGGGCAATATTTTAAAGACATTATTTTTCATAAATAAAGATTGTTTGAATTTTGCATTTTTTAATTTTCCAATGTCTTAATCAGATTGTGTTCACATTACAGAAAAATATCATAAAAATAAGAAATGTCTTTCAAAACCCTTCAGTGACGTTTCGGTTGTTGTTTGGTTGTTTTTGTTTTACGGCATATCAACCTTTTTCAGGTTATTAAATGCCGAATCCAAAGATTTAAGATAAATTTTAATAGAATATTTGTTGTTTTCAAGTCGGTTTCTATTTAACCCATAGTTGGGACCCTAACAGGTACTACCACTCCGGGTCAGAGTGGACCTGGGAGCAATCGGAATTAAAGGGTGGCTCCATACTCCCCAAAGCCCGCAAGCTGGGGCTTCACCACTGGATATAGTTTACGGTCATATCCAGGACCAAGTGACGTTTTGGATACGCTATAGTTTTTACTTATTGTTCTATTTTAAGTATCAGTGTTCTGTTTGCAGTGTAAACCTAAATGAAAATGATTCCAGTTCCTATTTACAATGCCTTTCCACGGGATAGAGTAAGACACCAAGGTCGTTTTTTTTAACGTGGAGAAAAGGAACAAAAATTAAAAATTGTCTCAGTCTTGAAGGACTTCTCCTCCACTGACAGAGAACAAGAAATTGAAGTGCAGCATCTGACGAACGGATACTACACTGTGATCTCCGCCAAAAGTCTGTGAACGGTAGAAAACATGCAAAAATAATCAAGAAAAATGTTCACGCCTTACTCTTCTTTAGAAACCGATCGCACTCAGCTTGAAATCCAATAGGTAATTTTGTAAAATCTTTATCTGTAATCTAAAATTGCGGTGCTAAATCGAGAATATTTGAAATAAAAATAAACAATATAAAATTCAGCAAAAGCGTTTTAAGAATGAAGTTCCATCGTTTTACGCATCCGGCAAACATTTTAATTCAGAAAAACTAAGCGTTTTACGTAAATCAAACTGCAAAGAAGGAAAAATAGAAAAGAGTAAAAACAATGTAATCAAATTTTTATTGTGTTAGAAATCGAACCACTATGCTCATATTGGTATTTATTCTCACAATGTTTCAACCGATGTAACCTCTTCTTCTGCTGAAACTTTTCGAATTTGTAAATCTTTATATCCAACGCGGGAAACTAAACTAAACAGAACCCTTTATTTATTGTATATGCCTCATAGCGCAACAGTTCACGACCTTTATTAACAATTAACTTTCTTCTGAAGTAGGAGTAGTAATACTGAAACAGTAAAACGCTGTTCTTTCTTTTAATTTCCTAAGTGAATATTTCTTTTACATATATATTAGATTTTTCATAGGCGATATAACACAATTATTTCTACAATCAGAGAACGCCGAAGCTCACACAAGCTATGAATTCTACACGCCGAAAGCCCGAGTTTCACCCTCCATTAGTAAGACGCATCCGAATTTCAAATATGAAAGACTAGTCACTTGCATGCGATATTACATAGTTTGTGTAGGTTCTAACGTTGTCTGATTGTGGAAATAATTATATATATACACAATGTGTGTGGGTGTGTATGTGTAAATAGGTGTATACGTATATATGTGTATATAAACGCCCTATCCAGCCTTGATACATTTCAAAACCGGCTTTGAAACCTAATAGGTCATGCCCTTTTCTCTTACTTGCAACTTTTTTTCCTCACAAAAGAGACTTTAAGAGCCTGTCACTCCTCTATTGTTATTTTCATGGCAAGTGCTCGACTGAACTCCAATTTATGGCTCCCCAGTTGTCAAACTTTCACAAACAATACTTGACTAGCTACAACAAGCACCATATACCATTTCCTTCACTATCTAACAGTGTCTGAATCTAAACGCAAGTTCCATGAATAAAGCTTCTTTCCCAGAAATGTCTGCCTTCGGAACACTGTTCCGCTGGCCTGCTTTCTGGCAGCCTTGACATCCAATGAAAACAAGTTCTTTTGAGCCGTCCCCATAAATAATCAAATTCTACCCAATTTACACTATTAACGATTACTACATACTACTTTACATTGATTAACCCTCATCTCGAGTGGCCTTCGGGTCTTGATAAGTCGTGACTTCCAAATAATAAAAAAAACAAATATATATATAGGTTTTAAACCATTCGTTTAAATTTTGTGGCTGGTGATTTCACCAATCAAACTAAAATTCTTGTATGCTTTCACAGTACATTCCATTGTCCATATCTGGTCAGTATACGTCGTTTCTTTGTACTTAATGATTTTTATTTTGTGATTAATTTGTGATTTAATGCTGTTTATTCCAGTACGCCCTGTATGGAACTCTTTAAATAGTTTGTTGGTTATTACGGTGATTATATTAAAATTCCGTTGTATGTCAAATATACACTCATGAGCAAAAAAAAAAAAATGGGTCAAGCGTGAAAGAAGAAAGAAATTGATTTTTCAATAATTTTCAATGAATTTCTGTTAATTTTAACTGAAAATTTCTATTTTGCAGATCATTATTATTATTATTATTATCATAATAATAATAATTAATAATAATAATAATAATAATAATAATAGCAGAATAAAAATACATGGAAAAAGTAATCCTAAAAATGGTAAGACCGCATGTTGGCGAGGATATAAAAAAAAAACGAATTGCAGGGTTAAGGCAGTCGAAAATGATTTACAATCAGATTTTTCATATTTTAAGAAAAGAAAATGTGAAAACATCTCTTTCTGTAGTGAAGCGAAATGTTTGAAGGTTCAAATTCGAACGCTTAGTAAAAGGGAAATCTGGATCTGGTCGCCCTAGAGCATTCATTTTGAAGGAAGACCACAGGCTTAAATTAACTGTTTTGAAGGATTGAAATAAAACTTATGTTGACCATAACAAAGAATTCAAAACAAGGTCTCGAAATTCTCTTTCTAGATATACAATACGAATGAAAGAAATGGGATTTTCTTCTAAAAGGTGTGCAAAGAATTCATTTTTATTTAAGAACAACATCAATGATAGAAAGAGATTTTTCTCGTGTTATGGCAAGAAAGATACAGACTGGTTCAGGAATGTTTTCTGATTAGATGAAGCAAGATTTTGTCTTGTTAGTGATGCTCCCGATGCTCCCGATGCTCCCGAACGGTGCAATCGAAGAACTGGAGAAAGATTTTCGCCAAGTTGGATGAAAATGACAGTTAAATACGAGAATGGAGAGATAATGGCATGAGGAACTTTTACTGCAGCAGGAGTTGGGGAACATGTTAGCTGTGAGAAGTCACTCAATGCAAAGGAATACATTCGAATATTAGAAACAGGACTGTTACCAAGTATCCAGAAGCTGGGAATATTCTAGAACATTATTTTTCAACATGATAATGCCCCTGCACACACTGGTTTTCTGATAATTCATTTAATGTGAAATTTTGGCCAGGTCAAAACCCTGATTTAAACCCAATCGAGAATAGTTGGTCCATAATATCTCGTGTATTGGCTGGAACAACTTTTTCGAATAACGACAAACTGTGTGGGAAGCTGTGCAAAGCGAATGGGCTAGCATCTCCTCTTCACAGTGTTCCACTTTGGTTAAGAGCATATC
The DNA here is from genome assembly GCF_053919585.1 of Euprymna scolopes. Taxonomy (NCBI): domain Eukaryota; kingdom Metazoa; phylum Mollusca; class Cephalopoda; order Sepiida; family Sepiolidae; genus Euprymna; species Euprymna scolopes. Next base: position 118,876,236 of record NC_136490.1, on the reverse strand, counting down.
TAAAAGGATTGATCTTTTAAAGAAATCAAAATGGAATGCGATTCCATGCTAAGCAATTCTTAAAGTAAATGTCTTGTTCTGTGTTATTAGTCTCGTTTAAGTTTCTTTGTTCAATTGTTCATTGTTCAATAAAGCTTTTACTGCAATAAAATGTATAAAATTTGTTTGACCCATTTAATTTTTTTTTTTTTTTTTTGCTCACGAGTGTACGCTGTGTACGTTTTTTTCGCATATTAGATCCATTTCAGTTTGGATAATAGATTTGTTGTGTTTAGCTTTGAATGTCATCTCTTCTAGTGTGACTGATAATTCTCTAATCGCCTTAACTAATACATTCATTTCAAACGTTAACGACGAAATGAACGTTTCTTCTATCGATTCTGTGGCTTCCGCTATTAATCGAGATAAGCTATCAGCATGTGCTAATTCCTTGAAAAGTCAATATTCTATTTTATACGAGTAGTGGAAGAAAATGGTCGCCCGACTTTGTAATCTTTTCACAGAATGTTTTGGAAATCAATTTTTGGAACCAAATGTTGTTAGCACGCACGACGATCTGTTTGTATATTACCTCCTTCTGTTATATGTACTTACGTTTCTACCGTAAAAAATGATCGCTAGACTTTTTTTCTCAAGTATAATAATAATTCAGTTCTGCTGGACGCGGTGTTCTAGGAATAAGATTAACTGGTTTAGAATTATCGTCTTCGTTATATAATTGCACATCCCCTAAGCCACAATTACGCGCGTTTCTTGCAACACATATTTGTTTCTTGGGGTGAAAATATGCGAGTGTTTAATCTAAAATCGGTGCAGTTTTTTTTGTTTTGTAAGCGCAGTTTGGCATTCATCTGACCACTTAAATCCACGTCTGTCTTTTGGGTTTTTTTTAGATAATTTAACGAAGTTATTAATATATGCATGTTTGGCATTTAGTTATTATAATAATTAGCTATTCCCCAAAATTACTTTAAAACAGCAATCGTCGGTGCTGGCATATTCTTAATTGCTTCAGCTATTGGTCCTCTGCAGTTTTCGTTAATTACTTGCCCCAAGTATGTAATTTTATCTAGAAAAAAAAACAATTTTTTAATTCTAATATGATGCTCTGTCTTTTTTTTTCTTAATACTTCCAGTACATGATATGCGTGTTTTTCCTTGTTTTTGTTTGTAATTAATATGTCATCAAGTTATGCTGTAATGAACCACAGAACTGATAGCATAGTAACCATACCTTCTTAAAAGATTGTCGGTGCGACGTTTATGTTATACAGCTCTTTATGAGTGTTCATAGCTTGCAATTCTACAGGTTTTCTATTTACCGGTAATTGTAAATATGCTCCCGACAGATCTAATTAGAAAAAAATCATAATCCATTTAAATTAGCAAAAATACTTTCTTTGGTTGCTAGAAAATGTTTTATGCATTTTAAGCAATCGTTTAGCCCAGTTGAATAATCTGCGCGTATTGTGATTGTTATATTTTTCTTAATCGATACAATTCATGCAGCACATGAGCTATCTTTAATTATTCATATTGCAACCTGTTTCTCTAATATTTCACGTCGCTTATCAATAATTTCTATTGTCGCATATGCAATTTGCCTTTTTAGACGAGAAACTAGGCTAGCATTTTCTTTCAGTTCAAATTTTGCTTTAAATTTCGTATATAAGCCAAGACCTTTCGAAAAGTATTTAATGATCTTTCTTATTTAGTTCTTTTAAATTTTTAAAATCTGTAATCTTGGTGTTAATTTCGTTGCAAACAAAATTTAAAAGATAATTTTAACAAATAAATTGTTCAAATCAGTCTGTGCCGAATCAATCTGTCGTACTTTTCATATTCAATTTAAGCAAACCTTAAAAAGGGTTCATTCGTGAATTGTATTTGTTTTCCTATAATCCCCTCCTTACCAGTATTGTTACCTTATTCAAGGTTGAGCATTTTAATATTTTTCACATATCAACGATAATAATTATTAAATCGTTCCTGATATCAATTTGCATTTTTGTGTTTTATACTATTTGCTTATACGTCCAGATATTTTCGTTCAAAATTAGCTTTTGCTTTACGTCTGCAACCACTTTTTTTCTTTCATATTTTATTTTACTTTTTTACCTTACAATGCGAAGATTTATGCCCTTTTTTCTACAAGCAAAATAAAATTTCTGCTTGAATGTGCAATTTTATGAAAAGAATTACTTTGAAATAAAATTATTTTCTCGGCTTCATTTTTCTTTTTAATCGCACGCATATTCGAAATATCATGTGCTTCAATTTTAGCTGTGTCTCCTCTCAAATCGAAAATTCATTTACAATCGCTAAACTTTGTAACGTGATTTGCTGGTCCTGTTCACGTTTACAAAACATCCTGTTCGGATTTCGTTGTCAGACGGTGCGACCAGTTCCTGCCTGAAAATAAATTTAAACATTTAAACTTATCTTTACATATTTTCATTGACCCAAAAAAATATTGCAGTATGTGTTAACCGTACTTGCGAACGAAATATAGTCTTCACCACTTCTATTCGTCAAATTTAAACATTTCTAGCGAGTGTTCAACAAGGGATTTTATTGTCAAAATATGTTTGTCGATATTTGTATATTATAGAGCAATAACTCACTTGGTTTTTGGAGTAGGATGTAGTTTGCATCTTTTTCGTGTTATGTGGGCGTTAAATGTTCCTAATAAATAAAGACTTTCAGAATCTTTGTTGATAATTCCTTCATGTCTTTGGGCATTTGCATCGAAAGTTACTTTGAAATTATTATTGATTTTTGGGAAAAATAATCGGAGCATACAGTTTCTAAGATCTTATATGTGTATTTTTTTGTTGTTTTGTTTTTTGTTTTATTTTTTATTTATTTTCTTATTATTTATTTATTTGTTTATTTATTTATTATTTATTTTTTATTTGTTTATTTATTTATTTTTGTATTTTTAATTTATTTTATTTTTTTATTTTTTTACTTATTTATTTACTTATTCATTTATTTATTTATTTTGCATCTCCACTGAAATAAATTTTACTCTTTGATTATCTTGTCGCAATTTCTGTTTTCGTTTCGTAGTTGATTCAGTTCGGGTGGGAATCGGTAGTGAATCTTAGATCAAATCTTTCATCCTTATTTTTGCGGTCTATAGATAAATCGGTAGATCTCTGGGAGGATTGTAATGAGTTTAAATCGAATTCCTTGTCACCAATTTTTTTTTTTTTTTTGCATCGTTGAGTTGAAAACAATGTATAAAAAAGAATAGATTTATTCCGTTAGGTACAATAATGGAAACCAGTGTTGTGTAGCTACAACTGGTGAGTTGACAAGTAAACAGCTGTTGCGTTGTTGAATGTATATATAATGTTCTAGTTTGCACTTTTCAAATGCTTACTAAATCATATACACACCTGACATTTTTGTTGTTGTTGTTGTTGTTATTCTCAACATCAACAGAGACGAATTTATCAACATATACGTTTTATTTACAATTAAGCTGTTTGGCCATCGAGAAAAAGAGACACTAGTTGTAGAATTTGGTGAATGTGTGCCAGCAACGTGGAGAGATGTTAACCACACTCGACGGCTGTCAGTTTACTCTATGCTCTGTCTTCCCTCTTCTGTTGCTTATGTTATCTTATATGTAGACACCAGTTGATATTCCTGGAAATATATATTTTGAAATATTACATTCCTTTTTTTTTGTTATTATTCAATAAATGAACCCCATCTCCATCTATCGCCTAATGACGCTTCTACCTTAGCCGGCATTAACAAAATGTAAATTGCTTATGTGCGATGTTTTATATTGGTAAGAGGTGAAAATGGTCCCTTGGGCAGACAAAGCGGTCAGTTTTGAATCTTAATTTGAAGCCTTCGCAACACTGAAGAGCTGTGGAGCAGCGAGACAGTTGTATGGATGCTTTCCATTTATATTTTCTTGATTTTATTTTGTATTCTATTTTTCCATCGGTTTTTTATCTTCGTCGTCCGTAAACTATATTTGATCTCGTAATTTCTTTGCTCTAATTGTTTATGTTAGCACACCTGTCATCCTTTCTTTTTTTTTTTACTCTGCTTGTTCGGATGTTAATATTGCCCAGTCATAAAAAAACATATGATATGATATTTTAATTCGTTTAAAAAACATATGATATGATATTTTAATTCGTGCTAATTTTCTATTGATTATTATATTATACCGAATATATAGTAGTGACTTCAAACCTTTTAAAATATATTTGACTTGGCTGCCATCAGCTAGAATCGAAACTAAAATATTTAGCTCTTTAGCCATATTCGCTACCATTTGAGATGACGACATAGACTTGACAAATTAAGGCAGTTTAACATATAAATGTACATTTGCGTATGCGTAGAGCATTTTGATCCCTTAGCTATTTTTAAAACTAAACCCTTAAATCGATTTTGTTAAACAGGTTTCAAGCCTGTAGACTAAAAATTGACAAAGTAGTTTGGTAGAGACTGTTCCGTATCCAGACAAGCTCAGGTTTATAACATATAGATAATTCGCATAAATTATATTTTTTATTATTCTATTTTACTGCTACAACTGTTTATGCTTTTGTTATATATTGTCTATTTATAAAGGATTGTTAAGTTGTCGTATCATAAAGGATTGAGTGTTTGATTATCTTATCAGTGTTAACGTCGTTTGTGTGTGATCGTCTAGTGATCTTTCTATTACATATGTTAAGTGTGAATATGTGTGTGACATGTCATTTGAACATACCTTCTGCCATTTTGTCAGTCCATCTGGAAATTCTCGTCTGGGAGGGTGACTTGATACCTGTTTTTGGGGACGAAGATTTATTTCACTCCAAGACAAGAAATTGGTTCTACAGTTTTTTTTATTCACCTTCCAGTTTGTTCGCAGAAGATTGGAAAGTGAATTTGGCCTGTGTTGTTTCATTTTCTAGGTCTTATTTCTACCACGTCAGCGTTCGTCTCCCCTCCCCAGCGAAGGGGAAGAGACAACGGCGAAGCCGTCCGCTCTCTTCCAAGTCCCAAGCAAATCTCCTCGATTCAGCGAACCTGATCACATGACTCACACGCAATCCAATTAGCTGATCTTGACTTCCGGTCAACGTGTCTACACTATAATCCACACTCCCCTCCCCCTCTCTCTCTCTCTCCCTCTCTCTCTCTCCATTCTCTAACACTTTGACGGATTTATTTAATATAACATTCACTCGGTATTTAAAAAAGACCTCATTAAATAAGCTTTAACACTTTTCAGTTTTAGTTTATCAATACATAATTGACAGCTGACGCAGATGTAATGCAACATCCGGAATACAAATGCTAGAACGTTATAGAGCCACAAAACGATATACGATCCTGCATTCCCTTATTAATATATTAATTAAGCTATGTCAGTATTATTTGGATTGTTCGAGCGGATGTTTTAATTCTTATTTTTGTTTTCACAGCGTTACGACCGAGAAAATTACCGACCTTCGAGAATATCTTGTTGAATTGTTTAATCAAATTTAGGAATCTTCTATCAAAATTTGGAATCTTGAGAAAATTTGGAACGGAACCTTTTATTTAATTTATGGAGATAGCATGGTCTCAATCAGTCAGATATAACCTTTCAAGCCTTCAGAAGATTGTAAATTACAATTTTATCTGTTACGTCACGGGTCCTTGTAGACAATCATAATATAAATTTTCCCGCCCTGAATGTAGTCTTGTTTTTTATATGTATAATCTTACTAGTTATCACTATAGAGCACGACTTAATACTGTATATATATATATATATATATATATATATATATATATATATATATATATATATATATATATATATATATATATAAGGGAACGTGTCTGTGTGTGGGGGTGTACATTTTCCTATGCAATAACTCTGTCAATTTTCAGTCTACAGACTCGAAATTTGATATACAAGGTACTGAGATTAGGGAAAATCTTTGTAATCCGTTTTCTGACAGAAATTTGGCTAAGGGTCAAAGTTTAAGGATTTGACCTTTGAGAACTCTACCAAACTCCTCCGCCAATTTGGGGTCTAAATACTTGAAATTTTAGATATAGGTTCCTTCGGCAGGGATCTAACTTAATAACTTTATTTGAACCCAAAACAATAAATGTTAAGGGGGTCATAATAGGGGTCAAAGTTAAAAAAATTGACCGCTTTTTTTTTTGCTCAACATACACCTCCAAACACTCGGGCAACGCCGGACTGAAATGCTAGTATATATATATATATATATATATATATATATATATATATATATATAGTGGGTAGCAAAAGTATTCGATGCATTGTTTATTTTCGTATTTCTCAAAAAATATCCAGTTAATTTGGATGAAATTTACACTCAATCTTTAAACAGATATTATCTATCTAAAACAAAAAGGGAAATGAATATATACTTAGTTGACAAATATTTATTCACGAGAAATTAAAATACCCATATGCAAAAGTATTAAACACACTCAAATTTCGTTCTTTAGCAGTCATTTTATATTGCTACAATATTTCAATCAATCAGAAGGCACCCAGGGTTCCGGCTCCTTACAGGTTACAGGTCAGTATATATATATATATATATATATATATATATATATATATATATATATATATATATATATATATATATACAGTGGTCACCACTTATCAAGGCCCGACTGCCACTCAGGGATAAGGGTTATTGCAAGTACATTACGTTAGTGTGGAGGCTTGATGAAGTGTTTACTTAAGGGGGCGGTTCATAGGAATTTGTTAACGCTGGACTTGAACACATCCAAATTGTAGTCAGGTGGGAAGCAGGCAGACGGAACAGAGTTCCACAGGCGTGCAGGTCTAAGAAAGAAGCTTTGTTCATGGAATCCACGTTTTGATTTAGACACAGATAAAGAGTGGGGGAAATTTTTCACAGTGGATTCGTCTAGACGGGTGTTTTTCGTGAAAGATTGGCGAGGGGGACCAGAGATTGGAGTTCAGTATATATATATATATATATATATATATATATACATACTAGCAAAAGTGCCCGTCGTTGATTGGGTTTAAAAACAGCCTACAGAAAATGGACTCTGATTTATTAAGTATGATAGGTTATGAAAAGGAAAGGTTGTAAAGGAATAGCTTCGAATTCCGGGGTATCAAAACAAAAGCAAAATATGAGGAAAGTAAAAATAAAATAGATAAATCCCATAATTTATTATATCATACCTGTTCACACTGAAACACTTATTACAATATTCTGTGGATCTATATTAAAAAAACCTTGTTAAACTTTGTGACATATTTCCTTTCTATGGAGGTCAGGCGCGAACGAACACCCCATAATTTTATTATACCATATTTCTTCAAACTGAAACATAATTATCAAAGTATACGTATGCAGATAGATATGAAAAGTCTTTATTAAAGTTTGTTCCTATTTCCATTCTATGGAGGCCAGGCGCGAACGCAGACCCCACAATTTTTTATACCCTCCCTATTTAAATTAAAACATACCTATCAAACTATTCTTATGTACATCTATATCAAAAACACTTGTAAACGTTCTTTTTTATTTTTTTATTTCCATACTTTGTGGACCAGGCGCGAAGGCAGACCCCACAATTTTAATGAACCACCGTTCTGCAGGATTAAACATACCCATTCCTGTGTCTCGATACATCTTCTATCATTATATGTAATCAGTTTTTTAAAATAGTCAACCATATAGGAGCCTATTCGTGACCAGACGCGCGCACACACACACAAACATTCAGCTTTATATTATAGATATTGCCACTTTTTCGTCTGGGTGTGGGTGTTGGTGTGGGTGTGTGTATGAGTTCGTTTCCTGTGGACTTCGAAACGGCTGGGCTGGTTTGTTTGCTTGTTTGTTCGTTTGTTTGTTTTTTGTAATTTCACACATATGATAAGTTTTATATCGGAATATCTACGATAAGTATCGAAAATCGATAATCAAAGAAATCCCATTAAAGAAGGAACAGTCCGATCTTGACTAAAGGTAACACCTTATACAGCCTAACACCACAAGTGAATTTTTGTAGCTTCAGCATTTCACAAACAGAAAGGCCCGACGTATAAAATTAACAGTAGCTCATTTGCTAATACAGAGGTTCGTTCAAAATGAATGTTTCTGTTTAGAGTACAATTAAACTATTGTACTCGACTTTTGATTTTACTTAAAATTATTACATAAAAATTTCATAAAATAAACTGTAGGTTCTCTAATGTTAGGAATTAATGTTCCTACTTAGAACACATATGAATCGTGATACTTGACGTTTGCATTTAAAACTTCCTGATGGGGGTCAGAGTATGAAGGGAAAGTGAAGCCATTATTTACAGATAATTTTATAAAGTCAACATGAGATTCTCTACAGTGCAATGTAGACTGCAATGAATTGTGGATTAAGTCAATACGGAGAGACATGTGAAGCTTCCTGGCGGCGTACCACAGTGGGTTCCTGATTAGAGAAGGTAATCGATTGATTTGCTTGACGAATGGGAGATTTCTCCGATTTCGATGACAATACATATATTAGAAGTGTGGGATATTCCTTGATCAACAATCAATCGCAAATAACGTCGGGTTTCTCGGCTAGTATATATATGACTAATCCCTATTTCAAAGTTTAGAAACATAAAATGAATAAAAATCTGTATTAAATATTTAAACTAGCGATGGGTATGAGGATAAACAAATTGTTTTGAACACAGCGCAATCCTGGACAGAAGTGAACAATGTACATCGATAGAAACGATGATCCAAACCTAAGGGAGACAGGCAATCATTATGCACACTATCTTAAGGTCCATCGATTATTTCGCATCAATTGTATGCACGTGATAAGACACAACTTAATTTTCTGCATGGAATACATCCTAGAGACATAACCTTGATTGTATGAGATGTCACTCAGAATATACATATATAATATCCAGTGCTCCAAACAGTTATGTTCATAAATGAGAAAGACTTTATCAGCTTATTCACTACATGCCACTGAATGTATTTTTGTCTGTGGTACAACACCAATACAACAGTATAGCAGAAATTAGCATGAGTTCTTTACATAATACAGCCAATTTATTTATATTAATGTTTAAAACGTTTAAATATGAATTGTATGATTTGAATGCATGATATATCACAAAAGAAAATACCGTGGAGGGAAAATATGTGAGAAAAAGCAAAAGCAAAAAAACAAAGTACATGAACTAATCATTAAAAACGAGAGCTTTACCGGTTACGTTCTGATCAACAAATGTCTTTACTTTATCTGAAGGCGTTCGTTGATCCGAGCAAAACCGCTAAAACTCTCGTTTTTTTATGAGCGATTCCTGTGTTGAATTTGTTTTTTATATTGTCATTTTCACACATTGTATAATTTTAGAAAACGATACACGAGAGTCTACTCATTAAGAAGTAGAAAATACGAATCCATTTCTTATTTGTACTCCATCGATTTAAAGGAATGGAGTTTCAAATTCTAGCAACTCTGGGGAATAAATTAGTTGAGTTGCTTACACCTAGGGATCTCTACTGTGTAGGGGTGGGATTTTTTCAAACATTTTTATTTAACACATTCTGTTTATACACACATACACACACATATAAGTGTGTGTGTGTATGCATGTAAACAGCATGTGCCATATCAATATGAACATCAATATCAATATCAATATATATATATATATATATATATATATAACTACTTCATTTACTCACATAAAATTAATATACGAAAGTATAAATTTATGCGTAAACTTTAAGTATTTACTTCAAAAGTGCTCAATACGTAGGTAGAGCTAGTTAGTTAGTTATAAAATATATATGGCGATTAAGCTACACTGAATATTCCGCGTTACATCCACTCTAGGATTCTTCAGGCTTATGCGCATAAAGAGTGGATTAAACGCAGAATATTCACTGTAGCTTAATCGCCATATATATTTTATAACTAACTAACTAACTAACTAACTAACTATATATATATATATATATATATATATATATATATATATATATATATATATATATATATAAGAGAGAGAGAGAGAGGACGAGAGAGACAGAAAGTGTATGTAATACAATTCTGACTATGGAATTATCGCGTTTCGTAAATGTTTAATGTCTCAACTAGCTACAGCCACTATCAACAATTTTCCCCACTGGCTATCTGTGCCTAAATCTAAACGCAGTTTCCATGAGTAAAGCCTTTTCCCTCAATGCTGACATGCTTCCCAGTAAAATACAATATGATAGCCTTAAAATCCAATGTAAATAAGTCCTTAGTGAGCCGTCCCTATCAATAATTAAACCCTTAACTCTTATCCTTAAGCGGTCCTCGGGCCTTGGTAAGTGGCGACTTTCAAGTAAATAAAATCGAAGAGAAATTTTCCGTGCCTGTTTTGATAATTCATGAAGTGTGGTTCGGAGAGTCCTTTTATCATCCCTAGGGCTTTCAAGCTTCTCGATTGTCTTCACGTTAAAAAAAAACAACAAAATATAAAACGATAACAACATAACGAAAAGAAACTCCTAAATATTAAGAATTATAGTATGGGCTTTGAGTACTTTCAACCTAATCTTGTTTAAATGTGCAATATTACTATGTGACATTTATTCTTGTACAAGGTTGGGCATAAGTCCTGTTACCAAACTTTTAAAACTATTTTTTATGATAATATCAAAGTAAATTTACTCTTTTATTATCATTATATGATAATTTAATTATTATATTTTCCTGTAGAGAAGATTAATCATTGAGCAACATAAGAAGGGGTTGCGTTCACCAGAAATATTTAAGTTGAGTAAAAACTTAAAATCAACAAAATGTTCATAAAAAGGACGATTGATCGGTATCTGAGAACTTCGTCGACCAAAGATGGGCAACAATCAGGCCGTCTCTATACCTCAAGAACACCTTAACTCATCAAAAATGTTAGGAAAAAATCAGGCTAAATCCAGAAAGATCCATGAAACAAATGGTAAACAACGCACAAACATTACCAAGGACGATGCGAAGAATATGTCGAAGTGACCTGCAAATGTCATCAAAAGCGACATCTTCTCTGCACCCACAATTAGAAATCGACTCTTGTTAAACCGTATCATAGAAGGCACGCTAAATAACATCGTCTACACAGATGAAAAGTTATTCTCAATCCAACGATTCCACAAGCATCAAAATGATAAAAGTCCTTGTGAGAGATTGTGAGGCAATACCTGACGATGCAGGAAAGATATCCAGAGCGCAGAAACCACCATCAGTGATGGTCTGAGTAGCTATTTCTGAGAGATGGCAATCTTCACTTGTTTTTCTCTCCCTCAAGGGGGTCAAGATCGACAAATTACGTTACACTGAGGACATTTTTGAAGGTGCACTAATCACCTCGTGTAATTCTATGTACGGTGAGTTATGAAGTTTAATTATGTACGGTGATGAAGTTAAGTGATGAAGTTAAGTGATGAAGTTAAGTGATGAAGTTAATTTATGAAATTAAGTTATGTACGGTGATGAAGTTAGGTTATGAAGTTAAGGTATGAAGTTAAGTTATGAAGTAAAGTGATGAAGTTAAGTGCTGAAGTTAAGTTATGAAGTTTAGTGATGAAGTTAAGTTATGTACGGTGATGAAGTTAAGTGATGAAGTTAAGTTATGAAGTTAAGTTATGTATGGTGATGAAGTTAAGACTCCCCAACAAGATAGTACGACAAGCCACACTGCTCATGTAACACAGCAGTGGTGTAGAGACAACTGTTCGTCCTGGTTCAGTAAAGAAGAATGGCCTCCTCATCACCTGATCTTAACGCTCTTGATTATCCTTTGTGGTCAATACTGGAGAATGAAGCCTGCTCTACTTGTAAAAATATTGGAGCTTTTAAAATAAAATTGAACAAATGCCGGGAGAAATATCATTTGGTGTTGTGCGTGCTGCTACAGATGATTCCCCAAATAATTTCGTATTGTAGTGAAGGCTGAAGAGAAACATTCTTAATAATAATTTTGCCATATTGTTCCTTCTGTATTTGCTCATCATTTTCTGCAATTGGGTTTTATAATGAACTATTTTGTTGGGATAAATCTGTTTTATTTTAAAAGAATGTTGATGCCCCACCCTGTATATCTATCAGTTGGGTGTGTAACTGCTGTTTGTTTTCTTGATGCTTTTTAGGAGATTTGCAATTTCGGACCAAACAGGTCCGACTACGAACGGAGAATGTCGAATAATGTTACTAATGCTTCTACACAATATGAACCAAATTAAACTCTTTTTTTGTCGAACTAACTCTAAAACTAAGGTTAGAATTATTTTAGTGTTATGTTAAAAAAACTCAGTCCACTTAGTATTGTGTACAAGTATCAAAACAACATTATAGAACACTTTTAAATGCACGATAAAAATCCTTTTCTTAAAAATCTTCATCACACAATAGTCAATATTCAAGATTGTCTGCTCGTTTTGACTTCCGGTTTCTACATTCCATTTGGCTGAATAATTAGACATGAACTAGCAAACACAGGAGTCATTTTTTAATATAACGGACAAGGTGAGATTTCATGTTATCCGAAAGGAAGCCAGTAAACAGAAGGGGCCCTATCTGGCTTGTCACTGTCGAGCAGAAACTGGAAGTCAAAATGGGCTGACAATCTTGACTTCAACAAATATATATATATGACAGCCCCTTTAAGAAATTCCTTTCTTATCGTTGAGCACTTTCAGTTGAATTAAAGTCGGTCGATTTAGCTCTTATGCATAGATCATCGTATAACGATTAGATCACTCTCTGACTGACGTAAATGAACATTTAAAAAAAATTAAAATGTTTAAATTCGACGTTATTTCACGCGGTTAATGGTAGCCGAATCGATTAGGTCTTCGCTAGATCGAGCCAGAGATGTCTCGTGATGCGGGTTCGAATCATTCGACTGGTATTAATCGTGACACCCTGCACTGAAGATTCCCGAAAGGATGAAACACCAGTGTCTGTAGGTATTTAATAATTATTATAGTAAAAAAAATAATTATATATACATATATATATATATATATATATATACATACATACATATATATATATTGTTTGTTCGATGAAATTCATTAAAGTTCAACAGTTTCAGAATTCTTTAATGAAACAGAGAATTGATGACGTAAGCAACGATAGTTTCTTGAATACCTATTCCGTAAAAGTATCATTTTCCTTCCTGTCTTCTTCGCGATGTTCTTCAATAAGAAGACGATGACATTCTTTTTACCTTAAAATATACATCGGTATTGTAATCGGCTACGGTCTGCATCCAACACGGCTGCCAAGTTTAGACCAATAATAGCACCGATATCGGTGACTGAGTAGAGACTTATCGAACACGCCATCTTAGTACGGGGTTAATAGAATTCTTTATAGGTTTACCATTTCTCTCTACGGTCTCTTCAAGCCTCTTCCCGTATCTGCGAATAGTTCGTGCTCGCCTTGAGATAAGATGAACTCTGAGTTGAAATCGGTTCTTTTCTTGCTTTATAAGAACAATCCTTATCAATTTTCTGCTTGGAATCTCATAATTTACTTAACACTTTCTAAAAGATAATAAAAGTATAGATCATTCAAGGTGCATTGATTTCACATCTATAAGACAAAAACACATCATGAAAGAAAACAGATAATAGGTGTGTTTCTAATATTATAATGGGTTTTGAATATATTTTTATATATCTATCTATATTGGTATTAATTTTATCACAGCTATTGTTAATATTATTTTATTGTTATTCTTATCTTTATTTTTATTATTATTACTATTATTATAATTATCATTATTATTATTATTCTCATTATTATAATTACCCTACTATTATTGGTATTATTACCACTTTTATAAGTAGAAAATGTCTCCTTACTCTCCCACCAATATATTTATCCTTAAACCTTTTTATCAAGTTAAATACACCCATCGACTTAACCATCCTATCATCCGACCGCCCCCTTATAACCACACCCCCTATATCATAGCTAAAGAAACTTACAAATATTTCCGCATAGAACCAAATCAATATTACAACCTTACATTAAACCCCCTCCCCAAAATTATAGGCGATTTTATAGCCGCTATTTGGCGTATGGGTTGCACCTGTCAAAAATGCCACTTCATAGAAAATAGACACCGCACAAACCGTTAAAAAAAAAATTACTACGCAGTCACAATACACCCCCAAAGTAACCCTAAAATATATACCCCTTAAAATCAATACTATGTTAAAGACCATATACATTTATATATATCATACTGCATATAACAAGCTTCTACTTTATTTATTATGAATTCAATAAAGCTTTCCCCAACATTCTATATAATTCCACTTAGTCTTTTTCGCTCCCAATGAACCCTATGCTAGACGCCGTATCTCCTCTATGCTTCCTAGCATCTTCTCTACTCATCTGATGAGAGGAATTAGGCTTCGAAATGCCTTGGCATAAAGAGTCACTTCTATCCACCAAATTTTGCCTGTATTCAATAAATGATCCATTCTATATCCACCAATATATAGTTTTTTTACTTCATTTCATACTCTTGTTCTATTGTATAAGCTCCAATGATAATTATTGAGTTTGGCATTATCCAGATAAATCTCCTCTTGTGGAATTGAACTCTGAACTCTCTTTTTTCCTCTTACACATTAAGCTATATATATATATATATATATATATATATATATATATATATATATATATATATATATATATATATAAATATATATTCCACTTCATCATAAACACCAATTTTGTATGTATGCGTGTATATATATAAGTGCGTATTTGTATATATATATATATATATATATATATATATATATATATATATATATATATATATATATATATATATATATTGTTTTGAAAAAAGAAAACCGAATGAATTTATAACATGGAAATCAACGTTTCGTCTCTATTGCAGGGGATATCCTCAGGATATTAAACGGAAAAATGCAGAAGAAAACGGTCATAGACCATACGGGAAAGGAAAATATAAATGTGTGTGTATGGGAAGGTTGGGTTGTTCAATGTCTATATATATACACTTTTAAAAATACGTTATTTAAATACCTATGTACAAACTTTTTTTTCCTAATCTTATTCACTTTGTTTAAATTATTTAAGGAAAAACAGTTTGGGACAATAGTATGATTTAACCAGGATCTGTCTTTATATTTTTTTCTTTGATTATTATTTTACCTATACTAGGGGCTAAATGGTAGAAGCCCTTTCTTTGTGTAAAAGTGTTAGTGTTTAATATCAGTGCTGACTCTAAAAGTCTTATTTTGGCTCTATCTATCACGAATTTTATCATTTTCGTATGATTTAAGTTAAATGAATGATCGTATCCCGCACAATGGCAAAAGAGTGCATTTAGGGCGTTACCATTCCTTATATCTCTTCTATGTTCGTAAAGTCTTAGTTTCAATTTACGCTGTGTTTCACCTATGTATGCTTGTTGGAAATTGTTACATTGGATGCAATATATACCGGCGTTAGATGTGAGGGTTTTGGGAGAGTGCTTGGTAGTTTTTAATGTCTGTTTTGTTGTTGTGGAAGTTGTTTGTATGAAAGGAAAACCAAGTCAATTAAGAGTGTCGTAGATTTTTGTATTTTTGGTGTGAGTGGGAATGAAAAGATGTCCGTTTAGTAGGGAGGTATTTGTTTCATTTTTCTGTTTGTTTTTATTATAGTGTATTTTCGTAGTTTTTTTCTTTGCGTAAGAAATGAAATAGGGCGGATACTGTAATGTTTTTAAAACGTTCGTAATGGGTTGAATTTCATCATTAAGATATTGAGGGCTGCATATTCTAAAGGCACCCAAGAAAAAAAGCAATGATCATGCCGGTCTTTATTTTATCATTGTGGTGCTAGTAGTAGTGAATGTCATCGGTTTTCTGTGTGGTCTTTCTATGTACTTTGAAACTCAGATCGGTTTCTGATCTGATGAGGAGTATATCTATAAAAGCTATGGATTGGTCTTGTTTGGATTCGTGTGTGAATTTTATGGATGGTTCTACTGAATTTCATTTATTTCTAAGTTGTTCTATTTGTGCGTTTATGGAGAGGTCAAAGTTCAACGATTTGACCTTTGAGAACTCTACCAAGCTCCTCTGATAATTTTGGGTCTAAACACTTGAAATTTTAAATATAGGTTCATTGGACATGTATATAACTTAATAACTTAATTTGAGTCCAAAACAACAAATTTTAAGGGATCATAATAGAGGTCAAATTAAAAAAAAATTGACCGTTTTTTTTTTTTTTGTATTTTGCTCAACATACACCTCCAAACACCCGGACAACGCCGGGCTGAAATGCTAGTATATATATAAAAGTGAAAGTGTCTGTCTGTCTGTCTGTCTGTGTCTCTGTACATTTCCCTACACAATAACTCTGTCAATTTTCAGCCTACAGACTCGAAATGTGTATTGAAATTTAAGAAAATCTTTGTAATCTGTTTTCGGCCAGTAATTTGACTATTATTGGGTCAAAATTCAACGATTTGACCTTTGAGAAATCTACCAAACTCCTCCGACAATTTTGGGTATAAACACTTCAAATTTTAGATATGGATCTAACTTAATAACTTGATTTGAGCGCAAAACAATAAATTTTAAGGGGTCATAATAGGGGTCCAAGTAAAAAAATTGACCCGTTTTTTTTTTAGCCCAAAACAATAAATGTTAAGGCGTCATAATAGGGGTCAAAGTTACAAAATATTTTACCTCTGTGGTCTCTACCAAATTACTCAGACAATTTCTGGTCTAAACATTTGAAATTTTACATAAAGGGTATTCAGGGAAAGGGCAAGCTTTTTAATCGGTTTGGGACGAAAATTTGAGCTACCAATATATAAATGTATGTATGTGTGTTTGCATGTCTGCCTAAAACTTTTGACAGAGGTGACGGATTTTCACAAGATCAGTATCGTTTTGAAGCTCGACCGTTCAGACGAAAACTACCGAAAAATTGTCTAAAAACATTAACTTCCTCACCCTAAACTAGGCACTTTTCTACAGGGAGGGGTCGCTTTTTTCACCGATATTTTTGAAAGTCATCCCCTCTTTTCAATTGTCTAGCCTTAATTAAAACCTATGTCACTTCCGGTTTGGCGATAGTCGTAACAGCAAAGACGTCACGTTGTTCCCTGTTGTTTTCCCCCTTCGCGGTACAAGTTAGAGCCTGCCTTCCTACTACCACATTTTTTTTTTGCTCAACAACACACACCCGGGAAACGCTGGGAACCCATGCTAGTATATATATATATATATATATATATATATATATATATATATATATATATATATATATATATATATATGTGCACAGTAGCGTCCAAAACTAAGGGACAAAATTTTAAAACCGAATATTTGCTAGAAATAGCAACTGTGAAAAGCTGAAAATTTGACAACTGGTAGTCGTTATCATCCATAATAACATACTAAAATTTGAATCATTTGCAAAGGATAGAAAAAGAATTCTAACAATTATTTATTTATTTTCAAAATAGGAGCGTCCAAAAGTAAGGGACAAAACTGAGAACCAGTTGTCAAAATTTCAGCTTTTCACAGCTGTTATTTCTAACAAATATTAGGTTTGAAAATTTTGTTCCTTAGTTTTGGACGCTAGTGTATATATATATATATATATATATATATATATATATATATATATATATATATATATATATATATATATATAGTGTGTGTGTGGGGGAAGTGTAAACACAAATCACAAATACTGAGTACGTCTCGGAAATCTGATAGAAAAGTACTACAGTAAGAGAAGAAATTAGAAAAACTCTTACAGTTCTTTTGTTGCATCTCTGTCTTTTGACTTACAATAGTTTTGAAAAGAGGTGAGGCTCCACTCAAAGACAAATCCATTGTTCCTCTGTTGTTCGCGGCGTTTTATTTTTACTTCACCGATCCTAGTTTCCAGATTTAGTGGACAGAGATCAGTCTCAGGTCAAGTAGACGCAGAGAACAGTCCGCGATTCAAAGAAGCGTACAGGGAAGATCCGAACTTTTAAACCAGTACAAATACCGAAAGTTTTATACGAAGGTCGTTCCAAAAGTAAGCCTTCTATTTTTTTAACTGAAAAACGAAAACGTTGAAGAGTTACGAAATGGGAGTGGTAATATTTAAACGAGCGACCGTTTTTGCAACGGAATTTATTTTTCTACATAGTTGTCACCATTCTCAATGCACATTAGCCAAGCTTTTTTATGCATTTTTTGAAATTTACAAAGAAGCATATTGAATTTGTTTATTTCCATGACTCAGTATTAGATTGTTTGTAAAAAATAAGGTTAAAAAAGAAATTTCCATAAAGTTAGGTGAAGCAAAATGCAAAACTTTACATTAGAAGTAATTGTATTTTAATTAGAGCTACGTGTCATGATATTACGTTACAAACGAAAAATCTGAATTCACGTGTAGCGGCTATGCTTCTTAAATCTTCCTCAGCTACAACTCCTGCGTATGGTGATATTGGTTACCATTTATAAACCTGATATTGGGAAAGAAAATTTTAAAACCACGAAAACATTGTTAAACCTCCATGATTTTGTCTCGTTAGAGGGAGATTAAATAAGGTCAAATGTATTAAACTCAAGACGAATATTTTTTCAAAAGTGCTTAATACATATAAAGCTATTATATCTGAAATTATATGAGGGAACTTATGTAAGTAGGGTTTATAATTTCACTTATAACTTGTCCTCGCGTGAAAGTGCAGGACAAAAAACATTTTCTAGTACATTTGTTTAACTACTTGTTTGCGAGGATATGTAGGGAACCGTACAAATTACCTAATTAGCACGTGTGCATAATTCAACGGGTCGGTCGTGGAATGAAATGAATGAAGAAGAAAGAAACAAAAATGGCTGCCTTATCTCTTATCTCTTTATATCCCTTCAATGTGACCACTCGATATGCAAATGAGATGCTCCTGGTTGGAGATAAAAGAGGGTTGATTTTTCAGAGGGACGTTCATTTTGAAGTTGGATTTCGAAGAAATAAGTTGAATTAGCAGAAGTTCGTTTACAGTTGAGAGAAGGTGCGTTACGTATACAGAACTTTGGAAGTTGGAAGTTTGGATAACAGTGTCAACCTTACCCAGGAAATCATTGGTGTGACGGGCGGAAGAAATAACACTCAAGTTATTGAATTATAATTATCTGTCTCTTAAATTTCTCTTGATTTTTTTATGTATAAAATTTTATCTTTGTGTTTCTCATTATCTAATGAATACCCTTTAGTGAAACCTATACAAATTGTTCATTATTTCATTCTTAACACATTTCGTTTTTAGGGAATTTCAAATTATTGCATCTCAAGAAAATTATGTAAAAGTTCTTATTTTGGTATTTTAAGATTTTATAATTTTTAAAACATTACATACACTGAAATGGTTGCATAGTGGCAGTACTAAGACAAATACATATGAAGCAATAGAGACACAAAAATACCAACAGAGAGCGAAAAAAACTATTTATAGTATTAATTGTGTCTGTCACATTATTTTAGGATATTTTGATACTAATACAACAGATAATGATGGGGTTTAAAAATGGGTTTATTAATGATTTGAAAGCTTCCTTGCATACGTTGGCCATCTTTCAAACCAACGTATTGCAGGAAAACATTATTACCTACTTTTGTGCCATGTTGTAATTAGTATAAATTTCAAAAATTATAGAAAACGTAATAATAAAGAAATGAGTACAAGAAAAATAGGGTGCTTGCGTTCATAGGTGACATTTTAAACCAAGCCATTTAAGATGGAAACATTATTACGTACTTATTGTGTAATGTTGGAATTAGTATATATTCCAAAAATTATAAGAAATAATCTAATAGAAAATAATTACAGTAAAAATAGGATACTTATGTGAATTAGTTATCTTTAAAACCAACGCATTTCAGGTTAAAACATTATCTACTTACCTGTCAAAGACAAGTTATTTTTTTTACTTATATAGATAAGTTTTATATGTTTTAACTAATTTTAAATTGTTTTTCTTACAGATAAAAGTGTACAACACATTACTCTAACTAAATAACATATTACTCTAACTAAAGGCAAGATAATTTACTCTTAAATAAGAAATACGGTACTTGTACAGAATTCCATCCATATGTAAAAGCAAACCAAATCTTACCCATGATGAAAAGAAAAGTTTGTACAATAAACATTCATATAAAATCATCGAATAGTTCTATTTATTAATAAGAAATGGTGTTCTTAAAAATAATTTTAGTAATGCACTGGATGGCCTCTTTAATTGTATTTAGTGCTTTTAGTAACGCTCTGGGTGCCTCTTGAGTTTTATATTTTTTACTGCTTACTTAAAAAATAATTTTTGTTCTTGGGGTACTCTTAGAAACCTGTTTTTACTAGTGCTTTCGAGGCTTCATCAATTTTATTAAGTGCTTTCCGTAGCGCTCTGATCATTCACTGATCATTTAAAATATATGCTACTGGGGGCATAAAAACACGGTTTTAGTAGCGCTCACGGTATATTTTTTTCAGTGTTTACTTCAAAATAATTTCTCGTCTTAGGGAGTGGTGTAAAAGCTTGGTTGAAGTAGTGCTCTAAATGCCTCATTAATTTAATGCATATTAGTGATATGTAGACTTTTTAAGTTTTTTTTTTCAATGCCCACTAAAAATATTTCCTTCTCAGGGGGTGTCGTTAGAAACGTAGTTTTAGTAGTACTTTTGAGGCCTCTTTAATTTTAATTAGTGCCATCAGAAGCGCCCTGGGGGCATTCTGAGTAGTATTGTTATGTTCACTAAAAGAAAACAATTACATTTCTAGGGGAAAATCGGTTTTAGTAGTGCTTTAAAAGCCTCCCAAATTTACTGCTTTCAGTATCGTTGTGGAGGCCCTCTGACTTTTATTTATTTTCACTGCTCATTTATGAAACTGTTTTATTCAATGTACTTTGCTTGAAAGTGGTACATAAATTTAGTTTTAAAACAAATTTGTTTCAAGAGAAGGAAATAATTTTTAAAACTTTTGACAGAAATCTATAAAGCACACCTTTTTAAACATTGTTTTATTACGTATTACCCCGATCAATAATTAGAGCAATAAATTAATAATACTGTAGGACACCCGGTAAATAGTATACGTTACATAAATAGTGTTCAATTCCATAGCTGTAACAGGTGTGTGCAATAATGCTACTTGGAACGTGGTAGATGCTGAATCCAAATGTAATCAATCTTCTAAATACAGCTGATATGTGTAATCACGTTTGCGTGACACTGCTGTCCGAACTTTCACTTTCTGGTTACCACTTGACGCGTCTTCTCTCCACTCCAAAACGAACTTCTGCAACTTTAGCTTTTCTCTCCCCGAATCCGACTTTTCTCTTCTACAAATACAACTTCTCTGCTCGCAATCTAACTTCAGAATGCCCTCCTTCCCCAAATCACTCCTCTTTTATCTCCAATCAGGAGCATCTCATTTGCATACCTCGTGGTCACCCTGTAGGCATATAAAGAAACAGGGCAGCCATTTTTGTTTCTTTCTTCTTCATTATGAACACGAGGTAAGCCACACAAAAACGCGGTCGGTCGTTCTTGTTTCTTTTTTCTTCATTTACGCCACACGCCCCCCTGATCTTCGAGATCAATAGGATACTTCGTAATCCTCCATCCAAGCAGGCCGCCTCCTCTCACGTCGAGGCCTCTGGGGGACAACTTCTCAGGAGTTAACGTTTTCAGGTTCATTACAACGCGGGCCTAAGTCAGGTCGAGCAGCATCATTTGCTTCTCGGTGGCCCTCGATTTCCTCTTCTTCACTGCCCTCACTGCATACCGGCAATGTCACACGACGCAGGTCTAAGATATGCCGGGGAACGCCATTCACCATCACATTGTTCTTCGACTGCAATCCTGTTACGACCCCTCTTTTCCAACGAGTGGTACACTGTGCATTGGGAGGTTTCACCCACACCTCTTCACCTACTTTGATAGTGGCTTCTTCACTCTCAATTCCTGCTGTTTTGTTGCACGGATGCCGCCACTTATATGTGAAAACGGCCCTATGAGGCACAGTTGTCTCATCTTGTTTGGTCTTCGGCGAGATGTTATACCAAAACACCGCCTCTATGGGTGATACGTTGCTTTTTTCCGCAGCGGCTTTAATGGTGCGGTGATTCCTCTTCACTATTCCGTTGCCACTCGGCCGATACGCTGCTCTGAAAAATTGCCTTACTACCCACTTATCGCACACCCCTTTAAAGGCTTCTGATCGGAAAGCGGGGCCATTGTCCATTAAGAGTTCCTCAACCGGCCCTTTCTCCAAAAATATCTCCTTGATGACCCCTCCGATCGCCCATGCAGCTTCTGCCCTGATCTCTCTCCAGATGGCAAACCTTCCCGGTCCACAGTCGACCATCGACAGATACAATTTGTGGCGATAGTGTGTCACATCAATGGCCAATCGCTTCCAGTCCTCCGCAATGTGTTGCTCTCCTGCTTCGTGTCTGGACGATCCAGGGTCAATTGATTGGCACTCTCGACAGTTCTCCACCACCTCCCTAACCTCCTCCTCGGTGGTCTCCGGGTAAACCTCTCTGGCTAGGAATAACGTTCATTCTCGACCAAAGTGGTGCATTTCGTGTGACTCTTTGACTTCTTCCCCTGCACAGCATACCGAGGAGACCTCCTTTCCCTCCTGCAGCCAGGCCTTCTTCACGCGTGTCATCGAATCTGCCTTGTTTTTTTTCTGACGGGACCAACACAACAGATACTCTCAACTGGAATTCCGCTATCAGGTCGGTGAGCGCTCCGAGTCTGCGCTTGATCAGCATTTCCGCACACCCCTGGTCTTAACTCTCTTATTGCCAGTTACTGCCGACCGAATCCACGACGCTACCGTTACCGAATCGGTTTTGACTTCAATT
Organism: Euprymna scolopes; assembly: GCF_053919585.1. NCBI lineage: Eukaryota > Metazoa > Mollusca > Cephalopoda > Sepiida > Sepiolidae > Euprymna > Euprymna scolopes. The sequence continues at coordinate 118,853,268 of NC_136490.1, read as the reverse complement.
ATTTTCAATCCCCATTTCAGGGCCAGATTGATTCCTTTTATAGCGGCATCTAGTTCTGCTACGTTGATATGGGAGAAGTCGTTGTTTTTTCTTAGCCACGCCGCATCCTCCACAGTTACACCTCCTATCTCTAGTACGACGCCCAACGCCAGGTTACTGGCATCGCACCAAACCACACCCGCGTCTTCGTCGCTGACATACCATTTCCCTTTCACTGGGTCCTCATTCCTCACTCTCGCAATGACTTCTTGCAGCATGTTCATGACCTCCTTCGTCACACGGCCCTCCCAGCCATCAGTGCCTGTTTGTCGTTTAATAAAGCTGCATGCTATCCTGAGCCAGCCAGCGATAGGATAGTGCCCGACCAGCCTCCCGCAGACTGAGAAGAGTTCTCGCCTCGTCAACTCAGATCCGACTTCGGGTATTGCATTCCCTCGTTCGAAGACAAGGCTTTCTTTTCCATCTCGCCTTAGTTTCAACCCCAGCACCGCTCCTCCATCTAGGGACTCCGCCGGTTTTGCAGTTAACCCATACTTCTTGACATGGCTTCTTACTTTCTCTGCTGTCACCTCTGCCTCCTCCACCAGGATGTCGTCAATGTACGAACTAGTGGCCTCCTCCACTGTACAGTCTTTGCTCAGCACTGTCTTCAGCACGGCAGTCATAATTTTGGGGGCTGAACTCAGCCCAAAGCCTAACCTCGTCAGACAATACACCCGCCCCTTGTACCGGACCAGTTGGTACTGCCAGAGTTTTTCATCTACATGGATCTGCAGATATGCCGATTTCAGATCGACAATCTTAGTGGCCCGCCCCATTCTTCTCCATTTCCTCATGACCTCCTCACATACGTCGATCCCCGTTCCAGTGTGGCAGGCTACGTGTCTGTTCAATTCCCTAAAATCCAGCACGGGCCTAATCTTGTTTTTGGTAGGCTGAACAACCGCCAGTAGTGGCAACACTCCTTTTTCTTCCCCTGTCCATGGTTTCAGAATTCCTTCTTTTATCCACCTCTCCACTTCTTCCTCGAATCCTTTTCTTATTTCTCCTCGCAGGGTGTTTTCGTAGCAGCCCACCTTATTCTGTAGTTCTGGGGGCCCGGAGATCCATTTCCATTCCACCGTCCACCTCACGCCATCAAACTTCGCCAGGAAATCTTTGTCCTCAATGCAGCAAACCTCCGGTTTTGGGGTTCTGACGGTTCTATCACCTTCCACTCCTGCCATCCCCACTACGCCGAGACGTCCAAACGTCACTTGGCCCCCTCTTAACGTAGCGCCCCCCAGTCGGTTAATTGCACTCATACCTATAATCACGTCGACACCACCGACCAGATGATTCAACACTAGGGCTTGCAGTCCAATGGGCACTCCTTGCACCATTACTTCTGCTGTCGTCTCTCCTAGGCATTTCACATCCCTACCATCCACGGTCCTAATAACCCTGGTTCCGCTCCATGACCTCGCGACATTCCTCACTAACAACGTTGTAGTGCAGCCTGTGTCGACAAGGGCTATGGCTCTCTTCCCATTGACTACCACCGGTAACCGAGGCAATGTTCCATCATGCGCCATTTCCACACAGAAGGGGTAACCACTGGCGCAATAGCTCCCCTTCACTCGTTTCCCTGGTCCCGTGCAGCAACACAATAGCGGCTAATATGCCCCACTTGTCCACATCGGTAGCACGTGATCCCCGGTCTCGGCTCCTTGCAGTCCTTGATCAGATGAGGACCCTGGCACCAGAAACACTTGATGGCAGGTCTCCCCTCCTGTCGTCTCGCCAGCTGCCTCTCATTCAAGTGAGGCCTCATGCACATATTTCCACTCACAGCTGCAGCCACGATTGGGCTTTTAACATTTTTCCCTAGGACTCTGGCGTGGACCAAGAGATCGTCCACTTCCATAGAATGGATCCCCGTGATTCTCTGCATGTTCGCAGAGATTTCCTCTGGAAAGCCGTTCACTAGGTACAGCTTTACCGTCATCTCCAGGCTCCTCCCCATGTAACCAGCCAACCCTGCCAGTCTCCTGATCTCTGCCGCAAAGACGTCAACGGACTCGCCGGTCCACCTCAAACTTGACAGCTTGCCAAGTGCTTCAAATGGGCCCTCAGCGAAGGCCAATTTCAGCCTTTGCTCCACTAAGGCAAGGTCTTCCTTGTCTTTATCTCGCATCTGCTGGTAAATCGTGAGAGCTTCCCCCTCTAAGTATAGCGGCAGCAGGGTGACCACATCTTCTATCTTTTGCAGCTTCGCCACCATTTTTAATTTCTCCAGTCACTTAATCAGGTCGCCCTCCCCAGTAAAGGGTCTCAACATCTGAGTGCTCAGTCTCCACTCAGCCATGTTAATTGGCTTGATGCGCTGAAATAGCTTGTCGTTTGCGTGACACTGCTGTCCGAACTTTCACTTTCTGGTTACCACTTGACGCGTCTTCTCTCCACTCCAAAACGAACTTCTGCAACTTTAGCTTTTCTCTCCCCGAATCCGACTTTTCTCTTCTACAAATACAACTTCTCTGCTCGCAATCTAACTTCAGAATGCCCTCCTTCCCCAAATCACTCCTCTTTTATCTCCAATCAGGAGCATCTCATTTGCATACCTCGTGGTCACCCTGTAGGCATATAAAGAAACAGGGCAGCCATTTTTGTTTCTTTCTTCTTCATTATGAACACGAGGTAAGCCACACAAAAACGCGGTCGGTCGTTCTTGTTTCTTTTTTCTTCATTTACACCACATTTACTATTATAAAATCTCATGTGGAACGGTGCTAACATAGATAATCTATATATGAAAAGTGAGGACGAGTAAGAAAATTGAAATCCAAAGAAGAGATAGAGGTAAAGAAGAAATACGGAAGAGTATATTCAGATGTATATATATATATTTTTTAATTCTTACGTTTTATATCAGATTTTAATCATTTTTATACGAAAATTTTTAACTTTTCACCTTGTAGGGGAATAAAAAGAACAGCACCGGGTTACGGTGTGGGGTAAGGAGTTTTGTCTCTTGAAAAGACAGACAGAGTTTGGACACGTGCAGAGGCGGCACGAAAATTCTCCCCGGGTGAAACTATGTCGGACAAAACAGAGTAGAACTCTAGACCACGCCCCCCCCCCCACTCAGCCGGTAAACCCACTATTGAAGTGAGTAATGTTTTTATTGCGGTGTTTGATATTGCAGTTGTTACCTCGTTTTCATGTTTGTCAATAAATATTTGTTCTATTGTACTTGTGTCACTGTTAGTATTCATTTATGTTGGTAGGTAATGTGGGAACATGATGAGAACTGGCAGCCAACCGGATGGTAACGCATCCACCATGAGAGACAAAATAAAAAATCGTCGTTCGCACATGGCTCCACGCATCGCTTCCGCTTGGGAAGAAAAAAATAAGATAACCACAAAATAATTATCAACTAATGACAGAGCTCCGCGCCTAAAATAAACACCTCAAATATCACAGTCGCTGGGAGTCAGTCTGCCACTATAAAAACGAGGTATTTGAAGGAACCGAGAGGAGGGAACAGGAGATTTTCGCCCAGCTGCGTCAGTGAACGCACAGACATTCTCCCACCCGACCTAAAGAGATGAAGAAGAAAAAGAAATAAGGCACCAGTGAACTGAGGCCGACTAAGCTCTCATGTTATGGGCCAAACGTCTTCAATTCGAAACGATTCTTAATTCACACAAACCAAAGAAGGGAGAGGAGGAGAAAGACGGCGAAGACGCCGGGCTGCTAGAGCTGATGAAAGAAGACCCTCGCTTTCCAGTTACAAGTCAGGACACGCATCACCGACAGCAGGATGACCGGACTACCCTAACCCTCTCCATCGTCTAAAAGATAAGTTACATTTTACGAACATTCATTCCTTGTCAATTCATACATACTTACAAACATTTTATGAACATTCATTCCTTGTCAATTCATACATACTTACAAACATTTTCCAAACATTCATTCCTTGCCAATTCATACTTACTTACAAACATTTTATGAACATTCATTCCTTGCCAATTCATACATACTTACAAACATTTTATGAACATTCATTCCTTGCCAATTCATACATACTTACAAACATTTTATGAACATTCATTCCTTGCCAATTCATACATACTTACAAACATTTTATGAACATTCATTCCTTGCCAATTCATACATACTTACACACATTTTATGAACATTCATTCCTTGTCAATTCATACATACTTACAAACATTTTATGAACATTCATTCCTTGCCAATTCATACATACTTACAAACATTTTATGAACATTCATTCCTTGCCAATTCATATATACTTACAAACATTTTATGAACATTCATTCCTTGTCAATTCATACATACCTGCAAACATTCTACGAACAGTCATTTCCTTTGTTAAATCACATTCCATCCTACGAACACTTTGCCTCTCCTAATACAAATTGTTGGTAGTAATAAAATCGGTTCTCAACCTTCAATATTCGTCTGTCTTTATATGGAGTCAGAATCTACACACTTCCAACGTTATTCATTTCAGGTATTCTTGGTTGTGGCCTCTATGGCATCCTTCCCCCCTCATCCTTCTCATAAATACCTAGGCCATAGTAGTTATGGTTGCTCCAATAACACTCCCAATGCCAAAGAACTAGCATCAACCCACACATTCACAGTGTCCCCATCGACACACTATTCTCCACGGGCAGGGTCCTCGTTGTCAACTCTCTCTAGGGTTTCCGTCATCATCAGAGTTAGAAGAGCATCATCAGATACATCATCCCAACCTGTAGTTACTAAACTTGCCCTGCGTTTGGTGACGCCCACAGCTGCTTGGAGCCAGCCACACACTGGTAAGTGACCAATAAGTTTCCCATACAAGGAAAAAATAGTCCGCCACGTAATAACATCATACCCGTGGTCCATCCCTCAGACGTTCGGGATCCTTGCACTCTAACCCGAATTGAGCTAACTTTTCTCTGACGTGCGACGCAGATTGTATATCTTCATTGACGTACACATCGTCAATATAGGCCTATGTAGCGTCCTCAGTGGTCTTTTCCTGAGACAAAACTGCATTTACAATGGTCTTCATGATTTGCGGTGCCAAATTCAGCCCAAAGCCAAGTCGAGTAAGGCGGTATCTCTGACCCCGGAACCACATTGTCTGGAACGGCCACAATGTCTCATCCACTCGCACCTACAAATAAGCCTTCCGCAAGTCTACTATAGACACATTGGAGCCCTTCTTGGACCATTCTCTCAGCTTGCTGGCGCACACGTCAGCATCGGCAGTGTACGTCTCAATGTATCTATTGAGTTCATGATAGTCCAGCACTGGACGAACTTTTGATTTGTTATACTGGACTACCGCCATTAAGGGAATCAGACCCTTGGGTGGTCCCAGCTTGTTGGGGTAGGGGATCAGCCATCCATCCTGGATCCATGCCTCAAGCTCCTTCTCGTATTTATTACGGGCCTTGTCAGGTATCGAGTACTCTGCAATGCTATTCTTGAGTTCAGTTGGCGCCCTTCCTTCTGTCCACTTCCACGATCCAGTCCATGCTTTTTGGTGATGATCGTAGTCCACCTTAAAATCAGGCCGATCAATGTGAACTGCAGCACACACTGGGGTTTCCAAAAACCGCACAGTCCCATCTCTTCCGATAACAACTCACCCCAGTGCCTTAATAGCATCATATCCCAACAGTACATCGAATCCCAGCAAAACCCCTCGCATCACCAGCACATTAATGTCTGTGGCCACACCAGAGTCTGTGTGGACTTTGACAGTTCCGGCTCCACAGCAAGCTTGTGTATTGCCACCTATTGTGGTTACTTTGATGTTCAGCTTTGTCCAGTTTCGACACAACTTGGCACTCATGATGGTGTGTGAGCACCTGGAGTCGAGAAGAGCTGAACAAGGCACTTGGTCCACGTACACATTTATTGTCGGTTGCGCCTCAATTAAATCTTGTCCGGGGAACAGGGGCGGCGCTGACGTCCTGCCCCCTGATGCATTTCCCGCACAATTTTGGGATAAATGTCCATAACTACCACATTGGAAACAGCGTGGGCGCCCCCGCCCCTTGTTAGTACAACTTCTTGCGAAATGGCCTCGCTAGCCGCAGCAGAAACATCTCCCATTGGTCGTGGGTCTCAAACTGGGACTCTTTTCAGTATTAGTCTTGGCTTCCTGCGCCGTCATTACAACTGGTTCCCTCAGGTCGTCCTCATCTCTGATAATGGCTCGAGCGCATTCCAACAAATGTTCCATGGGCGTTACAGATACACTGGTGGAAGCCCTCAACAGTTGCTTAACATGGGTGGGAAGGCCGGCCACAAACGCATACGCCAGTGTCTGCTCTGATACTCCATTGCCAAATAGAACTGCAAGTTTCTTCAGCTCCGCGAAGAAGACATCCACGGTTTCTCCTGGCATGAGCTTCCTAGAGGCAAATGTTTCGTAGGCCGTGCAGGGATCCATGGCAAATGCCTTGTATAAAGCATTTTTTATAGAGTTAACATCAGCCTTCTCCACGGCACTAAGTTGCTGATATACACTCGGGGCGCCTCCAGCCAATCTCAGGGGAATCATGGTATGCACCCCCTTTACTTCACAGAGGTTGCAGGTCAGCTCAACCCTTTCGACCCGGTCGACAACAGAAGTGGATCCGTCGAATTCGGATATCAGTTTTAAATATAACTTTGCCCCAGTCATAGTTGTCCAGGAAAAGAGACAAAACGAAATTGCCGAAATAGCTTATGACTTTTACCTTCACCAAAGTGCATGACTTATATGACCTTCACCTTCACCGAGGTGCACGACTTGACACAAAAAAACAACTTCTTAATCAACTGCTAATGCATGCGTCACTATAACGTCCAATGACAACAACAACAACCTTCTCACTCGACCTGCCTTTTATACCACTTTCTCAATCCCTCCTCTTGCGCATGCGCCCGGATATTCCTGACAACCTCGAGACTTCCGCTTATAAAAACCCAAGTTTTGTTGTCGCGCATGCCTACACAAGGCACAAACACGTGGGCGTTTGTTTTGTTGGTAAGTACTACAGTCAGCCCTATTCCAGTTTCACTTAGAAAGAATATGTCCGGTTTAGTCTCTTGTAATTGGGTTTCAACCTCAGGAAGGTTGGAATGTAGACTCCTGATGCTGGAGAAGGAGACATGGTAGCAGGGATCTATGTTGGAAGATGGGGTTCTAGGTTTATTCGAGTTTTTTTTTCTGGAGATGCTTCATGTTGAGGTTTTGGGATTTGTGGAACAGGTCGGCATACTTGGTTAGAGCAGGATAGAGAGGGAAAGTAACAGAGAAAAAAACAGGATTTATTATTTTTTTTGTAGCACATTAAAAGGTAAAGCCGTAACAATTGCCCACTAGTATGGCATCGAGAGGCCCCACCAGAGACTACTGCATGGTCCAGAATCTATTCACCAAATGGCAATACAGCAGTCCCAGTACTTTGCGCCTGCTGATAGGACAGCCTCCTTAATGGTTAATCCAAGGTTCGGGTCCCTGACTATCAGGCGGATAACGTCAGCCCAGATGGAACGTTTACCTCAAGCACCCTTACTAGTGACATGGCCACAAAGATAGACATAGAGACAGAAAAATTTCCGACATCTCAGACTACTGTTCACCAAGTACTACCGACCTTTAAGGCAGCTTTTTCTTCACCTTTTGTCAGAAAAATCACTCATTTGAATGAGGATTGAGGGACAAAAAAGGAGAAGCGAGAGTTACTGGAGCTGCTGATAACACATCGACTGTATTATCTACTCTACATTAAGAAAAAAAAAAAAAAAAGAAGGGGGGTTGGTAACAAAGGGGCATATTAATATCTACTTAGTCCGGTGCTCAATTATCAATTCAGGACGCTTTTGAAGATAATATCCCCTCCCATATTAATAGAAGGATGTTTTTGGCGTTATCGAGTTTAAATCGTGATGCTGCAATTGCTGTTGAAACTTCTCCCACGTGTATAGTATGAATGACGGAGAACACGTGTTGTCATCTAGGCTTTAACTACCAAAAGAGGAAGAGAATTCGAAATAAACGCTCTCGAGGGGTTGAGAGGAATCTGAAAAGGGAGGTCTGCGATTGGTTGTTTTTTCATCCAATCACAGGACACCCCGTTAGTGACCCCTTAATAATTTCAATATATTTTAGTACTGATGAATCAGAAAATGACATCCGTTTCACTCAATCAGGTCATATTCTCGTGCAAGTTGATTTTTAACACGTCAGATGTTCATAAAATCGACTACAATTTTTGTGGCATTATCAGCTGATTTTTATTAGCACATATCATCATAAATATGGTTTTAAGAGAGAAAAATGTTTTGAGAACAACATATATAGATTACCCGATAAAACATCGATTACTGTAAACTGAATGGTTGGCATTAAGAAAGGTGAGTACACATAAATAGCATGTTGCTTAACCATGGTTCAAACTTCAGAGCTTGGACTTCCGTTTTTTAAAACTCCTGAAATGTTCAGCAGATAACCACAGTAGCAAGCCGTCTACGCCCCTGGGACCTTGATACCCAGTCTCCATCTCATTCAGGTCCCGATGAAAGTGCTCTCCCTGCACGTCACTTACTGGACACAGGTTCTCAGGAAACTGGTCCATATGTGAAAATTGATGCAAATGTTGCAACCTAGGTTTCTGAAAGAAGTCAGCATATTGTTGATAAGTTCAGCCTAGTTTCCGACCTTATATGAACAAATGCCTTTGACCCTTACAGTTCCGTTATAATTGATTTTGGAATTCTTGATCTCTATATATAATTTTTATAGATTTTGGAATTCTTGATCTCTGGTGAGCTGCCAAATCTGAGAACTGTAAAAGAGAAATTTTGAGCAATTATGTTTAACGAAAATGGCAATAGTACATAATTAAGCGAAGTAAAAATGTAGTGGCTCAGTCGTTTTAGAAGAACACTGGCGGCGAGCTGACTTGAATTTTGTGTTTATTATGTATTAAAAAAAAGGAAACCAGTAAAAATAAAAAGAAAAGCAATGTAACCTTGTATACTTAATAAAAAAAACACTAAATAACACTCTGAAAATAACCAAATCAAAAGAGTCGGAATAGGTGAAAAATAGAGATTTTTTCAATGTTTGAATTTTGTCTTTTTTATGGGTTCAACAGAAAAAAAACAGCCAAAGATACATGAGAAATGCATCCTAGCCTTGTGGTAATTTGAGAACTTTGTGAAAACGCCGTAAAAAAATTGTAAAAAAATTCAAATCTGACAGATCCACGTATGTGAAAAATTGAGATTTTTTCAATGTTTAAACTTTGTCTTTATTTTGGGTTAAAAGGATAGAAAGACAGTCACAAATGCATGAGAAATGCATGAGAAATGCATGTTAGGCTTTTGTTCTTAAACAAACTTTGTAATAAGCAGAAAACTAAATGCTCTGAAAACCATAAAATCTGACAGGTCCGCGTATGTAAAAAAATTAAGAATTTTTCAATTTTTTAATATTGTGTATATAATAGGTTAAAAAAAACAGACAGCCAGTCAAAACAATATCAGAAATTAATCCTACCCTTTTATCCTTATCAGACTTTGTAATAAGCAGAAAACACTAAATACTCTGAAAACAATCAAATCTGACAGGTCTGAATATGTGAAAAATTGAGTATTTTTCAAATTTTGAATTTGGTCAATATTATAGGTTCAAAAGAATGAAAGCCAGTCAAAAATACATAAGAAATGAATATTGCCAAGGCCGCTGGAAAAATGGTGGGATCTTTCTATCGATCCGGTAGATATCTCACTGCTGATGCTATTCTCCATCTATATAAGAGCCAGGTACGTCCAAGGATGGAATACTGTTGCCACATCTGGGCAGGAGCTGCTAGAAAGGACTTGTCCTGCCTTGATAGAGTTCAAAATAGACTTCGTAGCCTCGTAGGAGATGTCCTTTTCTCTTCCTTGCAACCTCTATCTCACAGAAGAGATGTTGCGAGTTTGTCTCTGGTGTATCGTTATTTTCATGGAAAGTGTTCGACTGAGCTTCAATCTATGGTCCCCCTCCTCGCCAAACTTTCACAAGAAACACTCGTCTAGCTGTAAACACTATCAATAATTCCCCCCACTCTTTATCTGTGCCTAAACCTAAACGTAGATTCCATGAACAAAGCTTCTTTCTTAGAACTGCACGCCTGTGGAATTATCTTCCGTTTTCCTGTTTTCCGGCTGACTACAATATGGTTGTGGTCAAGTCTAACATAAATAAGTTCTTGATCAGCCGTTCCATATAAGTTATCAAATTTACCAAATTTTCATTACTAATGATTACTATATTGTCCAATTTCTACTGTACACTCTTTAACCCTTATCCTTGAGTGGCCTCTTGGCCTTGATAATGTGGTGATGCCTATGTAAAAAAAAAAATAAAAAATATTAGGCGTGTATTCTTAATCAAATTTGTCATAAGCAGAACAACTCCATACTCTAAAAGCCATCAAATCTGACAGGTCCGCATATGTGAAAAATTGAGATTTTTTTCAATTTTGGAATTTTGTCTTTTGACAGCAACCCAGTCAAAAATCCATCAGAAATGCATCCTAGCCTAGTATTCTTTATCAAACTCTATAATAAGAAGGAAAACTAAATACTCTGAAAACCATCAAATGTGACGGGACCGTGTATGTTAAAAATTGAAATTTTCTCAATTTTTGAATTTTATGTATATTATGGGCTTAAAAGAAAGGAAGCATTCATAAGAAATGAATCTTAGGCTTGTATTCTAAATCAACTTTTGTAATAAGCAGAAAAACAACATACTCTGAAAACCATCAAATATGACAGGTCCGCGCGTATGTGAAAAATTGAGATATTTGAAATTTTGGATTTTTCTATATTATAGGTTCAAAAGATTGAAAACCAGTACAAAATACATAAGACATGCATCCTATACTTTTCTTCTTAATCAAAATTTGTAATAAGAAGAAAAACTAAATATCTGACAACCAGCAAATCTGACAGGTCCGCGTATGTGAAAAATTGAGATTTCTTCAACTTTTTAATTTTGTCTATATTATAAGTTCAAAAAAAAAAAAGAAAAACAGTCAAAAATACATAATAAATGCATCATTTCCTTGTATTCTGTATCAAACTTTGTAATAAGCAGAAAAACAAAATACTCTTACACGTCCGCATTTGTGAAAAATTGAGATTTTTTTTCAATTTTTGAATTTTGTTCATATTATAGGTTCAAAAGAAAGAAAACCTGTCAAAATTCATGATAAATGCTTCCTAGGTTTGTATTCTGTATTAAACTTTGTAATAAGCAGAAAAACAAAATACTCTGAAAACCAGACACCTTGACATGTCCGTTTATGTGAAAAATTGAGATTTCTTCAATTTTTTAATTTTGTCTATATTATAGGTTAAAATAAAGAAAACCAGTTAAAAATACATGATAAATGCATCCTAGCCTTGTATTCTGTATCAAACTTTGTAATAAGCAGTAAAACTAAATACTTAGACAACCACCAAATCTGATAGGTCCGCGTAGATCTGTTTCTGACTACAGTTCCCTAGGATTGGATAACAAATGTTGACAGTCCACTCGGGAATGCTTACCATGTAGTTATAATGGTAGAAATCGCCCTAAATTCTAGACCCAAAACTGAAGAGCCAGTGCTCAAAACATCCAGATATTATGAAAAGGCTAACGAGGAAGCCATCAGAGATCTTATCAGAGATGCCCCATGGGGAAATATATTTTCTCTTCCTGCTGAACAATGCGCAAATGAGATCACTGAATGGTTCAAAACAGAAATGGAAGCACATGTTCCGATGCGGAAATTTTATAGCAAGCACCACTCTCCCCAATGGTTTACTTCGACCTGCGCAACTGCCATTGCTCAAAGGCAGCATGCATACCGCAGATTTAACCGACATAAGTCCAGTTCAAACAAACAGAAGTATATAGAAGCTAGAAGTAACGTTAAGAAAGAAATAGCGACAGCTAAGAGAGAATTTACTGAAACCACTAAAAAACGCATCGAAGAACAAAAATTAGGAAATCGTGACTTCAGGAAAATCTACAGCAGTGTAGTAAATAATGGGCAATCAACAATTCTCCCACTACCAAACAATCACGAGGTTGTTTGCTCAGCAACCGACAAGGCTAATATGCTTGTCAGCCGGTTTGCCTCGAACTCCACACTGGACCCTTCCAACCATCCCCTACCTGACTTTCCTTTGCGGACAGACACCACGCTAGACGATCTAAAAATCACCCCTGCTCAGGTACACGCTATCATAGAAAGCCTTGATACTTCAAAAGCATGTGGACTTGATCTCATGCTATTAAAAAAGTGCTCAGCCGAAGTAGCTCCAGTTCTCTCCAAACTCTACAACAAATGCCTTAATGAATCATGCTTTCCGGGCTGTTGGAAAACTGCTTCTGTGGTACCAGTATTCAAGAATTCTGGCGAAAGAACTGACCCATCAAATTATCGCCCCATTAGCCTCCTCCCACTTTTCGTTAAAATATTAGAGACCATAATGAACCATGCTCTAGTCTGGCACCTTACAGATGCTAAACTTCTGACTGACAAAGAATATGGATTTAGACAAGCCCGTTCCACAGCCGACATCCTCACTGTAATCTCTGAACGTATATACCATTCACTGGACAAAGTGGGGGAGGGCAGAGCGGTAGCTGTAGATATATCTAAGGCTTTTGACAGGGTATGGCACAAGGGTCTCCTCAGGAAAATTAAATCATACGGTATCACTGGTAGAATACTTAACATAATTAAATCCTTCTTAGATAAGAGAAAAATCCAGGTTGTCCTCGATGGTCATACATCTAAACAGTGTGATATAAATGCGGAAGTGCCTCAGGGGTCTATCCTTGGACCTCTATTGTTCCTAATATTTATTAATGACCTCTCTGACAAAACTGCCTCTGAGATGACACTACACTCTATAACAGGCAAGACTGGAAAACAAATGAACACATATCTAAAGAAATATCAAAAAAAACACTAGAGGATGACCTCCAATCTGTAGTGGAATGGGGACATAAATGGATGGTCACATTCAATGCTGCCAAGACTAAACTCGTTTCCTTCAATAATTACTAAAAACCTTCTCTACCACCTATAGCAATGGCCAGTGACTCCCTGTCTGAGAGTACATCTTTCAAACTGCTTGGCCTAACGTTCACAGGAAACATGAGTTGGAACAATTATATTGAAATCATTGCAAGGGCCGCTGCGAGAAAAATAGGCTCTCTCTAGCGTGCTAGATAACTACTGACACCTGAAAGTATCCTGCACCTCTATAAGGCCACCATTCGCCCATGTACGGAGTATTGTTGTCACATTTGGGCTGGTGCATCTGCTGCTAGTCTCTCGCTCCTAGACAAGGTCCAAAGATAGTCGTCAATCTGAGAGGCCCTGAACTGGCATATAAGCTTCAGCCTCTGTCCCATCGACGAAACGTTAGATCCCTTTGCCTGTTCTACAAGTATTTTAATGGTGAATGCTCTGACGAACTGCAGACACTTGTGCCCCTACAACGTAGACACCCTCAGCAAAACCGACAGGCAGCTAAATCCCACCTCAAACAGTAGAGATCCCAAGATGTAAAAGATCTTTCTACTCCAGTAGTTTCTTCCCCAGAACCGCTAGACTCTGGAATTCAATTCCAGGTTCCTGCTTCCATAAATATACTGACATGCAGACGTTCAAGTGTAACGTGAACCGACATCTTGCTGCCCAAATCCCAACAGAGTGCCTCAGTAGTTGCTGCCCCTGATAGTAGCCCCCTATACAAAAGTGGCAATGTGCTTTGTTTAGGGTGAAAATGTAACAAAAAAAAAAAAAAAATTAAAAACTGAAAACCACAACATCTGACAGGTCTGCGTATATGAAAAATTGAGATTATATCAATTTTTGAATTTCGTCTATATTATAGGTTCAAAAAAAAGAAAACCAGTCAAAAATACATGATAAATACATCCTAGTCCTATATTCTGTATCACACTCTGTAATAAGGATAAAAACAAAATACTCTGAAAGCCACCAAATCTGACATGTCCGCGTATGTGAAAATTTGAGATTTTTTCAATTTTTGAATTTTGTCCATATTATAGGTTCAAAAAAAAGAAAACCAGTCAAAAATACATGATAAATGCTTCCTAGGTTTGTATTCCGTATAAAACTTTGTAATAAGCAGAAAAACTACATACTCTGACAACCAGACACCTTGACATGTCAGCGTATGTGAAAAATTGAGATTTTTCCAATTTTTAATTTTGTATATATTATAGGTTCAAAATAAAGAAAACCAGTAAAAATCCATAATAAATGCATCCTAGCCTTGTATTCTGTATCAAACTTTGTAATAAGCAGTAAAACTACATACTCTGACAACCAACAAATCTGACAGCTCCGCGTATGTGAAAAATGAGATTTTTTCAATTTTTGAATTTTGTATATATTATAGGTTCAAAATAAAGAAAACCAGTAAAAATCCATGATAAATGCATCCTAACCTTGTATTCTGTATTAAACTTAGTAATGAGCAGAAAAACTAAAGACTCTGCATACCACCAAATCTGACAGCTCCGTTTATGTGAAAAATTGAGATTTTTTACTTTTTTTGAATTTTGTAAATATTATAGGTTCAAAACAAAGAAAAACACTCAAAAATACATAAGAAATTCATCCTAGCCTTGTATTCTTAATAGAACTTTGTAAAAAGCAAAAACAAAAATGCACGGAACACAATCAAATCTTACAGGTCCGCGTATGTAAACATTGAGATTTTTTCAATGTTAGAATTATCAATTTATTATGTGTTAAAAATAAAGAAAACCAGTCAAAAATACATAAGAAATGCATCCTAGCCTTGTATTCTTAAAAGAAATTTGTAAAAAGAAAAAACAAAAATACACGGAACACCACCAAATCTCACAGGTCCGCGTATGCCAAAATTAAGATTTTTTCAATGTTAGAGTAATCCCTTAATTATGTGTTCAAAATAAAGACAACAAGTCAAACATACATAAGAAATGCATCCTAGCCTTTTATAAATAATAGCACATTGTAAAAAGCAAACACAAATACACGGAACATCACCAAATCTCACAGGTCCGCGTATGCAAAAATTGAGATTTTTTCGGCGTTGGAATTATCCCTTTATTATTTGTTCAAAATAAAGAAAACCAGTCTAACATACACAAGAAATGCATCCTAGCATTGTATTCTTTATAGAACTTTGGTAAAAGAAAAAAACAAAAATACACGTAAACCACCAACTCTCACAGGTCCGCGTATGCAAAAATTGAGATTTTCGTAATGTATGAATTTTCCCATTATTATGTGTTAAAAATAAAGACATCCAGTCTAAAATACACAAGAAATGCATCCTAGTCTTGTATTCTTTATAGAAATCTGAAAAAAAAAAACAAAAACAAAAATATACGGAACACCACCTAATCTCACAGGTCCGCGTATGCAAAAATTGAGATTTTTTTAATGTTGGAATTATCCCTTTGTTATGTGTTAAAAAAAAAGCACACCAATCAAAAATAGATAAGAAATGCATCCTAGCCTATTCTTTATAGAAATTTGTAAAAAGCAAAAACAAACATACACGGAACACCACCAAATCTCACAGGTCCGCGTATGAAAAAATTGAGATTTTTTCAATGTAGGAATTATTCCTTTATTATGTTTTAAAAAACAAGAACATACGGCAAACATACATGAGAAATGCATCCTAGTCTTGTATTATTTATATAACTTTGTAAAAAGCAAAAACGAAACTGCACGGAACATCATCAAATCTCACAGGTCCGCGCTTGCAAAAATTGAGATTTTTTCAATGTTGGAATTATCCCTTTATTATTTACTCAAAGTAAACAAAACCAATCTAAAAAACAAAAGAAACGCATCCTAGATTTGTATTAATAAAAGAACTTTGTTAAAAGCAAAAACGAAAATACACGGAACACCACCAACACTCACAGGTCCGCGCATGCAAAAATTCAGATTTTTTCAATGTTGTAATTCTCCTTTTATTATTTGTTACAAATAAAAAAATCCAGTCAAAAATACATAAGAAATGCATCCTTGCCTTGTATTTTTAATAGAACTTTGTTAATAGCAAAAACAACATACACAGAACACAACCAAATCTCACATGTCCGCGTTTGCCAAAATTGAGATTTTTTCAATGTTGGAATTATCCCTTTATTACGGGGTCAAAATAAAGAAAAACAGTAAAAAATACACAAGAAATGTCTCCTAGCCTTGTATTTTTAATAGAACTTTGTAAAAAGAAGACACAACAATATACGGAACACCACCAAATCTTACACATCCGCGTATGCAAAAATTGAGATTTTTTCAATGTTGGAATTATCCCTTTATTATAGGTTCAAAATAAAAAAAAACAGTCAAAAATACATAAGAAATGCCTCCTTGCCTTGTATTTTTAATAGAACTTTGTAAAAAGCAGACACAAAAATGTACGGAACACCACCAAATCTTACACGTCCGCGTATGCAAAAATTGAGATTTTTTCAATGTTGGAATTATCCCTTTATTATGGGATCAAAATAAAGAAAACCAGTCAAAAATACATCAGAAATGCCTCCTTGCCTTGTATTTTTAATTCAAGTTTGTAAAAAGCAGAAACAAAAATATACGGAACACCACCAAATCTTACACGTCCGCGTATGCAAAAATTGAGATTTTTTTCAATGTTGGAATTATCCCTTTATTATGGGGTCAAAATAAAGAAAACCAGTCAAAAATACATAAGAAATGCCTCCTTGCCTTGTATTTTAAATAGAACTTTGTAAAAAGCAGAAACAAAAATACACGCAAGACCACCAAATCTTACACGTCCGCGTATGCAAAAATTGAGCTTTTTTCAATGTTGGTATTATCCCTTTATTATGGGTTCAAAATAAAGAAAACAAGTCAAAAATACATAAGAAATGCCTCCTTGCCTTTTATTTTTAATAGAACTTTGTAAAAAGCAGAAACAAAAATACACGCAACACCACCAAATCTTTCACGTCCGCGTATGCAAAAATTGAGATTTTTTCAATGTTGGAATTATCCGTTTATTATGGGTTCAAAATAAAGAAAACCAGTCAAAAATACATAAGAAATGCCTCGTTGCCTTGTATTTTTAATAGACCTTTGTAAAAAGCAGAAACAACAATATACGGAACACCACCAAATCTTACACATCCGCGTATGCAAAAATTGAGATTTTTTCAATGTTGGAATTATCCCTTTTTTATAGGTTCAAAAAAAAGAAAACCAGTCAAAAATACAGAAGAAATGCCTCCTTGTCTTTTATTTTTATAGAACTTTGTAAAAAGCAGCAACAAAAATATACGGACTCCCACTAAATCTTACACGTCCGCGTATGCAAAAATTGACATTTTTTCAATGTTGGAATTATCCCTTTATTATGGGTTCAAAATAAAGAAAAGCAGTAAAATTACATAAGAAATGCCTCCTTGCCTTGTATTTTGAATAGACTTTTGTAAAAAGCAGAAACAACAATATACGGAACACCACCAAATCTTACACGTCTGCGTATGCAAAAATTGAGATTTTTTCAATGTTGGAATTATCCCTTTATTATGGGTTCAAAATACAGAAAAGCAGTCAAAAATACATAAGAAATGCGTCCTAGCCTTGTATTTTGAATAGACTTTTGTAAAAAGCAGAAACAACAATATACGGAACACCACCAAATCTTACACGTCTGCGTATGCAAAAATTGACATTTTTTCAATGTTGGAATTATCCCTTTATTATGGGTTCAAAATAAAGAAAAGCAGTAAAATTACATAAGAAATGCCTCCGTGCCTTGTATTTTTAATAGACCTTTGTAAAAAGCAGAAACTACAATATACAGAACACCACCAAATCTTACACGTCCGCGTATGCAAAAATTGAGATTTTTTCAATGTTGGAATTATCCCTTTATTATGGAATCAAAATAAAGAAAACCAGTAACAAATACATAAGAAATGCCTCCTAGCCTTGTATTTTAAATAGAACTTTGTAAAAAGCAGAAACTACAATATACAGAACACCACCAAATCTTACACGTCCGCGTATGCAAAAATTGAGATTTTTTTAATGTTGGAATTATCCCTTTATTATGGGATCAAAATAAAGAAAACCAGTAACAAATACATAAGAAATGCCTCCTTGCTTTGTATTTGTAATAGAACTTTGTAAAAAGTGGTAACAAAAATACACGCAAGACCACCAAATCTTACACGTCCGCGTATGCAAAAATTGAGATTTATTCAATGTTGTAATTATCCGTTTATTATGGGTTCAAAATAAAGAAAACCAGTCAAAAATACATAAGAAATGCCTCCGAGCCTTGTATTTTGAATAGATCTTTGTAAAAAGCAGAAACAACAATATACAGAACACCACCAAATCTTACACGTCCGCGTATGCAAAAATTGAGATTTATTCAATATTGGAATTATCCGTTTATTATGGGTTCAAAATAAAGAAAAGCAGTCAAAAATACATAAGAAATGCCTCGTAGCCTTCTATTTTTAATAGAACTTTGTAAAAAGCAGAAACAACAATATACGGAACACCACCAAATCTTACACGTCCGCGTATGCAAAAATTGAGCTTTTTTCAATGTTGGAATTATCCCTTTATTATGGGTTCAAAATAAAGAAAAGCAGTAAAAATTCCATAACAAATGCCTCCTAGCCTTCTATTTTTAATAGACCTTGTTAAAAAGCAGAAACAACAATATACGGAACACCACCAAATCTTACACGTCCGCGTATGCAAAAATTTAGAATTTTTCAATGTGGGAAATATGCCTCCTAGCCTGGTATTTTTAATAGACCTTGTATTTTGAATAGGAGTTTGAAAAAAGCAGAAACAAAATATACGGCACACTACAAAGCTGACACGTCCGCGTATGCAAAAATTGAGATTTTTTCAATGTTGAAATTATCCGTTTATTATGGGATCAAAATAAATAAAACCAGTAAAAAATACATAGGAAATGCCTCCTTGCCTTGTATTTTTAATTCAAGTTTGTAAAAAGCAGAAACAAAAATATACGGAACACCATCAAATCTTACACGTCCGCGTATGCAAAAATTGACATTTTTTCAATGCTGGAATTATCCCTTTATTATAGGTTCAAAAAAAAGAAAACCAGTCAAAAATACATAGGAAATGCCTCCTTGCCTTGTATTTTTAATTCAAGTTTGTAAACAGCAGAAACAAAAATATACGGAACACCATCAAATCTTACACGTCCGCGTATGCAAAAATTGAGATTTTTTTCAATGTTGGAATTATCCCTTTATTATGGGTTCAAAATAAAGAAAACCAGTCAAAAACAAATAAGAAATGCCTCGTTGCCTTGTATTTTAAATAGACCTTTGTAAAAAGCAGCAACAACAATATACGGAACACCACCAAATCTTACACGTCCGCGTATGCAAAAATTGAGATTTTTTCAATGCTGGAATTATCCCTTTATTATAGGTTCAAAAAAAAGAAAACCAGTCAAAAATACATAAGAAATGCCTCCTTGTCTTTTATTTTTATAGAACTTTGTAACAAGCATAAACAAAAATATACGGACCCCCACCAAATCTTAAACGTCCGCGTATGCAAAAATTGAGATTTTTTCAATGTTGGAATTATCCCTTTATTATGGGTTCAAAATAAAGAAAAGCAGTAACATTACATAAGAAATGCCTCCTAACCTTCTATTTTTAATAGACCTTTGTAAAAAGCAGAAACAACAATCTACGGAACACCACCAAATCTTACACGTCCGCGTATGCAAAAATTGAGCTTTTTTCAATGTTGGAATTATCCCTTTATTATGGGTTCAAAATAAAGAAAAGCAGTCAAAAATACATAACAAATGCCTCCTAGCCTTCTATTTTTAATAGACCTTTGTAAAAAGCAGAAACAACAATATACGGAACACCACCAAATCTTACACGTCCGCGTATGCAAAAATGTAGAATTTTTCAATGTGGGAAATATGCCTCCTAGCCTGGTATTTTTAATAGACCTTGTATTTTGAATAGGAGTTTGAAAAAAGCAGAAACAAAATATACGGCACACTACAAAGCTGACACGTCCGCGTATGCAAAAATTGAGATTTTTTCAATGTTGAAATTATCCGTTTATTATGGGATCAAAATAAATAAAACCAGTAAAAAATACATAGGAAATGCCTCCTTGCCTTGTATTTTTAATTCAAGTTTGTAAAAAGCAGAAACAAAAATATACGGAACACCATCAAATCTTACACGTCCGCGTATGCAAAAATTGACATTTTTTCAATGCTGGAATTATCCCTTTATTATAGGTTCAAAAAAAAGAAAACCAGTCAAAAATACATAAGAAATGCCTCCTTGCCTTGTATTTTTAATTCAAGTTTGTAAACAGCAGAAACAAAAATATACGGAACACCATCAAATCTTACACGTCCGCGTATGCAAAAATTGAGATTTTTTTCAATGTTGGAATTATCCCTTTATTATGGGTTCAAAATAAAGAAAACCAGTCAAAAACAAATAAGAAATGCCTCGTTGCCTTGTATTTTAAATAGACCTTTGTAAAAAGCAGCAACAACAATATACGGAACACCACCAAATCTTACACGTCCGCGTATGCAAAAATTGAGATTTTTTCAATGCTGGAATTATCCCTTTATTATAGGTTCAAAAAAAAGAAAACCAGTCAAAAATACATAAGAAATGCCTCCTTGTCTTTTATTTTTATAGAACTTTGTAACAAGCATAAACAAAAATATACGGACCCCCACCAAATCTTAAACGTCCGCGTATGCAAAAATTGAGATTTTTTCAATGTTGGAATTATCCCTTTATTATGGGTTCAAAATAAAGAAAAGCAGTAACATTACATAAGAAATGCCTCCTAACCTTCTATTTTTAATAGACCTTTGTAAAAAGCAGAAACAACAATCTACGGAACACCACCAAATCTTACACGTCCGCGTATGCAAAAATTGAGCTTTTTTCAATGTTGGAATTATCCCTTTATTATGGGTTCAAAATAAAGAAAAGCAGTCAAAAATACATAACAAATGCCTCCTAGCCTTCTATTTTTAATAGACCTTTGTAAAAAGCAGAAACAACAATATACGGAACACCACCAAATCTTACACGTCCGCGTATGCAAAAATTTAGAATTTTTCAATGTGGGAAATATGCCTCCTAGCCTGGTATTTTTAATAGACCTTGTATTTTGAATAGGAGTTTGAAAAAAGCAGAAACAAAATATACGGCACACTACAAAGCTGACACGTCCGCGTATGCAAAAATTGAGATTTTTTCAATGTTGAAATTATCCGTTTATTATGGGATCAAAATAAATAAAACCAGTAAAAAATACATAGGAAATGCCTCCTTGCCTTGTATTTTTAATTCAAGTTTGTAAAAAGCAGAAACAAAAATATACGGAACACCATCAAATCTTACACGTCCGCGTATGCAAAAATTGACATTTTTTCAATGCTGGAATTATCCCTTTATTATAGGTTCAAAAAAAAGAAAACCAGTCAAAAATACATAGGAAATGCCTCCTTGCCTTGTATTTTTAATTCAAGTTTGTAAACAGCAGAAACAAAAATATACGGAACACCATCAAATCTTACACGTCCGCGTATGCAAAAATTGAGATTTTTTTCAATGTTGGAATTATCCCTTTATTATGGGTTCAAAATAAAGAAAACCAGTCAAAAACAAATAAGAAATGCCTCGTTGCCTTGTATTTTAAATAGACCTTTGTAAAAAGCAGCAACAACAATATACGGAACACCACCAAATCTTACACGTCCGCGTATGCAAAAATTGAGATTTTTTCAATGCTGGAATTATCCCTTTATTATAGGTTCAAAAAAAAGAAAACCAGTCAAAAATACATAAGAAATGCCTCCTTGTCTTTTATTTTTATAGAACTTTGTAACAAGCATAAACAAAAATATACGGACCCCCACCAAATCTTAAACGTCCGCGTATGCAAAAATTGAGATTTTTTCAATGTTGGAATTATCCCTTTATTATGGGTTCAAAATAAAGAAAAGCAGTAACATTACATAAGAAATGCCTCCTAACCTTCTATTTTTAATAGACCTTTGTAAAAAGCAGAAACAACAATCTACGGAACACCACCAAATCTTACACGTCCGCGTATGCAAAAATTGAGCTTTTTTCAATGTTGGAATTATCCCTTTATTATGGGTTCAAAATAAAGAGAAGCAGTCAAAAATACATAACAAATGCCTCCTAGCCTTCTATTTTTAATAGACCTTTGTAAAAAGCAGAAACAACAATCTACGGAACACCACCAAATCTTACACGTCCGCGTATGCAAAAATTGAGATTTTTTCAATGTTGGAATTATCCCTTTATTATGGGTTCAAAATAAAGAAAAGCAGTAACATTACATAAGAAATGCCTCCTAACCTTCTATTTTTAATAGACCTTTGTAAAAAGCAGAAACAACAATATACGGAACACCACCAAATCTTACACGTCCGCGTATGCAAAAATTTAGAATTTTTCAATGTGGGAAATATGCCTCCTAGCCTGGTATTTTTAATAGACCTTGTATTTTGAATAGGAGTTTGAAAAAAGCAGAAACAAAATATACGGCACACTACAAAGCTGACACGTCCGCGTATGCAAAAATTGAGATTTTTTCAATGTTGAAATTATCCGTTTATTATGGGATCAAAATAAATAAAACCAGTAAAAAATACATAGGAAATGCCTCCTTGCCTTGTATTTTTAATTCAAGTTTGTAAAAAGCAGAAACAAAAATATACGGAACACCATCAAATCTTACACGTCCGCGTATGCAAAAATTGACATTTTTTCAATGCTGGAATTATCCCTTTATTATAGGTTCAAAAAAAAGAAAACCAGTCAAAAATACATAGGAAATGCCTCCTTGCCTTGTATTTTTAATTCAAGTTTGTAAACAGCAGAAACAAAAATATACGGAACACCATCAAATCTTACACGTCCGCGTATGCAAAAATTGAGATTTTTTTCAATGTTGGAATTATCCCTTTATTATGGGTTCAAAATAAAGAAAACCAGTCAAAAACAAATAAGAAATGCCTCGTTGCCTTGTATTTTAAATAGACCTTTGTAAAAAGCAGCAACAACAATATACGGAACACCACCAAATCTTACACGTCCGCGTATGCAAAAATTGAGATTTTTTCAATGCTGGAATTATCCCTTTATTATAGGTTCAAAAAAAAGAAAACCAGTCAAAAATACATAAGAAATGCCTCCTTGTCTTTTATTTTTATAGAACTTTGTAACAAGCATAAACAAAAATATACGGACCCCCACCAAATCTTAAACGTCCGCGTATGCAAAAATTGAGATTTTTTCAATGTTGGAATTATCCCTTTATTATGGGTTCAAAATAAAGAAAAGCAGTAACATTACATAAGAAATGCCTCCTAACCTTCTATTTTTAATAGACCTTTGTAAAAAGCAGAAACAACAATCTACGGAACACCACCAAATCTTACACGTCCGCGTATGCAAAAATTGAGATTTTTTCAATGTTGGAATTATCCCTTTATTATGGGTTCAAAATAAAGAAAAGCAGTCAAAAATACATACGAAATGCCTCCTAGCCTTCTATTTTTAATTAACCTTTGTAAAAAGCAGAAACTACAATATACAGAACACCACCAAATCTTACACGTCCGCGTATGCAAAAATTGAGATTTTTTCAATGTTGGAATTATCCCTTTATTATGGGGTCAAAATAAAGACAACCAGTAACAAATACATAAGAAATGCCTCCTTGCCTTGTATTTGTAATAGAACTTTGTAAAAAGTGGTAACAAAAATACACGCAAGACCACCAAATCTTACACGTACGCGTATGCAAAAATTGAGATTTATTCAATGTTGTAATTTTCCGTTTATTATGGGTTCAAAATAAGGAAAACCAGTCAAAAATACATAAGAAATGCCTCCTAGCCTTCTATTTTTAATAGACCTTTGTAAAAAGCAGAAACAACAATATACGGAACACCACCAAATCTTACACGTCCGCGTATGTAAAAATTGAGCTGTTTTCAATGTTGGAATTATCCCTTTATTATGGGTTCAAAATAAAGAACCCCAGTCAAAAATAAATAAGAAATGCCTCCTAGCCTTCTATTTTTAATACACCTTTGTAAAAAGCAGAAACAAAAATATACGGAACACCACCAAATCTTACACGTCTGCGTAGGCCAAAATTGAGATTTCTTCAATGTTGGAATTATCCCTTTATTATGGGTTCAAAATAAAGAAAACCAGTAACAAATACATAGGAAATGCCTCCTTGCCTTGTATTTTTAATAGAACTTTGTACAAAGTGGTAACAAAAATACACGCAAGACCAGCAAATCTTACACGTCCGCGTATGCAAAAATTGAGATTTATTCAATGTTGGAATTATCCGTTTATTATGCGTTCAAAATAAAGAAAACCAGTCAAAAATACATAAGAAATGCCTCCTTGTCTTTTATTTTTATAGAACTTTGTAAAAGCCAGAAAGAACAATATACGGAACACCACCAAATCTTACACATCCGCGTATGCAAAAATTGAGCTTTTTTCAATGTTGGAATTATCCCTTTATTATGGGGTCAAAATAATGAAAACCAGTAACAAATACATAAGAAATGCTTCCTTGCCTTGTATTTTTAATAGAACTTTGTACAAAGTGGTAACAAAAATACACGCAAGACCAGCAAATCTTACACGTCCGCGTATGCAAAAATTGAGATTTATTCAATGTTGGAATTATCCGTTTATTATGCGTTCAAAATAGAGAAAACCAGTAAAAAATACATAAGAAATGCCTCCTTGCCTCGTATTTTTAATAGAACTTTGTAAAAAGCAGAAACAAAAATATACGCAACACCACCAAAGCTGACATGTCCGCATATCCAAAAATTGAGATTTTTTCAATGTTGGAATTATCCCTTTATTATGGGGTCAAAATAAAGAAAACCAGTAAAAAATACATAAGAAATGCCTCCTTGTCTTGTATTTTAAATAGACCTTTGTAAAAAGAATCATCAAAAATACACTTAAGACCACCAAATCTTACACATCCGCGTATGTAAAAATTGAGATTTTTTCAATGTTGGAATTATCCCTTTATTATAGGGTCAAAATAAAGAAAACCAGTCAGAAATACATAAGACATACCTCCTTGCCTTGTATTTTTAATAGAACTTTGTAAAAAGCAGAAACAAAAATATACGGAACACCACTAAATCTTACACGTCCGCGTATGCAAAAATTGAAATTTTTTTTATGGTGGAATTACCCCTTTATTATTGTTAAAAATAAAGAACACCAGTCAAAAATACATTAGAAATGCCTCCTTGCCTTGTATTTTTAATAGAACTTTATAAAAAGCAGAAACAACAATATACGAAACACCACCAAATCTTACACGTCCGCGTAGGAAAAAATTGAGATTTTTTCAATGTTGGAATTATCCCTTTATTATGAGGTCAAAATTAAGATAACCAGTCAAAAATAAATAAGAAATGCCTCCTTGCCTTCTATTTTTAATTAACCTTTGTAAAAAGCAGAAACTACAATATACAGAACACCACCTAATCTTACACGTCCGCGTATGCAAAAATTGAGATTTTTTCAATGTTGGAATTATCCCTTTATTATGGGGTCAAAATAAAGACAACCAGTAACAAATACATAAGAAATGCCTCCTTGCCTTGTATTTGTAATAGAACTTTGTAAAAAGTGGTAACAAAAATACACGCAAGACCAGCAAATCTTACACGTCCGCGTATGCAAAAATTGAGATTTATTCAATATTGGAATTATCCGTTTATTATGGGTTCAAAATAAAGAAAAGCAGTCAAAAATACATAAGAATTGCCTCGTAGCCTTCTATTTTTAATAGACCTTTGTAAAAAGCAGAAACAACAATATACGGAACACCACCAAATCTTACACGTCCGCGTATGCAAAAATTGAGATTTTTTCAATGTTGGAATTATCCCTTTATTATGGGGTCAAAATAAAGACAACCAGTAACAAATACATAAGAAATGCCTCCTTGCCTTGTATTTTTAATAGAACTTTGTAAAAAGTTGTAACAAAAATATACGAAACACCAGCAAATCTTACACGTCTGCGTATGCAAAAATTGAGATTTATTCAATGTTGGAATTATCCCTTTATTATGGGGTCAAAATAATGAAAAGCAATCAAAAATACATAAGAAATGCCTCCTAGCCTGGTATTTTTAATAGACCTTTGTAAAAAGCAGAAACAACAAATACGGAACACCACCAAATCTTACACGTCCGCGTATGCAAAAATTGAGATTTTTTCAATGTTGGAATTATCCCTTTATTATGGGGTCAAAATAAAGAAAACCAGTCAATACTACATAGAAATGCCTCCTAGCCTTGTATTTTTAATAGAACTTTGTAAAAAGTAGAAACAACAATATACGCAACACCACCAAATCTTACACGTCCGCGTATGCAAAAATTGAGATTTTTTCAATGTTGGAATTATCCCTTAATTATGGGTTCAACAAAAGGAAAACAAGTCAAAAATACAGAAGAACTGCCTCCCAGCCTTCTATTTTTAATAGAACTTTGTAAAAAGCAGAAACAAAAATATACGGAACACCAGTAAATCTTACACGTCCGCGTAGGCAAAAATGGAGATTTTTTCAATATTGGATTTTTCCTTTTATTATGGGTTCAAAATAAAGAAAACCAGTCAAAAATACAGAAGAAATGCCTCCTAGCCTTCTATTTTTAATAGAAGTTTGTAAAAAGTAGAAACAAATACACGCAACACCACCAAATCTTACACGTCCGCGTATGCAAAAATTGAGATTTTTTCAATGTTGGAATTATCCCTTTAATATGGGGTCAAAATAAAGACAACCAGTCACCAATACATGAGAAATTCTTCCTAGCCTTGAATTTTTAATAGAACTGTGTAAAAAGGAGACACAACAATATACGCAACACCACCAAATCTTACACGTCCGCATATGCAAAAATTGATATATTTGCAATGTTGGAATTATCCCTTTATTATGGGTTCAAAATGAAGAAACCAAGTCAAAAATACATAAGAAATGCCTCCTAGCCTGGTATTTTGAATAGACCTTTGTAAAAAGCAGAAACAAACATATACGGAACACCACCAAATCTTACACGTCCTCATATGCAAAAATTTAGAATTTTTCAATGTTGGAATTATCCCTGTATTATGGGATCAAAATAAAGAAAACCAGTAAAGAATACATAAGAAATGCCTCCTAGCCTTCTATTTTGCATAGAACCTTGTAAAAAGTAGCAACAAAAATACACGCAACACCACCAAATCTTACACGTCCGCGTATGCAAAAATTGAGATTTTTTCAATGTTGGAATTATCCTTTATTATGGGGTCAAAATAAAGAAAACCAGTCAAAAATACATACGAAATGCCTCCTAGCCTTCTATTTTTAATAGAACTTTGTAAAAAGCAGAAACAACAATATACGGAACACCACCAAATCCTACACGTCCGCGTATGCAAAAATTTAGAATTTTTCAATGTGGGAAATATGCCTTTATTCTGAGTTCAAAATAAAGAAAACCAGTCAAAAATACATCGAAATGCCTCCTAGCCTTCTGTTTGGCATAGAACTGTGTAAACAGTAGAAACAAAAATACACGCAACACCACCAAATCTAACACGTCCGCGTATGCAAAAATTGAGATTTTTTCAATGTTGGAATTATCCCTTTATTATGGGGTCAAAATAAAGAAAACCAGTCAAAAATACATAAGAAATGCCTCCTAGTGTTGTATCTTAAATAGAACTTTGTAAAAAGCAGAAACAAAAATATACGCAACACAACCAAATCTTACACGTCCGCGTATGCAAAAATTGAGATTTTTTCAATGTTGGAATTATCCCTTTATTACGGGGGTAAAAATAAAGAAAACCAGTCAAAAATACATAAGAAATGCCTCCTAGCCTTGTATTTTGAATAGATCTTTGTAAAAAGCAGAAACAAAAATATACGGAACACCACCAAATCTTTCACGTCCGCGTATGCAAAAATTGAGATTTTTTCAATGTTGGAATTATCCTTTTATTATGGGGTCAAAATAAAGAAAACCAGTAAAAATTCATAAGAAATGCCTCCAAGCCTTGTATGTTGATAGAACTTTGTAAAAAGCTGAAAGAAAAATATACGGAACACCACCAAATCTTACACGTCCGCGTATGCAAAAATTTAGAATTTTTCAATGTTGGAAATATGCCTTTATTCTGATTTAAAAATAAAGAAAACCAGTCAAAAATACATAAGAAATGCCTCCTAGCCTTCTATTTTTAATAGAACTTTGTAAAAAGCAGAAACAAAAATATACGGAACACCACCAAATCTTACACATCCGTGTATGCAAAAATTGAGATTTTTTCAATGTTGGAATTATCCGTTTATTATAGGGTCAAAATAAAGAAAACCAGTCAAAAATACATAAGAAATGACTCCTAGCCTTGTATTTTCAATAGAATTTGTAAACAGCAGAAACAAAAATATACGGAACACCACCAAATCTTACACGTCCGTTTATGCAAAAATTGACATTTTTTCAATGTTGGAATTATCCGTTTATTATGGGGTCAAAATAAAGAAAAGCAGTCAAAAATACATACGAAATGCCTCCTAGCCTTCTATTTTTAATTAACCTTTGTAAAAAGCAGAAACTACAATATACAGAACACCACCATAATAAAGAAAACCAGTCAAAAATACATAAGAAATCTCTCCTTGCCTTGTATTTTTAATAGAACTTTGTAAAAAGCAGAAAAAAAAAATATACGGAACACCACCAAATCTTACACGTCCGCGTATGCAAAAATTGAGATTTTTTCAATGTTGGAATTATCCCTGTATTATGGGGTCAAAATAAAGAAAACCAGTCAAAAATACATAAGAAATGCCTCCTAGCCTGCTATTTTAAATAGAACTTTGTAAAAAGCAAAAACAAAAATATATGGAACACCACCAAATCTTACACGTCCGCGTATGCAAAAATTGAGATTTTTTCAATGTTGGAATTATCCCTTTATTATGGGTTAAAATAAAAAAAAACAGTCAAAAATACATAGAAATGCCTCCTAGTGTTGTATGTTTAATAGAACTTTGTAAAAAGCAGAAACAAATATATACGCACCACCACCAAATCTTACACGTCCGCGTATGCAAAAATTGAGATTCGTTCAATGTTGGAATTATCCCTTTATTATGGGGTCAAAATAAAGAAAACCAGTCAAAAATACACAAGAAATGCCTCCTAGCCTTGTATGTTGATAGAACTTTGTAAAAAGCAGAAACAAAAATATACGGAACACCACCAAATCTTACACATCAGCGTATGCAAAAATTGAGATATTTCCATGTTGGAATTATCCCTTTATTATGGGGTCAAAATAAAGAAAAACAGTACAAATATACATAAGAAATACCTCCTAGCCTTCTATTTTTGATAGAACTTTGTAAAAAGCAGAAACAAAAATATACGGAACACCACCAAATCTTACACGTCCGCGTATGCAAAAATTTAGAATTTTTCAATGTTGGAAATATGCCTTTATTCTGAGTTCAAAATAAAGAAAACCAGTCAAAACTACATAGAAATGCTTCATAGCCTTCTGTTTTGCATAGAACTGTGTAAAGAGTAGAAACAAAAATACACGCAACACAACCAAATCTAACACGTCCGCGTATGCAAAAATTGAGATTGTTTCAATGTTGGAATTATTCCTTTATTATAGGGTCAAAATAAAGAAAACTAACCAAAAATACATGAGCATAAACAACAATATACGGAACACCACCAAATCTTACACATACGCGTATGCAAAAATTGAGATTTTTTCAATGTTGGAATTACTCCTTTATTATGGGGGTCAAAATAAAGAAACCCAGTCAAAAATACATAAGAAATGCCTCCTAGTCTTGTATTTAAAATAGAACTTTGTAAAAAGCAGAAACAAAAATATACGGAACACCACCAAATCTTACACGTCCGCGTATGCTTAAATTGAGATTTTTTCAATGTTGGAATTATCCCTTTATTATGGGGTCAAAATAAAGAAAACCAGTAAAAATGCGTAAGAAATGCCTCCTAGCCTTGTATGTTGATAGGACTTTGTAAAAAGCAGAAACAAAAATATACGGAACACCACCAAATCTTACACATCAGCGTATGCAAAAATTGAGATATTTCAATGTTGGAATTATCCCTATATTATGGGGTCAAAATAAAGAAAAGCAGTCAAAAATACATAAAACATAACTCCTAGCCTTCTATTTTTGATAGAAACTAATAAAAAGCAGAAACAAAAATATACGGAAGACCACCAAATCTTACACGTCCGCGTATGCAAAAATTGAGATTTTTTCAATGTTGGAATTATCCTTTATTATGGGGTCAAAAAAAAGAAAACCAGTCAAAAATACATACAGAATGCCTCCTAGCCTTCTTTTTTTAATAGAACTTTTTAAAAAGCAGAAACAACAATATACGGAACACCACAAAATCTTACACGTCCGCGTATGCAAAAATTGAGATTTTTTCAATGTTGGAATTATCCCTTTATTATGGGTTCAAAATAAAGAAAACCAGTCAAAAATACATAAGAAATGCCTCCTAGCCTTGTATGTTGATAGAACTTTGTAAAAAGCAGAAACAAAAATATACGGAACACCACCAAATCTTACACGTCCGCGTATGCAAAAATTGAGATTTTTTCAATGTTGGAATTATCCTTTATTATGGGGTCAAAATAAAGAAAACCAGTCAAAAATACATACGAAATGCCTCCTAGCCTTCTATTTTTAATAGAACTTTGTAAAAAGCAGAAACAACAATATACGGAACACCACCAAATCTTACACATCCGCTTATGCAAAAATTTAGAATTTTTCAATGTTGGAAATATGCCTTTATTCTGAGTTCAAAATAAAGAAACCCAGTCAAAAATACATAGAAATGCCTCCTAGCCTTCTGTTTGGCATAGAACTGTGTAAACAGTAGAAACAAAAATACACGCAACACCACCAAATCTAACACGTCCGCGTATGCAAAAATTGAGATTTTTCAATGTTGTAATTATCCCTTTATTATGGGTTCAAAATAAAGAAAACCAGTCAAAAATACATAAGAAATGCCTCCTAGTGTTGTATCTTAAATAGAACTTTGTAAAAAGCAGAAACAAAAATATACGCAACACAACCAAATCTTACACGTCCGCGTATGCAAAAATTGAGATTTTTTCAATGTTGGAATTATCCCTTTATTACGGGGGTCAAAATAAAGAAAACCAGTCAAAAATACATAAGAAATGCCTCCTAGCCTTGTATTTTGAATAGATCTTTGTAAAAAGCAGAAACAAAAATATACGGAACACCACCAAATCTTTCACGTCCGCGTATGCAAAAATTGAGATTTTTTCAATGTTGGAATTATCCTTTTATTATGGGGTCAAAATAAAGAAAACCAGTAAAAATTCATAAGAAATGCCTCCTTGCCTTGTATGTTGATAGAACTTTGTAAAAAGCAGAAACAAAAATATACGGAACACCACCAAATCTTACACATCCGTGTATGCAAAAATTGAGATTTTTTCAATGTTGGAATTATCCCTTTATTATGGGGTCAAAATAAAGAAAACCAGTCAAAAATACATAAGAAATGTCTCCTTGCCTTGTATTTTGAATAGTACTTTGTAAAAAGCTGAAAGAAAAATATACGGAACACCACCAAATCTTACACGTCCGCGTATGCAAAAATTTAGAATTTTTCAATGTTGGAAATATGCCTTTATTCTGATTTAAAAATAAAGAAAACCAGTCAAAAATACATAAGAAATGCCTCCTAGCCTTGTATTTTTAATAGAACTTTGTAAAAAGCAGAAACAAAAATATACGGAGCACCACCAAATCTTACACATACACGTATGCAAAAATTGAGATATTTCAATGTTGGAATTATCCCTTTATTATGGGGTCAAAATAAAGAAAACCAGTGAAAAATACATAAGAAATAACTCCTAGCCTTCTATTTTTAATAGAACTTTGTAAAAAGCAGAAACAAAAATATACGGAACACCACCAAATCTTACACATCCGTGTATGCAAAAATTGAGATTTTTTCAATGTTGGAATTATCCGTTTATTATAGGGTCAAAATAAAGAAAACCAGTCAAAAATACATAAGAAATGACTCCTAGCCTTGTATTTTCAATAGAATTTGTAAACAGCAGAAACAAAAATATACGGAACACCACCAAATCTTACACGTCCGTTTATGCAAAAATTGACATTTTTTCAATGTTGGAATTATCCGTTTATTATGGGGTCAAAATAAAGAAAACCAGTCAAAAATACATAAGAAATCTCTCCTTGCCTTGTATTTTTAATAGAACTTTGTAAAAAGCAGAAACAAAAATATACGGAACACCACCAAATCTTACACGTCCGCGTATGCAAAAATTGAGATTTTTTCAATGTTGGAATTATCCCTGTATTATGGGGTCAAAATAAAGAAAACCAGTCAAAAATACATAAGAAATGCCTCCTAGCCTTCTATTTTAAATAGAACTTTGTAAAAAGCAAAAACAAAAATATATGGAACACCACCAATTCTTACACGTCCGCGTATGCAAAAATTGAGATTTTTTCAATGTTGGAATTATCCGTTTATTATGGGTTAAAATAAAAAAAAACAGTCAAAAATACATAGAAATGCCTCCTAGCCTTGTATGTTGATAGAACTTTGTAAAAAGCAGAAACAAAAATATACGGAACACCACCAAATCTTACACATCAGCGTATGCAAAAATTGAGATATTTCCATGTTGGAATTATCCCTTTATTATGGGTCAAAATAAAGAAAAACAGTACAAATATACATAAGAAATACCTCCTAGCCTTCTATTTTTGATAGAACTTTGTAAAAAGCAGAAACAAAAATATACGGAACACCACCAAATCTTACACGTCCGCGTATGCAAAAATTTAGAATTTTTCAATGTTGGAAATATGCCTTTATTCTGAGTTCAAAATAAAGAAAACCAGTCAAAACTACATAGAAATGCTTCATAGCCTTCTGTTTTGCATAGAACTGTGTAAAGAGTAGAAACAAAAATACACGCAACACAACCAAATCTAACACGTCCGCGTATGCAAAAATTGAGATTATTTCAATGTTGGAATTATTCCTTTATTATAGGGTCAAAATAAAGCAAACTAACCAAAAATACATGAGCATAAACAACAATATACGGAACACCACCAAATCTTACACATACGCGTATGCAAAAATTGAGATTTTTTCAATGTTGGAATTATCCCTTTATTATGGGGGTCAAAATAAAGAAACCCAGTCAAAAATACATAAGAAATGCCTCCTAGTCTTGTATTTAAAATAGAACTTTGTAAAAAGCAGAAACAAAAATATACGGAACACCACCAAATCTTACACGTCCGCGTATGCTTAAATTGAGATTTTTTCAATGTTGGAATTATCCCTTTATTATGGGGTCAAAATAAAGAAAACCAGTAAAAATGCGTAAGAAATGCCTCCTAGCCTTGTATGTTGATAGGACTTTGTAAAAAGCAGAAACAAAAATATACGGAACACCACCAAATCTTACACATCAGCGTATGCAAAAATTGAGATATTTCAATGTTGGAATTATCCCTATATTATGGGGTCAAAATAAAGAAAAGCAGTCAAAAATACATAAAACATAACTCCTAGCCTTCTATTTTTGATAGAAACTAATAAAAAGCAGAAAAAAAAATATACGGAAGACCACCAAATCTTACACGTCCGCGTATGCAAAAATTGAGATTTTTTCAATGTTGGAATTATCCTTTATTATGGGGTCAAAAAAAAGAAAACCAGTCAAAAATACATACAGAATGCCTCCTAGCCTTCTTTTTTTAATAGAACTTTGTAAAAAGCAGAAACAACAATATACGGAACACCACAAAATCTTACACGTCCGCGTATGCAAAAATTGAGATTTTTTCAACGTTGGAATTATCCCTTTATTATGGGTTCAAAATCAAAAGAAACAGGAAAAATACATACGAAATGCCTCCTAGCATTGTATTTTTAATAGAACTTTGTAAAAAGCAGAAACAAAGATATACGCAACACCACCAAATCTTACACGTCCGCGTATGCAAAAATTGAGATTTTTTCAATGTTTGAATTATCCCTTTATTATGGGGTCAAAATAAAGAAAACCAGTCAAAAATACATCAGAAATGTCACCTTTCCTTCTATTTTTAATAGAACTTTGTAAAAAGCAAAACAAAAATATACGGAACACCACCACATCTTACACGTCAGCGTATGCAAAAATTGAGATTTTTTCAATGTTGGAATTATCCCTTTATTATGGGGCCAAAATAAAGACAACCAGTAAAAAATACATAAGAAATGCCTCCCAGCCTTCTTTTTTTAAAAGAACTTTGTAAAAAGCAGAAACAAAACTATATGGAACACCACCAAATCTTACACGTCCGCGTATGCAAAAATTGAGATTTTTTCAATGTTGGAATTATCCCTTTATTATGGGTTAAAAATCAAAAGAAACAGGAAAAATACATACGAAATGCCTCCTAGCATTGTATTTTTAATAGAACTTTGTAAAAAGCAGAAACAAAGATATACGCAACACCACCAAATCTTACACGTCCGCGTATGCAAAAATTGAGATGTTTACAATGTAGGAATTATCCTTTTATTATGGGTTCCAAATAAAGAAAGCCGTCAAAAATACATAAGAAATGCCTCCTTGCCTTGTATTTTTAATAGTACTTTGTAAAAAGCAGAAATAGAAATATACGGAACACCACCAAATCTTACACATCCGCGTATGCAAAAATTGAGATATTTCAATATTGTAATTATCCCTTTATAATGGATTCAAAACAAAGAAAACCAGTAAAGAATACATAAGAAATGCCTCCTAGCCTTCTATTTTTGATAGAACTTTGTAAAAAGCAAAAACAAAAATATATGGAACACCACCAAATCTTACACGTCCGCGTATGCAAAAATTGAGATTTTTTCAATGTTGGAATTATCCCTGTATTATGGGGTCAAAATAAAGAAAACAAGTCAAAAATACATCAGAAATGTCTCCTTGCCTTCTATTTTTAATAAAACATATTAAAAAGCAGAAACAAAAATATACGGAACACGACCACATCTTACAAGTCCGCGTATGCAAAAATTGAGATTTTTTCAATGTTTGAATTATCCTTTTATTATGGGGTCAAAATAAAGAAAACCAGTCAAAAATACATAAGAAATGCCTCCGTGCCTTGAATTTAGAGTAAAACTTTGTAAAAAGAAAAAATAAAAATATACGGAACACCACCAAATCTTACACGTTAGCGTATGCAAAAATTGAGATTTTTTCAATGTTGAAATTATCCCTTTATTATAGGGTCAAAATAAAGAAAACCAGTCAAAAATACATCAGAAATGTCACCTTGCCTTCTATTTTTAATAGAACTTTGTAAAAAGCAGAAACAACAATATACGGAACACCACCACATCTTACAAGTCAGTGTATGCAAAAATTGAGATTTTTTCACTGTTGGAATTATCCCTTTATTATGGGTTCAAAATAAAAAAAAACAGTAAAAATACATACGAAATGCCTCCTCGCATTGTATTTTTAATAGTACTTTGTAAAAAGCAGAAACAAAAATATACGCAACACCACCAAATCTTACACGTCCGCATCTGCAAAAATTGAGATTTTTACAATGTAGGAATTATCCTTTTATTATGGGTTAAAAATAAAGAAATCCAGTCAAAAATACATTAGAAATGCCTCCTAGCCTTGTATTTCTAATGGAACTTTGTAAAAAGCAGAAATAGAAATATACGGAACACCACCAAATCTTACACGTCCGCGTATGCAAAAATTGAGATATTTTAATGTTGGAATTATCCCTTTATAATGGATTCAAAATAAAGAAACCCAGGCAAGAATACATAAGCAATGCCTCCTAGCCTTCTATTTTTGATAGAACGTTGTAAAAAGCAAAAACAAAAATATATGGAACACCACCAAATCTTACACGTCCGCATCTGCAAAAATTGAGATGTTTTCAATGTTGGAATTATCCCTTTATTATGGGTTCAAAATAAAGAAAACCAGTCAAAAATACATAAGAAATGCTTCCGAGCCTTGTATTTGTAATAGAACTTTGTAAAAAGCATATACAAAAATATACGGAACACCACCAGATCTTACACGTCAGCCTATGCAAAAATTGAGATTTTTTCAATGTTGGAATTATCCCTTTATTATGGGGTCAAAACAAAGAACACCAGTCAAAAATACATAAGGAATTCCTCCTAGCCTTGTATTATTAATAGAACTTGTAAAAAGCAGAAACAAATATATACGGAACACCACCAGATCTTACACGTCAGCGTATGCAAAAATTGAGATGTTTACAATGTAGGAATTATGCCTTTATTATGGGTTCAAAATAAAGAAAACCAGGCAAAAATACATAAGAAATGCCTCCGTGCCTTGTATTTTTAATAGAACTTTGTAAAAAGCAGAAACAAATATATACGGAACACCACCAGATCTTACATGTCAGCGTATGCAAAAATTGAGATTTTTTCAATGTTGGAATTATCCCTTTATTATGGGTTCAAAATAAAGAACACCAGTCAAAAACACATAAGGAATTCCACCTAGCTTTGTATTATTAATAGAACTTGTAAAAAGCAGAAATCAATATATACGGAACACCACCAGATCTTACACGTCAGCGTATGCAAAAATTGAGATTTTTTCAATGTTGGAATTATCCCTTTATGATGGGTTCACAATAAAGAAAACCAGTCAAAAATACATAAGAAATGCCTCATTGCCTTTTGTTTTTAATAGAACTTTGTAAAAAGCATAAACAAAAATATACGGAACACCACTAATCTTACACGTCAGCGTATGCAAAAATTGAAATTTTTACAATGTTGGAATTATCCCTTAATTATGGGGTCAAAATAAAGAAAACCAGTCAAAAATACATAAGAAATGCCTCCTTGCCTTTTATTTGTAATAGACCTTTGTAAAAAGCATAAACAAAAATATACGGAACACCACCAAATCTTACACGTCCGCGTATGCACAAATTGAGATGTTTTCAATATTTGAATTATCCCTTTATTTGGGGTCGAAATAAAGAAAACCAGTCAAAAATACATCAGAAATGTCTCCTTGCCTTCTATTTTTAATAAAATATTGTAAAAAGCAGAAAAAAAAATATATGGAACACGACCACATCTTACAAGTCCGCGTATGCAAAAATTGAGATTTTTTAATGTTGGAATTATCCCTTTATTATGGGGTCAAAATAAAGAAAACCAGTCAAAAATACATAAGAAATGCCTCCCAGCCTTGTATTTTTAATAGAACTTTGTAAAAAGCAGAAACAAAAATATACGGAGCACCACCAAATCTTACACGTCAGCGTATGCAAAAATTGAGATATTTTCAATGTTGGAATTATCCCTTAATGATGGGGTCAAAATAAAGAAAACCAGTCAAACATACATAAGAAATGCCTCCTTGCCTTTTATTTTTAATAGAACTTTGTAAAAAGCAGAAAAAAAATAAACAGAACACCACCAAATCTTACACGTCCGCGTATGCAAAAATTGAGATGTTTTCAATGTTTGAATTATCCCTTTATTATGGGGTCAAAATAAAGAAAACCAGTCAAATATACATAAGAAATGCCTCCCAGCCTTGTATTTGTAATAGAACTTTGTAAAAAGCAAAAACAAAAATATATGGCACACCACCAAATCTTACATGTCCGCGTCTGCAAAAATTGAGATTTTTTCAATGTTTGAATTATCCCTTTATTATGGGGTCAATATAAAGAAAATCAGTCAAAAATACATAAGAAATGCCTCCTAGCCTTGTATTTTTAATAAAACTTTGTAAAAAGCATAAACAAAAATATACGGAACACCACCAGATCTTACACGCACGCGTATGCAAACATTGAGATTTTTTCAATGTTGGAATTATCCCTTTATTATGTGGTAAAAATAAAGAAAACTAGTCAAAAATACATAAGAAATGCCTCCTAGCCTTGTATTTTTAATAGAACTTTGTAAAAAGCAGAAACAATAATATACGGAACACCACCCAAATCTTACACGTCCGTGTATGCAAAAATTGAGATTCGTTCAATGTTGGAATTATCCCTTTAATGTGGGATCAAAATAAAGAAAACCCGTCAAAAATACACAAGAAATGCCTCCTAGCCTTGTATTTTTAATAGAACTTTGTAAAAAGCAGAAACAAAAATATATGTAGCACCACCAAATCTTACACGTCAGCGTATGCAAAAATTTAGATTTTTTCAATGTTGGAATTATCCCTTAATTATGGGGTCAAAATAAAGAAACCCAGTCACAAATACATAAGAAATGCCTCCTTGCCTTCTATTTTTAATAGAACTTTGTAAAAAGCAGAAAACAAATAAACAGAACACCACCAAATCTTACACGTCCGCGTATGCAAAAATTGAGATTTTTTCAATGTTGGAATGATCCCTTTCTTATGGGGTCAAAATAAGAAAACCAGTCAAAAATACATAAGAAATGCCTCCTAGTCTTGTATTTTTAATAGAACTTTGTAAAAAGCAGAAACAAAAATATACGGAACACCACAAAATCTTTCACGTCAGCGTATGCAAAAATTGAGATTTTTTCAATGTTGGAATTATCCCTTAATTATGGGGTCAAAATAAAGAAAACCAGTCAAAAATACATCAGAAATGTCTCCTTGCCTTTTATTTTTAATAGAACTTTGTAAAATGCAGAAAAAAACATATACAGAACACCACCACATCTTACACGTCCGCGTATGCAAAAATTGAGTTCTTTCCAATGTTGGAATAATCCCTTTATTATGGGTTCAAAATAAAGAAAACCAGTCAAAAATACATAAGAAATGCCTCCTAGCCTTGTATTTTGAATAGATCTTTGTAAAAAGCAAAAACAAAAATATACGGAACACCACCAAATCTTACACGTCCGCGTATGCAAAAATTGAGATTTTTTCAATGTTGGAATTATCCCTTTATTATGGGGTCAAAATAAAGCAAACAAGTCAAAAATACATAAGAAATGCCTCCTAGCCTTGTATTTTGAATAGAACTTTGTAAAAAGCAGAAACAATAATATACGGAACACCACAAAATCTTACACGTCCGTGTATGCAAAAATTGAGATTCGTTCAATGTTGGAATTATCCCTTTAATGTGGGATCAAAATAAAGAAAACCCGTCAAAAATACATAAGAAATGCCTCCTAGCCTTTTATTTTTAATAGAACTTTGTAAAAAGCAGAAACAAAAATATATGGAACACCACCACATCTGACACGTCCGCATATGCAAAAATTGAGATTTTTTCAATGTTGGAATTATCCCATTTTTATGGGGTCAAAATAAAGAAAACCAGTCAAAAATACATAAGAAATGCCTCCTAGCCTTCTTTTTTTAAAAGAACTTTGTAAAAAGCAGAAACAAAACTATATTGAACACCAGCAAATCTTACACGTCCGCGTATGCAAAAATTGAGATTTTTTCAATGTTGGAATTATCCCCTTATTATGGGTTCAAAATAAAAAAAAACAGTAAAAATACATACGAAATGCCTCCTAGCATTGTATTTTTAATAGAACTTTTTAAAAAGCAGAAACAAAAATATACGCAACACCACCAAATCTTACACGTCCGCGTATGCAAAAATTGAGATGTTTACAATGTAGGAATTATCCCTTTATTATGGGTTCAAAATAAAGAAAACCAGTAAAGAATACATAAGAAATGCCTCCTAGCCTTCTATTTTTGATAGAACTTTGTAAAAAGCAAAAACAAAAATATATGGAACACCACCAAATCTTACACGTCCGCGTATGCAAAAATTGAGATTTTTTCAATGTTGGAATTATCCCTTTATTATGGGGTCAATATAAAGAAAACAAGTCCGACATACATAAGAAATGTCTCCTAGCCTTGTATTTTTAATAGTACTTTGTAAAAAGCAGAAACAAAAATATACGGAACACCACCAAATCTTACACGTCCGCGTATGCCAAAATTGAGATTTTTTCAATGTTGGAATTATCCCTTTATTATGGGGTCAAAATAAAGAAAACAACTCAAAAATACATCAGAAATGTCTCCGTGCCTTCTATGTTTAATAGAACTTGTAAAATGCAGAAAAAAAAATATACGGAACACCACCACATCTTACACGTCCGCGTATGCAAAAATTGAGATGTTTCCAATGTTTGAATTATCCCTTTATTATGGGATCAAAATAAAGACAACCAGTCAAAAATACATCAGAAATGTCTCCTTGCCTCCTATTTTTAATAAAACTTGGTAAAAAGCAGAAACAAAAATATACGGAACACGACCACATCTTACAAGTCCGCGTATGCAAAAATTGAGATTTTTTCAATGTTGGAATTATCCCTTTATTATGGGGTCAATATAAAGAAAACAAGTCAGACATACATAAGAAATGTCTCCTAGCCTTGTATTTTTAATAGTACTTTGTAAAAAGCAGAAACAAAAATATACGGAACACCACCAAATCTTACACGTCCGTTTATGCAAAAATTGACATTTTTTCAATGTTTGAATTATCCCTTTATTATGGGTTCAAAATAAAGACAACCAGTAAAAAATACATAAGAAATGCCTCCTAGCCTTCTTTTTTTAAAAGAACTTTGTAAAAAGCAGAAACAAAGATATACGCAACACCTTCAAATCTTACACGTCCGCGTATGCAAAAATTGAGATGTTTACAATGTAGGAATTATCCTTTTATTATGGGTTCCAAATAAAGAAAGCCGTCAAAAATACATAAGAAATGCCTCCTTACCTTGTATTTTTAATAGAACTTTGTAAAAAGCAGACATAGAAATATACGGAACACCACCAAATCTTACACATCCGCGTATGCAAAAATTGAGATATTTCAATGTTGGAATTATCCCTTTATAATGGATTCAAAATAAAGAAAACCAGTAAAGAATACATAAGAAATGCCTCCTAGCCTTCTATTTTTGATAGAACTTTGTAAAAAGCAAAAACAAAAATATATGGAACACCACCAAATCTTACACGTCCGCGTATGCAAAAATTGAGATTTTTTCAATGTTGGAATTATCCCTGTATTATGGGGTCAATATAAAGAAAACAAGTCAGAAATACATAAGAAATGTCTCCTAGCCTTGTATTTTTAATAGTACTTTGTAAAAAGCAGAAACAAAAATATACGGAACACCACCAAATCTTACACGTCCGCGTATGCAAAAATTGAGATTTTTTCAATGTTGGAATTATCCCTTTATTATGGGGTCAAAATAAAGAAAACAACTCAAAAATACATCAGAAATGTCTCCGTGCCTTCTATTTTTAATAGAACTCAGTAAAATGCAGAAAAAAAAATATACGGAACACCACCACATCTTACACGTCCGCGTATGCAAAAATTGAGATTTTTTCAATGTTGGAATTATCCATTTATTATGGGTTCAAAATAAAGAAAACCAGTCAAAAATACATAAGAAATGCCTCCTAGCCTTTTATTTTATATAGAACTTTGTAAAAAGCACAAACAAAAATATACGGAACACCACCAAATCTTACACGTCCGCGTATGCAAAAATTGAGATTTTTTCAATGTTGGAATTATCCCTTTATTATGGGGTCAAAATAAAGAAAACCAGTCGAAAATACATAAGAAATGCCTCCTTGCCTTTTATTTTACATGACCTTTGTAAAAAGCATAAACAAAAATATACGGAACACCACCAAATCTTTCACGTCCGCGTATGCATAAATTGAGATATTTCAATGTTGGAATTATCCCTTTATTATGGGGTCAAAATAAAGAAAACCAGTCAAATGTCACCTTGCCTTCTATTTTTAATAGAACTTTGTAAAAAGCAGAAACAAAAATATACGGAACACCAC
Organism: Euprymna scolopes; assembly: GCF_053919585.1. Lineage (NCBI taxonomy): Eukaryota > Metazoa > Mollusca > Cephalopoda > Sepiida > Sepiolidae > Euprymna > Euprymna scolopes. The sequence continues at coordinate 118,811,060 of NC_136490.1, read as the reverse complement.
CACATCTTACACATCCGCGTATGCAAAAAGTGAGATATTTCAATGTTGGAATTATCCCTTTATTATGGGGTCAAAATAAAGAAAACCAGTCAAAAATACATAAGAAATGCCTCCTAGCCTTTTATTTTTAATAGAACTTTGTAAAAAGCAGAAACAAAAATATACGGAACACCACCACATCTTACACATCCGCGTATGCAAAAAGTGAGATATTTCAATGTTGGAATTATCCCTTTATTATGGTGTCAAAATAAAGAAAACCAGTCAAAAATACATAAGAAATGCCTCCTAGCCTTGTATTTTTAATAGAACTTTGTAAAAAGCAGAAACAAAAATATACGGAACACCACCAAATCTTACACGTCCGCGTATGCAAAAATTGAGATTTTTTCAATGTTGGAATTATCCCTTTATTATGGGGTCAAAATAAAGAAAACCAGTCAAATGTCACCTTGCCTTCTATTTTTAATAGAACTTTGTAAAAAGCAGAAACAAAAATATACGGAACACCACCACATCTTACACATCCGCGTATGTAAAAATTGAGATTTTTCCAATGTTGGAATTATCCCCTTATTATGGGTTAAAAATAAAAAAAAAAACAGTAAAAATACATACGAAATGCCTCCTAGCATTGTATTTTTAATGGAACTTTGTAAAAAGCAGAAACAAAAATATACGCAACATCACCAAATCTTCCACGTCTGCGTATGCAAAAATTGAGATGTTTACAATGTAGGAATTATCCTTTTATTATGGGTTCAAAATAAAGAAAACCAGTCAAAAATACATAAGAAATGCCTCCTTGCCTGGTATTTTTAATAGAACTTTGTAAAAAGCAGAAATAGAAATATACGGAACACCACCAAATCTTACACATCCGCGTATGCAAAAATTGAGATATTTCAATGTTGGAATTATCCCTTTATAATGGATTCAAAATAAAGAAAACCAGTAAAGAATACATAAGAAATGCCTCCTAGCCTTCTATATTTGATAGAACTTTGTAAAAAGCAAAAACAAAAATATATGGAACACCACAAAATCTTACACGTCCGCGTATGCAAAAATTGAGATTTTTTCAATGTTGGAATTATCCCTTTATTATGGGGTCAATATAAAGAAAACAAGAAGGAAATACACAAGAAATGTCTCCTAGCCTTGTATTTTTAATAGTACTGTGTAAAAAGCAGAAACAAAAATATACGGAACACCACCAAATCTTACATGTCCGCGTATGTAAAAATTGAGATGTTTTCAATGTTGGAATTATCCCTTTATTATGGGGTCCAAATAAAGAAAACCAGTCAAAAATACAAAACAAATGCCTCCTAGCCTTCTATTCCTAATAGAACTTTGTAAAAAGCAGAAAACAAAAATATACGGAACACCACCAAATCTTACACGTCCGCGTATGCAAAAATTGAGTTTTTTTCAATGTTGGAATTATCCCTTTATTATGTGGTAAAAAAAAGAAAACCAGTTAAAAATACATCAGAAATGTCTCCTTGCCTTCTATTCTTATAGAACTTTGCAAAATGCAGAAAAAAAAATGTACGGAACACCACCACATCTTACACGTCCGCGTATGCAAACATTGAGTTTTTTTCAATGTTGGAATTATCCCTTTATTATGGGGTCAAAATAAAGAAAACAACTCAAAAATACATCAGAAATGTCTCCGTGCCTTCTATTTTTAATAGAACTTTGTAAAATGCAGAAAAAAAAATATACGGAACACCACCAGATCTTACACGTCTGCGTATGCAAAAATTGAGATTTTTTCAATGTTGGAATTATCCCTTTATTATTGGGTCAATATAAAGAAAACCAGTCAGAAATACATAAGAAATGCCTCCTAGCCTTGTATTTTTGATAGTACTTTGTAAAAAGCAGAAACAAAAATATATGGAACACCACCAAATCTTACACGTCCGCGTATGCAAAAATTGAGATTTTTTCAATGTTGGAATTATCCCTTTATTATTGGGTCAAAATAAAGAAAACCAGTCAAACATACATAAGAAATGCCTCCTAGTCTTTTATTTTTAATAGAACTTTGTACAAAGCAGAAAAAAAAATATATGGAACACCACCACATCATACATGTCCGCATATGCAAAAATTGAGATTTTTTCAATGTTGGAATTATCCCATTATTATGGGGTTAAAATAAAGAAAACCAGTCAAAAATACATAAGAAATGCCTCCTAGCCTTCTATTTTTAAAAGAACTTTGTAAAAAGCAGAAACAAAACTATAGGGAACACCACAAAATCTTACACGTCCGCGTATGCAAAAATTGAGATTTTTTCAATGTTGGAATTATCCCTTTATTATGGGTTCAAAATAAAAAAAAACACTAAAAATACATACGAAATGCCTCCTAGCATTGTATTTTTAAGAGAACTTTGTAAAAAGCTGAAACAAAAATATACGCAACACCACCAAATCTTACACGTCCGCGTATGCAAAAATTGAGATGTTTACAATGTAGGAATTATCCCTTTATTATGGGTTCAAAATAAAGAAAACCCGTCAAAAATACATAAGAAATGCCTCCTTGCCTTGTAATTATAATAGAACTTTGTAAAAAGCAGAAATAGAAATATACGGAACACCACCAAATCTTACACGTCCGCGTATGCAAAAATTGAGATTTTTTCAATGTTGGAATTATCCCTTTATTATGGGGTCAAATAAAGAAAACAACTCAAAAATACATCAGAAATGTCTCCGTGCCTTCTATTTTTAATAGAACTTTGTAAAATGCAGAAAAAAACAATATACGGAACACCACCACATCTTACACGTCCGCGTATGCAAAAATTGAGATATTTTCAATGTTGGAATTATCCCTTTATTATGGGGTCAAAATAAAGAAAACAAGTCAAAAATACATAAGAAATGCCTCCTAGCCTTGTATTTTTAATAGAATCTTGTAAAAAGCAGAAACAAAAATATACGGAACACCACCAAATCTTACACGTCCGCGTATGCAAAAATCGAGATTTTTTCAATGTTGGAATTATCCCTTTATTATTGGGTCAATATAAAGAAAACCAGTCAGAAATACATAAGAAATGCCTCCTAGCCTTGTATTTTTAATAGTACTTTGTAAAAAGCAGAAATAAAAATATACGGAACACCACCAAATCTTACACGTCCGCGTATGCAAAAATTGAGATTTTTTCAATGTTGGAATTATCCCTTTATGATGGGGTCAAAATAAAGAAAACCAGTCAAAAATACATAAGAAATGCCTCCTTGCCTTTTATTTTACATAGACCTTTGTAAAAAGCATAAACAAAAATATATGGAACACCACCACATCTTACACGTCCGCATATGCAAAAATTGAGATTTTTTCAATGTTGGAATTCTCCCATTATTATGGGGTCAAAATAAAGAAAACCAGTCAAAAATACATAAGAAATGCCTCCTAGCCTTCTATTTTTAAAAGAACTTTGTAAAAAGCAGAAACAAAAATATATGGAACACCACCAAATCTTACACGTCCGCGTATGCAAAAATTGAGATTTTTCCAATGTTGGAAGTATCCCCTTATTATGGGTTCAAAATAAAAAAAACAAACAGTAAAAATACATACGAAATGCCTCCTAGCATTGTATTTTTAATGGAACTTTGTAAAAAGCAGAAATAAAAATATACGCAACACCACCAAATCTTACACGTCCGCGTATGCAAAAATTGAGATGTTTACAATGTAGGAATTATCCCTGTATTATGGGGTCAAAATAAAGAAAACCAGTCAAAAATACATAAGAAATGCCTCCTTGCCTTGTATTTTTAATAGAACTTTGTAAAAAGCAGAAACAGAAATATACGGAACACCACCAAATCTTACACATCCGCGTATGCAAAAATTGAGATATTTCAATGTAGGAATTATCCCTTTATAATGGATTCAAAATAAAAAAAAAACCAGTAAAGAATACATAAGAAATGCCTCCTAGCCTTCTATTTGTTTGATAGAACTTTGTAACAAGCAAAAACAAAAATATATGGAACACCACCAAATCTTACACGTCCGCGTATGCAAAAATTGAGATTTTTTCAATGTTGGAATTATCCCTTTATTATGTGGTCAATATAAAAAAAACAAGTAAGAAATACATCAGAAATTCCTCCTAGCCTTGTATTTTTAATAGTACTTTGTAAAAAGCAGAAACAAAAATATACGGAACACCACCAAATCTCCCACGTCCGCGTATGTAAAAATTGAGATGTTTTCAATGTGGGAATTATCCCTTTATTATGGGGTCAAAATAAAGAAAACCAGTCAAAAATACAAGAAAAATGCCTCCTAGCCTTCTATTCTTAATAGAACTTTGTAAAAAGCAGAAAACAAAAATATACGGAACACACCAAATCTTACACGTCCGCGTATGCAAAAATTGAGTTTTTTTCAATGTTGGAATTATCCCTTTATTATGTGGTTAAAAAAAAGAAAACCAGTCAAAAATACATCAGAAATGTCTCCTTGCCTTCTATTCTTAATAGAACTTTGCAAAATGCAGAAAAAAAAATATACGGAACACCACCACATCTTACACGTCCGCGTATGCAAAAATTGAGATTTTTTCAATGTTGGAATTATCCCTTTATTATGGGGTCAAAATAAAGAAAACAACTCAAAAATACATCAGAAATGTCTCCGTGCGTTCTATTTTTAATAGAACTTTGTAAAACGCAGAAAAAAAAATATACGGAACACCACTAAATCTTACACGTCCGCGTATGCAAAAATTGAGATTCGTTCAATGTTGGAATTATCCCTTTAATGTGGGATCAAAATAAAGAAAACCTGTCAAAAATACATAAGAAATGCCTCCTAGCCTTTTATTTTTAATAGAACTTTGTAAAAAGCAGAAAAAAAAATATATGGAACACCACCACATCTTACACGTCCGCATATGCAAAAATTGAGATTTTTTCAATGTTGGAATTATCCCATTATTATGGGGTAAAAATAAAGAAAACCAGTCAAAAATACATAAGAAATGCCTCCTAGCCTTCTATTCTTAAAAGAACTTTGTAAAAAGCAGAAACAAAACTATATGGAACACCACAAAATCTTACACGTCCGCGTATGCAAAAATTGAGATTTTTCCAATGTTGGAATTATCCCCTTATTATGGGTTAAAAATAAAAAAAAAAAACAGTAAAAATACATACGAAATGCCTCCTAGCATTGTATTTTTAATGGAACTTTGTAAAAAGCAGAAACAAAAATATACGCAACATCACCAAATCTTACACGTCCGCGTATGCAAAAATTGAGATGTTTACAATGTAGGAAGTATCCTTTTATTATGGGTTCAAAATAAAGAAAACCAGTCAAAAATACATAAGAAATGCCTCCTTGCCTTCTATTTTTAATAGAACTTTGTAAAAAGCAGAAATAGAAATATACGGAACACCACCAAATCTTACACATCCGCGTATGCAAAAATTGAGATATTTCAATGTAGGAATTATCCCTTTTATAATGGATGCAAAATAAAAAAAAAACAGTAAAGAATACATAAGAAATGCCTCCTAGCCTTCTATATTTGATAGAACTTTGTAAAAAGCAAAAACAAAAATATATGGAACACCACCAACTCTTACACGTCCGCGTATGTAAAAATTGAGATTTTTTCAATGTTGGAATTATCCCTTTATTATGTGGTCAATATAAAGACAACCAGTCAAAAATACATAAGAAATGCCTCCTAGCCTTGTATTTTTAATAGTACTTTGTAAAAAGCATAAACAAAAATATACGGAACACCACCAAATCTCCCACGTCCGCGTATGTAAAAATTGAGATGTTTTCAATGTTGGAATTATCCCTTTATTATGGGGTCAAAATAAAGAAAACCAGTCAAAAATACATAAGAAATGCCTCCTAGCCTTCTATTTTTAATAGAACTTTGTAAAAAGCAGAAAACAAAAATATACGGAACACCACCAAATCTTACACGTCCGCGTATGCATAAATTAAATTTTTTCAATGTTGGAATTATCCCTTTATTATTGGGTCAATATAAAGAAAACCAGTCAGAAATACATAAGAAATGCCTCCTAGTCTTTTATTTTTAATAGAACTTTGTAAAAAGCAGAAACAAAAATATATGGAACACCACCACATCTTACACGTCCGCATATGCAACAATTGAGATTTTTTCAATGTTGGAATTCTCCCATTATTATGGGGTCAAAATAAAGAAAACCAGTAAAAAATACATAAGAAATGCCTCCTAGCCTTCTATTTTTAAAAGAACTTTGTAAAAAGCAGAAACAAAACTATATGGAACACCACCAAATCTTACACGTCCGCGTATGCAAAAATTGAGATGTTTACAATGTAGGAATTATCCCTTTATGATGGGGTCAAAATAAAGAAAACCAGTCAAAAATACATAAGAAATGCCTCCTTGCCTTGTATTTTTAATAGAACTTTGTAAAATGCAGAAATAGAAATATACGGAACACCACCAAATCTTACACATCCGCGTATGCAAAAATTGAGATATTTCAATGTAGGAATTATCCCTTTATAATGGATTCAAAATAAAAAAAAAACCAGTAAAGCATACATAAGAAATGCCTCCTAGCCTTAGATTTGTTTGATAGAACTTTGTAACAAGCAAAAACAAAAATATATGGAACACCACCAAATCTTACACGTCCGCGTATGCAAAAATTGAGATTTTTTCAATGTTGGAATTATCCCTTTATTATGTGGTCAATATAAAGAAAACAAGTCAGAAATACATAAGAAATGCCTCCTAGCCTTGTATTTTTAATAGTACTTTGTAAAAAGCATAAACTAAAATATACGGAACACCACCAAATCTCCCACGTCCGCGTATATAAAAATTGAGATGTTTTCAATGTAGGTATCATCCCTTTATTATGGGGTCAAAATAAAGAAAACCAGTCAAAAATACAAAAAAAATGCCTCCTAGCCTTCTATTCTTAATAGAACTTTGTAAAAAGCAGAAACAAAAATATACGGAACACCACCAAATCTTACACGTCCGCGTATGCAAAAATTGAGTTTTTTTCAATGTTGGAATTATCCCTTTATTATGTGGTAAAAATAAAGAAAACCAGTCAAAAATACATCAGAAATGTCTTCTTGCCTTCTATTTTTAATAGAACTTTGTAAAATGCAGAAAAAAAAATATAGGGAACACCACCACATCTTACACGTCCGCGTATGCAAAAATTGAGATTTTTTAAATGTTGGAATTATCCCTTTATTATGGGGTCAAAATAAAGAAAACCACTCCAAAATACATAAGAAATGCCTCCTAGTCTTCTATTCTTTATAGAACTTTGTAAAAAGCAGAAACAAAAATACATGGAACACCACCAAATCTTACACGTCCGTGTATGCAAAAATTGAGATTCGTTCAATGTTGGAATTATCCCTTTAATGTGGGATCAAAATAAAGAAAACCCGTCAAAAATACATAAGAAATGCCTCCTAGCCTTTTATTTTTAATAGAACTTTGTAAAAAGCAGAAAAAAAAATATATGGAACACCACCACATCTTACACGTCCGCATATGCAAAAATTGAGATTTTTTCAATGTTGGAATTATCCCATTATTATGGGGTCAAAATAAAGAAAACCAGTCAAAAATACATATGAAATGCCTCCTAGCCTTCTATATTTAAAAGAACTTTGTAAAAAGCAGAAACAAAACTATATGGAACACCACCAAATCTTACACGTCCGCGTATGCAAAAATTGAGATTTTTCCAATGTTGGAATTATCCATTTATTATGGGTTTAAAACAAAAAAAAAACAGTAAAAATACATACGAAATGCCTCCTAGCCTTGTATTTTTAATAGAACTTTGTAAAAAGCAGAAACAAAAATATACGCAACACTACCAAATCTTACACGTCCGCGTATGCAAAAATTGAGATTTTGTCAATGTAGGAATTATCCCTTTATTATGGGTTCAAAATAAAGAGAACCAGTCAAAAATACATAAGAAATGCCTCCTTGCTTTGTATTTTTAATAGAACTTTGTAAAAAGCAGAAATCGAAATATACGGAACACCACCAAATCTTACACATCCGCGTATGCAAACATTGAGATATTTTAATGTTGGAATTAACCCTTTATAATGGATTCAAAATAAAGTAAACCAGTAAAGAATACATAAGAAATGCCTCCTAGCCTTCCATTTTTAATAGAACTTTGTAAAAAGCAGAACAAAATATACGGAACCCCACCAAATCTTACACGTCCGCGTATGCAAAAATTGAGATTTTTTCAATGTTGGAATTATCCCTTTATTATGTGGTAAAAATAAAGAAAACCAGTCAAAAATACATCAGAAATGTCTCCGTGCATTCTATTTTTAATAGAACTTTGTAAATAGCAGAAAAAAAAAATATACGGAACACCACCACATCTTACACGTCCGCGTATGCAAAAATTGAGATTTTTTCAATGTTGGAATTATCCATTTATTATGGGTTCAAAATAAAGAAAACCAGTCAAAAATACATAAGAAATGCCTCCCTGCCTTGTATTATTTATAGAACTTTGTAAAAAGCAGAAATACCAATATACGGAACCACACCAAATCTTACACGTCCGCGTATGCAAAAATTGAGATTTTTTCAATGTTGGAATTATCCCTTTATTATGGGTTCAAAATAAAGAAAACCAGTCAAAAATACATAAGAAATGCCTTCTAGCCTTGTATTTTTAATAGAACTTTGTAAACAGCATAAACAAAAATATACGGAACACCACCAGATCTTACACGTCAGCGTATGCAAAAATTGAGATTTTTTCAATGTTGGAATTATCCCTTTTTTATGGGGTCAAAATAAAGAAAACCAGTCAAAAATACATAAGAAATGCCTCCTAGCCTTCTATTTTTAAAAGAACTTTGTAAAAAGCAGAAACAAAACTATATGGAACACCACCAAATCTTACACGTCCGCGTATGCAAAAATTGAGATTTTTTCAATGTTGGAATTATCCCTTTATTATGGGGTCAAAATAAAGAAAACCAGTCAAAAATACATAAGAAATGCCTCCTAGCCTTGTATTTTTAATAGAACTTTGTACAAAGCAGATATAGAAATATACGGAACACCACCAAATCTTACACATCCGCGTATGCAAAGATTGAGATATTTCAATGTAGGAATTATCCCTTTATTATGGGGTCAAAATAAAAAAAACCAGTAAAGAATACATAAGAAATGCCTCCTAGCCTTCTGTTTTTGATAGAACTTTGTAAAAAGCATAAACAAAAATATATGGAACACCACCAAATCTTACACGTCCGCGTATGTAAAAATTGAGATTTTTTCAATGTTGGAATTATCCCTTTATTATGTGGTCAATATAAAGAAAACAAGTCAAAAATACATAAGAAATGCCTCCGAGCCTTGTATTTTTAATAGAACTTTGTAAAAAGCATAAACAAAAATATAAGGAACACCAGCAAATCTTACACGTCCGCGTATATAAAAATTGAGATTTTTTCAATGTTGGAATTATCCCTTTATTATGTGGTAAAAATAAAGAAAACCAGTCAAAAATACAAAAAAAATGCCTCCTAGCCTTCTATTCTTAATAGAACTGAGTAAAAAGCAGAAACAAAAATATACGGAACACCACCAAATCTTACACGTCCGCGTATGCAAAAATTGAGTTTTTTTCAATGTTGGAATTATCCCTTTATTATGTGGTAAAAATAAAGAAAACCAGTCAAAAATACATCAGAAATGTCTCCATGCGTTCTATTTTTAATAGAACTTTGTAAAAAGCAGAAAAAAAAATGTACGGAACACCACCACATCTTACACGTCCGCGTATGCAAAAATTGAGATTTTTTCAATGTTGGAATTATCCCTTTATTAAAGGGTCAAAATAAAGAAAACCAGTCAAAAATACATAAGAAATGCTTCCTAGCGTTGTATTTTTAATAGTACTTTGTAAAAAGCAGAAACAAAAATATACGGAACACCACCAAATCTTACACGTCCGCGTATGCAAAAATTGAGATGTTTTCAATGTTGGAATTATCCCTTTATTATGGGGTCAAAATAAAGAAAACCACTCCAAAATACATAAGAAATGCCTCCTAGCCTTGTATTTTTTATAGAACTTTGTAAACAGCATAAACAAAAATATACGGAACACCACCAGATCTTACACGTCAGCGTATGCAAAAATTGAGATTTTTTCAATGTTGGAATTATCCCTTTATTATGGGGTCAAAATAGAGAAAACCAGTCAAAAATACATAAGACATGCCTCCTAGCCTTCTATTTTTGATAGAACTTTGTAAAAAGCATAAACAAAAATATACGGAACACCACCAGATCTTACACGTCAGCGTATGCAAAAATTGAGATTTTTTCAATGTTGGAATTATCCCTTTATTATGGGGTCAAAATAAAGAAAACCAGTCAAAAATACATAAGAAATGCCTCCTAGCCTTGTATTTGTACAAGAACTTTGTAAAAAGCATAAACAAAATTATACGGAACACCACCAGATCTTACACGTCAGCGTATGCAAAAATTGAGATTTTTTCAATGTTGGAATTATCCCTTTATTATGGGGTCAAAATAAAGAAAACCAGTCAAAAATACATAAGAAATGCCTCCTAGCTGTGTATTTTTAATAGAACTTTGTAAAAAGCAGAAACAAATATATACGGAACACCACCAGATCTTACACGTCAGCGTATGCAAAAATTGAGATTTTTTCAATGTTGGAATTATCCCTTTATTATGGGGTCAAAATAAAGAAAACCACTCCAAAATACATAAGAAATGCCTCCTAGTCTTCTATTCTGAATAGAACTTTGTAAAAAGCAGAAACAAAAATATATGGAACACCACCAAATCTTACACGTCCGTGTATGCACGAATTGAGATTCGTTCAATGTTGGAATTATCCCTTTAATGTGGGATCAAAATAAAGAAAACTCGTCAAAAATACATAAGAAATGCCTCCTAGCCTTTTATTTTTAATAGAACTTTGTAAAAAGCAGAAAAAAAAATATATGGAACACCACCACATCTTACACGTCCGCATATGCAAAAATTGAGATTTTTCCAATGTTGGAATTATCCCTTTATTATGGGTTCAAAATAAAAAAAAAACAGTAAAAATACATACGAAATGCCTCCTAGCATTGTATTTTTAATAGAACTTTGTAAAAAGCTAAAACAAAAATATACGCAACACCACCAAATCTTACACGTCCGCGTATGCTAAAATTGAGATGTTTACAATGTAGGAATTATCCCTTTATTATGGGTTCAAAATAAAGAGAACCAGTCAAAAATGCATAAGAAATGCCTCCTTGCTTTGTATTTTTAATAGAACTTTGTAAAAAGCAGAAATAGAAATATACGGAACACCACCAAATCTTACACATCCGCGTATGCAAACATTGAGATATTTCAATGTTGGAATTACCCCTTTATAATGGGTTCAAAATAAAGAAAACCAGTAAAGAATACATAAGAAATGCCTCCTAGCCTTCCATTTTTAATAGAACTTTGTAAAAAGCAAAAATAAAAATATATGGAACACCACCAAATCTTACACGTCCGCGTATGCAAAAATTGAGATTTTTTCAATGTTGGAATTATCCCATTATTATGAGGTCAATATAAAGAAAACCAGTCAGAAATACATAAGAAATGCCTCCTGGCCTTGTATTTTTAATAGAACTTTGTAAACAGCAGAAACCAAAATATACGGAACACCACCAAATCTTACACGTCCGCGTATGCAAAAATTGAGATTTTTTCAATGTTGGAATTATCCCTTTATTATGGGGTCAAAATAAAGAAAACCAGTCAAAAATACATAAGAAATGCCTCCGATCCTTGTATTTTTAATAGAACTTTGTAAAAAGCATAAACAAAAATATACGGAACACCACCAAATCTCCCACGTCCGCGTATGTAAAAATTGAGATGTTTTCAATGTTGGAATTATCCCTTTATTATGGGATCAAAATAAAGAAAACCAGTCAAAAATACAAAAAAAATGCCTCCTAGCCTTCTATTCTTAATAGAAGTTTGTAAAAAGCAGAAACAAAAATATACGGAACCCCACCAAATCTCACACGTCCGCGTATGCAAAAATTGAAATTTTTTCAATGTTGGAATTATCCCTTTATTATGGGGTCAAAATAAAGAAAACCAGTCAAAAATACATAAGACATGCCTCCTAGCCTTCTATTTTTAATAGAACTTTGTAAAAAGCAGAAAACAAAAATATACGGAACACCACCAAATCTTACACGTCCGCGTATGCATAAATTAAATTTTTTCAATGTTGGAATTATCCCTTTATTATTGGGTCAATATAAAGAAAACCAGTCAGAAATACATAAGAAATGCCTCCTAGTCTTTTATTTTTAATAGAACTTTGTAAAAAGCAGAAACAAAAATATATGGAACACCACCACATCTTACACGTCCGCATATGCAACAATTGAGATTTTTTCAATGTTGGAATTCTCCCATTATTATGGGGTCAAAATAAAGAAAACCAGTCAAAAATACATAAGAAATGCCTCCTAGCCTTCTATTTTTAAAAGAACTTTGTAAAAAGCAGAAACAAAACTATATGGAACACCACCAAATCTTACACGTCCGCGTATGCAAAAATTGAGATGTTTACAATGTAGGAATTATCCCTTTATGATGGGGTCAAAATAAAGAAAACCAGTCAAAAATACATAAGAAATGCCTCCTTGCCTTGTATTTTTAATAGAACTTTGTAAAATGCAGAAATAGAAATATACGGAACACCACCAAATCTTACACATCCGCGTATGCAAAAATTGAGATATTTCAATGTAGGAATTATCCCTTTATAATGGATTCAAAATAAAAAAAAAACCAGTAAAGCATACATAAGAAATGCCTCCTAGCCTTAGATTTGTTTGATAGAACTTTGTAACAAGCAAAAACAAAAATATATGGAACACCACCAAATCTTACACGTCCGCGTATGCAAAAATTGAGATTTTTTCAATGTAGGAATTATCCCTTTATTATGTGGTCAATATAAAGAAAACAAGTCAGAAATACATAAGAAATGCCTCCTAGCCTTGTATTTTTATAGTACTTTGTAAAAAGCATAAACTAAAATATACGGAACACCACCAAATCTCCCACGTCCGCGTATATAAAAATTGAGATGTTTTCAATGTAGGTATCATCCCTTTATTATGGGGTCAAAATAAAGAAAACCAGTCAAAAATACAAAAAAAATGCCTCCTAGCCTTCTATTCTTAATAGAACTTTGTAAAAAGCAGAAACAAAAATATACGGAACACCACCAAATCTTACACGTCCGCGTATGCAAAAATTGAGTTTTTTTCAATGTTGGAATTATCCCTTTATTATGTGGTAAAAATAAAGAAAACCAGTCAAAAATACATCAGAAATGTCTTCTTGCCTTCTATTTTTAATAGAACTTTGTAAAATGCAGAAAAAAAAATATAGGGAACACCACCACATCTTACACGTCCGCGTATGCAAAAATTGAGATTTTTTCAATGTTGGAATTATCCCTTTATTATGGGGTCAAAATAAAGAAAACCACTCCAAAATACATAAGAAATGCCTCCTAGTCTTCTATTCTTTATAGAACTTTGTAAAAAGCAGAAACAAAAATACATGGAACACCACCAAATCTTACACGTCCGTGTATGCAAAAATTGAGATTCGTTCAATGTTGGAATTATCCCTTTAATGTGGGATCAAAATAAAGAAAACCCGTCAAAAATACATAAGAAATGCCTCCTAGCCTTTTATTTTTAATAGAACTTTGTAAAAAGCAGAAAAAAAAATATATGGAACACCACCACATCTTACACGTCCGCATATGCAAAAATTGAGATTTTTTCAATGTTGGAATTATCCCATTATTATGGGGTCAAACTAAAGAAAACCAGTCAAAAATACATATGAAATGCCTCCTAGCCTTCTATATTTAAAAGAACTTTGTAAAAAGCAGAAACAAAACTATATGGAACACCACCAAATCTTACACGTCCGCGTATGCAAAAATTGAGATTTTTCCAATGTTGGAATTATCCATTTATTATGGGTTTAAAACAAAAAAAAAAACAGTAAAAATACATACGAAATGCCTCCTAGCCTTGTATTTTTAATAGAACTTTGTAAAAAGCAGAAACAAAAATATACGCAACACTACCAAATCTTACACGTCCGCGTATGCAAAAATTGAGATTTTTTCAATGTAGGAATTATCCCTTTATTATGGGTTCAAAATAAAGAGAACCAGTCAAAAATACATAAGAAATGCCTCCTTGCTTTGTATTTTTAATAGAACTTTGTAAAAAGCAGAAATCGAAATATACGGAACACCACCAAATCTTACACATCCGCGTATGCAAACATTGAGATATTTTAATGTTGGAATTAACCCTTTATAATGGATTCAAAATAAAGAAAACCAGTAAAGAATACATAAGAAATGCCTCCTAGCCTTCCATTTTTAATAGAACTTTGTAAAAAGCAGAACAAAATATACGGAACCCCACCAAATCTTACACGTCCGCGTATGCAAAAATTGAGTTTTTTTCAATGTTGGAATTATCCCTTTATTATGTGGTAAAAATAAAGAAAACCAGTCAAAAATACATCAGAAATGTCTCCGTGCATTCTATTTTTAATAGAACTTTGTAAAAAGCAGAAAAAAAAAATATACGGAACACCACCACATCTTACACGTCCGCGTATGCAAAAATTGAGATTTTTTCAATGTTGGAATTATCCATTTATTATGGGTTCAAAATAAAGAAAACCAGTCAAAAATACATAAGAAATGCCTCCCTGCCTTGTATTATTTATAGAACTTTGTAAAAAGCAGATATACCAATATACGGAACACCACCAAATCTTACACGTCCGCGTATGCAAAAATTGAGATTTTTTCAATGTTGGAATTATCCCTTTATTATGGGTTCAAAATAAAGAAAACCAGTCAAAAATACATAAGAAATGCCTTCTAGCCTTGTATTTTTAATAGAACTTTGTAAACAGCATAAACAAAACTATATGGAACACCACCAAATCTTACACGTCCGCGTATGCAAAAATTGAGATTTTTTCAATGTTGGAATTATCCCTTTATTATGGGGTCAAAATAAAGAAAACCAGTCAAAAATACATAAGAAATGCCTCCTAGCCTTGTATTTTTAATAGAACTTTGTACAAAGCAGATATAGAAATATACGGAACACCACCAAATCTTACACATCCGCGTATGCAAAGATTGAGATATACAAAAATATAAGGAACACCAGCAATGTTGGAATTATCCCTTTATTATGTGGTAAAAATAAAGAAAACCAGTCAAAAATACATCAGAAATGTCTTCTTGCCTTCTATTTTTAATAGAACTTTGTAAAATGCAGAAAAAAAAATATAGGGAACACCACCACACCTTACATCTTATGTAAAAATTGAGATGTTTTCAATGTTGGAATTATCCCTTTATTATGGGATCAAAATAAAGAAAACCAGTCAAAAATACAAAAAAAATGCCTCCTAGCCTTCTATTCTTAATAGAACTTTGTAAAAAGCAGAAACAAAAATATACGGAACCCCACCAAATCTCACACGTCCGCGTATGCAAAAATTGAGTTTTTTTCAATGTTGGAATTATCCCTTTATTATGTGGTAAAAATAAAGAAAACCAGTCAAAAATACATCAGAAATGTCTTCTTGCCTCGTATTTTACATAGAACTTTGTAAAATGCAGAAACAAAATATACGGAACACCACCACATCTTACACGTCCGCGTATGCAAAAATTGAGATGTTTTCAATGTTGGAATTATCCCTTTATTATGGGGTCAAAATAAAGAAAACAAGTCAAAAATAAAAAAAGAAATGCCTCCTAGCCTTGTATTTTTAATAGAACTTTGTAAAAAGCAGAACCAAAAATATACGGAACACCACCAATTCTTACACGTCCGCGTATGCAAAAATTGAGATTTTTTCAATGTTGGAATTATCCCTTTATTATGGGTTAATAATAAAGAAAACCAGTCAAAAATACGTAAGAAATGCCTCCTAGCCTTGTATTTTTAATAGAACTGTGTAAAAACCAGAAACGAAAATATACGGAACACCACCAGATCTTACACGTCAGCGTATGCAAAAATTGAGATTTTTTCAATGTTGGAATTATCCCTTTATTATCGGGTCAAAATAAAGAAAACCAGTCAAAAATACATAAGAAATGCCTCCTAGCCTTGTATTTTTAATAGAACTTTGTAAAAAGCAGAAACAAAAATATACGGAACACCACCAAATCTTACACGTCCGTGTATGCAAAAATTGAGATTCGTCAATGTGGGAATTATCCCTTTAATGTGGGATCAAAATAAAGAAAACCCGTCAAAAATACATAAGAAATGCCTCCTAGCCTATTATTTTTAATAGACCTTTGTAAAAAGCAGAAAAAAAAATATATGGAACACCACCACATCTTACACGTCCGCATATGCAAAAATTGAGATTTTTTCAATGTTGGAATTATCCAATTATTATGGGGTCAAAATAAAGAAAACCAGTCAAAAATACATAAGAAATGCCTCCTTGCCTTGTATTTTTAATAGAACTTTGTAAAAAGCAGAAAAAGAAATATACGGAACACCACCAAATCTTACACATCCGCGTATGCAAAAATTGAGAAATTTCAATGTTGGAATTATCCCTTTATAATGGATTCAAAATAAAGAAAACCAGTCAGAAATACATGAGAAATGCCTCCTAGCCTTGTATTTTTAATAGTACTTTGTAAACAGCAGAAACCAAAATATACGGAACACCACCAAATCTTACACGTCCGCGTATGCAAAAATTGAGATTTTTTCAATGTTGGAATTATCCCTTTATTATGGGGTCAAAATAAAGAAAACCAGTCAAAAATACATAAGAAATGCCTCCGAGCCTTATATTTGGAATAGAACTTTGTAAAAACCATAAACAAAAATATACGGAACACCACCAAAACTTACACGTCCGCGTATGCAAAAATTGAGATTTTTTCAATGTTGGAATTATCCCTTTAATAGAGGGTCAAAATAAAGAAAACCAGTCAAAAATGCATCAGAAATGTCTCCTTCCCTACTATATTTAATAGAACTTTGTAAAAAGCGGAAAAAAAAAAGACGGAACACCACCACATCTTACACGTCTTCGTATGCAAATATTGAGATTCGTTCAATGTTGGAATTATCCCTTTATTATTGGTTCAAAATAAAGAAAACCAGTCAAAAATACATAAGAAATGCCTCCTAGCCTTCTATTTTTAAAAGAACTTTGTAAAAAGCAGAAACAAAACTATATGGAACACCACCAAATCTTACACATCCGTGTATGCAAAAATTGAGATTTTTCCAATGTTGGAATTATCCCTTTATTATGGGTTCAAAATAAAAAAAAAACAGTAAAACTACATACGAAATGCCTCCTAGCATTGTATTTAAAATAGAACTTTGCAAAAAGCAAAAACAAAAATATACGCAACACCACCAAATCTTACACGTCCGCGTATGCAAAAATTGAGATGTTTACAATGTAGGAATTATCCCTTTATTATTGGTTCAAAATAAAGAAAACCAGTCAAAAATACATAAGAAATGCCTCCTTGCCTTGTATTTTTAATAGAACTTTGTAAAAAGCAGAAATAGAAATATACGGAACACCACCAAATCTTACACGTCCGCGTATGCAAAAATTGAGATATTTCAATATTTGAATTATCCCTTTATAATGGATTCAAAATAAAGAAACCCAGTAAAGAATACAGAAGAAATGCCTCCTAGCCTTCCATTTTTGATAGAACTTTGTAAAAAGCAAAAACAAATATATATGGAACACCACCAAATCTTACACGTCCGCGTATGCAAAAATTGAGATTTTTTCAATGTTGGAATTATCCCTTTATTATGAGGTCAATATAAAGAAAACCAGTCAGAAATACATAAGAAATGCCTCCTAGCCTTGTATTTTTAATAGTACTTTGTAAAAAGCAGAAACAAAAATATACGGAACACCACCAAATCTTACACGTCCGCGTATGCAAAAATTGAGATTTTTTCAATGTTGGAATTATCCCTTTATTATGGGGTCAAAATAGAGAAAACCAGTCAAAAATACATAAGAAATGCCTCCGAGCCTTGTATTTTTAATAGAACTTTGTAAAAAGCATAAACAAAAATATACGCAACACCACCAAATCTTACACGTCCGCGTATGTAAAAATTGAGATGTTTTCAATGTTGGAATTATTCCTTTATTATGGGATCAAAATAAAGAAAACCAGTCAAAAATACAAAAAAAATGCCTCCTAGCCTTCTATTCTTAATAGAACTTTCTACAAAGCAGAAACAAAAATATACGGAACCCCACCAAATCTTACACGTCCGCGTATGCAAAAATTGAGTTTTTTTCAATGTTGGAATTATCCCTTTATTATGTGGTAAAAATAAAAAAAAACAGTCAAAAATACATCAGAAATGTCTCCTTGCCTTCTATTTTAAATAGAACTTTGTAAAATGCAGAAAAAAAAATATACGGAACACCACCACATCTTACACATCCGCGTATGCCAAAATTGAGATTTTTTTAATGTTGGAATTATCCCTTTATTATGGGGTCAAAATAAAGAAAACAACTCAAAAATACATCAGAAATGTGTCCGTGCCTTCTATTATTAATAGAACTTTGTAAAAAACCAGAAAAAAAAATATACGGAACACCACCACATCTTACACGTCCGCGTATGCAAAAATTGAGATTTTTTCAATGTTGGAATTATCTATTTATTATTGGTTCAAAATAAAGAAAACAAGTCAAAAATACATAAGAAATGCCTCCGTGCCTTTTATTTTTAATGGAATTTTGTAAAAAGCACAAACAAAAATATACGGAACACCACCAAATCTTACACGTCCGCGTATGCAAAAATTGAGATTTTTTCAATGTTGGAATTATCCCTTTATTATGGGGTCAAAATAAAGAAAACCAGTCAAAAATAAAAAAGAAATGCCTTCTAGCCTTGTATTTTTAATAGAACTTTGTAAAAAGCAGAAACGAAAATATACAGAACACCACCAAATCTTTCACGTCCGCGTATGCAAAAATTGAAATTTTTCCAATGTTGGAATTATCCCTTTATTATGGGTTCAAAATAAAGACAACCAGTCAAAAATACATAAGAAATGCCTCTTTGCTTTTATTTTTAATAGAACTTTGTAAAAAGCAGAAACAAAAATATACGGAACACCACCAAATCTTACACGTCTGCGTATGCAAAAATTGAGATTTTTTCAATGTTGGAATTATCCCTGTATTATGGGGTCAAAATAAAGAAAATCAGTCAAAAATACATAAGAAATGCCTCCTTGCCTTTTATTTTTAATAGAACTTTGTAAAAAGCAGAAATAAAAATATACGGAACACCACCAAATCTTACACGTCCGCGTATGCAAAAATTGAGATTTTTTCAATGTTGGAATTATCCCTTTATTATGGGGTCAAAATAAAGAAAACCAGTCAAAAATGCATCAGAAATGTCTCCTTCCCTACTATTTTGAATAGAACTTTGTAAAAAGCAGAAAAAAAAAATACGGAACACCACCACATCTTACACGTCTTCGTATGCAAATATTGAGATTCGTTCAATGTTGGAATTATCCATTTATTATTGGTTCAAAATAAAGAAAACAAGTCAAAAATACATAAGAAATGCCTCCTAGCCTTCTATTTTTAAAAGAACTTTGTAAAAAGCAGAAACAAAACTATATGGAACACCACCAAATCTTACACATCCGCGTATGCAAAAATTGAGATTTTTCCAATGTTGGAATTATCCCTTTATTATGGGTTCAAAAAAAAAAAAAACAGTAAAACTACATACGAAATGCCTCCTAGCATTGTATTTAAAATAGAACTTTGCAAAATGCAGAAACAAAAATATACGCAACACCACCAAATCTTACACGTCCGCGTATGCAAAAATTGAGATGTTTACAATGTAGGAATTATCCCTTTATTATTGGTTCAAAATAAAGAAAACCAGTAAAAAATACATAAGAAATGCCTCCTTGCCTTGTATTTTTAATAGAACTTTGTAAAAAGCAGCAATAGAAATATACGGAACACCACCAAATCTTACACATCCGCGTATGCAAAAATTGAGATATTTCAATGTTGGAATTATCCCTTTATAATGGATTCAAAATAAAGAAACCCAGTAAAGAATACATAAGAAATGCCTCCTAGCCTTCCATTTTTGATAGAACTTTGTAAAAAGCAAAAACAAATATATATGGAACACCACCAAATCTTACACGTCCGCGTATGTAAAAATTGAGATGTTTTCAATGTTGGAATTATCCCTTTATTATGGGATCAAAATAAAGAAAACCAGTCAAAAATACAAAAAAAAATGCCTCCTAGCCTTCTATTCTAAATAGAATTTTGTAAAAAGCACAAACAAAAATATACGGAACACCACCAAATCTTACACGTCCGCGTATGCAAAAATTGAGATTTTTTCAATGTTGGAATTATCCCTTTATTATGGGGTCAAAATAAAGAAAACCAGTCAAAAATAAAAAAGAAATGCCTTCTAGCCTTGTATTTTTAATAGAACTTTGTAAAAAGCAGAAACGAAAATATACAGAACACCACCAAATCTTTCACGTCCGCGTATGCAAAAATTGAAATTTTTCCAATGTTGGAATTATCCCTTTATTATGGGTTCAAAATAAAGACAACCAGTCAAAAATACATAAGAAATGCCTCTTTCCTTTTATTTTTAATAGAACTTTGTAAAAAGCAGAAACAAAAATATACGGAACACCACCAAATCTTACACGTCTGCGTATGCAAAAATTGAGATTTTTTCAATGTTGGAATTATCCCTGTATTATGGGGTCAAAATAAAGAAAATCAGTCAAAAATACATAAGAAATGCCTCCTTGCCTTTTATTTTTAATAGAACTTTGTAAAAAGCAGAAATAAAAATATACGGAACACCACCAAATCTTACACGTCCGCGTATGCAAAAATTGAGATTTTTCAATGTTGGAATTATCCCTTTATTATGGGGTCAAAATAAAGAAAACCAGTCAAAAATGCATCAGAAATGTCTCCTTCCCTACTATTTTGAATAGAACTTTGTAAAAAGCAGAAAAAAAAAATACGGAACACCACCACATCTTACACGTCTTCGTATGCAAATATTGAGATTCGTTCAATGTTGGAATTATCCATTTATTATTGGTTCAAAATAAAGAAAACAAGTCAAAAATACATAAGAAATGCCTCCTAGCCTTCTATTTTTAAAAGAACTTTGTAAAAAGCAGAAACAAAACTATATGGAACACCACCAAATCTTACACATCCGCGTATGCAAAAATTGAGATTTTTCCAATGTTGGAATTATCCCTTTATTATGGGTTCAAAATAAAAAAAAAAAGTAAAACTACATACGAAATGCCTCCTAGCATTGTATTTAAAATAGAACTTTGCAAAATGCAGAAACAAAAATATACGCAACACCACCAAATCTTACACGTCCGCGTATGCAAAAATTGAGATGTTTACAATGTAGGAATTATTTCTTTATTATTGGTTCAAAATAAAGAAAACCAGTAAAAAATACATAAGAAATGCCTCCTTGCCTTGTATTTTTAATAGAACTTTGTAAAAAGCAGCAATAGAAATATACGGAACACCACCAAATCTTACACATCCGCGTATGCAAAAATTGAGATATTTCAATGTTGGAATTATCCCTTTATAATGGATTCAAAATAAAGAAACCCAGTAAAGAATACATAAGAAATGCCTCCTAGCCTTCCATTTTTGATAGAACTTTGTAAAAAGCAAAAACAAATATATATGGAACACCACCAAATCTTACACGTCCGCGTATGTAAAAATTGAGATGTTTTCAATGTTGGAATTATCCCTTTATTATGGGATCAAAATAAAGAAAACCAGTCAAAAATACAAAAAAAAATGCCTCCTAGCCTTCTATTCTAAATAGAACTTTGTAAAAAGCAGAAACAAAAATATACGGAACCCCACCAAATCTTACACGTCCGCGTATGCAAAAATTGAGTTTTTTTCAATGTTGGAATTATCCCTTTATTATGTGGTAAAAATAAAGAAAACCAGTCAAAAATACATCAGAAATGTCTCGTTGCCTTCTATTTTAAATAGAACTTTGTAAAATGCAGAAAAAAAAATATACGGAACACCACCACATCTTACACGTCCGCGTATGCCAAAATTGAGATTTTTTCAATGTTGGAATTATCCCTTTATTATAGGGTCAAAATAAAGAAAACAACTCAAAAATACATCAGAAATGTGTCCGTGCCTTCTATTATTAATAGAACTTTGTAAAAAACCAGAAAAAAAAATATACGGAACACCACCACATCTTACACGTCCGCGTATGCAAAAATTGAGATTTTTTCAATGTTGGAATTATCCCTTTATTATTGGTTCAAAATAAAGAAAACCAGTCAAAAATACATAAGAAATGCCTCCGTGCCTTGTATTTTTAATAGAACTTTGTAAAAAGCAAAAATAAAAATATACGGAACACCACCAAATCTTACACGTCCGCGTATGCAAAAATTGAGATATTTCAATGTTGGAATTATCCCTATATAATGGATTCAAAATAAAGAAAACCAGTCAAAAATACATAAGAAATTCCTCCTAGCCTTCTATTTTTTATAGAACGTTGTAAAAAGCAAAAACAAAAATATATGTAACACCACCAAATCTTACACGTCCGCGTATGCAAAAATTGAGATTTTTTCAATGTTGGAATTATCCCTTTATTATGGATTCAAAATAAAGAAAACCAGTAAAGAATACATAAGAAATGCCTCCTAGCCTTCCATTTTTGATAGAACTTTGTAAAAAGCAAAAACAAAAATACATGGAACACCACCAAATCTTACACGTCCGCGTATGCAAAAATTGAGATTTTTTCAATGTTGAAATTATCCCTTTATTATGGGGTCAATATAAAGAAAACAAGTCAAAAATACATAAGAAATGCCTCCGAGCCTTGTATTTTTAATAGTACTTTGTAAAAAGCAGAAACAAAAATATATGGAACACCACCAAATCTTACATGTCCGTGTATGCAAAAACTGAGATTTTTTCAATGTTGGAATTATCTATTTATTATGGGTTCAAAATAAAGAAAACCAGTCAAAAATAAATAAGAAATGCCTCCGTGCCTTGTATTTTTAATGGAACTTTGTAAAAAGCATAAACAAAAATATACGGAACACCACCAAATCTCCCACGTCCGCGTATGTAAAAATTGAGATGTTTTCAATGTTGGAATTATCCCTTTATTATGGGGTCAAAATAAAGAAAACCAGTCAAAAATACAAAAAAAATGCCTCCTAGCCTTCTATTCTTAATAGAACTTTGTAAAAAGCACAAACAAAAATATACGGAACCCCACCAAATCTTACACGTCCGCGTATGCAAAAATTGAGTTTTTTTCAATGTTGGAATTATCCCTTTATTATGTGGTAAAAATAAAGAAAACCAGTCAAAAATACATCAGAAATGTCTCCTTGCCTTCTATTTTAAATAGAACTTTGTAAAATGCAGAAAAAAAAATATACGGAACACCACCACATCTTACACGTCCGCGTATGCCAAAATTGAGATTTTTTCAATGTTGGAATTATCCCTTTATTATGGGGTCAAAATAAAGAAAACAACTCAAAAATACATCAGAAATGTGTCCGTTCCTTCTATTATTAATAGAACTTTGTAAAAAACCAGAAAAAAAAATATACGGAACACCACCACATCTTACACGTCCGCGTATGCAAAAATTGAGATATTTCAATGTTGGAATTATCCATTTATTATGGGATCAAAATAAAGACAACCAGTCAAAAATACATAAGAAATGCCTCTGTGCCTTTTATTTTCAATGGAACTTTGTAAAAAGCACAAACAAAAATATACGGAACACCACCAAATCTTACACGTCCGCGTATGCAAAAATTGAGTTTGTTTCAATGTTGGAATTATCCCTTTATTATGTGGTAAAAATAATAAAAACAACTCAAAAATACATCAGAAATGTCTCCTTGCCTTCTATTTTTAATAGAACTTTGTAAAATGCAGAAAAAAACAATATACGGAACACCACCACATCTTACACGTCCGCGTATGCAAAAATTGAGATTTTTTCAATGTTGGAATTATCCCTTTAAACTGGGGTCAATATAAAGAAAACAAGTCAGAAATACATAAGAAATGCCTCCTAGCCTTGTATTTTTAATAGTACTTTGTAAAAAGCAGAAACAAAAATATATGGAACACCACCAAATCTTACACGTCCGCGTATGCAAAAGTTGAGATTTTTTCAATGTTGGAATTATCCCTTTATTATGAGGTCACTATAAAGAAAACCAGTCAGAAATACATAAGAAATGCCTCCTAGCCTTGTATTTTTAATAGTACTTTGTAAAAAGCAGAAACAAAAATATACGGAACACCACCAAATCTTACACGTCCGCGTATGCAAAAATTGAGATTTTTTCAATGTTGGAATTATCCCTTTATTATGGGGTCAAAATAGAGAAAACCAGTCAAAAATACATAAGAAATGCCTCCGAGCCTTGTATTTTTAATAGAACTTTGTAAAAAGCATAAACAAAAATATACGGAACACCACCAAATCTCCCACGTCCGCGTATGTAAAAATTGAAATGTTTTCAATGTTGGAATTATCTCTTTTATTATGGGATCAAAATAAAGAAAACCAGTCAAAAATACAAATAAAATTCCTCCTAGCCTTCTATTCTTAATAGAACTTTGTAAAAAGCAGAAACAAAAATATACGGAACCCCACCAAATCTTACACGTCCGCGTATGCAAAAATTGAGATTTTTTCAATGTTGGAATTATCCCTTTATTATGGAATCAAAATAAAGAAAACCAGTAAAGAATACATGAGAAATGCCTCCTAGCCTTCCATTTTTGATAGAACTTTGTAAAAAGCAAAAACAAAAATATATGGAACACCACCAAATCTTACACGTCCGCGTATGCAAAAATTGAGATTTTTTCAATGTTGGAATTATCCCTTTATTATGGGGTCAATATAAAGAAAACAAGTCAGAAATACATAAGAAGTGGCTCCTAGCCTTGTATTTTTTATAGTACTTTGTAAAAAGCAGAAACAAAAATATACGGAACACCACCAAATCTTACACGTCCGCGTATGTAAAAATTGAGTTTTTTTCAATGTTGGAATTATCCCTTTATTATGTGGTAAAAATAAAGAAAACCAGTCAAAAATACATCAGAAATGTCTCCTTGCCTTCTATTTTTAATAGAACTTTTAAAAATGCAGAAAAAAACAATATACGGAACACCACCACATCTTACACGTCCGCGTATGCAAAAATTGAGATTTTTTCAATGTTGGAATTATCCCTTTATTATGGATTCAAAATAAAGAAAACCAGTAAAGAATACATAAGAAATGCCTCCTAGCCTTCCATTTTTGATAGAACTTTGTAAAAAGCAAAAACAAAAATACATGGAACACCACCAAATCTTACACGTCCGCGTATGCAAAAATTGAGATTTTTTCAATGTTGAAATTATCCCTTTATTATGGGGTCAATATAAAGAAAACAAGTCAAAAATACATAAGAAATGCCTCCGAGCCTTGTATTTTTAATAGTACTTTGTAAAAAGCAGAAACAAAAATATATGGAACACCACCAAATCTTACATGTCCGTGTATGCAAAAACTGAGATTTTTTCAATGTTGGAATTATCTATTTATTATGGGTTCAAAATAAAGAAAACCAGTCAAAAATAAATAAGAAATGCCTCCGTGCCTTGTATTTTTAATGGAACTTTGTAAAAAGCATAAACAAAAATATACGGAACACCACCAAATCTCCCACGTCCGCGTATGTAAAAATTGAGATGTTTTCAATGTTGGAATTATCCCTTTATTATGGGGTCAAAATAAAGAAAACCAGTCAAAAATACAAAAAAAATGCCTCCTAGCCTTCTATTCTTAATAGAACTTTGTAAAAAGCACAAACAAAAATATACGGAACCCCACCAAATCTTACACGTCCGCGTATGCAAAAATTGAGTTTTTTTCAATGTTGGAATTATCCCTTTATTATGTGGTAAAAATAAAGAAAACCAGTCAAAAATACATCAGAAATGTCTCCTTGCCTTCTATTTTAAATAGAACTTTGTAAAATGCAGAAAAAAAAATATACGGAACACCACCACATCTTACACGTCCGCGTATGCCAAAATTGAGATTTTTTCAATGTTGGAATTATCCCTTTATTATGGGGTCAAAATAAAGAAAACAACTCAAAAATACATCAGAAATGTGTCCGTTCCTTCTATTATTAATAGAACTTTGTAAAAAACCAGAAAAAAAAATATACGGAACACCACCACATCTTACACGTCCGCGTATGCAAAAATTGAGATATTTCAATGTTGGAATTATCCATTTATTATGGGATCAAAATAAAGACAACCAGTCAAAAATACATAAGAAATGCCTCTGTGCCTTTTATTTTCAATGGAACTTTGTAAAAAGCACAAACAAAAATATACGGAACACCACCAAATCTTACACGTCCGCGTATGCAAAAATTGAGTTTGTTTCAATGTTGGAATTATCCCTTTATTATGTGGTAAAAATAATAAAAACAACTCAAAAATACATCAGAAATGTCTCCTTGCCTTCTATTTTTAATAGAACTTTGTAAAATGCAGAAAAAAACAATATACGGAACACCACCACATCTTACACGTCCGCGTATGCAAAAATTGAGATTTTTTCAATGTTGGAATTATCCCTTTAAACTGGGGTCAATATAAAGAAAACAAGTCAGAAATACATAAGAAATGCCTCCTAGCCTTGTATTTTTAATAGTACTTTGTAAAAAGCAGAAACAAAAATATATGGAACACCACCAAATCTTACACGTCCGCGTATGCAAAAGTTGAGATTTTTTCAATGTTGGAATTATCCCTTTATTATGAGGTCACTATAAAGAAAACCAGTCAGAAATACATAAGAAATGCCTCCTAGCCTTGTATTTTTAATAGTACTTTGTAAAAAGCAGAAACAAAAATATACGGAACACCACCAAATCTTACACGTCCGCGTATGCAAAAATTGAGATTTTTTCAATGTTGGAATTATCCCTTTATTATGGGGTCAAAATAGAGAAAACCAGTCAAAAATACATAAGAAATGCCTCCGAGCCTTGTATTTTTAATAGAACTTTGTAAAAAGCATAAACAAAAATATACGGAACACCACCAAATCTCCCACGTCCGCGTATGTAAAAATTGAAATGTTTTCAATGTTGGAATTATCCCTTTATTATGGGATCAAAATAAAGAAAACCAGTCAAAAATACAAATAAAATTCCTCCTAGCCTTCTATTCTTAATAGAACTTTGTAAAAAGCAGAAACAAAAATATACGGAACCCCACCAAATCTTACACGTCCGCGTATGCAAAAATTGAGATTTTTTCAATGTTGGAATTATCCCTTTATTATGGAATCAAAATAAAGAAAACCAGTAAAGAATACATGAGAAATGCCTCCTAGCCTTCCATTTTTGATAGAACTTTGTAAAAAGCAAAAACAAAAATATATGGAACACCACCAAATCTTACACGTCCGCGTATGCAAAAATTGAGATTTTTTCAATGTTGGAATTATCCCTTTATTATGGGGTCAATATAAAGAAAACAAGTCAGAAATACATAAGAAGTGGCTCCTAGCCTTGTATTTTTTATAGTACTTTGTAAAAAGCAGAAACAAAAATATACGGAACACCACCAAATCTTACACGTCCGCGTATGTAAAAATTGAGTTTTTTTCAATGTTGGAATTATCCCTTTATTATGTGGTAAAAATAAAGAAAACCAGTCAAAAATACATCAGAAATGTCTCCTTGCCTTCTATTTTTAATAGAACTTTTAAAAATGCAGAAAAAAACAATATACGGAACACCACCACATCTTACACGTCCGCGTATGCAAAAATTGAGATTTTTTAAATGTTGGAATTATCCATTTATTATGGGTTCAAAATAAAGACAACCAGTAAAAATACATAAGAAATGCCTCTGTGCCTTTTATTTTTAATGGAACTTTGTAAAAAGCACAAACAAAAATATACGGAACACCACCAAATCTTACACGTCCACGTATGCAAAAATTGAGATTTTTTCAATGTTTGAATTATCCCTTTATTATGGGGTCAAAATAAAGAAAACCAGTCAAAAATACATATGAAATGCCTCCTAGCCTTGTATTTTTAATAGAACTTTGTAAAAAGCAGAAACAAAAATATACGGAACACCACCAAATCTTACACGTCCGCGTATGCAAAAATTGAGATTTTTTCAATATTGGATTTATCCCTTTAATGTGGGTTCAAAATAAAGGAAACCAGTCAAAAATACATAAGAAATGCCTCTTTGCCTTTTATTTTTAATAGAACTTTGTAAAAAGCAGAAACAAAAATATACGGAACACCACCAAATCTTACACGTCCGCGGATGCAAAAATTGAGATTTTTTCAATGTTGAATTATCTCTTTATTATGGGGTCAAAATAAAGAAAACCAGTCAACAAAGCATCAGAAATGTCTCCTTCCCTACTATTTTGAATAGAACTTTGTAAAAAGCAGAAAAAAAAAACACGGAACACCACCACATCTTACACGTCTGCGTATGCAAAAATTGAGATTTTTTCAATGTTGGAATTATCCCTTTATTATTGGTTCAAAATAAAGAAAACCAGTAAAGAATACATAAGAAATGCCTCCGTGCCTTGTATTTTTAATAGAACTTTGTAAAAAGCAAAAATAAAAATATACGGAACACCACCAAATCTTACACGTCCGCGTATGCAAAAATTGAGATATTTCAATGTTGGAATTATCCCTATATAATGGATTCAAAATAAAGAAAACCAGTCAAAAATACATAAGAAATTCCTCCTAGCCTTCTATTTTTTATAGAACTTTGTAAAAAGCAAAAACAAAAATATATGTAACACCACCAAATCTTACACGTCCGCGTATGCAAAAATTGAGATTTTTTCAATGTTGGAATTATCCCTTTATTATGGATTCAAAATAAATGAAAACCAGTAAAGAATACATAAGAAATGCCTCCTAGCCTTCAATTTTTGATAGAACTTTGTAAAAAGCAAAAACAAAAATACATGGAACACCACCAAATCTTACACGTCCGCGTATGCAAAAATTGAGATTTTTCCAATGTTGGAATTATCCCTTTATTATGGGTTCAAAATAAAGACAACCAGTCAAAAATACATAAGAAATTCCTCCTAGCGTTGTATTTTGAATAGAACTTTGTAAAAAGCAGAAACAAAAATATACGGAACACCACCAAATCTTACACGTCCGCGTATGCAAATATTGAGATGTTTTCAATGTTGGAATTATCCCTTTATTATTGGGTCAAAATAAAGAAAACCAGTCAAAAATACATCAGAAATGTCTCCTAGCCTTCGATTTTTAATAGAACTTTGTAAAATGCAGAAAAAAACAATATACGGAACACCACCACATCTTACATGTCCGCGTATGCAAAAATTGAGATTTTTTCAATGTTGGAATTATCCCTTTATTATGGAATCAAAATAAAGAAAACCAGTAAAGAATACATGAGAAATGCCTCCTAGCCTCCCATTTTTGATAGAACTTTGTAAAAAGCAAAAACAAAAATATATGGAACACCACCAAATCTTACACGTCCGCGTATGCAAAAATTTAGATTTTTTCAATGTTGGAATTATCCCTTTATTATGGGGTCAATATAAAGAAAACAAGTCAGAAATACATAAGAAGTGCCTCCTAGCCTTGTATTTTTTATAGTACTTTGTAAAAAGCAAAAACAAAAATATACGGAACACCACCAAATCTTACACGTCCGCGTATGTAAAAATTGAGTTTTTTTCAATGTTGGAATTATCCCTTTATTATGTGGTAAAAATAAAGAAAACCAGTCAAAAATACATCAGAAATGTCTCCTTGCCTTCTATTTTTAATAGAACTTTGTAAAATGCAGAAAAAAACAATATACGGAGCACCACCACATCTTACACGTCCGCGTATGCAAAAATTGAGATTTTTTCAATGTTGGAATTATCCATTTATTATGGGTTCAAAATAAAGACAACCAGTAAAAATACATAAGAAATGCCTCTGTGACTTTTATTTTTAATGGAACTTTGTAAAAAGCACAAACAAAAATATACGGAACACCACCAAATCTTACACGTCCACGTATGCAAAAATTGAGATTTTTTCAATGTTTGAATTATCCCTTTATTATGGGGTCAAAATAAAGAAAACCAGTCAAAAATACATATGAAATGCCTCCTAGCCTTGTATTTTTAATAGAACTTTGTAAAAAGCAGAAACGAAAATATACAGAACACCACCAAATCTTACACGTCCGCGTATGCAAAAATTGAGATTTTTTCAATATTGGATTTATCCCTTTAATGTGGGTTCAAAATAAAGAAAACCAGTCAAAAATACATAAGAAATGCCTCCCAGCCTTGTATTTTTATTAGAACTTTGGAAAAAGCAGAAACAAAAATATACGGAACACCACCAAATCTTACACGTCCGCGTATGCAAAAATTGAGATTTTTTCAATGTTGGAATTATCCCTTTATTGTGGGTTCAAAATAAAGACAACCAGTCAAAAATACATAAGAAATGCCTCTTTGCCTTTTATTTTTAATAGAACTTTGTAAAAAGCAGAAAAAAAATATACGGAACACCACCACATCTTACACGTCCGCGTATGCAAAAATTGAGATTTTTTCAATGTTGGAATTATCCCTTTATTATGGGGTCAATATAAAGATAATAGGCAAAAATACATAAGAAATGCCTCCTAGCCTTGTATTTTTAATAGTACTTTGTAAAAAGCAGACACAAAAATATATGGAACACCACCAAATCTTACACGTCCGCGTATGCAAAAATTGAGATTTTTTCAATGTTGGAATTATCCCTTTATTATGGAATCAAAATAAAGAAAACCAGTAAAGAATACATGAGAAATGCCTCCTTGCCTTCCATTTTTGATAGAACTTTGTAAAAAGCAAAAACAAAAATATATGGAACACCACCAAATCTTACACGTCCGCGTATGCAAAAATTGAGATTTTTTCAATGTTGGAATTATCTCTTTATTATGGGGTCAATATAAAGAAAACAAGTCAGAAATACATAAGAAGTGCCTCCTAGCCTTGTATTTTTTATAGTACTTTGTAAAAAGCAGAAACAAAATATACGGAACACCACCAAATCTTACACGTCCTCGTATGCAAAAATTGAGTTTTTTTCAATGTTGGAATTATCCCTTTATTATGTGGTAAAAATAAAGAAAACCAGTCAAAAATACATCAGAAATGTCTCCTTGCCTTCTATTTTTAATAGAACTTTGTAAAATGCAGAAAAAAACAATATACGGAACACCACCACATCTTACACGTCCGCGTAATCAAAAATTGAGATTTTTTCAATGTTGGAATTATCCATTTATTATGGGTTCAAAATAAAGACAACCAGTAAAAATACATAAGAAATGCCTCTGTGCCTTTTATTTTTAATGGAACTTTGTAAAAAGCACAAACAAAAATATACGGAACACCACCAAATCTTACACGTCCGCGTATGCAAAAATTGAGATTTTTTCAATGTTGGAATTATCCCTTTATTATGGGGTCAAAATAAAGAAAACCAGTCAAAAATACATATGAAATGCCTCCTAGCCTTGTATTTTTAATAGAACTTTGTAAAAAGCAGAAACGAAAATATACAGAACACCACCAAATCTTACACGTCCGCGTATGCAAAAATTGAGATTTTTTCAATATTGGATTTATCCCTTTAATGTGGGTTCAAAATAAAGAAAACCAGTCAAAAATACATAAGAAATGCCTCCCAGCCTTGTATTTTTATTAGAACTTTGGAAAAAGCAGAAACAAAAATATACGGAACACCACCAAATCTTACACGTCCGCGTATGCAAAAATTGAGATTTTTCCAATGTTGGAATTATCCCTTTATTGTGGGTTCAAAATAAAGACAACCAGTCAAAAATACAAAAAAAATGCCTCTTTGCCTTTTATTGTTCATAGAACTTTGTAAAAAGCAGAAACAAAAATATACGGAACCCCACCAAATCTTACACGTCCGCGTATGCAAAAATTGAGTTTTTTTCAATGTTGGAATTATCCCTTTATTATGTGGTAAAAATAAAGAAAACCAGTCAAAAATACATCAGAAATGTCTCCTTGCCTTCTATTTTAAATAGAACTTTGTAAAATGCAGAAAAAAAAATATACGGAACACCACCACATCTTACACGTCCGCGTATGCCAAAATTGAGATTTTTTCAATGTTGGAATTATCCCTTTATTATGGGGTCAAAATAAAGAAAACAACTCAAAAATACATTAGAAATGTGTCCGTGCCTTCTATTATTAATAGAATTTTGTAAAAAACCAGAAAAAAAAATATACGGAACACCACCACATCTTACACGTCCGCGTATGCAAAAATTGAGATTTTTTCAATGTTGGAATTATCCATTTATTATGGGATCAAAATAAAGACAACCAGTCAAAAATACATAAGAAATGCCTCTGTGCCTTTTATTTTCAATGGAACTTTGTAAAAAGCACAAACAAAAATATACGGAACACCACCAAATCTTACACGTCCGCGTATGCAAAAATTGAGTTTGTTTCAATGTTGGAATTATCCCTTTATTATGTGGTAAAAATAATAAAAACAACTCAAAAATACATCAGAAATGTCTCCTTGCCTTCTATTTTTAATAGAACTTTGTAAAATGCAGAAAAAAACAATATACGGAACACCACCACATCTTACACGTCCGCGTATGCAAAAATTGAGATTTTTTCAATGTTGGAATTATCCCTTTATTATGGGGTCAATATAAAGAAAACAAGTCAGAAATACATAAGAAATGCCTCCTAGCCTTGTATTTTTAATAGTACTTTGTAAAAAGCAGAAACAAAAATATATGGAACACCACCAAATCTTACACGTCCGCGTATGCAAAAGTTGAGATTTTTTCAATGTTGGAATTATCCCTTTTTTATGAGGTCAATATAAAGAAAACCAGTCAGAAATACATAAGAAATGCCTCCTAGCCTTGTATTTTTAATAGTACTTTGTAAAAAGCAGAAACAATAATATACGGAACACCACCAAATCTTACACGTCCGCGTATGCAAAAATTGAGATTTTTTCAATGTTGGAATTATCCCTTTATTATGGGGTCAAAATAGAGAAAACCAGTCAAAAATACATAAGAAATGCCTCCGAGCCTTGTATTTTTAATAGAACTTTGTAAAAAGCATAAACAAAAATATACGGAACACCACCAAATCTCCCACGTCCGCGTATGTAAAAATTGAAATGTTTTCAATGTTGGAATTATCCCTTTATTATGGGATCAAAATAAAGAAAACCAGTCAAAAATACAAATAAAATTCCTCCTAGCCTTCTATTCTTAATAGAACTTTGTAAAAAGCAGAAACAAAAATATACGGAACCCCACCAAATCTTACACGTCCGCGTATGCAAAAATTGAGATTTTTTCAATGTTGGAATTATCCCTTTATTATGGAATCAAAATAAAGAAAACCAGTAAAGAATACATGAGAAATGCCTCCTAGCCTTCCATTTTTGATAAAACTTTGTAAAAAGCAAAAACAAAAATATATGGAACACCACCAAATCTTACACGTCCGCGTATGCAAAAATTGAGATTTTTTCAATGTTGGAATTATCCCTTTATTATGGGATCAATATAAAGAAAACAAGACAGAAATACATAAGAAGTGCCTCCTAGCCTTGTATTTTTTATAGTACTTTGTAAAAAGCAGAAACAAAAATATACGGAACACCACCAAATCTTACACGTCCGCGTATGTAAAAATTGAGATTTTTCCAATGTTGGAATTATCCCTTTATTGTGGGTTCAAAATAAAGACAACCAGTCAAAAATACATAAGAAATGCCTCTTTGCCTTTTATTGTTCATAGAACTTTGTAAAAAGCAGAAACAAAAATATACGGAACCCCACCAAATCTTACACGTCCGCGTATGCAAAAATTGAGTTTTTTTCAATGTTGGAATTATCCCTTTATTATGTGGTAAAAATAAAGAAAACCAGTCAAAAATACATCAGAAATGTCTCCTTGCCTTCTATTTTAAATAGAACTTTGTAAAATGCAGAAAAAAAAATATACGGAACACCACCACATCTTACACGTCCGCGTATGCCAAAATTGAGATTTTTTCAATGTTGGAATTATCCCTTTATTATGGGGTCAAAATAAAGAAAACAACTCAAAAATACATCAGAAATGTGTCCGTGCCTTCTATTATTAATAGAACTTTGTAAAAAACCAGAAAAAAAAATATACGGAACACCACCACATCTTACACGTCCGCGTATGCAAAAATTGAGATTTTTTCAATGTTGGAATTATCCATTTATTATGGGATCAAAATAAAGACAACCAGTCAAAAATACATAAGAAATGCCTCTGTGCCTTTTATTTTCAATGGAACTTTGTAAAAAGCACAAACAAAAATATACGGAACACCACCAAATCTTACACGTCCGCGTATGCAAAAATTGAGTTTGTTTCAATGTTGGAATTATCCCTTTATTATGTGGTAAAAATAATAAAAACAACTCAAAAATACATCAGAAATGTCTCCTTGCCTTCTATTTTTAATAGAACTTTGTAAAATGCAGAAAAAAACAATATACGGAACACCACCACATCTTACACGTCCGCGTATGCAAAAATTGAGATTTTTTCAATGTTGGAATTATCCCTTTATTATGGGGTAAATATAAAGAAAACAAGTCAGAAATACATAAGAAATTCCTCCTAGCCTTGTATTTTTAATAGTACTTTGTAAAAAGCAGAAACAAAAATATATGGAACACCACCAAATCTTACACGTCCGCGTATGCAAAAGTTGAGATTTTTTCAATGTTGGAATTATCCCTTTATTATGAGGTCAATATAAAGAAAACCAGTCAGAAATACATAAGAAATGCCTCCTAGCCTTGTATTTTTAATAGTACTTTGTAAAAAGCAGAAACAAAAATATACGGAACACCACCAAATCTTACACGTCCGCGTATGCAAAAATTGAGATTTTTTCAATGTTGGAATTATCCCTTTATTATGGGGTCAAAATAGAGAAAACCAGTCAAAAATACATAAGAAATGCCTCCGAGCCTTGTATTTTTAATAGAACTTTGTAAAAAGCATAAACAAAAATATACGGAACACCACCAAATCTCCCACGTCCGCGTATGTAAAAATTGAAATGTTTTCAATGTTGGAATTATCCCTTTATTATGGGATCAATATAAAGAAAACCAGTCAAAAATAAAAATAAAATTCCTCCTAGCCTTCTATTCTTAATAGAACTTTGTAAAAAGCAGAAACAAAAATATACGGAACCCCACCAAATCTTACACGTCCGCGTATGCAAAAATTGAGATTTTTTCAATGTTGGAATTATCCCTTTTATTATGGAATCAAAATAAAGAAAACCAGTAAAGAATACATGAGAAATGCCTCCTAGCCTTCCATTTTCGATAGAACTTTGTAAAAAGCAAAAACAAAAATATATGGAACACCACCAAATCTTACACGTCCGCGTATGCAAAAATTGAGATTTTTTCAATGTTGGAATTATCCCTTTATTATGGGATCAATATAAAGAAAACAAGTCAGAAATACATAAGAAGTGCCTCCTAGCCTTGTATTTTTTATAGTACTTTGTAAAAAGCAGAAACAAAAATATACGGAACACCACCAAATCTTACACGTCCGCGTATGTAAAAATTGAGTTTTTTTCAATGTTGGAATTATCCCTTTATTATGTGGTAAAAATAAAGAAAACCAGTCAAAAATACATCAGAAATGTCTCCTTGCCTTCTATTTTTAATAGAACTTTTAAAAATGCAGAAAAAAACAATATACGGAACACCACCACATCTTACACGTCCGCGTATGCAAAAATTGAGATTTTTTAAATGTTGGAATTATCCATTTATTATGGGTTCAAAATAAAGACAACCAGTAAAAATACATAAGAAATGCCTCTGTGCCTTTTATTTTTAATGGAACTTTGTAAAAAGCACAAACAAAAATATACGGAACACCACCAAATCTTACACGTCCACGTATGCAAAAATTGAGATTTTTTCAATGTTTGAATTATCCCTTTATTATGGGGTCAAAATAAAGAAAACCAGTCAAAAATACATATGAAATGCCTCCTAGCCTTGTATTTTTAATAGAACTTTGTAAAAAGCAGAAACAAAAATATACGGAACACCACCAAATCTTACACGTCCGCGTATGCAAAAATTGAGATTTTTTCAATATTGGATTTATCCCTTTAATGTGGGTTCAAAATAAAGAAAACCAGTCAAAAATACATAAGAAATGCCTCTTTGCCTTTTATTTTTAATAGAACTTTGTAAAAAGCAGAAACAAAAATATACGGAACACCACCAAATCTTACACGTCCGCGGATGCAAAAATTGAGATTTTTTCAATGTTGAATTATCTCTTTATTATGGGGTCAAAATAAAGAAAACCAGTCAACAAAGCATCAGAAATGTCTCCTTCCCTACTATTTTGAATAGAACTTTGTAAAAAGCAGAAAAAAAAAACACGGAACACCACCACATCTTACACGTCTGCGTATGCAAAAATTGAGATTTTTTCAATGTTGGAATTATCCCTTTATTATTGGTTCAAAATAAAGAAAACCAGTAAAGAATACATAAGAAATGCCTCCGTGCCTTGTATTTTTAATAGAACTTTGTAAAAAGCAGAAACAAAAATATACGGAACACCACCAAATCTTACACGTCCGCGGATGCAAAAATTGAGTTTTTTTCAATGTTGGAATTATCCCTTTATTATGTGGTAAAAATAAAGAAAACCAGTCAAAAATACATCAGAAATGTCTCCTTGCCTTCTATTTTTAATAGAACTTTGTAAAATGCAGAAAAAAACAATATACGGAACACCACCACATCTTACACGTCCGCGTAATCAAAAATTGAGATTTTTTCAATGTTGGAATTATCCATTTATTATGGGTTCAAAATAAAGACAACCAGTAAAAATACATAAGAAATGCCTCTGTGCCTTTTATTTTTAATGGAACTTTGTAAAAAGCACAAACAAAAATATACGGAACACCACCAAATCTTACACGTCCGCGTATGCAAAAATTGAGATTTTTTCAATGTTGGAATTATCCCTTTATTATGGGGTCAAAATAAAGAAAACCAGTCAAAAATACATATGAAATGCCTCCTAGCCTTGTATTTTTAATAGAACTTTGTAAAAAGCAGAAACGAAAATATACAGAACACCACCAAATCTTACACGTCCGCGTATGCAAAAATTGAGATTTTTTCAATATTGGATTTATCCCTTTAATGTGGGTTCAAAATAAAGAAAACCAGTCAAAAATACATAAGAAATGCCTCCCAGCCTTGTATTTTTATTAGAACTTTGGAAAAAGCAGAAACAAAAATATACGGAACACCACCAAATCTTACACGTCCGCGTATGCAAAAATTGAGATTTTTCCAATGTTGGAATTATCCCTTTATTGTGGGTTCAAAATAAAGACAACCAGTCAAAAATACATAAGAAATGCCTCTTTGCCTTTTATTGTTCATAGAACTTTGTAAAAAGCAGAAACAAAAATATACGGAACCCCACCAAATCTTACACGTCCGCGTATGCAAAAATTGAGTTTTTTTCAATGTTGGAATTATCCCTTTATTATGTGGTAAAAATAAAGAAAACCAGTCAAAAATACATCAGAAATGTCTCCTTGCCTTCTATTTTAAATAGAACTTTGTAAAATGCAGAAAAAAAAATATACGGAACACCACCACATCTTACACGTCCGCGTATGCCAAAATTGAGATTTTTTCAATGTTGGAATTATCCCTTTATTATGGGGTCAAAATAAAGAAAACAACTCAAAAATACATTAGAAATGTGTCCGTGCCTTCTATTATTAATAGAATTTTGTAAAAAACCAGAAAAAAAAATATACGTAACACCACCACATCTTACACGTCCGCGTATGCAAAAATTGAGATTTTTTCAATGTTGGAATTATCCATTTATTATGGGATCAAAATAAAGACAACCAGTCAAAAATACATAAGAAATGCCTCTGTGCCTTTTATTTTCAATGGAACTTTGTAAAAAGCACAAACAAAAATATACGGAACACCACCAAATCTTACACGTCCGCGTATGCAAAAATTGAGTTTGTTTCAATGTTGGAATTATCCCTTTATTATGTGGTAAAAATAATAAACACAACTCAAAAATACATCAGAAATGTCTCCTTGCCTTCTATTTTTAATAGAACTTTGTAAAATGCAGAAAAAAACAATATACGGAACACCACCACATCTTACACGTCCGCGTATGCAAAAATTGAGATTTTTTCAATGTTGGAATTATCCCTTTATTATGGGGTCAATATAAAGAAAACAAGTCAGAAATACATAAGAAATGCCTC
Source organism: Euprymna scolopes (assembly GCF_053919585.1). Classification (NCBI taxonomy): domain Eukaryota; kingdom Metazoa; phylum Mollusca; class Cephalopoda; order Sepiida; family Sepiolidae; genus Euprymna; species Euprymna scolopes. The sequence continues at coordinate 118,772,226 of NC_136490.1, read as the reverse complement.
CTAGCCTTGTATTTTTAATAGTACTTTGTAAAAAGCAGAAACAAAAATATATGGAACACCACCAAATCTTACACGTCCGCGTATGCAAAAGTTGAGATTTTTTCAATGTTGGAATTATCCCTTTATTATGAGGTCAATATAAAGAAAACCAGTCAGAAATACATAAGAAATGCCTCCTAGCCTTGTATTTTTAATAGAACTTTGTAAAAAGCAGAAACAAAAATATACGGAACACCACCAAATCTTACACGTCCGCGTATGCAAAAATTGAGATTTTTTCAATGTTGGAATTATCCCTTTATTATGGGGTCAAAATAGAGAAAGCCAGTCAAAAATACATAAGAAATGCCTCCGAGCCTTGTATTTTTAATAGAACTTTGTAAAAAGCATAAACAAAAATATACGGAACACCACCAAATCTCCCACGTCCGCGTATGTAAAAATTGAAATGTTTTCAATGTTGGAATTATCCCTTTATTATGGGATCAAAATAAAGAAAACCAGTCAAAAATACAAATAAAATTCCTCCTAGCCTTCTATTCTTAATAGAACTTTGTAAAAAGCAGAAACAAAAATATACGGAACCCCACCAAATCTTACACGTCCGCGTATGCAAAAATTGAGATTTTTTCAATGTTGGAATTATCCCTTTATTATGGAATCAAAATAAAGAAAACCAGTAAAGAATACATGAGAAATGCCTCCTAGCCTTCCATTTTTGATAAAACTTTGTAAAAAGCAAAAACAAAAATATATGGAACACCACCAAATCTTACACGTCCGCGTATGCAAAAATTGAGATTTTTTCAATGTTGGAATTATCCCTTTATTATGGGATCAATATAAAGAAAACAAGACAGAAATACATAAGAAGTGCCTCCTAGCCTTGTATTTTTTATAGTACTTTGTAAAAAGCAGAAACAAAAATATACGGAACACCACCAAATCTTACACGTCCGCGTATGTAAAAATTGAGTTTTTTTCAATGTTGGAATTATCCATTTATTATGTGGTAAAAATAAAGAAAACCAGTCAAAAATACATCAGAAATGTCTCCTTGCCTTCTATTTTAAATAGAACTTTGTAAAATGCAGAAAAAAAAATATACGGAACACCACCACATCTTACACGTCCGCGTATGCCAAAATTGAGATTTTTTCAATGTTGGAATTATCCCTTTATTATGGGGTCAAAATAAAGAAAACAACTCAAAAATACATCAGAAATGTGTCCGTGCCTTCTATTATTAATAGAACTTTGTAAAAAACCAGAAAAAAAAATATACGGAACACCACCACATCTTACACGTCCGCGTATGCAAAAATTGAGATTTTTTCAATGTTGGAATTATCCATTTATTATGGGATCAAAATAAAGACAACCAGTCAAAAATACATAAGAAATGCCTCTGTGCCTTTTATTTTCAATGGAACTTTGTAAAAAGCACAAACAAAAATATACGGAACAACACCAAATCTTACACGTCCGCGTATGCAAAAATTGAGTTTGTTTCAATGTTGGAATTATCCCTTTATTATGTGGTAAAAATAATAAAAACAACTCAAAAATACATCAGAAATGTCTCCTTGCCTTCTATTTTTAATAGAACTTTGTAAAATGCAGAAAAAAACAATATACGGAACACCACCACATCTTACACGTCCGCGTATGCAAAAATTGAGATTTTTTCAATGTTGGAATTATCCCTTTATTATGGGGTAAATATAAAGAAAACAAGTCAGAAATACATAAGAAATTCCTCCTAGCCTTGTATTTTTAATAGTACTTTGTAAAAAGCAGAAACAAAAATATATGGAACACCACCAAATCTTACACGTCCGCGTATGCAAAAGTTGAGATTTTTTCAATGTTGGAATTATCCCTTTATTATGAGGTCAATATAAAGAAAACCAGTCAGAAATACATAAGAAATGCCTCCTAGCCTTGTATTTTTAATAGTACTTTGTAAAAAGCAGAAACAAAAATATACGGAACACCACCAAATCTTACACGTCCGCGTATGCAAAAATTGAGATTTTTTCAATGTTGGAATTATCCCTTTATTATGGGGTCAAAATAGAGAAAACCAGTCAAAAATACATAAGAAATGCCTCCGAGCCTTGTATTTTTAATAGAACTTTGTAAAAAGCATAAACAAAAATATACGGAACACCACCAAATCTCCCACGTCCGCGTATGTAAAAATTGAAATGTTTTCAATGTTGGAATTATCCCTTTATTATGGGATCAATATAAAGAAAACCAGTCAAAAATAAAAATAAAATTCCTCCTAGCCTTCTATTCTTAATAGAACTTTGTAAAAAGCAGAAACAAAAATATACGGAACCCCACCAAATCTTACACGTCCGCGTATGCAAAAATTGAGATTTTTTCAATGTTGGAATTATCCCTTTATTATGGAATCAAAATAAAGAAAACCAGTAAAGAATACATGAGAAATGCCTCCTAGCCTTCCATTTTTGATAGAACTTTGTAAAAAGCAAAAACAAAAATATATGGAACACCACCAAATCTTACACGTCCGCGTATGCAAAAATTGAGATTTTTTCAATGTTGGAATTATCCCTTTATTATGGGATCAATATAAAGAAAACAAGTCAGAAATACATAAGAAGTGCCTCCTAGCCTTGTATTTTTTATAGTACTTTGTAAAAAGCAGAAACAAAAATATACGGAACACCACCAAATCTTACACGTCCGCGTATGTAAAAATTGAGTTTTTTTCAATGTTGGAATTATCCCTTTATTATGTGGTAAAAATAAAGAAAACCAGTCAAAAATACATCAGAAATGTCTCCTTGCCTTCTATTTTTAATAGAACTTTTAAAAATGCAGAAAAAAACAATATACGGAACACCACCACATCTTACACGTCCGCGTATGCAAAAATTGAGATTTTTTCAATGTTGGAATTATCCATTTATTATGGGTTCAAAATAAAGACAACCAGTAAAAATACATAAGAAATGCCTCTGTGCCTTTTATTTTTAATGGAACTTTGTAAAAAGCACAAACAAAAATATACGGAACACCACCAAATCTTACACGTCCACGTATGCAAAAATTGAGATTTTTTCAATGTTTGAATTATCCCTTTATTATGGGGTCAAAATAAAGAAAACCAGTCAAAAATACATATGAAATGCCTCCTAGCCTTGTATTTTTAATAGAACTTTGTAAAAAGCAGAAACAAAAATACACGGAACACCACCAAATCTTACACGTCCGCGTATGCAAAAATTGAGATTTTTTCAATATTGGATTTATCCCTTTAATGTGGGTTCAAAATAAAGAAAACCAGTCAAAAATACATAAGAAATGCCTCTTTGCCTTTTATTTTTAATAGAACTTTGTAAAAAGCAGAAACAAAAATATACGGAACACCACCAAATCTTACACGTCCGCGGATGCAAAAATTGAGATTTTTTCAATGTTGAATTATCTCTTTATTATGGGGTCAAAATAAAGAAAACCAGTCAACAAAGCATCAGAAATGTCTCCTTCCCTACTATTTTGAATAGAACTTTGTAAAAAGCAGAAAAAAAAAACACGGAACACCACCACATCTTACACGTCTGCGTATGCAAAAATTGAGATTTTTTCAATGTTGGAATTATCCCTTTATTATTGGTTCAAAATAAAGAAAACCAGTAAAGAATACATAAGAAATGCCTCCGTGCCTTGTATTTTTAATAGAACTTTGTAAAAAGCAAAAATAAAAATATACGGAACACCACCAAATCTTACACGTCCGCGTATGCAAAAATTGAGATATTTCAATGTTGGAATTATCCCTATATAATGGATTCAAAATAAAGAAAACCAGTCAAAAATACATAAGAAATTCCTCCTAGCCTTCTATTTTTTATAGAACTTTGTAAAAAGCAAAAACAAAAATATATGTAACACCACCAAATCTTACACGTCCGCGTATGCAAAAATTGAGATTTTTTCAATGTTGGAATTATCCCTTTATTATGGATTCAAAATAAATGAAAACCAGTAAAGAATACATAAGAAATGCCTCCTAGCCTTCAATTTTTGATAGAACTTTGTAAAAAGCAAAAACAAAAATACATGGAACACCACCAAATCTTACACGTCCGCGTATGCAAAAATTGAGATTGTTCCAATGTTGGAATTATCCCTTTATTATGGGTTCAAAATAAAGACAACCAGTCAAAAATACATAAGAAATTCCTCCTAGCGTTGTATTTTGAATAGAACTTTGTAAAAAGCAGAAACAAAAATATACGGAACACCACCAAATCTTACACGTCCGCGTATGCAAATATTGAGATGTTTTCAATGTTGGAATTATCCCTTTATTATTGGGTCAAAATAAAGAAAACCAGTCAAAAATACATCAGAAATGTCTCCTAGCCTTCTATTTTTAATAGAACTTTGTAAAATGCAGAAAAAAACAATATACGGAACACCACCACATCTTACATGTCCGCGTATGCAAAAATTGAGATTTTTTCAATGTTGGAATTATCCCTTTATTATGGAATCAAAATAAAGAAAACCAGTAAAGAATACATGAGAAATGCCTCCTAGCCTCCCATTTTTGATAGAACTTTGTAAAAAGCAAAAACAAAAATATATGGAACACCACCAAATCTTACACGTCCGCGTATGCAAAAATTTAGATTTTTTCAATGTTGGAATTATCCCTTTATTATGGGATCAATATAAAGAAAACAAGTCAGAAATACATAAGAAGTGCCTCCTAGCCTTGTATTTTTTATAGTACTTTGTAAAAAGCAGAAACAAAAATATACGGAACACCACCAAATCTTACACGTCCGCGTATGTAAAAATTGAGTTTTTTTCAATGTTGGAATTATCCCTTTATTATGTGGTAAAAATAAAGAAAACCAGTCAAAAATACATCAGAAATGTCTCCTTGCCTTCTATTTTTAATAGAACTTTGTAAAATGCACAAAAAAAAAATATACGGAGCACCACCACATCTTACACGTCCGCGTATGCAAAAATTGAGATTTTTTCAATGTTGGAATTATCCATTTATTATGGGTTCAAAATAAAGACAACCAGTAAAAATACATAAGAAATGCCTCTGTGACTTTTATTTTTAATGGAACTTTGTAAAAAGCACAAACAAAAATATACGGAACACCACCAAATCTTACACGTCCACGTATGCAAAAATTGAGATTTTTTCAATGTTTGAATTATCCCTTTATTATGGGGTCAAAATAAAGAAAACCAGTCAAAAATACATATGAAATGCCTCCTAGCCTTGTATTTTTAATAGAACTTTGTAAAAAGCAGAAACGAAAATATACAGAACACCACCAAATCTTACACGTCCGCGTATGCAAAAATTGAGATTTTTTCAATATTGGATTTATCCCTTTAATGTGGGTTCAAAATAAAGAAAACCAGTCAAAAATACATAAGAAATGCCTCCCAGCCTTATATTTTTATTAGAACTTTGGAAAAAGCAGAAACAAAAATATACGGAACACCACCAAATCTTACACGTCCGCGTATGCAAAAATTGAGATTTTTTCAATGTTGGAATTATCCCTTTATTGTGGGTTCAAAATAAAGACAACCAGTCAAAAATACATAAGAAATGCCTCTTTGCCTTTTATTTTTAATAGAACTTTGTAAAAAGCAGAAAAAAAATATACGGAACACCACCACATCTTACACGTCCGCGTATGCAAAAATTGAGATTTTTTCAATGTTGGAATTATCCCTTTATTATGGGGTCAATATAAAGATAATAGGCAAAAATACCTAAGAAATGCCTCCTAGCCTTGTATTTTTAATAGTACTTTGTAAAAAGCAGACACAAAAATATATGGAACACCACCAAATCTTACACGTCCGCGTATGCAAAAATTGAGATTTTTTCAATGTTGGAATTATCCATTTATTATGGGTTCAAAATAAAGAAAACCAGTCAAAAATACATAAGAAATGCCTCCGTGCCTTTTATTTTTAATGGAACTTTGTAAAAAGCACAACAAAAATATACGGAACACCACCAAATCTTACACGTCCGCGTATGCAAAAATTGAGATTTTTTCAATGTTGGAATTATCCCTGTATTATGGGGTCAAAATAAAGAAAACCAGTCAACAATACATAAGAAATGCCTCCTAGCCTTGTATTTTTCATAGAACTTTGTAAAAAGCAGAAACAAAAATATACAGAACACCACCAAATCTTACACGTCTGCGTATGCAGAAATTGAGATTTTTTCAACGTTGGAATTATCCCTGTATTATAGGGACAAAATAAAGAAAACCAGTCAAAAATACATAAGAAATGCCTCCTTGCCTTTTATTTTTAATAGAACTTTGTAAAAAGCAGAAATAAAAATATACGGAACACCACCAAATCTTACACGTCCGCGTATGCAAAAATTGAGATTTTTTCAATGTTGGAATTATCCCTTTATTATGGGATCAAAATAAAGAAAACCAGTCAAAAATGCATCAGAAATGTCTCCTTCCCTACTATTTTGAATAGAACTTTGTAAAAAGCAGAAAAAAAAATACGGAACACCACCACATCTTACACGTCTGCGTATGCAAAAATTGAGATTTTTTCAATGTTGGAATTATCCCTTTATTATGGGGTAAAAATAAAGAAAACCAGTCAAAAATACATAAGAAATGCCTCCTAGCCTTGTATTTTTAATAGAACTTTGTAAAAAGCAGAAACGAAAATATACAGAACACCACCAAATCTTACACGTCCGCGTATGCAAAAATTGAGATTTTTTCAATATTGGATTTATCCCTTTAATGTGGGTTCAAAATAAAGAAAACCAGTCAAAAATACATAAGAAATGCCTCCCAGCCTTGTATTTTTATTAGAACTTTGGAAAAAGCAGAAACAAAAATATACGGAACACCACCAAATCTTACACGTCCGCGTATGCAAAAATTGAGATTTTTCCAATGTTGGAATTATCCCTTTATTGTGGGTTCAAAATAAAGACAACCAGTCAAAAATACATAAGAAATGCCTCTTTGCCTTTTATTGTTCATAGAACTTTGTAAAAAGCAGAAACAAAAATATATGGAACACCACCAAATCTTACACGTCCGCGTATGCAAAAATTGAGATTTTTTTAATGTTGGAATTATCTCTTTATTATGGGGTCAAAATAAAGAAAACCAGTCAACAAAGCATCAGAAATGTCTCCTTCCCTACTATTTTGAATAGAACTTTGTAAAAAGCAGAAAAAAAAATACGGAACACCACCACATCTTACACGTCTGCGTATGCAAAAATTGAGATTTTTTCAATGTTGGAATTATCCCTTTATTATTGGTTCAAAATAAAGAAAACCAGTCAAAAATACATAAGAAATGCCTCCGTGCCTTGTATTTTTAATAGAACTTTGTAAAAAGCAAAAATAAAAATATACGGAACACCACCAAATCTTACACGTCAGCGTATGCAAAAATTGAGATATTTCAATGTTGGAATTATCCCTATATAATAAATTCAAAATAAAGAAAACCAGTCAAAAATACATAAGAAATTCCTCCTAGCCTTCTATTTTTTATAGAACTTTGTAAAAAGCAAAAACAAAAATATATGTAACACCACCAAATCTTACACGTCCGCGTATGCAAAAATTGAGATTTTTTCAATGTTGGAATTATCCCTTTATTATGGATTCAAAATAAAGAAAACCAGTAAAGAATACATAAGAAATGCCTCCTAGCCTTCCATTTTTGATAGAACTTTGTAAAAAGCAAAAACAAAAATACATGGAACACCACCAAATCTTACACGTCCGCGTATGCAAAAATTGAGATTTTTTCAATGTTGAAATTATCCCTTTATTATGGGGTCAATATAAAGAAAACAAGTCAGAAATACATAAGAAATGCCTCCGAGCCTTGTATTTTTAATAGTACTTTGTAAAAAGCAGAAACAAAAATATATGGAACACCACCAAATCTTACATGTCCGCGTATGCAAAAACTGAGATTTTTTCAATGTTGGAATTATCCCTTTATTATGGGTTCAAAATAAAGAAAACCAGTCAAAAATAAATAAGAAATGCCTCCGTGCCTTGTATTTTTAATGGAACTTTGTAAAAAGCATAAACAAAAATATACGGAACACCACCAAATCTCCCACGTCCGCGTATGTAAAAATTGAGATGTTTTCAATGTTGGAATTATCCCTTTATTATGGGGTCAAAATAAAGAAAACCAGTCAAAAATACAAAAAAAATGCCTCCTAGCCTTCTATTCTTAATAGAACTTTGTAAAAAGCATAAACACAAATATACGGAACACCACCAAATCTTACACGTCCGCGTATGCAAAAATTGAGATTTTTTCAATGTTGGAATTATCCCTTTATTATGTGGTAAAAATAAAGAAAACCAGTCAAAAATACATCAGAAATGTCTCCTTGCCTTCTATTTTTAATAGAACTTTGTAAAAGGCAGAAAAAAAAATATACGGAACACCACCACATCTTACACGTCCGCGTATGCCAAAATTGAGATTTTTTCAATGTTGGAATTATCCCTTTTTTATGGGTTCAAAATAAAGAAAACAACTCAAAAATACATCAGAAATGTGTCCGTGCCTTTTATTATTAATAGAACTTTGTAAAAAGCAGAAAAAAAATATACGGAACACCACCACATCTTACACGTCCGCGTATGCAAAAATTGAGATTTTTTCAATGTTGGAATTATCCCTTTATTATGGGGTCAAAAAAAAGAAAACAACTCAAAAATACATCAGAAATGTGTCCGTGCCTTCTATTATTAATAGAACTTTGTAAAAAAACAGAAAAAAAAATATACGGAACACCACCACATCTTACACGTCCGCGTATGCAAAAATTGAGATTTTTTCAATGTTGGAATTATCCATTTATTATGGGTTCAAAATAAAGAAAACCAGTCAAAAATACATAAGAAATGCCTCCGTGCCTTTTATTTTTAATGGAACTTTGTAAAAAGCACAAACAAAAATATACGGAACACCACCAAATCTTACACGTCCGCGTATGCAAAAATTGAGATTTTTTCAATGTTGGAATTATCCCTTTATTATGGGTTCAAAATAAAGAAAACCAGTCAAAAATACATAAGAAATGCCTCCGTGCCTTTTATTTTTAATGGAACTTTGTAAAAAGCACAAACAAAAATATACGGAACACCACCAAATCTTACACGTCCGCGTATGCAAAAATTGAGATTGTTCCAATGTTGGAATTATCCTTTTATTATGGGTTCAAAATAAAGAAAACCAGTCAAAAATACATAAGAAATGCCTCTTTGCCTTTTATTTGTAATAGAACTTTGTAAAAAGCAGAAACAAAAATATACGGAACACCACCAAATCTTACACGTCTGCGTATGCAAAAATTGAGATTTTTTCAATATTGGAATTATCCCTGTATTATTGGGTCACAACAAAGAAAACCAGTCAAAAATACATAAGAAATGCCTCCTTGCCTTTTATTTTTAATAGAACTTTGTAAAAAGCAGAAATAAAAATATACGGAACACCACCAAATCTTACACGTCCGCGTATGCAAAAATTGAGATTTTTTCAATGTTGGAATTATCCCTTTATTATGGGGTCAAAACAAAGTAAACCAGTCAAAAATGACCCAGAAAGGTCTCCTTCCCTACTATTTTGAATAGAACTTTGTAAAAAGCAGAAAAAAAAAATACGGAACACCACCACATCTTACACGTCTGCGTATGCAAAAATTGAGATTTTTTCAATGTTGGAATTATCCCTTTATTATTGGTTCAAAATAAAGAAAACCAGTCAAAAATACATAAGAAATGCCTCCTAGCCTTGTATTTTTAATAGAACTTTGTAAAAAGCAAAAATAAAAATATACGGAACACCACCAAATCTTACACGTCCGCGTATGCAAAAATTTAGATATTTCCATGTTGGAATTATCCCTATATAATGGATTCAAAATAAAGAAAACCAGTCAAAAATACATAAGAAATTCCTCCTAGCCTTCTATTTTTTATAGAACTTTGTAAAAAGCAAAAACAAAAATATATGTAACACCACTAAATCTTACACGTCCGCGTATGCAAAAATTGAGATTTTTTCAATGTTGGAATTATCCCTTTATTATGGAATCAACATAAAGAAAACCAGTAAAGAATACATAAGAAATGCCTCCTAGCCTTCCATTTTTGATAGAACTTTGTAAAAAGCAAAAACAAAAATATATTGAACACCACCAAATCTTACACGTCCGCGTATGCAAAAATTAAGATTTTTTCAATGTTGGAATTATCCCTTTATTATGGGGTCAATATAAAGAAAACAAGTCAGAAATACATAAGAAATGCCTCCTAGCCTTGTATTTTTAATAGTACTTTGTAAAAAGCAGAAACAAAAATATATGGAACACCACCAAATCTTACACGGCCGCGTATGCAACAATTGAGATTTTTCCAATGTTGGAATTATTCCTTTATTATGGGTTCAAAATAAAGACAACCAGTCAAAAATACATTAGAAATGCCTCTTTGCCTTGTATTTTTAATAGGACATTGTAAAAAGCAGAAACAAAAATATACGGAACACCACCAAATCTTACACGTCCGCGTATGCAAAAATTGAGATTTTTTCAATGTTGGAATTATCCCTTTATTATGGGGTCAATATAAAGATAATAGGCAAAAATACATAAGAAATGCCTCCTAGCCTTGTATTTTTAATAGTACTTTGTAAAAAGCAGACACAAAAATATATGGACCACCACCAAATCTTACACGTCCGCGTATGCAAAAATTGAGATTTTTTTAATGTTGGAATTATCCCTTTATTATGGGGTCAAAATTAAGAAAACAACTCAAAAATACATCAGAAATGTGTCCGTGCCTTCTATTATCAATAGAACTTTGTAAAAAGCAGAAAAAAAAATATACGGAATACCTCCACATCTTACACGTCCGTGTATGCAAAAATTGAGATTTTTTCAATGTTGGAATTATCCATTTATTATGGGTTCAAAATAAAGAAAACCAGTCAAAAATACATAAGAAATGCCTCCGTGCCTTTTATTTTTAATGGAACTTTGTAAAAAGCACAACAAAAATATACGGAACACCACCAAATCTTACACGTCCGCGTATGCAAAAATTGAGATTTTTTCAATGTTGGAATTATCCCTTTATTATGGGGTCAAAATAAAGAAAACCAGTCAACAATACATAAGAAATGCCTCCTAGCCTTGTATTTTTCATAGAACTTTGTAAAAAGCAGAAACAAAAATATACAGAACACCACCAAATCTTACACGTCTGCGTATGCAGAAATTGAGATTTTTTCAACGTTGGAATTATCCCTGTATTATAGGGACAAAATAAAGAAAACCAGTCAAAAATACATAAGAAATGCCTCCTTGCCTTTTATTTTTAATAGAACTTTGTAAAAAGCAGAAATAAAAATATACGGAACACCACCAAATCTTACACGTCCGCGTATGCAAAAATTGAGATTTTTTCAATGTTGGAATTATCCCTTTATTATGGGGTCAAACTAAAGAAAACCAGTCAAAAATGCATCAGAAATGTCTCCTTCCCTACTATTTTGAATAGAACTTTGTAAAAAGCAGAAAAAAAAATACGGAACACCACCACATCTTACACGTCTGCGTATGCAAAAATTGAGATTTTTTCAATGTTGGAATTATCCCTTTATTACTGGTTCAAAATAAAGAAAACCAGTCAAAAATACATAAGAAATGCCTCCGTGCCTTGTATTTTTAATAGAACTTTGTAAAAAGCAAAAATAAAAATATACGGAACACCACCAAATCTTACACGTCCGCGTATGCAAAAATTGAGATATTTCAATGTTGGAATTATCCCTATATAATGGATTCAAAATAAAGAAAACCAGTCAAAAATACATAAGACATTCCTCCTAGCCTTCTATTTTTTATAGAACTTTGTAAAAAGCAAAAACAAAAATATATGTAACACCACCAAATCTTACACGTCCGCGTATGCAAAAATTGAGATTTTTTCAATGTTGGAATTATCCCTTTATTATGGATTCAAAATAAAGAAAACCAGTAAAGAATACATAAGAAATGCCTCCTAGCCTTCCATTTTTGATGGAACTTTGTAAAAAGCAAAAACAAAAATATATGGAACACCACCAAATCTTACACGTCCGCGTATGCCAAAATTGAGATTTTTTCAATGTTGGAATTATCCCTTTATTATGGGGTCAATATAAAGAAAACAAGTCAAAAATACATAAGAAATGCCTCGTAGCCTTGTATTTTTAATAGTACTTTGTAAAAAGCAGAAACAAAAATATATGGTACACCACCACATCTTACACGTCCGCGTATGCGAAAACTGAGATTTTTTCAATGTTGGAATTATCTATTTATTATGGGTTCAAAATAAAGAAAACCAGTCAAAAATAAATAAGAAATGCCTCCGTGCCTTGTATTTTTAATGGAACTTTGTAAAAAGCATAAACACAAATATACGGAACACCACCAAATCTCCCACGTCCGCGTATGTAAAAATTGAGATGTTTTCAATGTTGGAATTATCCCTTTATTATGGGGTCAAAATAAAGAAAACCAGTCAAAAATACAAAAAAAATGCCTCCTAGCCTTCTATTCTTAATAGAACTTTGTAAAAAGCAGAAACAAAAATATACGGAACACCACCAAATCTTACACGTCCGCGTATGCAAAAACTGAGATTTTTTCAATGTAGGAATTATCTATTTATTATGGGTTCAAAATAAAGAAAACCAGTAAAGAATACATAAGAAATGCCTCCTAGCCTTCCATTTTTGATGGAACTTTGTAAAAAGCAAACACAAAAATATATGGAACACCACCAAATCTTACACGTCCGCGTATGCAAAAATTGAGATTTTTTCAATGTTGGAATTATCCCTTTATTATGTGGTAAAAATAAAGAAAACCAGTCAAAAATACATCAGAAATGGCTCCTTGCCTTCTATTTTTTATAGAACTTTGTAAAATGCAGAAAAAAAAATATAGGGAACACCACCACATCTTACACGTCCGCGTATGCAAAAATTGAGATTGTTTCAATGTTGGAATTATCCCTTTATTATGGGGTCAAAATAAAGAAAACAACTCAAACATACATCAGAAATGTGTCCGTGCCTTATATTATTAATAGAACTTTGTAAAAAGCAGAAAAAAAATATACGGAACACCACCACATCTTACACGTCCGCGTATGCAAAAATTGAGATTTTTTCAATGTTGGAATTATCCCTTTATTATGGGTTCAAAATAAAGAAAACCAGTCAAAAATACATAAGAAATGCCTCCGTGCCTTTTATCTTTAATGGAACTTTGTAAAAAGCACAAACAAAAATATACGGACCACCACCAAATCTTACACGTCCGCGTATGCAAAAATTGAGATTTTTTCAATGTTGGAATTATCCCTTTATTATGGGGTCAAAATAAAGAAAACCAGTCAAAAATACATAAGAAATGCCTCCTAGCCTTGTATTTTTAATAGAACTTTTTAAAAAGCAGAAACGAACATATACAGAACACCACCAAATCTTACACGTCCACGTATGCAAAAATTGAGATTTTTTCAATATTGGATTTATCCGTTTATTATGGGGTCAAATAAAGAAAACCAGTCAAAAATACATAAGCAATGCCTCCTAGCCTTGTATTTTTAATAGAAATTGGAAAAAGCAGAAACAAAAATATACGGAACACCACCAAATCTTACACGTCCGCGTATGCAAAAATTGAAATTGTTCCAATGTTGGAATTATCCCTTTATTATGAGGTCAAAATAAAGAAAACAGTCAAAAATACATAAGAAATGCCTCCGAGCCTTGTATTTTGAATAGAACTTTCTAAAAAGCAGAAACAAAAATATACGGAACACCACCAAATCTTACACGTCCGCGTATGCAAAAACTGAGATTTTTTTCTATGTTGGAATTATCTATTTATTATGGGTTCAAAATAAAGAAAACCAATCAAAAATAAATAAGAAATGCCTCCGTGCCTTGTATTTTTAATGGAACTTTGTAAAAAGCATAAACAAAAATATACGGAACACCACCAAATCTCCCACGTCCGCGTATGCAAAAATGGAGATGTTTTCAATGTTGGAATTATCCCTTTATTATAGGGTCAAAATACAGAAAACCAGTCAAAAATACAAAAAAAATGCCTCCTAGACTTCTATTCTTAATAGAACTTTGTAAAAAGCAGAAACAAAAATATACGGAACACCACCAAATCTTACACGTCCGCGTATGAAAAAATTGAGATTTTTTCAATGTTGGAATTATCCCTTTATTATGTGGTAAAAATAAAGAAAACCAGTCAAAAATACATAAGAAATGCCTCCTAGCCTTGTATTTTTAATAGAACTTTGGAAAAAGCAGAAATGAAAATATACAGAACACCACCAAATCTTACACGTCCGCGTATGCAAAAATTGAGATTTTTTCAATATTGGATTTATCCCTTTAATGTGGGGTCAAAATAAAGAAAACCAGTCAAAAATACATAAGAAATGCCTCCTAGCCTTGTATTTTTATAGAACTTTGGAAAAAGCAGAAACAAAAATATACGGAACACCACCAAATCTTACACGTCCGCGTATGCAAAAATTGAGATTTTTCCAATGTTGGAATTATCCCTGTATTATGGGTTCAAAATAAAGACAACCAGTCAAAAATACATAAGAAATGCCTCTTTGCCTTGTATTTTTAATAGAACATTGTAAAAACCAGAAACAAAAATATACGCAACACCACCAAATCTTACACGTCCGCGTATGCAAAAATTGAGATTGTTCCAATGTTGGAATTATCCCTTTATTATGGGGTCAAAATAAAGAAAACCAGTCAAAAATACATAAGAAATGCCTCTTTGCCTTTTATTTTTAATAGAACTTTGTAAAAAGCAGAAACAAAAATATACGGAACACCACCAAATCTTACACGTCTGCGTATGCAAAAATTGAGATTTTTTCAATGTTGGAATTATCCCTGTATTATGGGGTCACAATAAAGAAAACCAGTCAAAAATACATAAGAAATGCCTCCTTGCCTTGTATTTTTAATAGAAGTTTGTAAAAAGCAGAAATAAAAATATACGGAACACCACCAAATCTTACACGTCCGCGTATGCAAAAATTGAGATTTTTTCAATGTTGGAATTATCCCTTTATTATGAGGTCAAAATAAAGAAAACCAGTCAAAAATGCATCAGAAATGTCTCCTTCCCTACTATTTTTAATAGAACTTTGTAAAAAGCAGACAAAACAAATACGGAACACCACCACATCTTACACGTCTGCGTATGCAAAAATTGAGATTTTTTCAATGTTGGAATTATCCCTTTATTATTGGTTCAAAATAAAGAAAACCAGTCAAAAATACATAAGAAATGCCTCCGTGCCTTGTATTTTTAATAGAACTTTGTAAAAAGCAAAAATAAAAATATACGGAAGACCACCAAATCTTACACGTCTGCGTATGCAAAAATTGAGATTTTTTCAATGTTGGAATTATCCCTTTATTATGGATTCAAAATAAAGAAAACCAGTAAAGAATACATAAGAAATGTCTCCTAGCCTTCCATTTTTGATAGAACTTTGTAAAAAGCAAAAACAAAAATATATGTAACACCACCAAATCTTACACCTCCGCGTATGCAAAAATTGAGATTTTTTCAATGTTGGAATTATCCCTTTATTATGGATTCAAAATAAAGAAAACCAGTTAAGAATACATAAGAAATGCCTCCTAGCCTTGTATTTTTAATAGTACTTTGTAAAAAGCAGAAACAAAAATATATGGAACACCACCAAATCTTACACGTCCGCGTATGCAAAAACTGAGATTTTTTTCTATGTTGGAATTATCTATTTATTATGGGTTCAAAATAAAGAAAACCAGTCAAAAATAAATAAGAAATGTCTCCGTGCCTTGTATTTTTAATGGAACTTTGTAAAAAGCATAAACAAAAATATACGGAACACCACCAAATCTCCCACGTCCGCGTATGTAAAAATTGAGATGTTTTCAATGTTGGAATTATCCCTTTATTATAGGGTCAAAATACAGAAAACCAGTCAAAAATACAAAAAAAATGCCTCCTAGCCTTCTATTCTTAATAGAACTTTGTAAAAAGCAGAAACAAAAATATACGGAACACCACCAAATCTTACACGTCCGCGTATGCAAAAATTGAGATTTTTTCAATGTTGGAATTATCCCTTTATTATGTGGTAAAAATAAAGAAAACCAGTCAAAAATACATAAGACATTCCTCCTAGCCTTGTATTTTTAATAGAACTTTGTAAAAAGCAGAAACAAAAATATACGGAACACCACCAAATCTTACACGTCCGCGTATGCAAAAATTGAGATTTTTTCAATATTGGATTTATCCCTTTAATGTGGGGTCAAAATAAAGAAAACCAGTCAAAAATACATAAGAAATGCCTCCTAGCCTTGTATTTTTGATAGAACTTTGGAAAAAGCAGAAACAAAAATATACGGAACACCACCAAATCTTACACGTCCGCGTATGCAAAAATTGAGATTTTTCCAATGTTGGAATTATCCCTTTATTATGGGTTCAAAATAAAGACAACCAGTCAAAAATACATAAGAAATGCCTCTTTGCCTTGTATTTTTAATAGAACATTGTAAAAAGCAGAAACAAAAATATACGGAACACCACCAAATCTTACACGTCCGCGTATGCAAAAATTGAGATTTTTTCAATGTTGGAATTATCCCTTTATTATTGGTTCAAAATAAAGAAAACCAGTCAAAAATACATAAGAAATGCCTCCGTTTCTTGTATTTTTAATAGAACTTTGTAAAAAGCAAAAATAAAAATATACGGAACACCACCAAATCTTACACGTCCGCGTATGCAAAAATTGAGATATTTAAATGTAGGAATTATCCCTTTATAATGGATTCAAAAAAAAGAAAACCAGTCAAAAATACATAAGAAATGCCTCCTAGCCTTCTTTTTTTCATAGAACTTTGTAAACAGCACAAACAAAAATATACGGAACACCACCAAATCTTACACGTCCGCTTAAGCAAAAATTGAGATTTTTTCAATGTTGGAATTATCCCTTTATTATGGGGTCAAAATAAAGAAAACCAGTCAAAAATACATAAGAAATGCGTCCGTGCATTGTATTTTTAATAGAACTTTGTAAAAAGCAGAAAAAAAAATATACGGAACACCACCAAATCTTACACGTCCGCGTATGCAAAAGTTGAGATTTTTTCCAATATTGGATTTATCCTTTTAATGTGGGGTCAAAATAAAGAAAACCAGTCAAAAATACATAAGAAATGCCTCCTAGCCTTGTATATTTAATAGAACTTTGTAAAAAGCACAAACAAAAATATACGGAACACTACCACATCTTACACGTCCGCGTATGCAAAAATGGAGATTTGTTCAATGTTGGAATTATGCCTGTATTATGGGGTCAAAATAAAGAAAACCAGTCAAAAATACATAAGAAATGCCTCCGTGCCTTGTATTTTTAATAGAACTTTGTAAAAAGCAAAAATAAAAATATACGGAACACCACCAAATCTTACACGTCCGCGTATGCAAAAATTGAGATTTTTTCAATGTTGGAATTATCCCTTTATTATGGGGTCAAAATAAAAAAAAAACCAGTCAAAAATGCATCAGAAATGTCTCCTTCCCTACTATATTGACTAGAACTTTGTAAAAAGCAGAACAAAAAATACGGAACACCACCACATCTTACACGTCTGCGTATGCAAAAATTGAGATTTTTTCAATGTTGGAATTATCCCTTTATTATTGGTTCAAAATAAAGAAAACCAGTCAAAAATACATCAGAAATGCCTCCTAGCCTTCTATTTTTGATAGAACTTTGTAAAAAGCAAAAACAAAAATATATGTCACACCACCAAATCTTACACGTCCGCGTATGCAAAAATTGAGATTTTTTCAATGTTGGAATTATCCCTTTATTATGGGGTCAAAATAAAGAAAACCAGTCAAAAATACATAAGAAATGCCCCCGAGCCTTGTATTTTGAATAGAACTTTGTAAAAAGAAGAAACAAAAATATACGGAACACCACCAAATCTTACACGTCCGCGTATGCAAAAATTGAGATTTTTTCAATGTTGGAATTATCCCTTTATTATGGGGTCAAAATAAAGAAAACCAGTCAAAAATACATAAGAAATGCCTCCGAGCCTTGTATTCTTAATAGAACTTTGTAAAAAGCAGAAACAAAAATATACGGAACACACCCAAATCTTACACGTCTGCGTATGCAAAAATTGAGATTTTTTCAATGTTGGAATTATCCCT
This sequence comes from Euprymna scolopes, assembly GCF_053919585.1. Taxonomy (NCBI): domain Eukaryota; kingdom Metazoa; phylum Mollusca; class Cephalopoda; order Sepiida; family Sepiolidae; genus Euprymna; species Euprymna scolopes. Next base: position 118,753,818 of record NC_136490.1, on the reverse strand, counting down.
TTATTATGGGGTCAAAATAAAGAAAACCAGTCAAAAATACATAAGAAATGCCTCCGAGCCTTGTATTTTGAATAGAACTTTGTAAAAAGCAGAAACAAAAATATACGGAACACCACCAAATCTTACACGTCCGCGTATGCAAAAATTGAGATTTTTTCAATGTTGGAATTATCCCTTTATTATGGGGTCAAAATAAAGAAAACCAGTCAAAAATACATAAGAAATGCCTCCGAGCCTTGTATTTTGAATAGAACTTTGTAAAAAGCAGAAACAAAAATATACGGAACACCACCAAATCTTACACGTCCGCGTATGCAAAAATTGAGATTGTTTCAATCTTGGAATTATCCCTTTATTATGGGGTCAAAATAAAGAAAACCAGTCAAAAATACATAAGAAATGCCTCCGAGCCTTGTATTTTTAATAGAACTTTGTAAAAAGCAGAAACAAAAATATACGGAACACCACCAAATCTTACACGTCCGCGTATGCAAAAATTGAGATTTTTTCAATGTTGGAATTATCCCTTTATTATGGGGTCAAAATAAAGAAAACCAGTCAAAAATACATAAGAAATGCCTCCGAGCCTTGTATTTGGAATAGAACTTTGTAAAAAGCAGAAACAAAAATATACGGAACACCACCAAATCTTACACGTCCGCGTATGCAAAAATTGAGATATTTCAATGTTGGAATTATCCCTTTATAATGGATTCAAAAAAAAGAAAACCAGTCAAAAATACATAAGAAATGACTCCTAGCCTTCTATTTTTGATACAACTTTGTAAAAAGCAAAAACAAAAATATATGTAAAACCACCAAATCTTACACGTCCGCGTATGCAAAAATTGAGATTTTTTCAATGTTGGAATTATCCCTTTATTATTGATTCAAAATAAAGAAAACCAGTAAAGAATACATAAGAAATGCCACCTAGCCTTCCATTTTTGATAGAACTTTGTAAAAAGCAAAAAAAAAAATATATGGAACACCACCAAATCTTACACGTCCGCGTATGCATAAATTGAGATTTTTTCAATGTTGGAATTATCCCTTTATTATGGGGTCAATATAAAGAAAACAAGTGAGAAATACATAAGAAATGCCTCCTAGCCTTGTATTTCTTATAGAACTTTGTAAAAAGCAGAAACAAAAATATACGGAACACCACCAAATCTTACACGTCCGCGTATGCAAAAATTGAGATATTTTCAATGTTGGAATTATCCCTGTATTATGTGGTAAAAATAAAGAAAACCAGTCAAAAATACATAAGAAATGCCTCCGAGCCCCGTATATTTAATAGAACTTTGTAAAAAGCAGAAAAAAAAATATACGGAACACCACCAAATCTTACACGTCCGCGTATGCAAAAGTTGAGATTTTTTCCAATATTGGAATTATCCTTCAAATGTGGGGTCAAAATAAAGAAAACCAGTCAAAAATACATAAGAAATGCCTCCTAGCCTTGTATTTTTAATAGAACTTTGTAAAAAGCAGAAACAAAAATATACGGAACACTACCACCTCTTACACGTCCGCGTATGCAAAAACTGAGATTTGTTCAATGTTGGAATTATGCCTGTATTATGGGGTCAAAATAAAGAAAACCAATCAAAAATACATAAGAAATGCCTCCTTGCCTTTTATTTTTAATAGAACTTTGTAAAAAGCAAAAATAAAAATATACGGAACACCACCAAATCTTACACGTCCGCGTATGCAAAAATTGAGATTTTTTCAATGTTGGAATTATCCCTTTATTATGGGGTCAATATAAAGAAAACAAGTGAGAAATACATAAGAAATGCCTCCTAGCCTTGTATTTTTTATAGAACTTTGTAAAAAGCAGAAACAAAAATATACGGAACACTACCACCTCTTACACGTCCGGGTATGCAAAAATTGAGATTTTTTCAATATTGGAATTATCCCTGTATTATTGGGTCACAACAAAGAAAACCAGTCAAAAATACATAAGAAATGCCTCCTTGCCTTTTATTTTTAATAGAACTTTGTAAAAAGCAGAAATAAAAATATACGGAACACCACCAAATCTTACACGTCCGCGTATGCAAAAATTGAGATTTTTTCAATGTTGGAATTATCCCTTTATTATGGGGTCAAAACAAAGTAAACCAGTCAAAAATGACCCAGAAAGGTCTCCTTCCCTACTATTTTGAATAGAACTTTGTAAAAAGCAGAAAAAAAAAATACGGAACACCACCACATCTTACACGTCTGCGTATGCAAAAATTGAGATTTTTTCAATGTTGGAATTATCCCTTTATTATTGGTTCAAAATAAAGAAAACCAGTCAAAAATACATAAGAAATGCCTCCTAGCCTTGTATTTTTCATAGAACTTTGTAAAAAGCAAAAATAAAAATATACGGAACACCACCAAATCTTACACGTCCGCGTATGCAAAAATTTAGATATTTCCATGTTGGAATTATCCCTATATAATGGATTTAAAATAAAGAAAACCAGTCAAAAATACATAAGAAATTCCTCCTAGCCTTCTATTTTTTATAGAACTTTGTAAAAAGCAAAAACAAAAATATATGTAACACCACTAAATCTTACACGTCCGCGTATGCAAAAATTGAGATTTTTTCAATGTTGGAATTATCCCTTTATTATGGAATCAACATAAAGAAAACCAGTAAAGAATACATAAGAAATGCCTCCTAGCCTTCCATTTTTGATAGAACTTTGTAAAAAGCAAAAACAAAAATATATTGAACACCACCAAATCTTACACGTCCGCGTATGCAAAAATTAAGATTTTTTCAATGTTGGAATTATCCCTTTATTATGGGGTCAATATAAAGAAAACAAGTCAGAAATACATAAGAAATGCCTCCTAGCCTTGTATTTTTAATAGTACTTTGTAAAAAGCAGAAACAAAAATATATGGAACACCACCAAATCTTACACGTCCGCGTATGCAACAATTGAGATTTTTCCAATGTTGGAATTATTCCTTTATTATGGGTTCAAAATAAAGACAACCAGTCAAAAATACATTAGAAATGCCTCTTTGCCTTGTATTTTTAATAGGACATTGTAAAAAGCAGAAACAAAAATATACGGAACACCACCAAATCTTACACGTCCGCGTATGCAAAAATTGAGATTTTTTCAATGTTGGAATTATCCCTTTATTATGGGGTCAATATAAAGATAATAGGCAAAAATACATAAGAAATGCCTCCTAGCCTTGTATTTTTAATAGTACTTTGTAAAAAGCAGACACAAAAATATATGGACCACCACCAAATCTTACACGTCCGCGTATGCAAAAATTGAGATTTTTTTAATGTTGGAATTATCCCTTTATTATGGGGTCAAAATTAAGAAAACAACTCAAAAATACATCAGAAATGTGTCCGTGCCTTCTATTATCAATAGAACTTTGTAAAAAGCAGAAAAAAAAATATACGGAATACCTCCACATCTTACACGTCCGTGTATGCAAAAATTGAGATTTTTTCAATGTTGGAATTATCCATTTATTATGGGTTCAAAATAAAGAAAACCAGTCAAAAATACATAAGAAATGCCTCCGTGCCTTTTATTTTTAATGGAACTTTGTAAAAAGCACAACAAAAATATACGGAACACCACCAAATCTTACACGTCCGCGTATGCAAAAATTGAGTTTTTTTCAATGTTGGAATTATCCCTTTATTATGGGGTCAAAATAAAGAAAACCAGTCAACAATACATAAGAAATGCCTCCTAGCCTTGTATTTTTCATAGAACTTTGTAAAAAGCAGAAACAAAAATATACAGAACACCACCAAATCTTACACGTCTGCGTATGCAGAAATTGAGATTTTTTCAACGTTGGAATTATCCCTGTATTATAGGGACAAAATACAGAAAACCAGTCAAAAATACATAAGAAATGCCTCCTTGCCTTTTATTTTTAATAGAACTTTGTAAAAAGCAGAAATAAAAATATACGGAACACCACCAAATCTTACACGTCCGCGTATGCAAAAATTGAGATTTTTTCAATGTTGGAATTATCCCTTTATTATGGGGTCAAACTAAAGAAAACCAGTCAAAAATGCATCAGAAATGTCTCCTTCCCTACTATTTTGAATAGAACTTTGTAAAAAGCAGAAAAAAAAATACGGAACACCACCACATCTTACACGTCTGCGTATGCAAAAATTGAGATTTTTTCAATGTTGGAATTATCCCTTTATTACTGGTTCAAAATAAAGAAAACCAGTCAAAAATACATAAGAAATGCCTCCGTGCCTTGTATTTTTAATAGAACTTTGTAAAAAGCAAAAATAAAAATATACGGAACACCACCAAATCTTACACGTCCGCGTATGCAAAAATTGAGATATTTCAATGTTGGAATTATCCCTATATAATGGATTCAAAATAAAGAAAACCAGTCAAAAATACATAAGACATTCCTCCTAGCCTTCTATTTTTTATAGAACTTTGTAAAAAGCAAAAACAAAAATATATGTAACACCACCAAATCTTACACGTCCGCGTATGCAAAAATTGAGATTTTTTCAATGTTGGAATTATCCCTTTATTATGGATTCAAAATAAAGAAAACCAGTAAAGAATACATAAGAAATGCCTCCTAGCCTTCCATTTTTGATGGAACTTTGTAAAAAGCAAAAACAAAAATATATGGAACACCACCAAATCTCCCACGTCCGCGTATGTAAAAATTGAGATGTTTTCAATGTTGGAATTATCCCTTTATTATGGGGTCAAAATAAAGAAAACCAGTCAAAAATACAAAAAAAATGCCTCCTAGCCTTCTATTCTTAATAGAACTTTGTAAAAAGCAGAAACAAAAATATACGGAACACCACCAAATCTTACACGTCCGCGTATGCAAAAACTGAGATTTTTTCAATGTAGGAATTATCTATTTATTATGGGTTCAAAATAAAGAAAACCAGTAAAGAATACATAAGAAATGCCTCCTAGCCTTCCATTTTTGATGGAACTTTGTAAAAAGCAAAAACAAAAATATATGGAACACCACCAAATCTTACACGTCCGCGTATGCAAAAATTGAGATTTTTTCAATGTTGGAATTATCCCTTTATTATGTGGTAAAAATAAAGAAAACCAGTCAAAAATACATCAGAAATGGCTCCTTGCCTTCTATTTTTAATAGAACTTTGTAAAATGCAGAAAAAAAAATATAGGGAACACCACCACATCTTACACGTCCGCGTATGCAAAAATTGAGATTGTTTCAATGTTGGAATTATCCCTTTATTATGGGGTCAAAATAAAGAAAACAACTCAAACATACATCAGAAATGTGTCCGTGCCTTTTATTATTAATAGAACTTTGTAAAAAGCAGAAAAAAAATATACGGAACACCACCACATCTTACACGTCCGCGTATGCAAAAATTGAGATTTTTTCAATGTTGGAATTATCCCTTTATTATGGAATCAACATAAAGAAAACCAGTAAAGAATACATAAGAAATGCCTCCTAGCCTTCCATTTTTGATAGAACTTTGTAAAAAGCAAAAACAAAAATATATTGAACACCACCAAATCTTACACGTCCGCGTATGCAAAAATTAAGATTTTTTCAATGTTGGAATTATCCCTTTATTATGGGGTCAATATAAAGAAAACAAGTCAGAAATACATAAGAAATGCCTCCTAGCCTTGTATTTTTAATAGTACTTTGTAAAAAGCAGAAACAAAAATATATGGAACACCACCAAATCTTACACGTCCGCGTATGCAACAATTGAGATTTTTCCAATGTTGGAATTATTCCTTTATTATGGGTTCAAAATAAAGACAACCAGTCAAAAATACATTAGAAATGCCTCTTTGCCTTGTATTTTTAATAGGACATTGTAAAAAGCAGAAACAAAAATATACGGAACACCACCAAATCTTACACGTCCGCGTATGCAAAAATTGAGATTTTTTCAATGTTGGAATTATCCCTTTATTATGGGGTCAATATAAAGATAATAGGCAAAAATACATAAGAAATGCCTCCTAGCCTTGTATTTTTAATAGTACTTTGTAAAAAGCAGACACAAAAATATATGGACCACCACCAAATCTTACACGTCCGCGTATGCAAAAATTGAGATTTTTTTAATGTTGGAATTATCCCTTTATTATGGGGTCAAAATTAAGAAAACAACTCAAAAATACATCAGAAATGTGTCCGTGCCTTCTATTATCAATAGAACTTTGTAAAAAGCAGAAAAAAAAATATACGGAATACCTCCACATCTTACACGTCCGTGTATGCAAAAATTGAGATTTTTTCAATGTTGGAATTATCCATTTATTATGGGTTCAAAATAAAGAAAACCAGTCAAAAATACATAAGAAATGCCTCCGTGCCTTTTATTTTTAATGGAACTTTGTAAAAAGCACAACAAAAATATACGGAACACCACCAAATCTTACACGTCCGCGTATGCAAAAATTGAGTTTTTTTCAATGTTGGAATTATCCCTTTATTATGGGGTCAAAATAAAGAAAACCAGTCAACAATACATAAGAAATGCCTCCTAGCCTTGTATTTTTCATAGAACTTTGTAAAAAGCAGAAACAAAAATATACAGAACACCACCAAATCTTACACGTCTGCGTATGCAGAAATTGAGATTTTTTCAACGTTGGAATTATCCCTGTATTATAGGGACAAAATACAGAAAACCAGTCAAAAATACATAAGAAATGCCTCCTTGCCTTTTATTTTTAATAGAACTTTGTAAAAAGCAGAAATAAAAATATACGGAACACCACCAAATCTTACACGTCCGTGTATGCAAAAATTGAGATTTTTTCAATGTTGGAATTATCCCTTTATTATGGGGTCAAACTAAAGAAAACCAGTCAAAAATGCATCAGAAATGTCTCCTTCCCTACTATTTTGAATAGAACTTTGTAAAAAGCAGAAAAAAAAATACGGAACACCACCACATCTTACACGTCTGCGTATGCAAAAATTGAGATTTTTTCAATGTTGGAATTATCCCTTTATTACTGGTTCAAAATAAAGAAAACCAGTCAAAAATACATAAGAAATGCCTCCGTGCCTTGTATTTTTAATAGAACTTTGTAAAAAGCAAAAATAAAAATATACGGAACACCACCAAATCTTACACGTCCGCGTATGCAAAAATTGAGATATTTCAATGTTGGAATTATCCCTATATAATGGATTCAAAATAAAGAAAACCAGTCAAAAATACATAAGACATTCCTCCTAGCCTTCTATTTTTTATAGAACTTTGTAAAAAGCAAAAACAAAAATATATGTAACACCACCAAATCTTACACGTCCGCGTATGCAAAAATTGAGATTTTTTCAATGTTGGAATTATCCCTTTATTATGGATTCAAAATAAAGAAAACCAGTAAAGAATACATAAGAAATGCCTCCTAGCCTTCCATTTTTGATGGAACTTTGTAAAAAGCAAAAACAAAAATATATGGAACACCACCAAATCTCCCACGTCCGCGTATGTAAAAATTGAGATGTTTTCAATGTTGGAATTATCCCTTTATTATGGGGTCAAAATAAAGAAAACCAGTCAAAAATACAAAAAAAATGCCTCCTAGCCTTCTATTCTTAATAGAACTTTGTAAAAAGCAGAAACAAAAATATACGGAACACCACCAAATCTTACACGTCCGCGTATGCAAAAACTGAGATTTTTTCAATGTAGGAATTATCTATTTATTATGGGTTCAAAATAAAGAAAACCAGTAAAGAATACATAAGAAATGCCTCCTAGCCTTCCATTTTTGATGGAACTTTGTAAAAAGCAAAAACAAAAATATATGGAACACCACCAAATCTTACACGTCCGCGTATGCAAAAATTGAGATTTTTTCAATGTTGGAATTATCCCTTTATTATGTGGTAAAAATAAAGAAAACCAGTCAAAAATACATCAGAAATGGCTCCTTGCCTTCTATTTTTAATAGAACTTTGTAAAATGCAGAAAAAAAAATATAGGGAACACCACCACATCTTACACGTCCGCGTATGCAAAAATTGAGATTGTTTCAATGTTGGAATTATCCCTTTATTATGGGGTCAAAATAAAGAAAACAACTCAAACATACATCAGAAATGTGTCCGTGCCTTTTATTATTAATAGAACTTTGTAAAAAGCAGAAAAAAAATATACGGAACACCACCACATCTTACACGTTCGCGTATGCAAAAATTGAGATTTTTTCAATGTTGGAATTATCCCTTTATTATGGGTTCAAAATAAAGAAAACCAGTCAAAAATACATAAGAAATGCCTCCGTGCCTTTTATCTTTAATGGAACTTTGTAAAAAGCACAAACAAAAATATACGGACCACCACCAAATCTTACACGTCCGCGTATGCAAAAATTGAGATTTTTTCAATGTTGGAATTATCCCTTTATTATGGGGTCAAAATAAAGAAAACCAGTCAAAAATACATAAGAAATGCCTCCTAGCCTTGTATTTTTAATAGAACTTTTTAAAAAGCAGAAACGAACATATACAGAACACCACCAAATCTTACACGTCCACGTATGCAAAAATTGAGATTTTTTCAATATTGGATTTATCCGTTTATTATGGGGTCAAATAAAGAAAACCAGTCAAAAATACATAAGCAATGCCTCCTAGCCTTGTATTTTTAATAGAAATTGGAAAAAGCAGAAACAAAAATATACGGAACACCACCAAATCTTACACGTCCGCGTATGCAAAAATTGAAATTGTTCCAATGTTGGAATTATCCCTTTATTATGAGGTCAAAATAAAGAAAACCAGTCAAAAATACATAAGAAATGCCTCCGAGCCTTGTATTTTGAATAGAACTTTCTAAAAAGCAGAAACAAAAATATACGGAACACCACCAAATCTTACACGTCCGCGTATGCAAAAACTGAGATTTTTTTCTATGTTGGAATTATCTATTTATTATGGGTTCAAAATAAAGAAAACCAATCAAAAATAAATAAGAAATGCCTCCGTGCCTTGTATTTTTAATGGAACTTTGTAAAAAGCATAAACAAAAATATACGGAACACCACCAAATCTCCCACGTCCGCGTATGCAAAAATGGAGATGTTTTCAATGTTGGAATTATCCCTTTATTATAGGGTCAAAATACAGAAAACCAGTCAAAAATACAAAAAAAATGCCTCCTAGCCTTCTATTCTTAATAGAACTTTGTAAAAAGCAGAAACAAAAATATACGGAACACCACCAAATCTTACACGTCCGCGTATGAAAAAATTGAGATTTTTTCAATGTTGGAATTATCCCTTTATTATGTGGTAAAAATAAAGAAAACCAGTCAAAAATACATAAGAAATGCCTCCTAGCCTTGTATTTTTAATAGAACTTTGGAAAAAGCAGAAATGAAAATATACAGAACACCACCAAATCTTACACGTCCGCGTATGCAAAAATTGAGATTTTTTCAATATTGGATTTATCCCTTTAATGTGGGGTCAAAATAAAGAAAACCAGTCAAAAATACATAAGAAATGCCTCCTAGCCTTGTATTTTTAATAGAACTTTGGAAAAAGCAGAAACAAAAATATACGGAACACCACCAAATCTTACACGTCCGCGTATGCAAAAATTGAGATTTTTCCAATGTTGGAATTATCCCTGTATTATGGGTTCAAAATAAAGACAACCAGTCAAAAATACATAAGAAATGCCTCTTTGCCTTGTATTTTTAATAGAACATTGTAAAAACCAGAAACAAAAATATACGCAACACCACCAAATCTTACACGTCCGCGTATGCAAAAATTGAGATTGTTCCAATGTTGGAATTATCCCTTTATTATGGGGTCAAAATAAAGAAAACCAGTCAAAAATACATAAGAAATGCCTCTTTGCCTTTTATTTTTAATAGAACTTTGTAGAAAGCAGAAACAAAAATATACGGAACACCACCAAATCTTACACGTCTGCGTATGCAAAAATTGAGATTTTTTCAATGTTGGAATTATCCCTGTATTATGGGGTCACAATAAAGAAAACCAGTCAAAAATACATAAGAAATGCCTCCTTGCCTTGTATTTTTAATAGAAGTTTGTAAAAAGCAGAAATAAAAATATACGGAACACCACCAAATCTTACACGTCCGCGTATGCAAAAATTGAGATTTTTTCAATGTTGGAATTATCCCTTTATTATGAGGTCAAAATAAAGAAAACCAGTCAAAAATGCATCAGAAATGTCTCCTTCCCTACTATTTTTAATAGAACTTTGTAAAAAGCAGACAAAACAAATACGGAACACCACCACATCTTACACGTCTGCGTATGCAAAAATTGAGATTTTTTCAATGTTGGAATTATCCCTTTATTATTGGTTCAAAATAAAGAAAACCAGTCAAAAATACATAAGAAATGCCTCCGTGCCTTGTATTTTTAATAGAACTTTGTAAAAAGCAAAAATAAAAATATACGGAAGACCACCAAATCTTACACGTCTGCGTATGCAAAAATTGAGATTTTTTCAATGTTGGAATTATCCCTTTATTATGGATTCAAAATAAAGAAAACCAGTAAAGAATACATAAGAAATGTCTCCTAGCCTTCCATTTTTGATAGAACTTTGTAAAAAGCAAAAACAAAAATATATGTAACACCACCAAATCTTACACGTCCGCGTATGCAAAAATTGAGATTTTTTCAATGTTGGAATTATCCCTTTATTATGGATTCAAAATAAAGAAAACCAGTTAAGAATACATAAGAAATGCCTCCTAGCCTTGTATTTTTAATAGTACTTTGTAAAAAGCAGAAACAAAAATATATGGAACACCACCAAATCTTACACGTCCGCGTATGCAAAAACTGAGATTTTTTTCTATGTTGGAATTATCTATTTATTATGGGTTCAAAAAAAAGAAAACCAGTCAAAAATAAATAAGAAATGCCTCCGTGCCTTGTATTTTTAATGGAACTTTGTAAAAAGCATAAACAAAAATATACGGAACACCACCAAATCTCCCACGTCCGCGTATGTAAAAATTGAGATGTTTTCAATGTTGGAATTATCCCTTTATTATAGGGTCAAAATACAGAAAACCAGTCAAAAATACAAAAAAAATGCCTCCTAGCCTTCTATTCTTAATAGAACTTTGTAAAAAGCAGAAACAAAAATATACGGAACACCACCAAATCTTACACGTCCGCGTATGCAAAAATTGAGATTTTTTCAATGTTGGAATTATCCCTGTATTATGTGGTAAAAATAAAGAAAACCAGTCAAAAATACATAAGACATTCCTCCTAGCCTTGTATTTTTAATAGAACTTTGTAAAAAGCAGAAACAAAAATATACGGAACACCACCAAATCTTACACGTCCGCGTATGCAAAAATTGAGATTTTTTCAATATTGGATTTATCCCTTTAATGTGGGGTCAAAATAAAGAAAACCAGTCAAAAATACATAAGAAATGCCTCCTAGCCTTGTATTTTTAATAGAACTTTGGAAAAAGCAGAAACAAAAATATACGGAACACCACCAAATCTTACACGTCCGCGTATGCAAAAATTGAGATTTTTCCAATGTTGGAATTATCCCTTTATTATGGGTTCAAAATAAAGACAACCAGTCAAAAATACATAAGAAATGCCTCTTTGCCTTGTATTTTTAATAGAACATTGTAAAAAGCAGAAACAAAAATATACGGAACACCACCAAATCTTACACGTCCGCGTATGCAAAAATTGAGATTTTTTCAATGTTGGAATTATCCCTTTATTATGGGGTCAAACTAAAGAAAACCAGTCAAAAATGCATCAGAAATGTCTCCTTCCCTACTATTTTGAATAGAACTTTGTAAAAAGCAGAAAAAAAAATACGGAACACCACCACATCTTACACGTCTGCGTATGCAAAAATTGAGATTTTTTCAATGTTGGAATTATCCCTTTATTACTGGTTCAAAATAAAGAAAACCAGTCAAAAATACATAAGAAATGCCTCCGTGCCTTGTATTTTTAATAGAACTTTGTAAAAAGCAAAAATAAAAATATACGGAACACCACCAAATCTTACACGTCCGCGTATGCAAAAATTGAGATATTTCAATGTTGGAATTATCCCTATATAATGGATTCAAAATAAAGAAAACCAGTCAAAAATACATAAGACATTCCTCCTAGCCTTCTATTTTTTATAGAACTTTGTAAAAAGCAAAAACAAAAATATATGTAACACCACCAAATCTTACACGTCCGCGTATGCAAAAATTGAGATTTTTTCAATGTTGGAATTATCCCTTTATTATGGATTCAAAATAAAAGAAAACCAGTAAAGAATACATAAGAAATGCCTCCTAGCCTTCCATTTTTGATGGAACTTTGTAAAAAGCAAAAACAAAAATATATGGAACACCACCAAATCTCCCACGTCCGCGTATGTAAAAATTGAGATGTTTTCAATGTTGGAATTATCCCTTTATTATGGGGTCAAAATAAAGAAAACCAGTCAAAAATACAAAAAAAATGCCTCCTAGCCTTCTATTCTTAATAGAACTTTGTAAAAAGCAGAAACAAAAATATACGGAACACCACCAAATCTTACACGTCCGCGTATGCAAAAACTGAGATTTTTTCAATGTAGGAATTATCTATTTATTATGGGTTCAAAATAAAGAAAACCAGTAAAGAATACATAAGAAATGCCTCCTAGCCTTCCATTTTTGATGGAACTTTGTAAAAAGCAAAAACAAAAATATATGGAACACCACCAAATCTTACACGTCCGCGTATGCAAAAATTGAGATTTTTTCAATGTTGGAATTATCCCTTTATTATGTGGTAAAAATAAAGAAAACCAGTCAAAAATACATCAGAAATGGCTCCTTGCCTTCTATTTTTAATAGAACTTTGTAAAATGCAGAAAAAAAAATATAGGGAACACCACCACATCTTACACGTCCGCGTATGCAAAAATTGAGATTGTTTCAATGTTGGAATTATCCCTTTATTATGGGGTCAAAATAAAGAAAACAACTCAAACATACATCAGAAATGTGTCCGTGCCTTTTATTATTAATAGAACTTTGTAAAAAGCAGAAAAAAAATATACGGAACACCACCACATCTTACACGTCCGCGTATGCAAAAATTGAGATTTTTTCAATGTTGGAATTATCCCTTTATTATGGGTTCAAAATAAAGAAAACCAGTCAAAAATACATAAGAAATGCCTCCGTGCCTTTTATCTTTAATGGAACTTTGTAAAAAGCACAAACAAAAATATACGGACCACCACCAAATCTTACACGTCCGCGTATGCAAAAATTGAGATTTTTTCAATGTTGGAATTATCCCTTTATTATGGGGTCAAAATAAAGAAAACCAGTCAAAAATACATAAGAAATGCCTCCTAGCCTTGTATTTTTAATAGAACTTTTTAAAAAGCAGAAACGAACATATACAGAACACCACCAAATCTTACACGTCCACGTATGCAAAAATTGAGATTTTTTCAATATTGGATTTATCCGTTTATTATGGGGTCAAATAAAGAAAACCAGTCAAAAATACATAAGCAATGCCTCCTAGCCTTGTATTTTTAATAGAAATTGGAAAAAGCAGAAACAAAAATATACGGAACACCACCAAATCTTACACGTCCGCGTATGCAAAAATTGAAATTGTTCCAATGTTGGAATTATCCCTTTATTATGAGGTCAAAATAAAGAAAACCAGTCAAAAATACATAAGAAATGCCTCCGAGCCTTGTATTTTGAATAGAACTTTCTAAAAAGCAGAAACAAAAATATACGGAACACCACCAAATCTTACACGTCCGCGTATGCAAAAACTGAGATTTTTTTCTATGTTGGAATTATCTATTTATTATGGGTTCAAAATAAAGAAAACCAATCAAAAATAAATAAGAAATGCCTCCGTGCCTTGTATTTTTAATGGAACTTTGTAAAAAGCATAAACAAAAATATACGGAACACCACCAAATCTCCCACGTCCGCGTATGCAAAAATGGAGATGTTTTCAATGTTGGAATTATCCCTTTATTATAGGGTCAAAATACAGAAAACCAGTCAAAAATACAAAAAAAATGCCTCCTAGCCTTCTATTCTTAATAGAACTTTGTAAAAAGCAGAAACAAAAATATACGGAACACCACCAAATCTTACACGTCCGCGTATGAAAAAATTGAGATTTTTTCAATGTTGGAATTATCCCTTTATTATGTGGTAAAAATAAAGAAAACCAGTCAAAAATACATAAGAAATGCCTCCTAGCCTTGTATTTTTAATAGAACTTTGGAAAAAGCAGAAATGAAAATATACAGAACACCACCAAATCTTACACGTCCGCGTATGCAAAAATTGAGATTTTTTCAATATTGGATTTATCCCTTTAATGTGGGGTCAAAATAAAGAAAACCAGTCAAAAATACATAAGAAATGCCTCCTAGCCTTGTATTTTTAATAGAACTTTGGAAAAAGCAGAAACAAAAATATACGGAACACCACCAAATCTTACACGTCCGCGTATGCAAAAATTGAGATTTTTCCAATGTTGGAATTATCCCTGTATTATGGGTTCAAAATAAAGACAACCAGTCAAAAATACATAAGAAATGCCTCTTTGCCTTGTATTTTTAATAGAACATTGTAAAAACCAGAAACAAAAATATACGCAACACCACCAAATCTTACACGTCCGCGTATGCAAAAATTGAGATTGTTCCAATGTTGGAATTATCCCTTTATTATGGGGTCAAAATAAAGAAAACCAGTCAAAAATACATAAGAAATGCCTCTTTGCCTTTTATTTTTAATAGAACTTTGTAAAAAGCAGAAACAAAAATATACGGAACACCACCAAATCTTACACGTCTGCGTATGCAAAAATTGAGATTTTTTCAATGTTGGAATTATCCCTGTATTATGGGGTCACAATAAAGAAAACCAGTCAAAAATACATAAGAAATGCCTCCTTGCCTTGTATTTTTAATAGAAGTTTGTAAAAAGCAGAAATAAAAATATACGGAACACCACCAAATCTTACACGTCCGCGTATGCAAAAATTGAGATTTTTTCAATGTTGGAATTATCCCTTTATTATGAGGTCAAAATAAAGAAAACCAGTCAAAAATGCATCAGAAATGTCTCCTTCCCTACTATTTTTAATAGAACTTTGTAAAAAGCAGACAAAACAAATACGGAACACCACCACATCTTACACGTCTGCGTATGCAAAAATTGAGATTTTTTCAATGTTGGAATTATCCCTTTATTATTGGTTCAAAATAAAGAAAACCAGTCAAAAATACATAAGAAATGCCTCCGTGCCTTGTATTTTTAATAGAACTTTGTAAAAAGCAAAAATAAAAATATACGGAAGACCACCAAATCTTACACGTCTGCGTATGCAAAAATTGAGATTTTTTCAATGTTGGAATTATCCCTTTATTATGGATTCAAAATAAAGAAAACCAGTAAAGAATACATAAGAAATGTCTCCTAGCCTTCCATTTTTGATAGAACTTTGTAAAAAGCAAAAACAAAAATATATGTAACACCACCAAATCTTACACGTCCGCGTATGCAAAAATTGAGATTTTTTCAATGTTGGAATTATCCCTTTATTATGGATTCAAAATAAAGAAAACCAGTTAAGAATACATAAGAAATGCCTCCTAGCCTTGTATTTTTAATAGTACTTTGTAAAAAGCAGAAACAAAAATATATGGAACACCACCAAATCTTACACGTCCGCGTATGCAAAAACTGAGATTTTTTTCTATGTTGGAATTATCTATTTATTATGGGTTCAAAAAAAAGAAAACCAGTCAAAAATAAATAAGAAATGCCTCCGTGCCTTGTATTTTTAATGGAACTTTGTAAAAAGCATAAACAAAAATATACGGAACACCACCAAATCTCCCACGTCCGCGTATGTAAAAATTGAGATGTTTTCAATGTTGGAATTATCCCTTTATTATAGGGTCAAAATACAGAAAACCAGTCAAAAATACAAAAAAAATGCCTCCTAGCCTTCTATTCTTAATAGAACTTTGTAAAAAGCAGAAACAAAAATATACGGAACACCACCAAATCTTACACGTCCGCGTATGCAAAAATTGAGATTTTTTCAATGTTGGAATTATCCCTGTATTATGTGGTAAAAATAAAGAAAACCAGTCAAAAATACATAAGACATTCCTCCTAGCCTTGTATTTTTAATAGAACTTTGTAAAAAGCAGAAACAAAAATATACGGAACACCACCAAATCTTACACGTCCGCGTATGCAAAAATTGAGATTTTTTCAATATTGGATTTATCCCTTTAATGTGGGGTCAAAATAAAGAAAACCAGTCAAAAATACATAAGAAATGCCTCCTAGCCTTGTATTTTTAATAGAACTTTGGAAAAAGCAGAAACAAAAATATACGGAACACCACCAAATCTTACACGTCCGCGTATGCAAAAATTGAGATTTTTCCAATGTTGGAATTATCCCTTTATTATGGGTTCAAAATAAAGACAACCAGTCAAAAATACATAAGAAATGCCTCTTTGCCTTGTATTTTTAATAGAACATTGTAAAAAGCAGAAACAAAAATATACGGAACACCACCAAATCTTACACGTCCGCGTATGCAAAAATTGAGATTTTTTCAATGTTGGAATTATCCCTTTATTATGGGGTCAAAATAAAGAAAACCAGTCAAAAATACATAAGAAATGCCTCCGTGCCTTGTATTTTTAATAGAACTTTGGAAAAAGCAGAAACAAAAATATACGGAACACCACCAAATCTTACACGTCCGCGTATGCAAAAATTGAGATTTTTTCAATATTGGATTTATCCCTTTAATGTGGGGTCAAAATAAAGAAAACCAGTCAAAAATACATAAGAAATGCCTCCTAGCCTTGTATTTTTAATAGAACTTTGGAAAAAGCAGAAACAAAAATATACAGAACACCACCAAATCTTACACGTCCGCGTATGCAAAAATTGAGATTTTTCCAATGTTGGAATTATCCCTTTATTATGGGTTCAAAATAAAGACAACCAGTCAAAAATACATAAGAAATGCCTCTTTGCCTTGTATTTTTAATAGAACATTGTAAAAAGCAGAAACAAAAATATACGGAACACCACCAAATCTTACACGTCCGCGTATGCAAAAATTGAGATTTTTCCAATGTTGGAATTATCCCTTTATTATGGGTTCAAAATAAAGAAAACCAGTCAAAAATACATAAGAAATGCCTCCGTGCCTTGTATTTTTAATAGAACTTTGTAAAAAGCAAAAATAAAAATATACGGAACACCACCAAATCTTACACGTCCGCGTATGCAAAAATTGAGATATTTAAATGTAGGAATTATCCCTTTATAATGGATTCAAAAAAAAGAAAACCAGTCAAAAATACATAAGAAATGCCTCCTAGCCTTCTTTTTTTCATAGAACTTTGTAAACAGCACAAACAAAAATATACGGAACACCACCAAATCTTACACGTCCGCTTAAGCAAAAATTGAGATTTTTTCAATGTTGGAATTATCCCTTTATTATGGGGTCAAAATAAAGAAAACCAGTCAAAAATACATAAGAAATGCGTCCGTGCATTGTATTTTTAATAGAACTTTGTAAAAAGCAGAAAAAAAAATATACGGAACACCACCAAATCTTACACGTCCGCGTATGCAAAAGTTGAGATTTTTTCCAATATTGGATTTATCCTTTTAATGTGGGGTCAAAATAAAGAAAACCAGTCAAAAATACATAAGAAATGCCTCCTAGCCTTGTATATTTAATAGAACTTTGTAAAAAGCACAAACAAAAATATACGGAACACTACCACATCTTACACGTCCGCGTATGCAAAAATGGAGATTTGTTCAATGTTGGAATTATGCCTGTATTATGGGGTCAAAATAAAGAAAACCAGTCAAAAATACATAAGAAATGCCTCCGTGCCTTGTATTTTTAATAGAACTTTGTAAAAAGCAAAAATAAAAATATACGGAACACCACCAAATCTTACACGTCCGCGTATGCAAAAATTGAGATTTTTTCAATGTTGGAATTATCCCTTTATTATGGGGTCAAAATAAAAAAAAACCAGTCAAAAATGCATCAGAAATGTCTCCTTCCCTACTATATTGACTAGAACTTTGTAAAAAGCAGAACAAAAAATACGGAACACCACCACATCTTACACGTCTGCGTATGCAAAAATTGAGATTTTTTCAATGTTGGAATTATCCCTTTATTATTGGTTCAAAATAAAGAAAACCAGTCAAAAATACATCAGAAATGCCTCCTAGCCTTCTATTTTTGATAGAACTTTGTAAAAAGCAAAAACAAAAATATATGTCACACCACCAAATCTTACACGTCCGCGTATGCAAAAATTGAGATTTTTTCAATGTTGGAATTATCCCTTTATTATGGGGTCAAAATAAAGAAAACCAGTCAAAAATACATAAGAAATGCCTCCTAGCCTTGTATTTTTAATAGAACTTTTTAAAAAGCAGAAACGAACATATACAGAACACCACCAAATCTTACACGTCCACGTATGCAAAAATTGAGATTTTTTCAATGTTGGAATTATCCCTTTATTATGGGGTCAAAATAAAGAAAACCAGTCAAAAATACATAAGAAATGCCTCCGAGCCTTGTATTCTTAATAGAACTTTGTAAAAAGCAGAAACAAAAATATACGGAACACACCCAAATCTTACACGTCTGCGTATGCAAAAATTGAGATTTTTTCAATGTTGGAATTATCCCTTTATTATGGGGTCAAAATAAAGAAAACCAGTCAAAAATACATAAGAAATGCCTCCGAGCCTTGTATTTTTAATAGAACTTTGTAAAAAGCAGAAACAAAAATATACGGAACACCACCAAATCTTACACGTCCGCGTATGCAAAAATTGAGATTTTTTCAATGTTGGAATTATCCCTTTATTATGGGGTCAAAATAAAGAAAACCAGTCAAAAATACATAAGAAATGCCTCCGAGCCTTGTATTTTGAATAGAACTTTGTAAAAAGCAGAAACAAAAATATACGGAACACCACCAAATCTTACACGTCCGCGTATGCAAAAATTGAGATTGTTTCAATCTTGGAATTATCCCTTTATTATGGGGTCAAAATAAAGAAAACCAGTCAAAAATACATAAGAAATGCCTCCGAGCCTTGTATTTTTAATAGAACTTTGTAAAAAGCAGAAACAAAAATATACGGAACACCACCAAATCTTACACGTCCGCGTATGCAAAAATTGAGATTTTTTCAATGTTGGAATTATCCCTTTATTATGGGGTCAAAATAAAGAAAACCAGTCAAAAATACATAAGAAATGCCTCCGAGCCTTGTATTTGGAATAGAACTTTGTAAAAAGCAGAAACAAAAATATACGGAACACCACCAAATCTTACACGTCCGCGTATGCAAAAATTGAGATATTTCAATGTTGGAATTATCCCTTTATAATGGATTCAAAAAAAAGAAAACCAGTCAAAAATACATAAGAAATGACTCCTAGCCTTCTATTTTTGATACAACTTTGTAAAAAGCAAAAACAAAAATATATGTAAAACCACCAAATCTTACACGTCCGCGTATGCAAAAATTGAGATTTTTTCAATGTTGGAATTATCCCTTTATTATGGATTCAAAATAAAGAAAACCAGTAAAGAATACATAAGAAATGCCTCCTAGCCTTCCATTTTTGATAGAACTTTGTAAAAAGCAAAAAAAAAAATATATGGAACACCACCAAATCTTACACGTCCGCGTATGCATAAATTGAGATTTTTTCAATGTTGGAATTATCCCTTTATTATGGGGTCAATATAAAGAAAACAAGTGAGAAATACATAAGAAATGCCTCCTAGCCTTGTATTTTTTATAGAACTTTGTAAAAAGCAGAAACAAAAATATACGGAACACCACCAAATCTTACACGTCCGCGTATGCAAAAATTGAGATATTTTCAATGTTGGAATTATCCCTGTATTATGTGGTAAAAATAAAGAAAACCAGTCAAAAATACATAAGAAATGCCTCCGAGCCCCGTATATTTAATAGAACTTTGTAAAAAGCAGAAAAAAAAATATACGGAACACCACCAAATCTTACACGTCCGCGTATGCAAAAGTTGAGATTTTTTCCAATATTGGAATTATCCTTTAAATGTGGGGTCAAAATAAAGAAAACCAGTCAAAAATACATAAGAAATGCCTCCTAGCCTTGTATTTTTAATAGAACTTTGTAAAAAGCAGAAACAAAAATATACGGAACACTACCACCTCTTACACGTCCGCGTATGCAAAAACTGAGATTTGTTCAATGTTGGAATTATGCCTGTATTATGGGGTCAAAATAAAGAAAACCAATCAAAAATACATAAGAAATGCCTCCTTGCCTTTTATTTTTAATAGAACTTTGTAAAAAGCAAAAATAAAAATATACGGAACACCACCAAATCTTACACGTCCGCGT
This sequence comes from Euprymna scolopes, assembly GCF_053919585.1. NCBI lineage: Eukaryota > Metazoa > Mollusca > Cephalopoda > Sepiida > Sepiolidae > Euprymna > Euprymna scolopes. The sequence continues at coordinate 118,733,286 of NC_136490.1, read as the reverse complement.
ATGCAAAAATTGAGATTTTTTCAATGTTGGAATTATCCCTTTATTATGGGGTCAATATAAAGAAAACAAGTGAGAAATACATAAGAAATGCCTCCTAGCCTTGTATTTTTTATAGAACTTTGTAAAAAGCAGAAACAAAAATATACGGAACACCACCAAATCTTACACGTCCGCGTATGCAAAAATTGAGATATTTTCAATGTTGGAATTATCCCTGTATTATGTGGTAAAAATAAAGAAAACCAGTCAAAAATACATAAGAAATGCCTCCGAGCCCCGTATATTTAATAGAACTTTGTAAAAAGCAGAAAAAAAAATATACGGAACACCACCAAATCTTACACGTCCGCGTATGCAAAAGTTGAGATTTTTTCCAATATTGGAATTATCCGTTAAATGTGGGGTCAAAATAAAGAAAACCAGTCAAAAATACATAAGAAATGCCTCCTAGCCTTGTATTTTCAATAGAACTTTGTAAAAAGCAGAAACAAAAATATACGGAACACTACCACATCTTACACGTCCGCGTATGCAAAAATGGAGATTTGTTCAATGTTGGAATTATGCCTGTATTATGGGGTCAAAATAAAGAAAACCAGTCAAAAATACATAAGAAATGCCTCCTTGCCTTTTATTTTTAATAGAACTTTGTAAAAAGCAAAAATAAAAATATACGGAACACCACCAAATCTTACACGTCCGCGTATGCAAAAATTGAGATTTTTTCAATGTTGGAATTATCCCTTTATTATGGGGTCAAGATAAAGAAAACCAGTCAAAAATGCATCAGAAATGTCTCCGTGCCTTGTATTTTTGATAGAACTTTGTAAAAAGCAAAAACAAAAATATATGTAACACCACCAAATCTTACACCTCCGCATATGCAAACATTACGATTTTTTCAATGTTGGAATTATCCCTTTATTATGGGGTCAATATAAAGAAAACTAGTCAGAAATACATAAGAAATGCCTCCGAGCCTTGTATTGTTAATAGTACTTTGTAAAAAGCAGAAACAAAAATATACGGAACACCACCAAATCTTACACGTCCGCGTATGCAAAAATTGAGATTTTTTCAATGTTGGAATTATCCCTTTATTATGGGGTCAAAATAAAGAAAACCAGTCAAAAATACATAAGAAATGCCTCCGAGCCTTGTATTTTGAATAGAACTTTGTAAAAAGCAGAAACAAAAATATACGGAACACCACCAAATCTTACACGTCCGCGTATGCAAAAATTGAGATTTTTTCAATGTTGGAATTATCCCTTTATTATTGGTTCAAAATAAAGAAAACCAGTCAAACATACATAAGAAATGCCTCCTAGCCTTCTATTTGTGATAGAACTTTGTAAAAAGCAAAAACAAAAATATATGTAAGACCCACCAAATCTTACACCTCCGCGTATGCAAAAATTACGATTTTTTCAATGTTGGAATTATCCCTTTATTATGGGGTCAATATAAAAAAAAACCAGTCAGAAATACATAAGAAATGCCTCTTTGCCTTGTATTTTTAATAGTACTTTGTAAAAAGCACAAACAAAAATATACGGAACACCACCAAATCTTACACGTCCGCGTATGCAAAAATTGAGATTTTTTCAATGTTGGAATTATCCCTTAATTATGGGGTCAAAATAAAGAAAACCAGTCAAAAATACATAAAAAATGCCTCCGAGCCTTGTATTTTGAATAGAACTTTGTAAAAAGCAGAAACAAAAATATACGGCACACCACCAAATCTTACACGTCCGCGTATGCAAAAATTGAGTTATTTTCAATGTTGGAATTATCTCTTTATTATGGGGTTAAAATAAAGAAAACCAGTCAAAAATACATAAGAAATGTCTCCTTGCCTTCTATTTTTGATAGAACTTTGTAAAATGCAGAAAAAATATATACGGAACACCACCACATCTTACACGTCCGCGTATGCAAAAATTGAGATTTTTTCAATGTTGGAATTATCCCTTTATTATGGGGTCACAATAAAGTAAACCAGTCAAAAATACATAAGAAATGCCTCCGAGCCTTGTATTTGGAATAAAACTTTGTAAAAAGCAGAAACAAAAATATATGGAACACCACCAAATCTTACACGTCCGCGTATGCAAAAATTGAGATATTTTCAATGTTGGAATTATCCCTGTATTATGCGGTAAAAATAAAGAAAACCAGTCAAAAATACATAAGAAATGCCTCCGAGCCCCGTATATTTTATAGAACTTTGTAAAAAGCATAAACAAAAATATACGGAACACCACCAAATCTCCCACGTCCGCGTATGTAAAAATTGAAATGTTTTCAATGTTGGAATTATCCCTTTATTATGGGGTCAAAATAAAGAAAACCAGTCAAAAATACAAAAAAAAATGCCTCCTAGCGTTCTATTCTTAATAGAACTTTGTAAAAAGCAGAAACAAAAATATACGGAACACCACCAAATCTTACACGTCCGCCTATGCAAAAATTGAGTTTTTTTCAATGTTGGAATTATCCCTTTATTATGTGGTAAAAATAAAGAAAACCAGTCAAAAATACATCAGAAATGTCTCCTTTCCTTCCCTTTTTAATAGAACTTTGTAAAATGCAGAAAAAAAAATATACGGAACACCACCACATCTTACACGTCCGCGTATGCAAAAATTGAGATTTTTTCAATGTTGGAATTATCCCTGTATTATGGGGTCAAAATAAAGAAAACCAGTCAGCAATACATAAGAAATGCCTCCTTGCCTTTTATTTTTAATAGAACTTTGTAAAAAGCAAAAATAAAAATATACGGAACACCACCAAATCTTACACGTCTGCGTATGCAAAAATTGAGATTTTTTAAATGTTGGAATTATCCCTTTATAATGGGGTCAAAATAAGGAAAACCAGTCAAAAATGTATCAGTAATTTCTCCTTCCCTACTATTTTGAATAGAACTTTGTAAAAAGCAGAAAAAAAAAATACGGCACACCACCACATCTTACACGTCTGCGTATGCAAAAATTGAGATTTTTTCAATGTTGGAATTATCCCTTTATTATTGGTTCAAAATAAAGAAAACCAGTCAAACATACATAAGAAATGCCTCCTAACCTTCTATTTTTGATAGAACTTTGTAAAAAGCAAAAACAAAAATATATGTAACACCACCAAATCTTACACCTCCGCGTATGCAAAAATTACGATTTTTTCAATGTTGGAATTATCCCTTTATTATGGGGTCAATATAAAGAAAACAAGTCAGAAATACATAAGAAATGCCTCTTTGCCTTGTATTTTTAATAGTACTTTGTAAAAAGCAGAAACAAAAATATACGGAACACCACCAAATCTTACACGTCCGCGTATGCAAAAATTGAGATTTTTTCAATGTTGGAATTATCCCTTTATTATGGGGTCACAATAAAGTAAACCAGTCAAAAATACATAAGTAGTGCCTGCTAGATTTGTCTTTTTGATAGAACTTTGTAAAAAGCAGAAACAAACATATACGGAACACCACCAAATCTTACACGTCTGCGTATGCAAAATTAGAGATTTTTTCAATGTTGGAATTATCCCTTTATTATGAGTGCAAAATAAAGAAAACCAGTCAAAAATACATAAAAAATGCCTCCTAGCCTTGTATGTTTTATAGAACTTTGTAAAAAGCAGAAACAAAAATATACGGAACACCACCAAATCTTACACGTCCGCGTATGCAAAAATTGAGATTTTTTCAATGTTGGAATTATCCCTGTATTATGGGGTCAAAATAAAGAGAACCAGTCAAAAATACATCAGAAATGTCTCCTTTCCTTCCCTTTTTAATAGAACTTTGTAAAATGCAGAAAAAAAAATATACGGAACACGACCACATCTTACACTTCCGCGTATGCAAAAATTGAGATTTTTTCAATGTTGGAATTATCCCTTTATTATGGGTTCACAATAAAGAAAACCAGTCAAAAATACATAAGAAATGCCTCCTAGCCTTGTATTTTTAATAAAACTTTGTAAAAAGCAAAAAGAAAAATATAAGGAACACCACCAAATCTTACACGTCCGCGTATGCAAAAATTGAGATTTTTTCAATGTTGGAATTATCCTTTTATTATGGGGTCAAAATAAAGACAACCAGTCAAAAATACATCAGAAATGTCTCCTAGCCTCCTATTTTTAATAGAACTTTGTAAAAAGCGGAAACAAATATATACGGAACACCACCATATCTTACACATCCGCGTATGCAAAAATTGAGATATTTCAATGTTGGAATTATCCCTTTATTATGGGGTCACAATAAAGTAAACCAGTCAAAAATACATAAGTAGTGCCTGCTAGATTTGTCTTTTTGATAGAACTTTGTAAAAAGCAGAAACAAACATATACGGAACACCACCAAATCTTACACGTCTGCGTATGCAAAAATTGAGATTTTTTCAATGTTGGAATTATCCCTTTATTATTGGTTCAAAATAAAGAAAACCAGTCAAACATACATAAGAAATGCCTCCTAACCTTCTATTTTTGATAGAACTTTGTAAAAAGCAAAAACAAAAATATATGTAACACCACCAAATCTTATACCTCCGCGTATGCAAAAATTACGATTTTTTCAATGTTGGAATTATCCCTTTATTATGGGGTCAATATAAAGAAAACAAGTCAGAAATACATAAGAAATGCCTCTTTGCCTTGTATTTTTAATAGTACTTTGTAAAAAGCAGAAACAAAAATATACGGAACACCACCAAATCTTACACGTCCGCGTATGCAAAAATTGAGATTTTTTCAATGTTGGAATTATCCCTTTATTATGGGGTCACAATAAAGTAAACCAGTCAAAAATACATAAGTAGTGCCTGCTAGATTTGTCTTTTTGATAGAACTTTGTAAAAAGCAGAAACAAACATATACGGAACACCACCAAATCTTACACGTCTGCGTATGCAAAATTAGAGATTTTTTCAATGTTGGAATTATCCCTTTATTATGAGTGCAAAATAAAGAAAACCAGTCAAAAATACATAAAAAATGCCTCCTAGCCTTGTATGTTTAATAGAACTTTGTAAAAAGCAGAAACAAAAATATACGGAACACCACCAAATCTTACACGTCCGCGTATGCAAAAATTGAGATTTTTTCAATGTTGGAATTATCCCTGTATTATGGGGTCAAAATAAAGAGAACCAGTCAAAAATACATCAGAAATGTCTCCTTTCCTTCCCTTTTTAATAGAACTTTGTAAAATGCAGAAAAAAAAATATACGGAACACGACCACATCTTACACTTCCGCGTATGCAAAAATTGAGATTTTTTCAATGTTGGAATTATCCCTTTATTATGGGTTCACAATAAAGAAAACCAGTCAAAAATACATAAGAAATGCCTCCTAGCCTTGTATTTTTAATAAAACTTTGTAAAAAGCAAAAAGAAAAATATAAGGAACACCACCAAATCTTACACGTCCGCGTATGCAAAAATTGAGATTTTTTCAATGTTGGAATTATCCTTTTATTATGGGGTCAAAATAAAGACAACCAGTCAAAAATACATCAGAAATGTCTCCTAGCCTCCTATTTTTAATAGAACTTTGTAAAAAGCGGAAACAAAAATATACGGAACACCACCATATCTTACACATCCGCGTATGCAAAAATTGAGATATTTCAATGTTTGAATTATCCCTTTATTATGGGGTCAAAATAAAGAAAACCAGTCAAAAATACATAAGAAATGCCTCCTAGCATTCTATTTTGAATAGAACTTTGTAAAAAGCAGAAACCAAGATATATGGAACACCACAAAATCTTACACGCTCACATATGCAAAAATTAAGATTTTGCCAATGTTGGAATTATCCCTTTATTATGGTGTCAAAATAAAGAAAACCAGTCAAGAATACATAAGAAATGCCCCCTCGCCTTGTATTATTAATAGAACTTTGTAAAAAGCAGAAACAAAAATATACGGAACACCACCAGATCTTATACGTCAGCGTATGCAAAAATTGAGATTTTTTCAATGTTGGAATTATCCCTTTATTATGGGGTCAAAATAAAGAAAACCAGTCAAAAATACATAAGAAATGCCTCCTTGCCTTTTATTTTTAATAGACCTTTGTAAAAAGCATAAACAAAAATATACGGAACACCACCAAATCTTACACGTCCGCGTATGCAAAAATTGAGATTTTTTCAATGTTGGAATTATCCCTTTATTATGGGTTCAAAATAAAGAAAACCAGTCAAAAATACATAAGAAATGCCTCCGTGCCTTGTATTTGTAAGAAAACTTTGTAAAAAGCAAAAACAAAAATATATGTAACACCACCAAATCTTACACGTCCGCGTATGCAAAAATTGAGATTTTTTCAATGTTGGAATTATCCCTTTATTATGGGGCCAATATAAAGAAAACCAGTCAGAAATACACAAGAAATGCCTCCTAGCCTTGTATTCTTAATAGAACTTTGTAAAAAGCAGAAACAAAAATATACGGAACACCACCACATCTTACACGTCCGCGTATGCAAAAATTGAGATGTTTTCAATGTTTGAATTATCCCTTTATTATGGGGTCAAAATAAAGAAAACCAGTCAAAAATACAAAAAAACTGCCTCCTAGCCTTCTATTCTTATAGAACTTTGTAAAAAGCAAAAACAAAAATATACGGAACACCACCAAATCTTACACGTCCGCGTATGCAAAAATTGAGATTTTTTCAATGTTGGAATTATCCCTTTATTATGGGGTCAAAATAAAGAGAACCAGTCAAAAATACATCAGAAATGTCTCCTTGCATTCTATTTTTAATAAAACTTTGTAAAAAGCAGAAAAAAAAATATACGGAACACTACCACATCTTACAAGTCCGCGTATCCAAAAATTGAGATTTTTTCAATGTTGGAATTATCTCTTTATTATGGGTTCACAATAAAGAAAACCAGTCAAAAATACATAAGAAATGCCTCCGTTCCTTGTATTTTTAATAAAACTTTGTAAAAAGCAAAAAAAAAAATATACGGAACACCACCAAATCTTACACGTCCGCGTATGCCAAAATTGAGATTTTTTCAATGTTGGAATTATCACTTTATTATGGGGTCAAAATAAAGAAAACCAGTCAAAAATACATCAGAAATGTCTCCTAGCCTCCTATTTTTAATAGAACTTTGTAAAAAGCGGAAACAAAAATATACGGAACACCACCAAATCTTACACATCCGCGTATGCAAAAATTGAGATATTTCAATGTTGGAATTATCCCTTTATTATGGGGTCAAAATAAAGAAAACCAGTCAAAAATACATAAGAAATGCCTCCTAGCATTCTATTTTGAATAGAAATTTGTACAAAGCAGAAACCAAGATATATGGAACACCACAAAATCTTACACGCTCACATATGCAAAAATTAAGATTTTTCCAATGTTGGAATTATCCCTTTATTATGGTGTCAAAATAAAGAAAACCAGTCAAGAATACATAAGAAATGCCCCCTCGCCTTGTATTATTAATAGAACTTTGTAAAAAGCAGAAACAAAAATATACGGAACACCACCAGATCTTATACGTCAGCATATGCAAAAATTGAGATGTTTTCAATGTTGGAATTATCCCTTTATTATGGGGTCAAAATAAAGAAAACCAGTCAAAAATACATAAGAAATGCCTCCTTGCCTTTTATTTTTAATAGACCTTTGTAAAAAGCATAAACAAAAATATACGGAACACCACCAAATCTTACACGTCCGCGTATGCAAAAATTGAGATTTTTTCAATGTTTGAATTATCCCTTTATTATGGGGTCAAAATAAAGAAAACCAGTCAAAAATTCAAAAAAACTGCCTCCTAGCCTTCTATTCTTACTAGAAACTTGTAAAAAGCAGAAACAAAAATATACGGAACACCACCAAATCTTACACGTCCGCGTATGCAAAAATTGAGATTTTTTCAATGTTGGAATTATCCCTTTATTATGGGTTCAAAATAAAGAAAACCAGTCAAAAATACATAAGAAATGCCTCCGTGCCTTGTATTTTTAAGAAAACTTTGTAAAAAGCAAAAACAAAAATATATGTAACACCACATAATCTTACACGTCCGCGTATGCAAAAATTGAGATTTTTTCAATGTTGGAATTATCCCTTTATTATGGGGTCAATATAAAGAAAACCAGTCAGAAATACACAAGAAATGCCTCCTAGCCTTGTATTTTTAGTAGAACTTTGTAAAGAGCAGAAACAAAAATATACGGAACACCACCAAATCTTACACGTCCGCGTATGCAAAAGTTGAGATTTTTACCAATATTGGATTTATCCTTTTAATGTGGGGTCAAAATAAAGAAAACCAGTCAAAAATACATAAGAAATGCCTCCTAGCCTTGTATTTTTAATAGAACTTTGTAAAAAGCAGAAACGAAAATATACAGAACACCAGCAAATCTTACACGTCCGCGTATGCAAGAATGGAGATTTTTTCAATGTTGGAATTATCCCTGTAGTATGGGGTCAAATTAAAGAAAACCAGTCAAAAATACATAAGAAATGCCTCCTAGCCTTGTATTTTTAATAGAACTTAGTAAAAAGCGGAAACAACAATATACGGAACACCACCAAATCTTACACGTCCGCATATGCAAAAATTGAGATTTATTCAATCTTGGAATTATCCCTTTATTATGGGTTCAAAATAAAGAACACCAGTAAAATATACATAAGAAATGCCTCTTTGCCTTGTATTTTTAATAGAACTTTGTAAAATGCAGAAAAAAAAATATACGGAACACGACCACATCTTACTCGTCCGCGTATGCAAAAATTGAGATTTTTTCAATGTTGGAATTATCCCTTTATTATGGGGTCACAATAAAGTAAACCAGTCAAAAATACATAAGTAGTGCCTCCTAGATTTGTCTTTTTGATAGAACTTTGTAAAAAGCAGAAACAAAAATATACGGAACACCACCAAATCTTACACGTCCGCGTATGCAAAATTAGAGATTTTTTCAATGTTGGAATTATCCCTTTGTTATGAGTGCAAAATAAAGAAAACCAGTCAAAAATACATAAGAAATGCCTCCTAGCCTTCTATTTTTAATAGAACTTTGTAAAAAGCAGAAACAAAAATATACGGAACACCACCAAATCTTACACGTCCGCGTATGCAAAAATTGAGATTTTTTCAATGTTGGAATTATCCCTTTATTATGGGGTGAAAATAAAGAGAACCAGTCAAAAATACATCAAAAATGTCTCCTTGCCTTCTATTTTTAATAAAACTTTGTAAAAAGCAGAAAAAAAAATATACGGAACACGACAACACCTTACAAGTCCGCGTATGCAAAAATTGAGATTTTTTCAATGTTGGAATTATCCCTTTATTATGGGGTCAAAATAAAGAAAACCAGTCAAAAATACATAAGAAATGCCTCCTAGCCTTGTATTTTTAATAGAACTTTGTAAAAAGCAGAAACAAAAATATACACAACACCACCAAATCTTACACATCCGCGTATGCAAAAATTGAGATATTTCAATGTTGGAATTATCCCTTTATTATGGGGTCAAAATACAGACAACCAGTCAAAAATACATCAGAAATGTCTCCTAGCCTTCTATTTTTAATAGAACTTTGTAAAAAGCAGAAGCAAAAATATACGGAACACCACCAAATCTTACACATCCGCGTATGCAAAAATTGAGATATTTCAATGTTGGAATTATCCCTTTATTATGGGGTCAAAATAAAAAAAAACAGTCAGAAATACATAAGAAATTCCTCCTAGCATTCTATTTTTAATAGAAATTTGTAAAAAGCAAAAACCAAGATATATGGAACACCACAAAATCTTACACGTCCACATATGCAAAAATTAAGATTTTTCCAATGTTGGAATTATCCCTTTATTATGGTGTCAAAATAAAGAAAACCAGTCAAAAATACATAAGAAATGCCTCCGTGCCTTGTATTTTTAAGAAAACTTTGTAAAAAGCAAAAATAAAAATATACGGAACACCACCAAATCTTACACGTCCACATATGCAAAAATTGAGATTTTTTCAATGTTGGAATTATCCCTTTATTATGGGGTCAAAATAAAGAAAACCAGTCAAAAATACATCAGAAATGTCTCCTTGCCTTCTATTTTTAATAAAACTTTGTAAAATACAGAAAAAAAAATATACGGAACACGACCACATCTTACAAGTCCGCGTATGCAAAAATTGAGATTTTTTCAATGTTGTAATTATCCCTTTATTATGGGTTCAAAATAAACAAAACCAGTCAAAAATACATAAGAAATGCCTCCGTGCCTTGTATTTTTAATAAAACTTTGTAAAAAGCAAAAATACAAATATACGGAACACCACAAAATCTTACACGTCCGCGTATGCAATAATTGAGATTTTTTCAATGTTGGAATTGTCACTTGTTTATGGGGTCAAAATAAAGAAAACCAGTCAAAAATACATAACAAATGCCTCTTAGCCTTGTATTTTTATTAGAACTTTGTAAAAAGCAGAAATAAAAATATACGGAACACCACCAAATCTTACACGTCCGCGTATGCAAAATTGAGATTTGTTCAATGTTGGAATTATCCCTTTATTATGGGTTCAAAATAAAGAAAACCAGTCAAAAATACAAAAGAAATGCCTCCTAGCCTTGTATTTTCTATAGAACTTTGTAAAAAGCAGAAACAAAAATATACGGAACACCACCAAATCTTACACGTCCGCGTATGCAAAAATTGAGATTTTTTCAATGTTGGTATTATCCATTTATTATGGGTGACAAATAAAGAAAACCAATCAAAAATACATAAGAAATGCCTCCTAGCCTTCTATTTTGGATAGAACTTTGTAAAAAGCAGAAATAAAAATATCCGGAACACCACCAAATCTTACACGTCCGCGTATGCAAAAATTGAGATTTGTTCAATGTTGGAATTATCCCTTTATTATGGGTTCAAAATAAAGAAAACCAGTCCAAAATACATAAGAAATGGCTCCTAGCCTTCTATTTTTAATAGAAATTTGTAAAAAGCAGAAACAAAAATATCTGGAACACCACCATATCTTACACGTCCACATATGCAAAAATTGAGATTTTTTCAATGTTGGAATTATCCCTTTATTATGGGGTCAAAATAAAGAAAACCAGTCAAAAATACATAAGAAATGCCTCTGAACCTTGTATTTTTAATAGAACTTTGTAAAAAGCAGAAGCAAAAATATACGGAACGCCACCAAATCTGATACGTCCGCGTATGCAAAAATTGAGATTTTTTCAATGTTGGAATTATCCCTTTATTATGGTGTCAAAACAAAGAAAACCAGTCAAAAATACATAAGAAATGCCTCCTAGCCAGGTATTTGTGATAGAACTAAGTAAAAAGCAGAAATAAAAATATACGGAACACCACCAAATCTTACACGTCCGCGTATGCAAAATTGAGACTTATTCAATGTTGGTATTATCCCTTTATTATGGGTTCAAAATAAAGAAAACCAGTCAAAAATACATAGGAAATGCCTCCCAGCCTTGTATTTTTGATAGAACTTTGTAAAAAGCAGAAAAAAAAATATACGCAAAACCACCAAATCTTACACGTCGGCGTATGCAAAAATTGAGATTTTTTCAATGTTGGAATTATCGCTTTATTATGGGGTCAAAATAAAGAAAACCACTACAAAATACATAAGAAATGCCTACTAGCCTTCTATTTTTAAACGAACTTTGTAAAAAGCAGAAACAAAAATATATGGAACACCACCAAATCTTACACGTCCGCGTATGCAAAAATTGAGCTTTTTTCAATGTTGGAATTATCCCTTTATTATGGGTTCAAATTAAAAAAAAACAGTAAAAATACATAGGAAATGCCTCCTAGCCTTGTATTTTTAATAGAACTTTGTAAAAAGCAGAAATAAAAATATACGCAAAACCACCAAATCTTACACATCGGCGTATGCAAAAATTGAGATTTTTTCAATGTTGGAATTATCCCTTTATTATGGGGTCAAAATAAAGAAAACCAGTCAAAAATAAATAAGGAATGCCTCCTTGCCTTTTATTTTTAATAGAACTTTGTAAAAAGCAGACACAATAATATACGAAACACCACCAAATCTTACACGTCCGCGTATGCAAAAATTGAGATTTTTTCAATGTTGGAATTATCCCGTTATTATGGGTTCAAAATACAGAACGCCTGTCAAAAATGCATCAGAAATGCCTCCTTGCTTTTTATTCTTAATAGAACTTTGTAAAAAGCCGAAACCAAAATATACGGAACACCACCAAATCTGAGACGTCCACGTATGCAAAAATTGAGATTGTTTCAATGTTGGAATTATCCCTTTATTATTGGGTCAAAATAAATAAAACACGTACAAAATACATAAGGAATGCCTTCTTGCCTTGTATTTTTAATAGAAATTAGTAAAAAGCAGAAACGCAAATATACAGAACACCACCAAATCTTACACGTCCGCGTATGCAAAAATTGAGATTTTTTTAATGTTGTAATTATCCCTTTATTATTGGGTCAAAATACAGAAAACCAGTCAAAAATACATAACAAAGGCCTCGTTGCAATGTATTTATAATAGAACTTTGTAAAAAGCACAAACAAAAATACGTGCACCACACCCAAATCTTACACGTCGGCGTATGCAAAAATTGAGTTTTTTTCAATGTTGGAATTATCCGTTTATTATGGGTTTAAAATAAAGACAACCTGTCAAAAATACATAAGAAATGCCTTCTTGCCTTGTATTTTTAACAGAACTTTGTAAAAAGCAGACACAATAATATACGGAACACCACCAAATCTGACACGTCCACGTATGCAAAAATTGAGATTTTTTCAATGTTGGAATTATCCCTTTATTATGGGTTCAAAATACAGAAAACCTGTAAACAATACATAAGAAATGCCTAATTGCTTTTTTTATTTAATAGAACGTTGTAAAAAGCAGAAACAAAAATATACGGAACACCACCAAATCTTACACGTCCACGTATGAAAAAATTGATATTTTTTCAATGTTCGAATTATCCCTTTATTATGCGGTCAAAATAAAGAAAACCAGTCAAAAATACATAAGAAATAACTCCTTGCTTTGTGTTTTTAATAGAAATTTGTAAAAAGCAGAAACAAAAATATCTGGAACACCACCAAATCTTACACGTCCACATATGCAAAAATTGAGATTTTTTCAATGTTGGAATTATCCCTTTATTATGGGGTCAAAATAAAGAAAACCAGTCAAAAATACATAAGAAATGCCTCCGTGCCTTGTATTATTTATAGAACTTTGTAAAAAGCACAAATAAAAATACACGGAACCCCACCAAATCTTACACGTCCACGTATGCAAAAATTGAGATTTTTTCAATGTTGGAATTATCCCTTTATTATGGGTTCAAAAAAAAGAAAACCAGTCACAAATACATAAGAAATGCCTCCTAGCGTTGTATTTTTAACAGAACTTTGTAAAAAGCAGACAGAAAAATATACGGAACACCACCAAATCTTACACGTCCGCGTATGCAAAAATTGAGATTTTTTTAATGTTGGAATTATCCCTTTATTATGGGTTCAAAATAAAGAAAACCAGTCAAAAATACATAAGAAATGCCTCCTAGCCTTGTATTTTTAATAGAACTTTGTAAAAAGCAGAAACAAAAATATACGGAACACCACCAAATCATGCAAAAAGTGAGATTCGTTCAATGTTGGAATTATCCCTTTAATGTGGGATCAAAATAAAGAAAACCCGTCAAAAATATATAAGAAATGCCTCCTAGCCTTTTATTTTTTATAGAACTTTGTAAAAAGCAGAAACAAAAATATATGGAACACCACCACATCTTACACGTCCGCATATGCAAAAATTGAGATTTTTTCAATGTTGGAATTATCCCATTATTATGGGGTCAAAATAAAGAAAACCAGTCAAAAATATATAAGAAATGCCTCCTAGCCTTCTATTTTTAAAAGAACTTTGTAAAAAGCAAAACCAAAACTATATGGAACACCACCAAATCTTACACGTTCGCGTATGCAAAAATTGAGATGTTTACAATGTAGGAATTATCCCTTTATTATGGGTTCAAAATAAAGAACACCAGTCAAAAATACATTAGAAATGCCTCCTAGCCTTGTATTTTTAATAGAACTTTGTAAAAAGCAGAAGTAGAAATATACGGAACACCACCAAATCTTACACATCCGCGTATGCAAAAATTGAGATATTTCAATGTTGGAATTAGGCTTTATTATTGGGTCAAAATAAAGAAAACCAGTCAAAAATACATAAGAAATGCCTCCTAGCCTTCTATTTTTTGTAGAACTTTGTAAAAAGCAGAAAAAAAAATATACGGAACACCACCAAATCTTACACATCGTCGTATGCAAAAATTGAGATTTGTTCAATGTTGGAATTATCCCTTTATTGTGGGGTCAAATAAAGAAAACCAGTCAAAAATACATAAGAAATGCCCTCTAGCCTTGTATTTTGAATAGTACTTTGTAAAAAGCAGAAACAAAAATATACGGAACACCACCAGATCTTATACGTCAGAGTATGCAAAAATTGAGATATTTCAATGTTGGAATTATCCGTTTATTATGGGGTCAAAATAAAGAAAACCAGTCAAAAATACATCAGAAATGTCTCCTTGCCTTCTATTTTTAATAAAACTTTGTAAAAAGCAGAAAAAAAAATATACGGAACACGACCACATCTTACAAGTCCGCGTATGCAAAAATTGAGATTTTTTCAATGTTGGAATTATCCCTTTATTATGGGTTCACAATAAAGAAAACCAGTCAAAAATACATAAGAAATGCCTCCGTGCCTTGTATTTTTAATAAAACTTTGTAAACAGCAAAAATAAAAATATACAGAACACCACCAAATCTTACACATCCGCGTATGCAAAAATTGAGATTTTTTCAATGTTGGAATTATCCCTTTATTATGGGGTCAAAATAAAGAAAACCAGTCAAAAATACATAAGAAATGCCTCTGAACCTTGTATTTTTAATAGAACTTTGTAAAAAGCAGAAGCAAAAATATACGGAACGCCACCAAATCTGATACGTCCGCGTATGCAAAAATTGAGATTTTGTCAATGTTGGAATTATCCCTTTATTATGGTGTCAAAACAAAGAAAACCAGTCAAAAATACATAAGAAATGCCTCCTAGCCAGGTATTTGTGATAGAACTAAGTAAAAAGCAGAAATAAAAATATACGGAACACCACCAAATCTTACACGTCCGCGTATGCAAAATTGAGACTTATTCAATGTTGGTATTATCCCTTTATTATGGGTTCAAAATAAAGAAAACCAGTCAAAAATACATAGGAAATGCCTCCCAGCCTTGTATTTTTGATAGAACTTTGTAAAAAGCAGAAACAAAAATATACGCAAAACCACCAAATCTTACACGTCGGCGTATGCAAAAATTGAGATTTTTTCAATGTTGGAATTATCGCTTTATTATGGGGTCAAAATAAAGAAAACCACTACAAAATACATAAGAAATGCCTACTAGCCTTCTATTTTTAAACGAACTTTGTAAAAAGCAGAAACAAAAATATATGGAACACCACCAAATCTTACACGTCCGCGTATGCAAAAATTGAGCTTTTTTCAATGTTGGAATTATCCCTTTATTATGGGTTCAAATTAAAAAAAAACAGTAAAAATACATAGGAAATGCCTCCTAGCCTTGTATTTTTAATAGAACTTTGTAAAAAGCAGAAATAAAAATATACGCAAAACCACCAAATCTTACACATCGGCGTATGCAAAAATTGAGATTTTTTCAATGTTGGAATTATCCCTTTATTATGGGGTCAAAATAAAGAAAACCAGTCAAAAATAAATAAGGAATGCCTCCTTGCCTTTTATTTTTAATAGATTTTTGTAAAAAGCAGACACAATAATATACGAAACACCACCAAATCTTACACGTCCGCGTATTCAAAAATTGAGATTTTTTCAATGTTGGAATTATCCCGTTATTATGGGTTCAAAATACAGAACGCCTGTCAAAAATGCATCAGAAATGCCTCCTTGCTTTTTATTCTTAATAGAACTTTGTAAAAAGCCGAAACCAAAATATACGGAACACCACCAAATCTGAGACGTCCACGTATGCAAAAATTGAGATTTTTTCAATGTTGGATTTACCCTTTATTATGGGGTCAAAATAAAGAAAACACGTACAAAATACATAAAAAATGCCTCCTTGCTTTGTGTTTTTAATAGAAATGAGTAAAAAGCAGAAACAAAATATACGGAACACCACCAAATCTTACACGTCCCCGTATGCAAAAATTGAGATGTTTTCATTGTTGGAAATATCCTTTTATTAGTAGTTTAAAACAAAGAAAGCAAGTCAAAAATACATAAGAAATGCCTCCTTGCCTTGTATTTTTAACAGAACTTTGTTAAAAGCAGACACAATAATATACGGAACACCATCAAATCTTACACGTACGCGTATGAAAAAATTGAGATTTTTTCAATGTTGGAATTATCCCTTTATTATAAGTTAAAAATAAAGAAAACAAGTAAAAAATACATAAGAAATGCCTTCTAGCCTTGTATTTTTAATAGAACTTTGTAAAAAGCAGAAAAGAAAATATACGGAACACCACCAGATCTTACACGTCCGCGTATGCAAAAATTGAGATTTTTTCATGTTGGAATTATCCCTTTATTATAAGTTAAAAATAAAGAAAACCAGTCAAAAATACATAAGAAATGCCTCCTTGCCTTGTATTGGTAATAGAACTTTGTAAAAAGCAGAAACAAAAATATACGGAACACCACCAAATCTGATACGTCCGCGTATGCAAAAATTGAGATTTTTTAAATGTTGGAATTATCCCTTTATTATGGGGTCAAAATAAAGAAAACCTATCAAAAATACATAAGAAATGCCTCCTTGCTTTTTATTCTTTATAGAACTTTGTAAAAAGCAGAAAAAAACATACACGGAACACTACCAAATCTGACACGTCCGCGTATGCAAAAATTGAAATTTTTCAATGTTGGAATTGTCCCTTTATTATGGGTTCAAAATACAGAAAACCTGTCAAAAATACACAAGAAATGCCTCCTTGCTTTTTATTCTTAATAGAACTTTGTAAAAAGCAGAAACAAAAATATACGGAACACCACCAAATCTGAGACGTCCACATATGCAAAAATTGAGATTTTTTCAATGTTGGATTAATCCCTTTATTATGGGATCAAAATAAAGATAACACGTACAAAATACATAAGGAATGCCTTCTTGCCTTGTATTTTTAACAGAACTTTGTAAAAAGCAGAAACAAAAATATATGGAACACCACCAAATCTGACACGTCCACGTATGCAAAAATTGAGATTGTTTCAATGTTGGAATTATCCCTTTATTATTGGGTCAAAATAAATAAAACACGTACAAAATACATAAGGAATGCCTTCTTGCCTTGTATTTTTAATAGAAATTAGTAAAAAGCAGAAACGCAAATATACAGAACACCACCAAATCTTACACGTCCGCGTATGCAAAAATTGAGATTTTTTTAATGTTGTAATTATCCCTTTATTATTGGGTCAAAATACAGAAAACCAGTCAAAAATACATAACAAAGGCCTCGTTGCAATGTATTTATAATAGAACTTTGTAAAAAGCACAAACAAAAATACGTGCACCACACCCAAATCTTACACGTCGGCGTATGCAAAAATTGAGTTTTTTTCAATGTTGGAATTATCCGTTTATTATGGGTTTAAAATAAAGACAACCTGTCAAAAATACATAAGAAATGCCTTCTTGCCTTGTATTTTTAACAGAACTTTGTAAAAAGCAGACACAATAATATACGGAACACCACCAAATCTGACACGTCCACGTATGCAAAAATTGAGATTTTTTCAATGTTGGAATTATCCCTTTATTATGGGTTCAAAATACAGAAAACCTGTAAACAATACATAAGAAATGCCTAATTGCTTTTTTTATTTAATAGAACGTTGTAAAAAGCAGAAACAAAAATATACGGAACACCACCAAATCCGACACGTCCACGTATGAAAAAATTGATATTTTTTCAATGTTCGAATTATCCCTTTATTATGCGGTCAAAATAAAGAAAACCAGTCAAAAATACATAAGAATTAACTCCTTGCTTTGTGTTTTTAATAGAAATTTGTAAAAAGCAGAAACGAAAATATACGGAACACCACCAAATCTTACACGTCCGCGTATGCAAAAATTGAGATTTTTTCAATGTTGGAATTATCCCGTTATTATGGGTTCAAAATAAAGAAAACCAGTCAAAAATACATAAGAAATGCCTCCTAGCATTGTATTTTTAATAGAACTTTGGCAAAAGCAGAAACGAAAATATACGGAACACCACCAAATCTTACACATCCGCGTATCCAAAAATTGAGATTTTTTCAATGTTGGAATTATCTCTTTATTATGAGTTCCAAGTAAAGAAATCCAGTCCACAATACATAAGAAATGCCTCCTAGTTTAGTATTTATTATAGAACTTTGTAAAAAGCAGCAGCAAAAATATACGGAACACCATCAAATGTTACACGTACGCGTATGCAAAAATTGATATTTTGTCAATGTTGGAATTATCCCTTTATTATAAGTTACAAATAAAGAAAACCAGTCAAAAATACATAAGAAATGCCTCCTAGCCTTGTATTTTGAATAGAACTTTGTAAAAAGCAGAAACGAACATATACGGAACACCACTAAATCTTACACGTCCGCGTATGCAAAAATTGAGATTTTTTTAATGTTGGATTTATCCCTTTATTATGGGATCAAAATAAAGATAACACGTACAAAATACATAAGAAATGCCTCCTTGCCTTGTATTTTTTACAGAACTTTTTAAAAAGCAGAAACAACAATATACGGAACACAACCAAACCTTACACGTCCGCGTATGCAAAAATTGAGATTTTTTCAATGTTTGAATTATCCCTATATTATGGGTTCAAAATAAAGAACACCAGTCACAAATACATAAGGCATACCTCCTTGCCTTGTATTTTTCACAGAACTTTGTAAAAAGCAGAAACAAAAATATACGGAACACCACCAAATCTGACACGTCCATGTATGCAAAAATTGAGATTGTTTCAATGTCGGAATTATCCCTTTATTATGGGTTCAAAATGAATAAAACACGTACAAAATACATAAGAAATGCATCCTTGCCTTGTATTTTTAATAGAAATTTGTAAAAAGCAGAAAGAAAAATATACAGAACACCACCAAATCTTACACGTCCGCGTATGCAAAAATTAAGATTTTTTTAATGTTGTAATTATCCCTTTATTATGCAGTCAAAACAAAGAAAACCAGTCAAAAATACATAAGAAATAACTCCTTGCTTTGTGTTTTTAATAGAAATTTGTAAAAAGCAGAAACAAAATATACGGAACACCACCAAATCTTACACATCCGCGTATGCAAAAATTGAGATTTTTTCAATGTTGGAATTATCCGTTTATAATGGGTTCAAAATAAAGAAAACCAGTCAAAAATACATAAGAAATGCGTCCTAGCATTGTATTTTTAATAGAACTTTGGAAAAAGCAGAAACGAAAATATATGGAACACCACCAAATCTTACACGTCCGCGTATCCTAAAATTGAGATTTTTTCAATGTTGGAATTATCCCTTTATTATGTGTTCAAAATAAAGAAAACCAGTCAAAAATACATAAGAAATGCCTCCTAGCCTTGTATTTTTAATAGAACTTTGTAAAAACCAGAAACAAAAATATACGCAACACCACCAAATCTTACACGTCTGCGTATGCAAAAATTGAGATTTTTTCAATGTTGGAATTATCCCTTTATTATGTGTTCAAAATAAAGAAAACCAGTCAAAAATACATAAGAAATGCCTCCTAGCCTTGTATTTTTAATAGAACTTTGTAAAAACCAGAAACAAAAATATACGGAACACCACCAAATCTTACACGTCTGCGTATGCAAAAATTGAGATTTTTTCAATGTTGGAATTATCCCTTTATTATGTGTTCAAAATAAAGAAAACCAGTCAAAAATACATAAGAAATGCCTCCTAGCCTTGTATTTTGAATAGAACTTTGTAAAAAGGAGAAACGAACATATACGGAACACCACCAAATCTTACACGTCTGCGTATGCAAAAATTGAGATTTTTTCAATGTTGGAATTATCCCTTTATTATGTGTTCAAAATAAAGAAAACCAGTCAAAAATACATAAGAAATGCCTCCTAGCCTTGTATTTTTAATAGAACTTTGTAAAAACCAGAAACAAAAATATACGGAACACCACCAAATCTTACACGTCTGCGTATGCAAAAATTGAGATTTTTTCAATGTTGGAATTATCCCTTTATTATGTGTTCAAAATAAAGAAAACCAGTCAAAAATACATAAGAAATGCCTCCTAGCCTTGTATTTTTAATAGAACTTTGTAAAAAGGAGAAACGAACATATACGGAACACCACCAAATCTTACACGTCTGCGTATGCAAAAATTGAGATTTTTTCAATGTTGGAATTATCCCTTTATTATGTGTTCAAAATAAAGAAAACCAGTCAAAAATACATAAGAAATGCCTCCTAGCCTTGTATTTTTAATAGAACTTTGTAAAAACCAGAAACAAAAATATACGCAACACCACCAAATCTTACACGTCTGCGTATGCAAAAATTGAGATTTTTTCAATGTTGGAATTATCCCTTTATTATGTGTTCAAAATAAAGAAAACCAGTCAAAAATACATAAGAAATGCCTCCTAGCCTTGTATTTTGAATAGAACTTTGTAAAAAGGAGAAACGAACATATACGGAACACCACCAAATCTTACACGTCTGCGTATGCAAAAATTGAGATTTTTTCAATGTTGGAATTATCCCTTTATTATGTGTTCAAAATAAAGAAAACCAGTCAAAAATACATAAGAAATGCCTCCTAGCCTTGTATTTTGAATAGAACTTTGTAAAAAGGAGAAACGAACATATACGGAACACCACCAAATCTTACACGTCTGCGTATGCAAAAATTGAGATTTTTTCAATGTTGAAATTATCCCTTTATTATGTGTTCAAAATAAAGAAAACCAGTCAAAAATACATAAGAAATGCCTCCTAGCCTTGTATTTTTAATAGAACTTTGTAAAAACCAGAAACAAAAATATACGCAACACCACCAAATCTTACACGTCTGCGTATGCAAAAATTGAGATTTTTTCAATGTTGGAATTATCCCTTTATTATGTGTTCAAAATAAAGAAAACCAGTCAAAAATACATAAGAAATGCCTCCTAGCCTTGTATTTTTAATAGAACTTTGTAAAAAGGAGAAACGAACATATACGGAACACCACCAAATCTTACACGTCTGCGTATGCAAAAATTGAGATTTTTTCAATGTTGGAATTATCCCTTTATTATGTGTTCAAAATAAAGAAAACCAGTCAAAAATACATAAGAAATGCCTCCTAGCCTTGTATTTTGAATAGAACTTTGTAAAAAGGAGAAACGAACATATACGGAACACCACCAAATCTTACACGTCTGCGTATGCAAAAATTGAGATTTTTTCAATGTTGGAATTATCCCTTTATTATGTGTTCAAAATAAAGAAAACCAGTCAAAAATACATAAGAAATGCCTCCTAGCCTTGTATTTTTAATAGAACTTTGTAAAAACCAGAAACAAAAATATACGGAACACCACCAAATCTTACACGTCTGCGTATGCAAAAATTGAGATTTTTTCAATGTTGGAATTATCCCTTTATTATGTGTTCAAAATAAAGAAAACCAGTCAAAAATACATAAGAAATGCCTCCTAGCCTTGTATTTTGAATAGAACTTTGTAAAAAGGAGAAACGAACATATACGGAACACCACCAAATCTTACACGTCTGCGTATGCAAAAATTGAGATTTTTTCAATGTTGGAATTATCCCTTTATTATGTGTTCAAAATAAAGAAAACCAGTCAAAAATACATAAGAAATGCCTCCTAGCCTTGTATTTTTAATAGAACTTTGTAAAAAGGAGAAACGAACATATACGGAACACCACCAAATCTTACACGTCTGCGTATGCAAAAATTGAGATTTTTTCAATGTTGGAATTATCCCTTTATTATGTGTTCAAAATAAAGAAAACCAGTCAAAAATACATAAGAAATGCCTCCTAGCCTTGTATTTTGAATAGAACTTTGTAAAAAGGAGAAACGAACATATACGGAACACCACCAAATCTTACACGTCTGCGTATGCAAAAATTGAGATTTTTTCAATGTTGGAATTATCCCTTTATTATGTGTTCAAAATAAAGAAAACCAGTCAAAAATACATAAGAAATGCCTCCTAGCCTTGTATTTTGAATAGAACTTTGTAAAAAGGAGAAACGAACATATACGGAACACCACCAAATCTTACACGTCTGCGTATGCAAAAATTGAGATTTTTTCAATGTTGGAATTATCCCTTTATTATGTGTTCAAAATAAAGAAAACCAGTCAAAAATACATAAGAAATGCCTCCTAGCCTTGTATTTTTAATAGAACTTTGTAAAAAGGAGAAACGAACATATACGGAACACCACCAAATCTTACACGTCTGCGTATGCAAAAATTGAGATTTTTTCAATGTTGGAATTATCCCTTTATTATGTGTTCAAAATAAAGAAAACCAGTCAAAAATACATAAGAAATGCCTCCTAGCCTTGTATTTTGAATAGAACTTTGTAAAAAGGAGAAACGAAATATACGGAACACCACCAAATCTTACACGTCTGCGTATGCAAAAATTGAGATTTTTTCAATGTTGGAATTATCCCTTTATTATGTGTTCAAAATAAAGAAAACCAGTCAAAAATACATAAGAAATGCCTCCTAGCCTTGTATTTTGAATAGAACTTTGTAAAAAGGAGAAACGAACATATACGGAACACCACCAAATCTTACACGTCTGCGTATGCAAAAATTGAGATTTTTTCAATGTTGGAATTATCCCTTTATTATGTGTTCAAAATAAAGAAAACCAGTCAAAAATACATAAGAAATGCCTCCTAGCCTTGTATTTTGAATAGAACTTTGTAAAAAGGAGAAACGAACATATACGGAACACCACCAAATCTTACACGTCTGCGTATGCAAAAATTGAGATTTTTTCAATGTTGGAATTATCCCTTTATTATGTGTTCAAAATAAAGAAAACCAGTCAAAAATACATAAGAAATGCCTCCTAGCCTTGTATTTTTAATAGAACTTTGTAAAAACCAGAAACAAAAATATACGGAACACCACCAAATCTTACACGTCTGCGTATGCAAAAATTGAGATTTTTTCAATGTTGGAATTATCCCTTTATTATGTGTTCAAAATAAAGAAAACCAGTCAAAAATACATAAGAAATGCCTCCTAGCCTTGTATTTTGAATAGAACTTTGTAAAAAGGAGAAACGAACATATACGGAACACCACCAAATCTTACACGTCTGCGTATGCAAAAATTGAGATTTTTTCAATGTTGGAATTATCCCTTTATTATGTGTTCAAAATAAAGAAAACCAGTCAAAAATACATAAGAAATGCCTCCTAGCCTTGTATTTTTAATAGAACTTTGTAAAAAGGAGAAACGAACATATACGGAACACCACCAAATCTTACACGTCTGCGTATGCAAAAATTGAGATTTTTTCAATGTTGGAATTATCCCTTTATTATGTGTTCAAAATAAAGAAAACCAGTCAAAAATACATAAGAAATGCCTCCTAGCCTTGTATTTTGAATAGAACTTTGTAAAAAGGAGAAACGAACATATACGGAACACCACCAAATCTTACACGTCTGCGTATGCAAAAATTGAGATTTTTTCAATGTTGGAATTATCCCTTTATTATGTGTTCAAAATAAAGAAAACCAGTCAAAAATACATAAGAAATGCCTCCTAGCCTTGTATTTTGAATAGAACTTTGTAAAAAGGAGAAACGAACATATACGGAACACCACCAAATCTTACACGTCTGCGTATGCAAAAATTGAGATTTTTTCAATGTTGGAATTATCCCTTTATTATGTGTTCAAAATAAAGAAAACCAGTCAAAAATACATAAGAAATGCCTCCTAGCCTTGTATTTTGAATAGAACTTTGTAAAAAGGAGAAACGAACATATACGGAACACCACCAAATCTTACACGTCTGCGTATGCAAAAATTGAGATTTTTTCAATGTTGGAATTATCCCTTTATTATGTGTTCAAAATAAAGAAAACCAGTCAAAAATACATAAGAAATGCCTCCTAGCCTTGTATTTTGAATAGAACTTTGTAAAAAGGAGAAACGAAATATACGGAACACCACCAAATCTTACACGTCTGCGTATGCAAAAATTGAGATTTTTTCAATGTTGGAATTATCCCTTTATTATGTGTTCAAAATAAAGAAAACCAGTCAAAAATACATAAGAAATGCCTCCTAGCCTTGTATTTTGAATAGAACTTTGTAAAAAGGAGAAACGAACATATACGGAACACCACCAAATCTTACACGTCTGCGTATGCAAAAATTGAGATTTTTTCAATGTTGGAATTATCCCTTTATTATGTGTTCAAAATAAAGAAAACCAGTCAAAAATACATAAGAAATGCCTCCTAGCCTTGTATTTTTAATAGAACTTTGTAAAAACCAGAAACAAAAATATACGGAACACCACCAAATCTTACACGTCTGCGTATGCAAAAATTGAGATTTTTTCAATGTTGGAATTATCCCTTTATTATGTGTTCAAAATAAAGAAAACCAGTCAAAAATACATAAGAAATGCCTCCTAGCCTTGTATTTTGAATAGAACTTTGTAAAAAGGAGAAACGAACATATACGGAACACCACCAAATCTTACACGTCTGCGTATGCAAAAATTGAGATTTTTTCAATGTTGGAATTATCCCTTTATTATGTGTTCAAAATAAAGAAAACCAGTCAAAAATACATAAGAAATGCCTCCTAGCCTTGTATTTTTAATAGAACTTTGTAAAAACCAGAAACAAAAATATACGCAACACCACCAAATCTTACACGTCTGCGTATGCAAAAATTGAGATTTTTTCAATGTTGGAATTATCCCTTTATTATGTGTTCAAAATAAAGAAAACCAGTCAAAAATACATAAGAAATGCCTCCTAGCCTTGTATTTTTAATAGAACTTTGTAAAAACCAGAAACAAAAATATACGGAACACCACCAAATCTTACACGTCCGCGTATGCAAAAATTGAGATTTTTTCAATGTTGGAATTATCCCTTTATTATGTGTTCAAAATAAAGAAAACCAGTCAAAAATACATAAGAAATGCCTCCTAGCCTTGTATTTTGAATAGAACTTTGTAAAAAGGAGAAACGAACATATACGGAACACCACCAAATCTTACACGTCTGCGTATGCAAAAATTGAGATTTTTTCAATGTTGGAATTATCCCTTTATTATGTGTTCAAAATAAAGAAAACCAGTCAAAAATACATAAGAAATGCCTCCTAGCCTTGTATTTTGAATAGAACTTTGTAAAAAGGAGAAACGAACATATACGGAACACCACCAAATCTTACACGTCTGCGTATGCAAAAATTGAGATTTTTTCAATGTTGGAATTATCCCTTTATTATGTGTTCAAAATAAAGAAAACCAGTCAAAAATACATAAGAAATGCCTCCTAGCCTTGTATTTTTAATAGAACTTTGTAAAAACCAGAAACAAAAATATACGCAACACCACCAAATCTTACACGTCTGCGTATGCAAAAATTGAGATTTTTTCAATGTTGGAATTATCCCTTTATTATGTGTTCAAAATAAAGAAAACCAGTCAAAAATACATAAGAAATGCCTCCTAGCCTTGTATTTTTAATAGAACTTTGTAAAAACCAGAAACAAAAATATACGGAACACCACCAAATCTTACACGTCCGCGTATGCAAAAATTGAGATTTTTTCAATGTTGGAATTATCCCTTTATTATGTGTTCAAAATAAAGAAAACCAGTCAAAAATACATAAGAAATGCCTCCTAGCCTTGTATTTTGAATAGAACTTTGTAAAAAGGAGAAACGAACATATACGGAACACCACCAAATCTTACACGTCTGCGTATGCAAAAATTGAGATTTTTTCAATGTTGGAATTATCCCTTTATTATGTGTTCAAAATAAAGAAAACCAGTCAAAAATACATAAGAAATGCCTCCTAGCCTTGTATTTTGAATAGAACTTTGTAAAAAGGAGAAACGAACATATACGGAACACCACCAAATCTTACACGTCTGCGTATGCAAAAATTGAGATTTTTTCAATGTTGGAATTATCCCTTTATTATGTGTTCAAAATAAAGAAAACCAGTCAAAAATACATAAGAAATGCCTCCTAGCCTTGTATTTTTAATAGAACTTTGTAAAAACCAGAAACAAAAATATACGCAACACCACCAAATCTTACACGTCTGCGTATGCAAAAATTGAGATTTTTTCAATGTTGGAATTATCCCTTTATTATGTGTTCAAAATAAAGAAAACCAGTCAAAAATACATAAGAAATGCCTCCTAGCCTTGTATTTTTAATAGAACTTTGTAAAAACCAGAAACAAAAATATACGGAACACCACCAAATCTTACACGTCCGCGTATGCAAAAATTGAGATTTTTTCAATGTTGGAATTATCCCTTTATTATGTGTTCAAAATAAAGAAAACCAGTCAAAAATACATAAGAAATGCCTCCTAGCCTTGTATTTTGAATAGAACTTTGTAAAAAGGAGAAACGAACATATACGGAACACCACCAAATCTTACACGTCTGCGTATGCAAAAATTGAGATTTTTTCAATGTTGGAATTATCCCTTTATTATGTGTTCAAAATAAAGAAAACCAGTCAAAAATACATAAGAAATGCCTCCTAGCCTTGTATTTTGAATAGAACTTTGTAAAAAGGAGAAACGAACATATACGGAACACCACCAAATCTTACACGTCTGCGTATGCAAAAATTGAGATTTTTTCAATGTTGGAATTATCCCTTTATTATGTGTTCAAAATAAAGAAAACCAGTCAAAAATACATAAGAAATGCCTCCTAGCCTTGTATTTTGAATAGAACTTTGTAAAAAGGAGAAACGAACATATACGGAACACCACCAAATCTTACACGTCTGCGTATGCAAAAATTGAGATTTTTTCAATGTTGGAATTATCCCTTTATTATGTGTTCAAAATAAAGAAAACCAGTCAAAAATACATAAGAAATGCCTCCTAGCCTTGTATTTTTAATAGAACTTTGTAAAAACCAGAAACAAAAATATACGCAACACCACCAAATCTTACACGTCTGCGTATGCAAAAATTGAGATTTTTTCAATGTTGGAATTATCCCTTTATTATGTGTTCAAAATAAAGAAAACCAGTCAAAAATACATAAGAAATGCCTCCTAGCCTTGTATTTTTAATAGAACTTTGTAAAAACCAGAAACAAAAATATACGGAACACCACCAAATCTTACACGTCCGCGTATGCAAAAATTGAGATTTTTTCAATGTTGGAATTATCCCTTTATTATGTGTTCAAAATAAAGAAAACCAGTCAAAAATACATAAGAAATGCCTCCTAGCCTTGTATTTTGAATAGAACTTTGTAAAAAGGAGAAACGAACATATACGGAACACCACCAAATCTTACACGTCTGCGTATGCAAAAATTGAGATTTTTTCAATGTTGGAATTATCCCTTTATTATGTGTTCAAAATAAAGAAAACCAGTCAAAAATACATAAGAAATGCCTCCTAGCCTTGTATTTTTAATAGAACTTTGTAAAAAGGAGAAACGAACATATACGGAACACCACCAAATCTTACACGTCTGCGTATGCAAAAATTGAGATTTTTTCAATGTTGGAATTATCCCTTTATTATGTGTTCAAAATAAAGAAAACCAGTCAAAAATACATAAGAAATGCCTCCTAGCCTTGTATTTTGAATAGAACTTTGTAAAAAGGAGAAACGAACATATACGGAACACCACCAAATCTTACACGTCTGCGTATGCAAAAATTGAGATTTTTTCAATGTTGGAATTATCCCTTTATTATGTGTTCAAAATAAAGAAAACCAGTCAAAAATACATAAGAAATGCCTCCTAGCCTTGTATTTTGAATAGAACTTTGTAAAAAGGAGAAACGAACATATACGGAACACCACCAAATCTTACACGTCTGCGTATGCAAAAATTGAGATTTTTTCAATGTTGGAATTATCCCTTTATTATGTGTTCAAAATAAAGAAAACCAGTCAAAAATACATAAGAAATGCCTCCTAGCCTTGTATTTTGAATAGAACTTTGTAAAAACCAGAAACAAAAATATACGGAACACCACCAAATCTTACACGTCCGCGTATGCAAAAATTGAGATTTTTTCAATGTTGGAATTATCCCTTTATTATGTGTTCAAAATAAAGAAAACCAGTCAAAAATACATAAGAAATGCCTCCTAGCCTTGTATTTTGAATAGAACTTTGTAAAAACCAGAAACAAAAATATACGCAACACCACCAAATCTTACACGTCTGCGTATGCAAAAATTGAGATTTTTTCAATGTTGGAATTATCCCTTTATTATGTGTTCAAAATAAAGAAAACCAGTCAAAAATACATAAGAAATGCCTCCTAGCCTTGTATTTTGAATAGAACTTTGTAAAAACCAGAAACAAAAATATACGGAACACCACCAAATCTTACACGTCTGCGTATGCAAAAATTGAGATTTTTTCAATGTTGGAATTATCCCTTTATTATGTGTTCAAAATAAAGAAAACCAGTCAAAAATACATAAGAAATGCCTCCTAGCCTTGTATTTTTAATAGAACTTTGTAAAAACCAGAAACAAAAATATACGCAACACCACCAAATCTTACACGTCTGCGTATGCAAAAATTGAGATTTTTTCAATGTTGGAATTATCCCTTTATTATGTGTTCAAAATAAAGAAAACCAGTCAAAAATACATAAGAAATGCCTCCTAGCCTTGTATTTTTAATAGAACTTTGTAAAAACCAGAAACAAAAATATACGGAACACCACCAAATCTTACACGTCCGCGTATGCAAAAATTGAGATTTTTTCAATGTTGGAATTATCCCTTTATTATGTGTTCAAAATAAAGAAAACCAGTCAAAAATACATAAGAAATGCCTCCTAGCCTTGTATTTTGAATAGAACTTTGTAAAAAGGAGAAACGAACATATACGGAACACCACCAAATCTTACACGTCTGCGTATGCAAAAATTGAGATTTTTTCAATGTTGGAATTATCCCTTTATTATGTGTTCAAAATAAAGAAAACCAGTCAAAAATACATAAGAAATGCCTCCTAGCCTTGTATTTTGAATAGAACTTTGTAAAAAGGAGAAACGAACATATACGGAACACCACCAAATCTTACACGTCTGCGTATGCAAAAATTGAGATTTTTTCAATGTTGGAATTATCCCTTTATTATGTGTTCAAAATAAAGAAAACCAGTCAAAAATACATAAGAAATGCCTCCTAGCCTTGTATTTTGAATAGAACTTTGTAAAAAGGAGAAACGAACATATACGGAACACCACCAAATCTTACACGTCTGCGTATGCAAAAATTGAGATTTTTTCAATGTTGGAATTATCCCTTTATTATGTGTTCAAAATAAAGAAAACCAGTCAAAAATACATAAGAAATGCCTCCTAGCCTTGTATTTTGAATAGAACTTTGTAAAAAGGAGAAACGAACATATACGGAACACCACCAAATCTTACACGTCTGCGTATGCAAAAATTGAGATTTTTTCAATGTTGGAATTATCCCTTTATTATGTGTTCAAAATAAAGAAAACCAGTCAAAAATACATAAGAAATGCCTCCTAGCCTTGTATTTTTAATAGAACTTTGTAAAAACCAGAAACAAAAATATACGGAACACCACCAAATCTTACACGTCCGCGTATGCAAAAATTGAGATTTTTTCAATGTTGGAATTATCCCTTTATTATGTGTTCAAAATAAAGAAAACCAGTCAAAAATACATAAGAAATGCCTCCTAGCCTTGTATTTTGAATAGAACTTTGTAAAAACCAGAAACAAAAATATACGCAACACCACCAAATCTTACACGTCTGCGTATGCAAAAATTGAGATTTTTTCAATGTTGGAATTATCCCTTTATTATGTGTTCAAAATAAAGAAAACCAGTCAAAAATACATAAGAAATGCCTCCTAGCCTTGTATTTTGAATAGAACTTTGTAAAAACCAGAAACAAAAATATACGGAACACCACCAAATCTTACACGTCTGCGTATGCAAAAATTGAGATTTTTTCAATGTTGGAATTATCCCTTTATTATGTGTTCAAAATAAAGAAAACCAGTCAAAAATACATAAGAAATGCCTCCTAGCCTTGTATTTTTAATAGAACTTTGTAAAAACCAGAAACAAAAATATACGCAACACCACCAAATCTTACACGTCTGCGTATGCAAAAATTGAGATTTTTTCAATGTTGGAATTATCCCTTTATTATGTGTTCAAAATAAAGAAAACCAGTCAAAAATACATAAGAAATGCCTCCTAGCCTTGTATTTTTAATAGAACTTTGTAAAAACCAGAAACAAAAATATACGGAACACCACCAAATCTTACACGTCCGCGTATGCAAAAATTGAGATTTTTTCAATGTTGGAATTATCCCTTTATTATGTGTTCAAAATAAAGAAAACCAGTCAAAAATACATAAGAAATGCCTCCTAGCCTTGTATTTTGAATAGAACTTTGTAAAAAGGAGAAACGAACATATACGGAACACCACCAAATCTTACACGTCTGCGTATGCAAAAATTGAGATTTTTTCAATGTTGGAATTATCCCTTTATTATGTGTTCAAAATAAAGAAAACCAGTCAAAAATACATAAGAAATGCCTCCTAGCCTTGTATTTTGAATAGAACTTTGTAAAAAGGAGAAACGAACATATACGGAACACCACCAAATCTTACACGTCTGCGTATGCAAAAATTGAGATTTTTTCAATGTTGGAATTATCCCTTTATTATGTGTTCAAAATAAAGAAAACCAGTCAAAAATACATAAGAAATGCCTCCTAGCCTTGTATTTTGAATAGAACTTTGTAAAAAGGAGAAACGAACATATACGGAACACCACCAAATCTTACACGTCTGCGTATGCAAAAATTGAGATTTTTTCAATGTTGGAATTATCCCTTTATTATGTGTTCAAAATAAAGAAAACCAGTCAAAAATACATAAGAAATGCCTCCTAGCCTTGTATTTTGAATAGAACTTTGTAAAAAGGAGAAACGAACATATACGGAACACCACCAAATCTTACACGTCTGCGTATGCAAAAATTGAGATTTTTTCAATGTTGGAATTATCCCTTTATTATGTGTTCAAAATAAAGAAAACCAGTCAAAAATACATAAGAAATGCCTCCTAGCCTTGTATTTTTAATAGAACTTTGTAAAAACCAGAAACAAAAATATACGGAACACCACCAAATCTTACACGTCCGCGTATGCAAAAATTGAGATTTTTTCAATGTTGGAATTATCCCTTTATTATGTGTTCAAAATAAAGAAAACCAGTCAAAAATACATAAGAAATGCCTCCTAGCCTTGTATTTTGAATAGAACTTTGTAAAAACCAGAAACAAAAATATACGCAACACCACCAAATCTTACACGTCTGCGTATGCAAAAATTGAGATTTTTTCAATGTTGGAATTATCCCTTTATTATGTGTTCAAAATAAAGAAAACCAGTCAAAAATACATAAGAAATGCCTCCTAGCCTTGTATTTTGAATAGAACTTTGTAAAAACCAGAAACAAAAATATACGGAACACCACCAAATCTTACACGTCTGCGTATGCAAAAATTGAGATTTTTTCAATGTTGGAATTATCCCTTTATTATGTGTTCAAAATAAAGAAAACCAGTCAAAAATACATAAGAAATGCCTCCTAGCCTTGTATTTTTAATAGAACTTTGTAAAAACCAGAAACAAAAATATACGCAACACCACCAAATCTTACACGTCTGCGTATGCAAAAATTGAGATTTTTTCAATGTTGGAATTATCCCTTTATTATGTGTTCAAAATAAAGAAAACCAGTCAAAAATACATAAGAAATGCCTCCTAGCCTTGTATTTTTAATAGAACTTTGTAAAAACCAGAAACAAAAATATACGGAACACCACCAAATCTTACACGTCCGCGTATGCAAAAATTGAGATTTTTTCAATGTTGGAATTATCCCTTTATTATGTGTTCAAAATAAAGAAAACCAGTCAAAAATACATAAGAAATGCCTCCTAGCCTTGTATTTTGAATAGAACTTTGTAAAAAGGAGAAACGAACATATACGGAACACCACCAAATCTTACACGTCTGCGTATGCAAAAATTGAGATTTTTTCAATGTTGGAATTATCCCTTTATTATGTGTTCAAAATAAAGAAAACCAGTCAAAAATACATAAGAAATGCCTCCTAGCCTTGTATTTTGAATAGAACTTTGTAAAAAGGAGAAACGAACATATACGGAACACCACCAAATCTTACACGTCTGCGTATGCAAAAATTGAGATTTTTTCAATGTTGGAATTATCCCTTTATTATGTGTTCAAAATAAAGAAAACCAGTCAAAAATACATAAGAAATGCCTCCTAGCCTTGTATTTTTAATAGAACTTTGTAAAAAGGAGAAACGAACATATACGGAACACCACCAAATCTTACACGTCTGCGTATGCAAAAATTGAGATTTTTTCAATGTTGGAATTATCCCTTTATTATGTGTTCAAAATAAAGAAAACCAGTCAAAAATACATAAGAAATGCCTCCTAGCCTTGTATTTTGAATAGAACTTTGTAAAAAGGAGAAACGAACATATACGGAACACCACCAAATCTTACACGTCTGCGTATGCAAAAATTGAGATTTTTTCAATGTTGGAATTATCCCTTTATTATGTGTTCAAAATAAAGAAAACCAGTCAAAAATACATAAGAAATGCCTCCTAGCCTTGTATTTTTAATAGAACTTTGTAAAAAGGAGAAACGAACATATACGGAACACCACCAAATCTTACACGTCTGCGTATGCAAAAATTGAGATTTTTTCAATGTTGGAATTATCCCTTTATTATGTGTTCAAAATAAAGAAAACCAGTCAAAAATACATAAGAAATGCCTCCTAGCCTTGTATTTTGAATAGAACTTTGTAAAAAGGAGAAACGAACATATACGGAACACCACCAAATCTTACACGTCTGCGTATGCAAAAATTGAGATTTTTTCAATGTTGGAATTATCCCTTTATTATGTGTTCAAAATAAAGAAAACCAGTCAAAAATACATAAGAAATGCCTCCTAGCCTTGTATTTTGAATAGAACTTTGTAAAAAGGAGAAACGAACATATACGGAACACCACCAAATCTTACACGTCTGCGTATGCAAAAATTGAGATTTTTTCAATGTTGGAATTATCCCTTTATTATGTGTTCAAAATAAAGAAAACCAGTCAAAAATACATAAGAAATGCCTCCTAGCCTTGTATTTTTAATAGAACTTTGTAAAAACCAGAAACAAAAATATACGGAACACCACCAAATCTTACACGTCTGCGTATGCAAAAATTGAGATTTTTTCAATGTTGGAATTATCCCTTTATTATGTGTTCAAAATAAAGAAAACCAGTCAAAAATACATAAGAAATGCCTCCTAGCCTTGTATTTTGAATAGAACTTTGTAAAAAGGAGAAACGAACATATACGGAACACCACCAAATCTTACACGTCTGCGTATGCAAAAATTGAGATTTTTTCAATGTTGGAATTATCCCTTTATTATGTGTTCAAAATAAAGAAAACCAGTCAAAAATACATAAGAAATGCCTCCTAGCCTTGTATTTTTAATAGAACTTTGTAAAAACCAGAAACAAAAATATACGCAACACCACCAAATCTTACACGTCTGCGTATGCAAAAATTGAGATTTTTTCAATGTTGGAATTATCCCTTTATTATGTGTTCAAAATAAAGAAAACCAGTCAAAAATACATAAGAAATGCCTCCTAGCCTTGTATTTTGAATAGAACTTTGTAAAAAGGAGAAACGAACATATACGGAACACCACCAAATCTTACACGTCTGCGTATGCAAAAATTGAGATTTTTTCAATGTTGGAATTATCCCTTTATTATGTGTTCAAAATAAAGAAAACCAGTCAAAAATACATAAGAAATGCCTCCTAGCCTTGTATTTTGAATAGAACTTTGTAAAAAGGAGAAACGAACATATACGGAACACCACCAAATCTTACACGTCTGCGTATGCAAAAATTGAGATTTTTTCAATGTTGGAATTATCCCTTTATTATGTGTTCAAAATAAAGAAAACCAGTCAAAAATACATAAGAAATGCCTCCTAGCCTTGTATTTTTAATAGAACTTTGTAAAAACCAGAAACAAAAATATACGCAACACCACCAAATCTTACACGTCTGCGTATGCAAAAATTGAGATTTTTTCAATGTTGGAATTATCCCTTTATTATGTGTTCAAAATAAAGAAAACCAGTCAAAAATACATAAGAAATGCCTCCTAGCCTTGTATTTTGAATAGAACTTTGTAAAAAGGAGAAACGAACATATACGGAACACCACCAAATCTTACACGTCTGCGTATGCAAAAATTGAGATTTTTTCAATGTTGGAATTATCCCTTTATTATGTGTTCAAAATAAAGAAAACCAGTCAAAAATACATAAGAAATGCCTCCTAGCCTTGTATTTTGAATAGAACTTTGTAAAAAGGAGAAACGAACATATACGGAACACCACCAAATCTTACACGTCTGCGTATGCAAAAATTGAGATTTTTTCAATGTTGGAATTATCCCTTTATTATGTGTTCAAAATAAAGAAAACCAGTCAAAAATACATAAGAAATGCCTCCTAGCCTTGTATTTTGAATAGAACTTTGTAAAAACCAGAAACAAAAATATACGGAACACCACCAAATCTTACACGTCTGCGTATGCAAAAATTGAGATTTTTTCAATGTTGGAATTATCCCTTTATTATGTGTTCAAAATAAAGAAAACCAGTCAAAAATACATAAGAAATGCCTCCTAGCCTTGTATTTTGAATAGAACTTTGTAAAAAGGAGAAACGAACATATACGGAACACCACCAAATCTTACACGTCTGCGTATGCAAAAATTGAGATTTTTTCAATGTTGGAATTATCCCTTTATTATGTGTTCAAAATAAAGAAAACCAGTCAAAAATACATAAGAAATGCCTCCTAGCCTTGTATTTTTAATAGAACTTTGTAAAAACCAGAAACAAAAATATACGCAACACCACCAAATCTTACACGTCTGCGTATGCAAAAATTGAGATTTTTTCAATGTTGGAATTATCCCTTTATTATGTGTTCAAAATAAAGAAAACCAGTCAAAAATACATAAGAAATGCCTCCTAGCCTTGTATTTTTAATAGAACTTTGTAAAAACCAGAAACAAAAATATACGGAACACCACCAAATCTTACACGTCCGCGTATGCAAAAATTGAGATTTTTTCAATGTTGGAATTATCCCTTTATTATGTGTTCAAAATAAAGAAAACCAGTCAAAAATACATAAGAAATGCCTCCTAGCCTTGTATTTTGAATAGAACTTTGTAAAAAGAAGAAACGAACATATACGGAACACCACCAAATCTTACACGTCTGCGTATGCAAAAATTGAGATTTTTTCAATGTTGGAATTATCCCTTTATTATGTGTTCAAAATAAAGAAAACCAGTCAAAAATACATAAGAAATGCCTCCTAGCCTTGTATTTTGAATAGAACTTTGTAAAAAGGAGAAACGAACATATACGGAACACCACCAAATCTTACACGTCTGCGTATGCAAAAATTGAGATTTTTTCAATGTTGGAATTATCCCTTTATTATGTGTTCAAAATAAAGAAAACCAGTCAAAAATACATAAGAAATGCCTCCTAGCCTTGTATTTTGAATAGAACTTTGTAAAAAGGAGAAACGAACATATACGGAACACCACCAAATCTTACACGTCTGCGTATGCAAAAATTGAGATTTTTTCAATGTTGGAATTATCCCTTTATTATGTGTTCAAAATAAAGAAAACCAGTCAAAAATACATAAGAAATGCCTCCTAGCCTTGTATTTTGAATAGAACTTTGTAAAAAGGAGAAACGAACATATACGGAACACCACCAAATCTTACACGTCTGCGTATGCAAAAATTGAGATTTTTTCAATGTTGGAATTATCCCTTTATTATGTGTTCAAAATAAAGAAAACCAGTCAAAAATACATAAGAAATGCCTCCTAGCCTTGTATTTTGAATAGAACTTTGTAAAAACCAGAAACAAAAATATACGCAACACCACCAAATCTTACACGTCTGCGTATGCAAAAATTGAGATTTTTTCAATGTTGGAATTATCCCTTTATTATGTGTTCAAAATAAAGAAAACCAGTCAAAAATACATAAGAAATGCCTCCTAGCCTTGTATTTTGAATAGAACTTTGTAAAAAGGAGAAACGAACATATACGGAACACCACCAAATCTTACACGTCTGCGTATGCAAAAATTGAGATTTTTTCAATGTTGGAATTATCCCTTTATTATGTGTTCAAAATAAAGAAAACCAGTCAAAAATACATAAGAAATGCCTCCTAGCCTTGTATTTTGAATAGAACTTTGTAAAAAGGAGAAACGAACATATACGGAACACCACCAAATCTTACACGTCTGCGTATGCAAAAATTGAGATTTTTTCAATGTTGGAATTATCCCTTTATTATGTGTTCAAAATAAAGAAAACCAGTCAAAAATACATAAGAAATGCCTCCTAGCCTTGTATTTTGAATAGAACTTTGTAAAAAGGAGAAACGAACATATACGGAACACCACCAAATCTTACACGTCTGCGTATGCAAAAATTGAGATTTTTTCAATGTTGGAATTATCCCTTTATTATGTGTTCAAAATAAAGAAAACCAGTCAAAAATACATAAGAAATGCCTCCTAGCCTTGTATTTTTAATAGAACTTTGTAAAAAGGAGAAACGAACATATACGGAACACCACCAAATCTTACACGTCTGCGTATGCAAAAATTGAGATTTTTTCAATGTTGGAATTATCCCTTTATTATGTGTTCAAAATAAAGAAAACCAGTCAAAAATACATAAGAAATGCCTCCTAGCCTTGTATTTTTAATAGAACTTTGTAAAAAGGAGAAACGAACATATACGGAACACCACCAAATCTTACACGTCTGCGTATGCAAAAATTGAGATTTTTTCAATGTTGGAATTATCCCTTTATTATGTGTTCAAAATAAAGAAAACCAGTCAAAAATACATAAGAAATGCCTCCTAGCCTTGTATTTTTAATAGAACTTTGTAAAAAGGAGAAACGAACATATACGGAACACCACCAAATCTTACACGTCTGCGTATGCAAAAATTGAGATTTTTTCAATGTTGGAATTATCCCTTTATTATGTGTTCAAAATAAAGAAAACCAGTCCAAAATACATAAGAAATGCCTCCTAGCCTTGTATTTTTAATAGAACTTTGTAAAAACCAGAAACAAAAATATACGGAACACCACCAAATCTTACACGTCTGCGTATGCAAAAATTGAGATTTTTTCAATGTTGGAATTATCCCTTTATTATGTGTTCAAAATAAAGAAAACCAGTCAAAAATACATAAGAAATGCCTCCTAGCCTTGTATTTTGAATAGAACTTTGTAAAAAGGAGAAACGAACATATACGGAACACCACCAAATCTTACACGTCTGCGTATGCAAAAATTGAGATTTTTTCAATGTTGGAATTATCCCTTTATTATGTGTTCAAAATAAAGAAAACCAGTCAAAAATACATAAGAAATGCCTCCTAGCCTTGTATTTTTAATAGAACTTTGTAAAAACCAGAAACAAAAATATACGCAACACCACCAAATCTTACACGTCTGCGTATGCAAAAATTGAGATTTTTTCAATGTTGGAATTATCCCTTTATTATGTGTTCAAAATAAAGAAAACCAGTCAAAAATACATAAGAAATGCCTCCTAGCCTTGTATTTTTAATAGAACTTTGTAAAAACCAGAAACAAAAATATACGGAACACCACCAAATCTTACACGTCCGCGTATGCAAAAATTGAGATTTTTTCAATGTTGGAATTATCCCTTTATTATGTGTTCAAAATAAAGAAAACCAGTCAAAAATACATAAGAAATGCCTCCTAGCCTTGTATTTTTAATAGAACTTTGTAAAAACCAGAAACAAAAATATACGCAACACCACCAAATCTTACACGTCTGCGTATGCAAAAATTGAGATTTTTTCAATGTTGGAATTATCCCTTTATTATGGGGTTAAAATAAAGAAAACAACTCAAAAATACATCAGAAATGTCTCCGTACCTTCTATTTTTAATAGGACTTTGTAAAATGCAGAAAAAACAATATACGGAACACCACCAAATCTTACACGTCCGCGTATGCAAAAATTGAGATTTTTTCAATGTTGGAATTATCCCTTTATTATGTGTTCAAAATAAAGAAAACCAGTCAAAAATACATAAGAAATGCCTCCTAGCCTTGTATTTTTAATAGAACTTTGTAAAAACCAGAAACAAAAATATACGCAACACCACCAAATCTTACACGTCTGCGTATGCAAAAATTGAGATTTTTTCAATGTTGGAATTATCCCTTTATTATGGGGTTAAAATAAAGAAAACAACTCAAAAATACATCAGAAATGTCTCCGTACCTTCTATTTTTAATAGGACTTTGTAAAATGCAGAAAAAACAATATACGGAACACCACCAAATCTTACACGTCCGCGTATGCAAAAATTGAGATTTTTTCAATGTTGGAATTATCCCTTTATTATGTGTTCAAAATAAAGAAAACCAGTCAAAAATACATAAGAAATGCCTCCTAGCCTTGTATTTTTAATAGAACTTTGTAAAAACCAGAAACAAAAATAAACGCAACACCACCAAATCTTACACGTCTGCGTATGCAAAAATTGAGATTTTTTCAATGTTGGAATTATCCCTTTATTATGTGTTCAAAATAAAGAAAACCAGTCAAAAATACATAAGAAATGCCTCCTAGCCTTGTATTTTTAATAGAACTTTGTAAAAACCAGAAACAAAAATATACGGAACACCACCAAATCTTACACGTCCGCGTATGCAAAAATTGAGATTTTTTCAATGTTGGAATTATCCCTTTATTATGTGTTCAAAATAAAGAAAACCAGTCAAAAATACATAAGAAATGCCTCCTAGCCTTGTATTTTGAATAGAACTTTGTAAAAAGAAGAAACGAACATATACGGAACACCACCAAATCTTACACGTCTGCGTATGCAAAAATTGAGATTTTTTCAATGTTGGAATTATCCCTTTATTATGTGTTCAAAATAAAGAAAACCAGTCAAAAATACATAAGAAATGCATCCTAGCCTTGTATTTTGAATAGAACTTTGTAAAAAGGAGAAACGAACATATACGGAACACCACCAAATCTTACACGTCTGCGTATGCAAAAATTGAGATTTTTTCAATGTTGGAATTATCCCTTTATTATGTGTTCAAAATAAAGAAAACCAGTCAAAAATACATAAGAAATGCATCCTAGCCTTGTATTTTGAATAGAACTTTGTAAAAAGGAGAAACGAACATATACGGAACACCACCAAATCTTACACGTCTGCGTATGCAAAAATTGAGATTTTTTCAATGTTGGAATTATCCCTTTATTATGTGTTCAAAATAAAGAAAACCAGTCAAAAATACATAAGAAATGCATCCTAGCCTTGTATTTTTAATAGAACTTTGTAAAAAGGAGAAACGAACATATACGGAACACCACCAAATCTTACACGTCTGCGTATGCAAAAATTGAGATTTTTTCAATGTTGGAATTATCCCTTTATTATGTGTTCAAAATAAAGAAAACCAGTCAAAAATACATAAGAAATGCCTCCTAGCCTTGTATTTTGAATAGAACTTTGTAAAAAGGAGAAACGAACATATACGGAACACCACCAAATCTTACACGTCTGCGTATGCAAAAATTGAGATTTTTTCAATGTTGGAATTATCCCTTTATTATGTGTTCAAAATAAAGAAAACCAGTCAAAAATACATAAGAAATGCCTCCTAGCCTTGTATTTTGAATAGAACTTTGTAAAAAGGAGAAACGAACATATACGGAACACCACCAAATCTTACACGTCTGCGTATGCAAAAATTGAGATTTTTTCAATGTTGGAATTATCCCTTTATTATGTGTTCAAAATAAAGAAAACCAGTCAAAAATACATAAGAAATGCATCCTAGCCTTGTATTTTTAATAGAACTTTGTAAAAAGGAGAAACGAACATATACGGAACACCACCAAATCTTACACGTCTGCGTATGCAAAAATTGAGATTTTTTCAATGTTGGAATTATCCCTTTATTATGTGTTCAAAATAAAGAAAACCAGTCAAAAATACATAAGAAATGCCTCCTAGCCTTGTATTTTGAATAGAACTTTGTAAAAAGGAGAAACGAACATATACGGAACACCACCAAATCTTACACGTCTGCGTATGCAAAAATTGAGATTTTTTCAATGTTGGAATTATCCCTTTATTATGTGTTCAAAATAAAGAAAACCAGTCAAAAATACATAAGAAATGCCTCCTAGCCTTGTATTTTGAATAGAACTTTGTAAAAAGGAGAAACGAACATATACGGAACACCACCAAATCTTACACGTCTGCGTATGCAAAAATTGAGATTTTTTCAATGTTGGAATTATCCCTTTATTATGTGTTCAAAATAAAGAAAACCAGTCAAAAATACATAAGAAATGCATCCTAGCCTTGTATTTTTAATAGAACTTTGTAAAAAGGAGAAACGAACATATACGGAACACCACCAAATCTTACACGTCTGCGTATGCAAAAATTGAGATTTTTTCAATGTTGGAATTATCCCTTTATTATGTGTTCAAAATAAAGAAAACCAGTCAAAAATACATAAGAAATGCCTCCTAGCCTTGTATTTTGAATAGAACTTTGTAAAAAGGAGAAACGAACATATACGGAACACCACCAAATCTTACACGTCTGCGTATGCAAAAATTGAGATTTTTTCAATGTTGGAATTATCCCTTTATTATGTGTTCAAAATAAAGAAAACCAGTCAAAAATACATAAGAAATGCATCCTAGCCTTGTATTTTTAATAGAACTTTGTAAAAAGGAGAAACGAACATATACGGAACACCACCAAATCTTACACGTCTGCGTATGCAAAAATTGAGATTTTTTCAATGTTGGAATTATCCCTTTATTATGTGTTCAAAATAAAGAAAACCAGTCAAAAATACATAAGAAATGCCTCCTAGCCTTGTATTTTGAATAGAACTTTGTAAAAAGGAGAAACGAACATATACGGAACACCACCAAATCTTACACGTCTGCGTATGCAAAAATTGAGATTTTTTCAATGTTGGAATTATCCCTTTATTATGTGTTCAAAATAAAGAAAACCAGTCAAAAATACATAAGAAATGCCTCCTAGCCTTGTATTTTGAATAGAACTTTGTAAAAAGGAGAAACGAACATATACGGAACACCACCAAATCTTACACGTCTGCGTATGCAAAAATTGAGATTTTTTCAATGTTGGAATTATCCCTTTATTATGTGTTCAAAATAAAGAAAACCAGTCAAAAATATATAAGAAATGCCTCCTAGCCTTGTATTTTTAATAGAACTTTGTAAAAACCAGAAACAAAAATATACGGAACACCACCAAATCTTACACGTCTGCGTATGCAAAAATTGAGATTTTTTCAATGTTGGAATTATCCCTTTATTATGTGTTCAAAATAAAGAAAACCAGTCAAAAATACATAAGAAATACCTCCTAGCCTTGTATTTTGAATAGAACTTTGTAAAAAGGAGAAACGAACATATACGGAACACCACCAAATCTTACACGTCTGCGTATGCAAAAATTGAGATTTTTTCAATGTTGGAATTATCCCTTTATTATGTGTTCAAAATAAAGAAAACCAGTCAAAAATACATAAGAAATGCCTCCTAGCCTTGTATTTTTAATAGAACTTTGTAAAAACCAGAAACAAAAATATACGCAACACCACCAAATCTTACACGTCCGCGTATGCAAAAATTGAGATTTTTTCAATGTTGGAATTATCCCTTTATTATGTGTTCAAAATAAAGAAAACCAGTCAAAAATACATAAGAAATGCCTCCTAGCCTTGTATTTTTAATAGAACTTTGTAAAAACCAGAAACAAAAATATACGCAACACCACCAAATCTTACACGTCTGCGTATGCAAAAATTGAGATTTTTTCAATGTTGGAATTATCCCTTTATTATGGGGTTAAAATAAAGAAAACAACTCAAAAATACATCAGAAATGTCTCCGTACCTTCTATTTTTAATAGGACTTTGTAAAATGCAGAAAAAACAATATACGGAACACCACCAAATCTTACACGTCCGCGTATGCAAAAATTGAGATTTTTTCAATGTTGGAATTATCCCTTTATAATGGGATCAAAATAAAGAAAACCAATCAAAAATACATAAGAAATGCCTCCTAGCCTTGTATTTTTAATAGAACTTTGTAAAAAGCGGAAACAAAAATATACGGAACACCACCAAATCTTACACGTCCGCATATGCAAAAATTGAGATTTATTCAATCTTGGAATTATCCCTTTATTATGGGTTCAAAATAAAGAACACCAGTAAAAAATACATAAGAAATGCCTCTTTGCCTTGTATTTTAAATAGAACTTTGTAAAAAGCCCAAACAAAAATACACGCACCAGGACCAAATGTTACATATCGGCGTATGCAAAAATTGAGATTTTTTCAATGTTGGAATTATCCCTTTATTATGGGTTCAACATAAAGAAAACCAGTCAAAAATACATAAGAAATGCCTCCTAGCCTTGTATTTTGAATAGAACTTTGTAAAAAGGAGAAACGAACATATACGGAACACCACCAAATCTTACACGTCTGCGTATGCAAAAATTGAGATTTTTTCAATGTTGGAATTATCCCTTTATTATGTGTTCAAAATAAAGAAAACCAGTCAAAAATACATAAGAAATGCCTCCTAGCCTTGTATTTTGAATAGAACTTTGTAAAAAGGAGAAACGAACATATACGGAACACCACCAAATCTTACACGTCTGCGTATGCAAAAATTGAGATTTTTTCAATGTTGGAATTATCCCTTTATTATGTGTTCAAAATAAAGAAAACCAGTCAAAAATACATAAGAAATGCCTCCTAGCCTTGTATTTTTAATAGAACTTTGTAAAAACCAGAAACAAAAATATACGCAACACCACCAAATCTTACACGTCTGCGTATGCAAAAATTGAGATTTTTTCAATGTTGGAATTATCCCTTTATTATGTGTTCAAAATAAAGAAAACCAGTCAAAAATACATAAGAAATGCCTCCTAGCCTTGTATTTTTAATAGAACTTTGTAAAAACCAGAAACAAAAATATACGGAACACCACCAAATCTTACACGTCCGCGTATGCAAAAATTGAGATTTTTTCAATGTTGGAATTATCCCTTTATTATGTGTTCAAAATAAAGAAAACCAGTCAAAA
The DNA here is from genome assembly GCF_053919585.1 of Euprymna scolopes. Lineage (NCBI taxonomy): Eukaryota > Metazoa > Mollusca > Cephalopoda > Sepiida > Sepiolidae > Euprymna > Euprymna scolopes. The sequence goes on along the minus strand of NC_136490.1, from coordinate 118,689,419 downwards.
ATACATAAGAAATGCCTCCTAGCCTTGTATTTTTAATAGAACTTTGTAAAAACCAGAAACAAAAATATACGCAACACCACCAAATCTTACACGTCTGCGTATGCAAAAATTGAGATTTTTTCAATGTTGGAATTATCCCTTTATTATGGGGTTAAAATAAAGAAAACAACTCAAAAATACATCAGAAATGTCTCCGTACCTTCTATTTTTAATAGGACTTTGTAAAATGCAGAAAAAACAATATACGGAACACCACCAAATCTTACACGTCCGCGTATGCAAAAATTGAGATTTTTTCAATGTTGGAATTATCCCTTTATTATGTGTTCAAAATAAAGAAAACCAGTCAAAAATACATAAGAAATGCCTCCTAGCCTTGTATTTTTAATAGAACTTTGTAAAAACCAGAAACAAAAATATACGCAACACCACCAAATCTTACACGTCTGCGTATGCAAAAATTGAGATTTTTTCAATGTTGGAATTATCCCTTTATTATGGGGTTAAAATAAAGAAAACAACTCAAAAATACATCAGAAATGTCTCCGTACCTTCTATTTTTAATAGGACTTTGTAAAATGCAGAAAAAACAATATACGGAACACCACCAAATCTTACACGTCCGCGTATGCAAAAATTGAGATTTTTTCAATGTTGGAATTATCCCTTTATTATGTGTTCAAAATAAAGAAAACCAGTCAAAAATACATAAGAAATGCCTCCTAGCCTTGTATTTTTAATAGAACTTTGTAAAAACCAGAAACAAAAATAAACGCAACACCACCAAATCTTACACGTCTGCGTATGCAAAAATTGAGATTTTTTCAATGTTGGAATTATCCCTTTATTATGTGTTCAAAATAAAGAAAACCAGTCAAAAATACATAAGAAATGCCTCCTAGCCTTGTATTTTTAATAGAACTTTGTAAAAACCAGAAACAAAAATATACGGAACACCACCAAATCTTACACGTCCGCGTATGCAAAAATTGAGATTTTTTCAATGTTGGAATTATCCCTTTATTATGTGTTCAAAATAAAGAAAACCAGTCAAAAATACATAAGAAATGCCTCCTAGCCTTGTATTTTGAATAGAACTTTGTAAAAAGAAGAAACGAACATATACGGAACACCACAAAATCTTACACGTCTGCGTATGCAAAAATTGAGATTTTTTCAATGTTGGAATTATCCCTTTATTATGTGTTCAAAATAAAGAAAACCAGTCAAAAATACATAAGAAATGCATCCTAGCCTTGTATTTTGAATAGAACTTTGTAAAAAGGAGAAACGAACATATACGGAACACCACCAAATCTTACACGTCTGCGTATGCAAAAATTGAGATTTTTTCAATGTTGGAATTATCCCTTTATTATGTGTTCAAAATAAAGAAAACCAGTCAAAAATACATAAGAAATGCATCCTAGCCTTGTATTTTGAATAGAACTTTGTAAAAAGGAGAAACGAACATATACGGAACACCACCAAATCTTACACGTCTGCGTATGCAAAAATTGAGATTTTTTCAATGTTGGAATTATCCCTTTATTATGTGTTCAAAATAAAGAAAACCAGTCAAAAATACATAAGAAATGCATCCTAGCCTTGTATTTTTAATAGAACTTTGTAAAAAGGAGAAACGAACATATACGGAACACCACCAAATCTTACACGTCTGCGTATGCAAAAATTGAGATTTTTTCAATGTTGGAATTATCCCTTTATTATGTGTTCAAAATAAAGAAAACCAGTCAAAAATACATAAGAAATGCCTCCTAGCCTTGTATTTTGAATAGAACTTTGTAAAAAGGAGAAACGAACATATACGGAACACCACCAAATCTTACACGTCTGCGTATGCAAAAATTGAGATTTTTTCAATGTTGGAATTATCCCTTTATTATGTGTTCAAAATAAAGAAAACCAGTCAAAAATACATAAGAAATGCCTCCTAGCCTTGTATTTTGAATAGAACTTTGTAAAAAGGAGAAACGAACATATACGGAACACCACCAAATCTTACACGTCTGCGTATGCAAAAATTGAGATTTTTTCAATGTTGGAATTATCCCTTTATTATGTGTTCAAAATAAAGAAAACCAGTCAAAAATACATAAGAAATGCATCCTAGCCTTGTATTTTTAATAGAACTTTGTAAAAAGGAGAAACGAACATATACGGAACACCACCAAATCTTACACGTCTGCGTATGCAAAAATTGAGATTTTTTCAATGTTGGAATTATCCCTTTATTATGTGTTCAAAATAAAGAAAACCAGTCAAAAATACATAAGAAATGCCTCCTAGCCTTGTATTTTGAATAGAACTTTGTAAAAAGGAGAAACGAACATATACGGAACACCACCAAATCTTACACGTCTGCGTATGCAAAAATTGAGATTTTTTCAATGTTGGAATTATCCCTTTATTATGTGTTCAAAATAAAGAAAACCAGTCAAAAATACATAAGAAATGCCTCCTAGCCTTGTATTTTGAATAGAACTTTGTAAAAAGGAGAAACGAACATATACGGAACACCACCAAATCTTACACGTCTGCGTATGCAAAAATTGAGATTTTTTCAATGTTGGAATTATCCCTTTATTATGTGTTCAAAATAAAGAAAACCAGTCAAAAATACATAAGAAATGCATCCTAGCCTTGTATTTTTAATAGAACTTTGTAAAAAGGAGAAACGAACATATACGGAACACCACCAAATCTTACACGTCTGCGTATGCAAAAATTGAGATTTTTTCAATGTTGGAATTATCCCTTTATTATGTGTTCAAAATAAAGAAAACCAGTCAAAAATACATAAGAAATGCCTCCTAGCCTTGTATTTTGAATAGAACTTTGTAAAAAGGAGAAACGAACATATACGGAACACCACCAAATCTTACACGTCTGCGTATGCAAAAATTGAGATTTTTTCAATGTTGGAATTATCCCTTTATTATGTGTTCAAAATAAAGAAAACCAGTCAAAAATACATAAGAAATGCATCCTAGCCTTGTATTTTTAATAGAACTTTGTAAAAAGGAGAAACGAACATATACGGAACACCACCAAATCTTACACGTCTGCGTATGCAAAAATTGAGATTTTTTCAATGTTGGAATTATCCCTTTATTATGTGTTCAAAATAAAGAAAACCAGTCAAAAATACATAAGAAATGCCTCCTAGCCTTGTATTTTGAATAGAACTTTGTAAAAAGGAGAAACGAACATATACGGAACACCACCAAATCTTACACGTCTGCGTATGCAAAAATTGAGATTTTTTCAATGTTGGAATTATCCCTTTATTATGTGTTCAAAATAAAGAAAACCAGTCAAAAATACATAAGAAATGCCTCCTAGCCTTGTATTTTGAATAGAACTTTGTAAAAAGGAGAAACGAACATATACGGAACACCACCAAATCTTACACGTCTGCGTATGCAAAAATTGAGATTTTTTCAATGTTGGAATTATCCCTTTATTATGTGTTCAAAATAAAGAAAACCAGTCAAAAATATATAAGAAATGCCTCCTAGCCTTGTATTTTTAATAGAACTTTGTAAAAACCAGAAACAAAAATATACGGAACACCACCAAATCTTACACGTCTGCGTATGCAAAAATTGAGATTTTTTCAATGTTGGAATTATCCCTTTATTATGTGTTCAAAATAAAGAAAACCAGTCAAAAATACATAAGAAATACCTCCTAGCCTTGTATTTTGAATAGAACTTTGTAAAAAGGAGAAACGAACATATACGGAACACCACCAAATCTTACACGTCTGCGTATGCAAAAATTGAGATTTTTTCAATGTTGGAATTATCCCTTTATTATGTGTTCAAAATAAAGAAAACCAGTCAAAAATACATAAGAAATGCCTCCTAGCCTTGTATTTTTAATAGAACTTTGTAAAAACCAGAAACAAAAATATACGCAACACCACCAAATCTTACACGTCCGCGTATGCAAAAATTGAGATTTTTTCAATGTTGGAATTATCCCTTTATTATGTGTTCAAAATAAAGAAAACCAGTCAAAAATACATAAGAAATGCCTCCTAGCCTTGTATTTTTAATAGAACTTTGTAAAAACCAGAAACAAAAATATACGCAACACCACCAAATCTTACACGTCTGCGTATGCAAAAATTGAGATTTTTTCAATGTTGGAATTATCCCTTTATTATGGGGTTAAAATAAAGAAAACAACTCAAAAATACATCAGAAATGTCTCCGTACCTTCTATTTTTAATAGGACTTTGTAAAATGCAGAAAAAACAATATACGGAACACCACCAAATCTTACACGTCCGCGTATGCAAAAATTGAGATTTTTTCAATGTTGGAATTATCCCTTTATAATGGGATCAAAATAAAGAAAACCAATCAAAAATACATAAGAAATGCCTCCTAGCCTTGTATTTTTAATAGAACTTTGTAAAAAGCGGAAACAAAAATATACGGAACACCACCAAATCTTACACGTCCGCATATGCAAAAATTGAGATTTATTCAATCTTGGAATTATCCCTTTATTATGGGTTCAAAATAAAGAACACCAGTAAAAAATACATAAGAAATGCCTCTTTGCCTTGTATTTTAAATAGAACTTTGTAAAAAGCCCAAACAAAAATACACGCACCAGGACCAAATGTTACATATCGGCGTATGCAAAAATTGAGATTTTTTCAATGTTGGAATTATCCCTTTATTATGGGTTCAACATAAAGAAAACCAGTCAAAAATACATAAGAAATGCCTCCTTGCCTTGTATTTTTAACAGAACGTTGTAAAAAGCACACACAATAATATACGAAACACCACCAAATCTTACACGTCCGCGTATGCAAAAATTGAGATTTTTTCAATGTTCGAATTATCCCGTAATTATGGGTTCAAAATACAGAAAACCTGTCAAAAATGCATAAGAAATGCCTCCTTGCTTTTTATTCTTAATAGAACTTTGTAAAAAGCATGAACAATGATATATGGAACACCATCAAATCTTACACATACGCGTATGCAAAAATTGAGATTTTTTCAATGTTGGAATTATCCCTTTATAATGGGTTGAAAATAAAGAAAACCAGTCAAAAATACATCAGAAATGCGTCCTAGCATTGTATTTTTAATAGAACTTTGGAAAAAGCAGAAACGAAAATATACGGAACACCACCAAATCTTACACGTCCGCGTATCAAAAAATTGAGATTTTTTCAATGTTGGAATTATCCCTTTATAATGGGTTCAAAATAAAGAAAACCAGTCAAAAATACATAAGAAATGCGTCCTAGCATTGTATTTTTAATAGAACTTTTGAAAAAGCAGAAACAAAAATATACGGAACACCACCAAATCTTACACGTCCGCGTATCAAAAAATTGAGATTTTTTCAATGTTGGAATTATTCCTTTATTATTGGTTCCAAGTAAAGAAATCCAGTCCACAATACATAAGAAATGCCTCCTAGCCTTGTATTTATTATAGACCTTTGTAAAAAGCAGAAACAAATATATATGGAACACCATCAAATCTTACACGTACGCGTATGCAAAAATTGAGATTTTTTCAATGTTGGAATTATCCCTGTATTATAAGTAAAAATAAAGAAAATCTATCAAAAATACATAAGAAATACCTCCTAGCCTTGTTTTTTTTAATAGAACTTTGTAAAAAGCAGAAACGAACATATACTGAACACCACCAAATCTTACACGTCCGCGTATCAAAAAATTGAGATTTTTTCAATGTTGGAATTATCCCTTTATAATGGGTTCAAAATAAAGAAAACCAGTCAAAAATACATAAGAAATGCGTCCTAGCATTGTATTTTTAATAGAACTTTGGAAAAAGCAGAAACAAAAATATACGGAACACCACCAAATCTTACACGTCCGCGTATCAAAAAATTGAGATTTTTTCAATGTTGGAATTATTCCTTTATTATTGGTTCCAAGTAAAGAAATCCAGTCCACAATACATGAGAAATGCCTCCTAGCCTAATATTTATTATAGACCTTTGTAAAAAGCAGAAACAAATATATATGGAACACCATCAAATCTTACACGTACGCGTATGCAAAAATTGAGATTTTTTCAATGTTGGAATTATCCCTGTATTATAAGTAAAAATAAAGAAAATCTATCAAAAATACATAAGAAATACCTCCTAGCCTTGTATTTTTAATAGAACTTTGTAAAAAGCAGAAACGAACATATACTGAACACCACCAAATCTTACACGTCCGCGTATGCAAAAATTGAGATTTTTTAAATGTTGGAATTATCCCTTATTATGGGTTAAAAATAAAGAAAACCAGTCAAAAATACATAGGAAATGCCTCCTTGCCTTGTATTTTTAACAGAACTTGGTAAAAAGCGGACACAATAATATACGGAACACCATCACATCTTACACGTACGCGTATGCAAAAATTGAGATTTTTTCAATGTTGGAATTATCCCTTTATTATAAGTTAAAAATAAAGAAAACCAGTCAAAAATACATAAGAAATGCCTCCAACCTTGTATTTTGAATAGAACTTTGTAAAAAGCAGAAACAAAAATATACAAAACACCACCAAATCTTACACGTCCGCGTATGGAAAAATTGAGATCTTTTCAATATTGGAATTATTCCTTTATTATCGGTTCAAAATAAAGAAAAGCTGTCAAAAATACATAAGAAATGCCTCCTTGCTTTTTATTCTTAATAGAACTTTGTAAAAAGCAGAAACAAAAATATAGGGAACACCACCAAATCTTACACGTCCGAGTATGCAAAAATTGAGATTTTTTCAATGTTAGAATTATCCCTTATTATGGGTTCAATATAAAGCAAATCGGTCAAAAATACATACAAAATGCCTCCAAGCCTGGTATTTTTAATAGAACTTTGTATCAAGCAGAAACAAATTATACGGAACACCACAGAATCTTACACGTCCGCGTATGCAAAAATTGAGATTTTTTCAATGTTGGAATTTTCCCTTTATTATGGATTCAAAATAAAGGAAACCAGTCAAAAATACATGAGAAATGCCTCCTAGCCTTGTATTTTTAATAGAACTTTGTAAAAAGCAGAAACAACAATATACGGAACACTATCAAATCTTACACGCCCGTGTATGCAAAAATTGAGATTTTTTCAATGTTGGAATTTTTCCTTTAATGTGGATTTAAAATAAATAAAAGCAGTCAAAAATACATAAGAAATGCCTCCTAGCCTTTTATTTTTAATAGATTTTTGTAAAAAGCAGAAACAAAAATATACGGAACACCACCAAATCTTACACGTCCGCGTATGCAAAAATTGAGATTTTTTCAATGTTGGAATTTTCCCTTTATTATGGGTCCAAAATAAAGAAAACCAGTCAAAAATACATAAGAAATGCCGCCTTGTCTTGTATTTATAATAGAACTTTGTAAAAAGCAGAAACAAAAATACAAGCAACACCACCAAAATCTTACACGTCCGCGTATGCAAAAATTGAGATTTTTTCAATGTAAAAATTATCCTTTTATTATGAGTTTAAAACAAAGAAAACCTGTCAAAAATACATAAGAAATTCACCCTTGCCTTGTATTTTTAACAGAACTTTGTAAAAAGCAGAAACAAAAATATACGGAACACCACCAAATCTTACACGTCCGCGTATGCAAAAATTGAGATTTTTTCAATGTTAGAATTATCCCTTATTATGGGTTCAATATAAAGCAAATCGGTCAAAAATACATATAAAATGCCTCCAAGCCTGGTATTTTTAATAGAACTTTGTATCAAGCAGAAACAAATTATACGGAACACCACAGAATCTTACACGTCCGCGTATGCAAAAATTGAGATTTTTTCAATGTTGGAATTTTCCCTTTATTATGGATTCAAAATAAAGGAAACCAGTCAAAAATACATGAGAAATGCCTCCTAGCCTTGTATTTTTAATAGAACTTTGTAAAAAGCAGAAACAAAAATATACGGAACACTATCAAATCTTACACGCCCGTGTATGCAAAAATTGAGATTTTTTCAATGTTGGAATTTTTCCTTTAATGTGGATTTAAAATAAATAAAAGCAGTCAAAAATACATAAGAAATGCCTCCTAGCCTTGTATTTTTAATAGATTTTTGTAAAAAGCAGAAACAAAAATATACGGAACACCACCAAATCTTACACGTCCGCGTATGCAAAAATTGAGATTTTTTCAATGTTGGAATTTTCCCTTTATTATGGGTCCAAAATAAAGAAAACCAGTCAAAAATACATAAGAAATGCCGCCTTGTCTTGTATTTATAATAGAACTTTGTAAAAAGCAGAAACAAAAATACAAGCAACACCACCAAATCTTACACGTCCGCGTATGCAAAAGTTGAGATTTTTTCAATGTTGGAATTATCCCTTTATTATGGGTTCAAAATAAAGAAAACCAGTCAAAAATACATAAGAAATGCCTCCTAGCCTTTTATTTTTAATAGAACTTTGTAAAAAGCAGAAACAAAAATATACGGAACACCACTAAATCTTACACGTCCGCGTATGCAAAAATTGAGATTTTTTCAATGTTAGAATTATCCCTTATTATGGGTTCAATATAAAGCAAATCGGTCAAAAATACATACAAAATGCCTCCAAGCAGTGTATTTTTAATAGAACTTTGTATCAAACAGAAACGAAAATATACGGAACACCACAGAATCTTACACGTCCGCGTATGCAAAAATTGAGATTTTTTCAATGTTGGAATTTTCCCTTTTTTTTTTTTTTGATACGGAACACTATCAAATCTTACACGCCCGTGTATGCAAAAATTGAGATTTTTTCAATGTTGGAATTTTTCTTTAATGTGGATTTGAAATAAATAAAAGCAGTCAAAAATACATAAGAAATGCCTCCTAGCCTTGTATTTTTAATAGATTTTTGTAAAAAGCAGAAACAAAAATATACGGAACACCACCAAATCTTACACGTCCGCGTATGCAAAAATTGAGATTTTTTCAATGTTGGAATTTTCCTTTTATTATGGATTCAAAATAAAGAAAACCAGTCAAAAATACATGAGAAATACCTCCTAGCCTTGTATTTTTAATAGAAGTTTGTAAAAAGCAGAAACAAAAATATACGGAACACCAATAAATCTTACACGTCCGCGTATGCAAATGATAAGATTTTTTCAATGTTGGATTATCCCTTTGTTATGTGTTCAAAATAAAGAAAATCAGTCAAAAATACATAAGAAATGCCTCCTAGCCTTGTATTTTGAATAGAACTTTGTAAAAAGCAGAAACAAAAATATACGGAACACTACCAAATCTTACACATCTGCGTATGCAAAAATTGAGATTTTTTCAATGCTGGAATTTTCCCTTTATTATGGATTCAAAATAAAGAAAACCAGTCAAACATTTTTTTTTTTTTTTTTTTTTTACACAGTAATCACCACTTATCAAGGCCCGGAAGCCACTCAGGGATAAGGGTTATTGCAAGTACATTAATTTAGTGAGGAGATTTGCTGAAGTGTTTACTTAAGAGGGCGGTTCATTAGGAATTTGTTAACATTGGACTTGAAGACATCCAAGTTGTAGTCCGGAGGGAAGCAGGCAGACGGAACAGAGTTCCACAGACGTGCAGTTCTAGGAAAGAAGCTTTGTTCATGGAATCCGCATTTTGATTTCGGCACAGATAAAGAGTGGGGGAAATTTTTCACAGATGATTCAGCTAGACGGGTGTTTTTCGTGAGAGATTGGCGAGGTGGGACCAGAGATTGGAGTTCAGACGAGCATCTGCCATGGAAATAACGATAAAACAAGGACAGGCTCGCAATGTCTCTTCTGTGGGAGAGAGGTTGCAGGGTAGAGAAAAGGGCATCCCCCACTAAGCCACGGTCTATTTTGTACTCTGTCAAGGCAGGATAGGCTGTTTTTCGCAGCTCCTGCCCAGATATGGCAACAGTATTCCATCCTTGGACGTACTTGGCTTTTATATAGATAGAGAATTGCATCAGTAGTGAGATATCTTCTCGAGCGGTAGAAGGATCCGACCATCTTTCCAGCGACTTTGGCAACGGACTTGATGTACGTGTTCCATTTCAGATCAGGAGTAAAGGTCAAACACAGAAGCTTGTCAAGACATGGAGCCTTACCCAGACGAGAGCCATCCATCACAATTGATGCCAGCTGGGGATCAGAGCGTTGATGATGTAAGGATAGGAGTTTGGTTTTGGATGCATTAAATGTAACCAGCCACATCTTCCCCCACTGAACCACGCGCTCGAGATCAGAGGATAGAGAATCAGAGAGAACTTTGTCATTTACAGCCTTTGATTTGTTGCCGTAGATGGTTGTGTCATCAGCATAGATGTCAACGAATGATTCAAGTATGTGTTTAGGGAGGTCATTGATGTAGATCAGGAAGAGAGTTGGGCCCAGGATTGACCCCTGGGGGACTCCAGCATTTATATTGCAGGCCTCCGATTTTTGTCCATCGACCACTACCCTTATGAGCCTATCGGAGAGAAATGATTTAATGATTGAGAAAACATTTCCCGTTATACCGTTATAAAATATGCCTCCTAGCCTTCTATTTTTAATCGAACTTTGTAAAAAGCAGAAACAAAAATATACGCAACACCACCAAATCTTACACGTACGCGTATGCAAAAATCGAGATTTTTTCAATGTTGGAATTATCCCTTTATTATGGGGCCAAATAAAGAAAACCAGTCAAAAATACATAAGAAATGCCTCCTTGCCTTGTATTTTTATTGAACTTTGTAAAACGCAGAACCAAAAATATACGGAACACTACCAAATCTTACACATCCGCGTATGCAAAAATTGAGATGTTTTCAATGTTGGAATTTTCCCTTTATTGTGGGTTCAAAGTAAAGAAATACAGTCCAAAATACATAAAAAATGCCTCCTTGCCTTGTATTTTTAATAGAACTTTGAAAAAAGCAGAAACAGAAATATACGCAACACCACCAAATCTTATCCTCCGCGTATGCAAAAATTGAGATTTTTTCAATGTTGGAATTATCCCTATATTATGGGTTCACAATAAAGAAAACAAGTCAAAAATACACAAGAAATGCCTCCTAGCCTTGTATTTTTAATAGAACTTTGTAAAAAGCAGAAACAAAAATACACGCAACACCACCAAATCTTACACGTACGCGTATGCAAAAATTGAGATTTATTCAATGTTGTAATTATCCCTTTATTATGGGTTCAAAATAAACAAAACCAGTCAAAAATACATAAGAAATGCCTCCGAGCCTTTTATTTTTAATAAAACTTTGTAAAAAGCAAAAATACAAATATACGGAACACCACAAAATCTTACACGTCCGCGTATGCAATAATTGAGATTTTTTCAATGTTGGAATTGTCACTTGTTTATGGGGTCAAAATAAAGAAAACCAGTCAAAAATACATAACAAATGCCTCTTAGCCTTGTATTTTTAATAGAACTTTGTAAAAAGCAGAAATAACAATATACGGAACACCACCAAATCTTACACGTCCGCGTATGCAAAATTGAGATTTGTTCAATGTTGGAATTATCCCTTTATTATGGGTTCAAAATAAAGAAAACCAGTCAAAAACTACATAATAAATGCCTCCTTGCCTTGTATTTTGAATAGAACTTTGTAAAAAGCAGAAACAAAAATATTCGCAACACCACCAAATCTTACACGTCCGCGTATGCAAAAATTGTGATTTGTTCAATGTTGGAATTATCCCTTTATGATGGGTTCAAAATAAAGAAAACCAGTCAAAAATACATAAGAAATGCCCCCTACCCTGTCATTTTTAATAGAAGTTTGTAAAAAGCAGATACAAAAATATACGGAACACCACCAAATCTTACACGTCCGCGTATGCAAAACTTGAGATTTTTTCAAAGTTGGAATTATCCCTTTATTATGGGTGCATAATAAAGAAAACCAGTCCAAAATACATAAGACATGACTCCTTGCCTTATATTCTTAATAGAACTTTGTAAAAAGCAGAAAAAAAAATATTCGTGAAAGATTGGCGAGGTGGGACCAGAGATTGGAGTTCAGACGAGCATCTGCCATGGAAATAACGATAAAACAAGGACAGGCTCGCAATGTCTCTTCTGTGGGAGAGAGGTTGCAGGGTAGAGAAAAGGGCATCCCCCACTAAGCCACGAAGTCTATTTTGTACTCTGTCAAGGCAGGATAGGCTGTTTTTCGCAGCTCCTGCCCAGATATGGCAACAGTATTCCATCCTTGGACGTACTTGGCTTTTATATAGATAGAGAATTGCATCAGTAGTGAGATATCTTCTCGAGCGGTAGAAGGATCCGACCATCTTTCCAGCGACTTTGGCAACGAACTTGATGTACGTGTTCCATTTCAGATCAGGAGTAAAGGTCAAACCCAGAAGCTTGTCAAGACATGGAGCCTCACCCAGTCGAGAGCCATCCATCACAATTGATGCCAGCTGGGGATCAGAGCGTTGATGATGTAAGGATAGGAGTTTGGTTTTGGATGCATTAAATGTAACCAGCCACATCTTCCCCCACTGAACCACGCGCTCGAGATCAGAGGATAGAGAATCAGAGAGAACTTTGTCATTTACAGCCTTTGATTTGTTGCCGTAGATGGTTGTGTCATCAGCATAGATGTCAACGAATGATTCAAGTATGTGTTTAGGGAGGTCATTGATGTAGATCAGGAAGAGAGTTGGGCCCAGGATTGACCCCTGGGGGACTCCAGCATTTATATTGCAGGCCTCCGATTTTTGTCCATCGATCACTACCCTTATGAACATATCGGAGAGAAATGATTTAATGATTGAGAAAACATTTCCCGTTATACCGTTATAAAATATGCCTCCTAGCCTTCTATTTTTAATCGAACTTTGTAAAAAGCAGAAACAAAAATATACGCAACACCACCAAATCTTACACGTACGCGTATGCTAAAATCGAGATTTTTTCAATGTTGGAATTATCCCTTTATTATGGGGCCAAATAATGCAAACCAGTCAAAAATACATAAGAAATGCCTCCTTGCCTTGTATTTTTATTGAACTTTGTAAAACGCAGAAACAAAAATATACGGACCACTACCAAATCTTACACATCCGCGTATGCAAAAATTGAGATGTTTTCAATGTTGGCATTTTCCCTTTATTGTGGGTTCAAAGTAAAGAAATACAGTCCAAAATACATAAAAAATGCCTCCTTGCCTTGTATTTTTAATAGACCTTTATAAAACGCAGAAACAAAAATATACGGAACACTACCAAATCTTACACATCCGCGTATGCAAAAATTGAGATTTTTTCAATATTGAAATTATCCCTTTATGATGGGTTCAAAATAAAGAAAACCAGTCAAAAATACATAAAAAATGCCCCCTACCCTGTCATTTTTAATAGAACTTTGTAAAAAGCAGATACAAAAATATACGGAACACAACCAAATCTTACACGTCCGCGTATGCAATAATTGAGATTTTTTCAATGTTGGAATTATCCCTTTATTATGGGTTCAAAATAAAGAAAACCAGTCAAAAATACATAAGAAATGCCTCCTAGCCTTGTATTTTTATAGAACTTTGTAAAAAGCAGAAACAAAAATATACGGAACACCATCAAATCTTACACGTCCACGTATGCAAAAATTGAGATTGTATCAATGTTGGAATTATCCCTATATTATGGGTTCAACGTAAAGAAATCCAGTCAAAAATACATAAGAAATGCCTCCTCGCTAGTATTTTTGATAGAATTTTGTAAAAAGCAGAAACAAAAATATACGGAACCCCAATAAATCTTACACGTCCGCGTATGCAAAAATTGAGATTGTTTCAATATTGGAATTATCCCTTTATTATGGGGTCAAAATAAAGAAAACCAGTCAAAAATACATAAGAAATGCCTCCTAACTTTGTATTTTTAATAGAACTTTGAAAAAAGCAGAAACGAAAATATACGGAACACCACCAAATCTTACACGTCCGCGTATGCAAAAATTGAGATTTTTTCAATGTTGGAATTATCCCTTTATTATTGGTTCAAAATAAAGAAAACCAGTCAAAAATACATGAAAAAGGCCTCCTAGCCTTGTATTTTTATAGAACTTTGTAAAAAGCAGATACAAAAATATACGCAACACCACCAAATTTTATACTTCCGCATATGCAAAAATTGAGATTTTTTCAGTTGGAATTATCCCTTTATTATAGGTTCAAAATAAAGAAATCCAGTCAAAAATACATACGTAATGCCTCCTAGCCTTTCATTTTTAATAGAACTTTGTAAAAAGCAGAAACAAAAATATACGGAACACCACCAAATCTTACACGTACGCGTATGCAAAAATTGAGATTTTTTCAATGGAGGAATTATCCCTTTATTATGGGTTCAAAATAAAGAAAACCAGTCAAAAATACATGAAAAAGGCCTCCTAGCCTTGTATTTTTATAGAACTTTGTAAAAAGCAGATACAAAAATATACGCAACACCACCAAATTTTATACTTCCGCATATGCAAAAATTGAGATTTTTTCAGTTGGAATTATCCCTTTATTATAGGTTCAAAATAAAGAAATCCAGTCAAAAATACATACGTAATGCCTCCTAGTCTTTCATTTTTAATAGAACTTTGTAAAAAGCAGAAACGAAAATATACGGAACACCACCAAATCTTACACGTACGCGTATGCAAAAATTGAGATTTTTTCAATGTTGGAATTATCCCTTTATTATGGGTTATAAATAAAGAAAACCAGTCAAAAATACATGAAAAAGGCCTCCTAGCCTTGTATTTTTAATGGAACTTTGTAAAAAGCAGAAACAAAAATACACGGAAGACCACCAAATCTTACACGTCCGCGTATGGAAAAATTGAGATTTTTTCAATGTTGGAATTATCCCTTTAATATGGGTTCACAATAAAGAAATCAAGTCAAAAATGCATAAGAAATGCCTCCTTGCTTTGTATTCTTAATAGAACTTTGTAAACGCAGAAATAAAAATATTCACAACACCACCAAATCTTACACGTCCGTGTATGCAAAAATTGAGATTTTTTCAATGTTGGAATTATCCCTTTATTATGGGGTCAAAATAAAGAAAACCAGTCAAAAATACATAAGAAATGCCTCCTAGCCTGGTATTTCGAATAGAATTTTGTAAAAAGCAGAAACAAAAATATACGGAACACTACCAAATCTTACACGTCGGCGTATGCAAAAATTGAGATTTTTTCAATGTTGGAATTATCCCTTTATTATGGGTTCAAAATAAAGAAAACCAGTCAAAAATACATAAGAAATGCCTCCTAGCCTTGTATTTTTATAGAACTTTGTAAAAAGCAGAAACAAAAATATACGGAACACCATCAAATCTTACACGTCCACGTATGCAAAAATTGAGATTGTATCAATGTTGGAATTATCCCTATATTATGGGGTCAAAATAAAGAAAACCACTCCAAAATACATAAGAAATGCCTCCTAGTCTTCTATTCTTTATAGAACTTTGTAAAAAGCAGAAACAAAAATACATGGAACATCACCAAATCTTACACGTCCGTGTATGCAAAAATTGAGATTCGTTCAATGTTGGAATTATCCCTTTATTATGGGTTCAAAATAAAGAAAACCAGTCAAAAATACATAAGAAATGCCTCCTAGCCTTGTATTTTTATAGAACTTTGTAAAAAGCAGAAACAAAAATATACGGAACACCATCAAATCTTACACGTCCACGTATGCAAATATTGAGATTGTTTCAATGTTGGATTATCCCTTTATTATGGATTCAAAAAAAAGAAAACCAGTCAAAAATACATAAGAAATGCCTCCTAGCCTTGTATTTTTAATAGAACTTTGTAAAAAGCAGAAACAAAAATATACAGAACACCACCAAATCTTACACATCCGCGTATGCAAAAATTGAGATGTTTTCAATGTTCGAATTATCCCTTTAATGTGGGATCAAAATAAAGAAAACCCGTCAAAAATACATAAGAAATGCCTCCTAGCCTTGTATTTTTAATAGAAATGTGTAAAAAGCAGATACAAAAATATACAGAACACCACCAAATCTTACACGTCCGCGTATGCAAAAATTGAGATTTTTTCAATGTTGGAATTATCCCTTTATTATGGGTTCAAAATAAAGAAAACCAGTCAAAAATACATAAGAAATGCCTCCTAGCCTTGTATTTTTAATAGAACTTTGTAAAAAGCAGAAACAAAAATATACAGAACACCACCAAATCTTACACATCCGCGTATGCAAAAATTGAGATGTTTTCAATGTTGGAATTATCCCTTTATTATGGGTTCAAAATAAAGAAAACCAGTCAAAAATACATAAGAAATGCCTCCTAGCCTTGTATTTTTAATAGAACTTTGTAAAAAGCAGAAACAAAAATATACAGAACACCACCAAATCTTACACATCCGCGTATGCAAAAATTGAGATGTTTTCAATGTTGGAATTATCCCTTTATTATGGGTTCAAAATAAAGAAAACCAGTCAAAAATACATAAGAAATGCATCCTACTCTTGTATTCATATTAGAACTTTGTAAAACGCATAAACAAAAATACACGCAACACCACCAAATCTCACAGGTCCGTGTATGCAAAAATTGAGATTATTTCAATGTTAGAAGTATCTTTTTATTATGTGTTCAAAATAAAGAAAACCAGTCAAAAATACATAAGAAATGCATCCAATTCTTGTATTCTGTATCAAACTTTGTAATAAGCAGAAAAACTAAATACTTTCAAAACCACCACATCTGACATGTTCGCGTATGTTAAAAATTGAGATTTTTTCAATTTTTGAATTTTGTCTATATTATAGGTTAAAAATAAAGAAAACCACTCAAATTTACATGATTTATGCATCCTAGCTTGTATTCTGTATCAAACTTTGTAATAAGCAGAACAACTAAATACTCTGAAAGCCACCAAATCTTTCATGTCCACATTAGTGAAAAATGGATTTTTTTTCAATTTTTGAATTTTTTCTATATTATAGGTTCAAAAGAAGAAAACAATCAAAAATATATGATAAATGCATCCTAGCCTTGTATTCTGTATCAAAGTTTGTAATAAGCAGAAAAACTACATACTCTGAAAACCGCCAAATCTGACAGGTCCGCAAAGGGAAAAAGTTAGATTTTGCAATTTTTGAATTTGGTCTGTATTATAGGTTCACAAGTAAGAAAACCAGTCAAAAATAAATGAAAAATGAAGCATTGCCTTGTATTCTGTATCAAACTTTGTAATAAGCAGAAAAAACAAAATACTCTGTAAACCAACCAATCTGAGATGTCCGCGTACGTGAAAAATTGAGACTTTGTCAATTTTTGAATTTTGTCTATATTATAAGATCAAAAGAAAGAAAACCAGTCAAAAATATATGATCAATGCATCATTGTCTTGTATTCTGTGTTTAACTTTGTAATAAGCAGAAAAACTAAATACTTTGAAAACCGACAAATCTGACAGGTCCGCATATGTGAAAAATTGAGAATTTTTCAATTTTTGAATTTTGTCTATATTATAGGTTCAAAAGAAAGAAAACCAGTCAAGAATACATGATAAATCTTCCTAGCCTTGCATTCTATATCATAAATTGTAATAAGCAAAAAAACACCAAATCTGACAGGTCTGCATTTGTGAAAAATTGAGACTTTTTCAATTTTTGAATTTTGTCTATATTATAGGTTCAAAAGAAAGAAAACCAGTCAAACATACATAATAAATGCATCATTGTCTTGTATTCTGTATCAAACTGTGTAATAAGTTCAAAAGATTTGACCTTTAAGGTCTCTAGCAAACTATTCAGCCAATTTTGGGTCTAACATTTGAAATTTTACATGAAGGGTATTCAGACATGCAGCAAGCTTTTAGGGTGAAAATTTGGCTGCCAAGAGGTCAAAGTTGAAAGAGTTGACCTTGCAGAATCTACCAAACTCCTCCGCCAATTTTAAGTCTACACACTTAAAATTTTTAGATTTAGATTATCTAGACATGAGTCAAACTTTTCATATATATATATATATATATATATATATATATATATATATATATATATATATATATATGAATGAAGTTATGAACAGTACATAGGGCCCGAGCAAAGCCGGGTTGAACTGCTAGTATAATATAGAATGCTGTATTAAAAAAAAAATTATACATGAGGATTTGCTATGAATTTTAAATGCTTTCAAAAGAAACTACCCTTTAATAAAAGCATTCTGGTGAAATGACATGTTGGACGACTCAACAACTTCCTCCTTACAAATTTACCCGCACTTGTCAAATATATGAACCTGGTATATTACGTCCCAGTCACTCACTGCTCGATTACATATGATGACGTTTAATATATTTTATTTAATCTTTGAATAAAAACAAATTTTGGTTAATAAATATTTATGCTAAATAAATTTTCACTTGAGTATTTTTAAAAGAAGAAAACATTTCAAAATGTTCATAAAATAAAAAAAAAAATTAAATTTGTAATAAAATAAAATCATATTTGTGGACAAGTACATATTTTCTTTTATAAACATGTATGCCAAAAAACCATTTGAGTATCTGTAAACGTTTTATAAAATTTATTTTATGATACATTTATAAAAATGTTTCTTGTTACTTTTATTTCTGTAAATATATATATTTCAATTTAGAAAAAAAATCACTTTTCAGATTATCGTGTGTTTACCTAGATTTATCGTGAATTTGATATACAAAATAGATATGTGCTATATATCCAAGCTATACCGGTGAGTTCTGGACACTTTGTTAGGAGGAAGTTGTTGATTTTACTAAACATACCCTTTAACTAGACTCTTTTTTACCCCCCTTTCATCATAATGAACGAAGGACAAGGCGTACATTATTAAGTTTTCTTAGCCGGAATGATGGGTCCACGTTAAATAAGACATATTTCTACCAATAAAAGAGTAGGGTGGAAAAACGAAAAATAGGCTTGCTCGAATCAAATATCGGCATATAAAACGACTTACTATTTTGTTTGGATTTTTTAAGACTCGACAAGATAACTGTAAATATTGGGAGATGTGAAGGAAAAAGATAACACAGACAATCTCAATATTTCAGAATCAAAGAAAATCTTTAATAAATCGACGTATTATCAGTTACAGACGGATCTCAAATTCTGTTCTTTTTCTGCTAAGGTAGTGGACTACAAGTAGTACATTTAAACCAAATTAAATATGTTTTTCATATGACTTATTTATTTATTTATTTATTTATTTATTTTAATATTAACATCGCGCGTTTGTTTCTAGCTTTTGAAATATTCTGAACACGGAAAGTATTATTTTCATACCAATATTTTGAAAGCGTAAATTTTCATGTAATATCTTCATTAAATTATTTCTATTGTCCAAAAATGTAAGTAACTCTACGTTAGTCCTATAGAGTATTTTGTCGCCCCAATTTTGTTTAAGTGCTCATAATTCCTAGTTGGCAAATTATTTCTCCTCTCCTGTTCCAGTACTCTCCTGGCTCAGTGGGGGTATAGCACACGTGGTATGGCGCAGTTGTATCTCAGGTTTTCTTGGAGAAATATGGATGTTTGTATTTTTCCAGTGGGAATGAACATTTGTAGATATAAGCGCATATCATGTATCATTAGGCCACTCTAATACAGGGTGACCTAAAAAAAAATAGCTAAATGGAGACCATCTAGAACATATGCTGTAGAACGGAGAAAAAAAGGCCAAAGAGCGTAGTGTTTTGATGTGATGTTTTGAATATAATAAACTAGTTATGACCAAAGTTTAATTTAATTCGGACAAAACACTAAGAAACGGGGCCTAATTAGAGTTGGGGCCCGTTTGGGGAGGGGCACCCTGTATTTAATAGGGAATTTTTATGTTTTGTTACTTTCGTTTGACAAAAGTTTTGCTGGGATTATTATTTTATTTGCAATTTATTACTCTTTCCGTCTTGTGACTATGAGATATATCTTAATTTTTTCTTAGTTTTATAATTTATATTATTGTATTATTTTATTTTAATATCAACAAGATACAAGTGATTCAAACTGTTCAGCAGGGTCTGTAGATATATTCTGAACCAGCAGGATAACTTTATTTAACAGAATAATAACACTATAAACATTTTTGTATTGGGTGTATTAAAACCCGACGGGACTAACCATGTTTGGAACCGCCACGTGGCTAACGCAGGGTTAATAGAGAAATCTCATATCTATGTCAACAAAATTAGACAAAGGAAAACATATGGGTTAAAGAAATCATTAATCGTTGGTTGAAAATAACTTGAATTACGGAACACTCATCTAACCTGAAGAACGGGGGTGGGGGAGTAACAGTTAATATTTATTTTATAAGAAAATCAGTTCCAACTCGTAAAATTTATTTTCTTTTTTGTTTCTAAATAAAATTTTCGTGATCTAATAATTGTGTTTATTCAATAAAAAAAAATG
Organism: Euprymna scolopes; assembly: GCF_053919585.1. NCBI lineage: Eukaryota > Metazoa > Mollusca > Cephalopoda > Sepiida > Sepiolidae > Euprymna > Euprymna scolopes. Next base: position 118,668,932 of record NC_136490.1, on the reverse strand, counting down.
TTGCGATAATTTAAACGTCCTAACTGTTATGACATCCAAAACGGCTTTTTTTTTTTAATTTACTTTCCCGCATTTTATTAGTACGAATCTAAAAGAAACAAAATGTCTTTCTCCTCCTGAGTCACTATCACACACCTGCGGTCCTGATCACATATCTATCTCTTTATCTCTAGTATTATATAAAAATAACTTTGTGTATTTTTTTTAATTTTCTTTTTAATTTTCTTCCTTTGAGATTGTAACGCCGGGTATGGGGCAGCCAAACCAGCTGCCAACATTGCCTTGCTTTTTATGGAAATCAACCGAGAGCTCTTTTTAGTATCCTCATTGTTCCCTTAAGTGCAATTGTCTGGATCTCTTTTGCACTTGGTTCACCAGAAATATTAGTTAGGTAGAACTTCAGGTTCTTCTTCATAAGCCCTTTGGCATCTATAATAACAGGTATAATTGATATCTCTCTAAGATTCCAGTTTCTTTTCGTATCATACATGAGATCTTGATATTTGATCGGTTTCTCTCTTTCAGCTATGTTCAGACCTCCATCATTAGGGACACTCACTTCAACGAAGGTTGCCACTCTCTCTGACTTATTCCATATAACTATGTCAAGTTTCACAGCAGCATTTTTAAGGTAGGTGGCTGTAAAGATTACATGGTTGTAATGTGTGTGTGTGTGTGTGTGTGTGTGTGTGTGTGTGTGTGTGTGTACAAGTTCGTTTTCCATGGACTCCTAAACAGTTGTGCCAATGTTTTAATTTCACACAAATACACTTTATTTCCCATACAAAATATGGGAGGGCGAAACATTTGTTGATTCTCATTCAATCCTAGGCAACGTCGGTTCTCCCTACTAGTCGTTACTAATCTCTCTCTCTCTCTCTCTCCTCTCATTATCTCTGTTCAATAATTGTGACAACTGTTTCCAGATAGTTGTCATAACAGTCAATGTCTCTGCTATCATTCTTACAACGTAGGGGTTGACTTGAGCAACTAGACTCAGCTTTGTCGAAATGGTGCATGGTCGTAAAGAGTGCATCTTTCCGGTTTATTGTCGATTGCCTGTGGCGTCCCTACAGAAGAATTTTCCTCGGGCTCGCCTTTAGCTATTGATATAAAAGATAGAACAAAAGTGTCCATCCCGTTCTCTGGGAGGATCTGGTCTTCCAAATATTGCGGCCTTATGCTGTAAGAGAGTATGGCGGTTATATCCGAATATCAAGCCGCATGTGAAATGGCGTCACATTAGGACTATAAAAAGAAGAGAGCACTTCGAGAGACGATCACGTTAAAGTGATATTTACCTCCCGCTCACCGGATAGGGTGTAACACAAGGTCGGAAGGTAGGAAAATGACGGAGTAATTCGGCCATGCAAAATTATGCCTGAGTATCTTCGTATGCATTCCCCGATGAAGGCGCCTCTGGCAACAAGTGATAAACTTGCTCCTCCCGAAAGCCGGAAGACAAGGCTTGGTAGGGTAGAACTCCTAGGGCTACACAGAATATTTTACATCAGTCCAACGGCGAAAAGGGCATCGAAATAGCCCAGTTTCTGTCGGACTGACGTGTACTACGAAAGTTGTGGGTGACGTCCCAGACGTAACAAAAAGTCATGCGTGGTGGTAGAATGAGGAAATAAATGTAGTTGTTAGAAGAAAGGTGTCGAGTTATTGCTTGTCCTACGTTCTTTGCGGTGTACTTTGCTCTACTGTGTTAATCTACTTGTATAAATGTGTGTAACTTTAGAGTGGCAGGTTTTGCTGTCATATCAAGCGAAGGATTGGGGCTGACAACTAAATATCAAAAACAGAAGTGGTAATTCTTATAGACATACATGGTTACAGCACATTATTTTTGTCCTTTTATTATTGCTTGCTTCTAGACATCTATCTGTTGTGTGTTACCAATCACCCCTATTATAGAACTAAGTGGAATCAACCAGTCCTGTGAATACCACTGGTTTCAGAGACTAAACGGAGATATTTATACCATGCTTAACCCCATGCTACAAACACGTTCCTCTCATACCATTTTAGTGACTGATGTATTCTTTATGATAAATACATATTATATTTATACACTTTACACTACTTGTGGTTTCTTTCATTTGTGACCCCTAGCACGGGTCTATAACATTATCTAAGGCTGATTGTATTTATTTGCTTCTCCACCAAAGCAAATTAGGCACAAGGCCGTTTTTAATGTGGGGTAAAAACCAGCTCCCCCAAAAGTAGGCAAAAAGTGGGGGCACCCTGGTTACCAAAAATAATAATTGTCCCAGTATAGAGGGTTTCTCCTCCATTGACTGGTACAAATTATCTTCAGTGGAGCATCTGCAGATCAGGTACTACACTTTGATCCCGGTCCGAAGGTGATATCAAGGCGCACAGGGCCATGACCAATTTAAATATAGGAGACCAGCTCACTAAAAGTCATGTGATCTAACATCACAAGTGAAGTCCACGGACTTACAATACTGACTATTATGACGGAGGGTTATCTTCTGTTTCAATTCTCAAAGAAATTGCCGAGGAATAATAATAAAATTGGTCCAAAAGTGACTGTAATTTATTTCCGAAATATAAAAATATATATTTTTATATTCGGATATGTGCAATTAAAACGGGGCATTTTTTTCCCCGATAAAATACCGTGAAGTTTTGTATTTGTTAAAAGTGTATTCAATTACTAATTCACGCGGACTTTAATGTTAAGTTATGAATGCACCAGCTTCAAAACAAGTTTTAAATGAGATTAATTTTTTTTCTTTATAATGCAGCAAACAAAAACATAATGTTAAATTATTTTTCTTATAAGGACGTAAGAATGTGAATTTTCGGCCAGAAAGTTGTAAATTGTTTTTGTTTTCAATCCTGATAAAAATATAGATGAGATTGTTCTTAAGTCCTTTCTCTTAATCTAATATATAAAACTCACTATGTTTGTGTGCGTGTGTGTGTGTGTGTGTGTGTGTGTGTATGTGTGTGTGCCTCCGTTTTTTAAATTGTATCTCCCCGTAGACGGATGGCCGCTTGACGACGTGCAGTAGCTCAAAAGATTGCATACAGGGTGCAGAATTTTATCAGAGGTGTTTGATTGATTAAAACAATTGTTAAGGGATTCAAAAAGGGGTTCAAACTTGAAAGAAATGACAACTTAATGAGCATAGCGCCCATGGCGTCATTCTGCGCATGCGCACGATCTGTAACAGAGGTTTATCTATTTAGTAAATTTACAAGTTGTCTGCTTGGGGCAGTGCATAGCGTCATCGATTACTAACACCAGTATTGCGGGTTCGAGCTCCACCATTTTTTTTTTTTGTTGTTGCATTCTGATATTCTTGACTTTTAAATGTTACGTAATAATTATACAAGAACACTTTTATATAAAAAAATACAGAAAAATGTTTTTGCTGTATATAACGAAAATATTCCAAATATATAGGATATATTATACATCGGCTTCTTTATTACATTCCAATAATCACGTAAATAGATCCAGTAATGGAATGTTGTATTGAATTCATTCATAAACTAATTAACCGATCATTATGAATTTTATTTATGAGTATATGTTTATATATTTGAATGTATTGGATTCACTCCTAAACTAATTAACCGATCATTATGAATTTTAATTGTGTGTATGATTATATATTTGTATATATTGAATGCACACCTGAACTAATTAACGGTCGTTAATAATTTTAATTATGTGTGTACGATTATATATTTCTATGCATTGGATTCACTCCTAAACTAATTAACCAATCATTATGAATTTTAAGGATGTGTATATGTGTATATATATGTATGTATTGGATTCACTGCTAAACTAATTGACTGATCATTATGAATTTTTATTATGTGTATATGATTATGTATTTTTGTGTCTTGGATCCACTCCAAAACTAATTAACTGATCATTATGAATTATATGTAATGTATATGTCTATAGATGTCATATTCCAAAAATCACATACAATTGTTACTTACTTTGTTAATGTACTTATGTGTACAAGGAAATCTATTCAAGTAGTAGAGTACTTGTACAGTATAGTATTCATATGAAAAACTTATGTAAAATCATCGAGTAGTTTCATCTTTATATTAAAAATAAGATAGCTGCATAGTATCCTACCCAAGAAATAAGGTACTTGTGCAGTATAGTACTCACATGAAAAAAACAAAGAATATCTTACCTGTGGTATACACAAATTATTAAAACTGTACATCCTGTAAATTATTTGAGTAGTATGACTTACATGTAAAAAATAATGTGCTTCCTCACTATAACACCCAGATAAAACAAAACAAATTCTTACTCCTAACGCACAGAAAAGTTAATACAACAGAAAATTTCATAAAAGTATTGAGTTCTTTCATTTTTAAATTAGAAAAAAAAAAGGTACTTCTACAGTATTTTACGCAAAAAAATAAGGTACTTGTACAGTATAGTACCCGTATGAAAAACAAACAAAATTTTACTTGCGGCGTACATAAAAGTAATCAAAACCGAGAATCATATAATATATTCGAATAGTATTACATTTATATAAGAAATAAGGTGCTTCTTTACAATAGAACTCTGATGTAAAAACAAACTCTCACCTGTGACACACGGAAAAGTTAGCACAACAGAAAATTATGTAAAATTATCGAGTCGTTTCATCTATATCTTAGAAATGACGTACTTGTACATTATCCTACCCAAGAAATAAGTTACTTGTGCAGTATAGTACTCATATGAAAAAACAAAGAAAATCCTACCTGTGACGTGTATAAAAGTTACTAAATCCGAAAATCGTGTAATATATTCAGGTAGTATGACTTTTAAATGAGAAATAAGGTTCTTCTTCACTATATCACTCTGATGTAAAAAGAAACTCTTGCCTGTGACATACAAAAAAGTTTGCACAACAAAAAATTATTCAAATTATTTTAAATACGTGTTGTACATTACTCGCCCTATGTAAGGAAATTTTTTCCATATACGTGCTGTAAATTTCCTGCCCTAGGGAAGGTACAACTATTTCATACATATAATACCCGTCCTAGGATAGGTAAAATATTCTTTTGCTCAAGATGGCAAGTGATACATACACATCAAAAATTCTTCTATCGTAAGAATAACAATATGTTCAAAAGTTTTCTTATATGGTCCCGAGCAACGCCGGGTGGCCTTGCTAGTACGAGGGGCGTGCCATAAGTAATGCCCCTGACCCACTTCCCATAGTAATAGAGCAACGAAACTTGACATAGTTATTAGTCTTTCTCTACATAGGAAACACCCAGACTTATGCATTTCTCCCATCGTTTGATGCAGCTCTGGAGACCGTTTTTGTAGAAAACCACAGGTTGGTCCTCCAACCACGACGTGACTTCAGAAATCAAGGCTGCATCATCTGGGAAACGCTTTCCTTTCAAAAACAACTTCATGGCTGGGAAGAGGTGAAAGTCAGAGGGTGCAAGATCAGGAGAGTAGGGAGGATGGGGCAAGATTTCATAACCACACGCCCATGCTTCTGATCTGGCGACATGCAAGTTGTGGATCGGAGCGTTGTCCTTCAGGAGGAGGGTATCATTGCTGATTTTGCACCGCCTCTTGATTTTGATAGCTTCCCTTAATTTCCTCAAAAGTGAAGCACAATAGGCTCCTGTAATTGTGGCATCCTTTGCCAGGAAATCTGTCATGACTACTCCGTCCTGGTCCCAGAAAACTGTGAGCACAACCTTGCCAGCGGAGGGCTGCGCCCTTGCCTTCTTTGGAGGTGGTGAGTCCAAGTGCTTTCACTGCATTCACTGGCCTTTGGTCTCTGGATCATAGTAATGGAGCCAGGTTTCATCCTGTGTAATCAGTCTTTTGAAAAACTTTGACTCATCTTCTTGGCACATCTCCAAATCCATTCTCGAGCACTCGACGTGTTCTCGCTTTTGGAATGGTGTGAACAACCTGGGAATCCATCTGGCAGACACCTTAAGCATATGCAAATGGTCATGAATGGTAGTTTCCACAGACACTGTACTAATCTTGACATCTTGGCTATTTGGCGAATAGTAATGCGCCGATCTTCCAAAATGGCAACCTCAACTTGACGGACAGATGCCTCATTAATGGCAGAAGGGGGGGCAACCAGGTCTGGGAGCTGTTTCTACAGACTTCCGGCCATATTTGAATTCACGATGCCAGCGTTTTACAAGGTCATATCATGGGGCATTATCACCATAAGTTTCTTTCATTTCATCAAAAGTCTCCTGTGGTGTGCGTCCTTTCAAATACAAAAACCGGATCACTGCTCGACATTCAACAGGCTCGATTTCACACCTGACTGTGAAACTGTAAAACAGAAACCACAATTAGTTCGGAGCTGTAATTTGCCACTTAACACGTAGAGATATAAATCATTGCACATGCATAATTTAGCTAGATCAGACAACTGGAAGTGGGTCAGGGGCATTACTTATTGCACGCCCCTCGTAATAAATAAATAAAAATTATCAGTATTATTCATTTATTTTAGAGATAGCTTTAATTTTCATTTTCAGAAGTCCATAAACAACCGTTAACGTTTTGTCGATCGTGAACTTACGAAAAATGTTTTAACTTCGTTTCTTTCTTTTAAATTCATTGAATTCCATTAAACATTTTTTTTTTGTATAGAAAAATGTTATAAGTTTATTATCTCTATCAAGAACTTTATTTTGCAATAATAACTAGTCGTGTATGCGAGTGTTATACTTTATCTCAAGAAAACAAATTCTTACCCCTGACGCACAGAAAATTAAATTACTTCTTGTGATTAAAAAAATACTCGAGACGAGATCGAAACCAAAACTTAAAGACAGTGAGTCAATTACGATAATCATTAGACCAGCTTGACACGATCTTTAAAAAGTGTTTTCAAACTTACTTATTCTTAACATAAAGAAGCCGTCATGTTTTACAGCCCCGCATGCGCATTCGTGAAACAGTTGACAAACAGATCAAAATCTGATCATCCCCACGTACCAATTTTTTTTTCAATTTTGACTCCTTAGCAGCCCTTTATTCGGATGAATACGAATTAAAACGTTTTCCAAATGTGTGAATGCCCTATATAAAAAAAGACTTCAAGTCTATAGATAAAAAAACTCGTTGAGTATATAGGTTGAGAAGTGTTGTTACACACAAGTACATACTTGTATAGATATATAGAGAGTTTTAATATTTAATACTCCCCCATCCAAAAATACGCTAAGAAACAAGCAAACATATTTCCATAAAGACCACATATCTTAAACTGTATTTATATTTACTCACGAGTAGTTTTGATTTTTTAGCACCAACAAGTTTTATAAAACTTGTAACATCTATTAATTAACTAGCGGGGGTACCCGGCGTTGCCCGAGTGTTTGTTTCCGGGACGGGGGGGGAGTTTTAAAATATGTTATGGTAGGTAAGTAGGAAGGATCAAACCCGGAGTCATGAGTAAAAGTAGGAAAATAAAGTGAAAAAAAAACAAACATCTGCAACGTTAACAGTTCGGCCACCAAGAAAAGTCCATTCCAGTTGTTTAGGGGGAAAAAAAACGACTACGGTAGGTCGGCGCGAACGTGAAAATATAATGTGAATTGTCCAGCACGCTAACCACTACGCCACAGTGCACTGCAGCTTAGTTTAGTGATTTTAAATAACTTCACATGAAAGAACTACGAAGCCAAACCGGTGTTCTCTTCTCAACTGTTCCTTGTGAACGATCCCCAAACGGTGTTAAGTGGTGGCAGGGGGAGGAGGAATTTATTAGAGAGAAAATATTTTACCACTTCCATTGATCTTAACCGATTTTGACCGTGACTTCTCAGCCGAAAAAGTATAGAAATCTAAGATTATCGAGGAATTTGAGAAATAATAAGCCTATAACACACCTCAGATATTGTTCTGCCGTTTGTGCATATTATATTTGCATGAAATATCTTGATTTTTAATTCTATTAATGTCAAAATCATACGGGAAAAATGAGTTCATTTTATTTATATATATATATATATATATATATATATATATATATATATATATAGAATAGAAGATAGAATAGAAGATAGAATAGAAGATAGATAGAAGATAGAATAGAAGATAGAATAGAAGATAGAATAGAAGATAGAATAGAAGCAAGACGATGACTTGTCGAAAATGTCAATGCAAAACACTGCCCAGTGAAGGAATTAACGTTGTTAGCCAATTTTGCGATATTTGTCGCCGGAAGGATCGAGCTTGTAAATGATATCGATCTCGTGAGGAACCGTCGCGTGGGTGTTTTTGCGAGACATACAAACACACACATACATTTTGTTTTTATATATTAAATTAGACTAGCGCGGGTACCCGGCGTTGCCCGAATATGTTATGTAAAAAAAAAATCAAAACAATAGAGTGAAGAGGTGTTAAAAAAGTAGGCAGGCATGCTCGAACTCGTAAGGCGAAAGAGGAAAAAAGAACGTGACGTCTCAGCCGATGTCTCCATCACGAAACCGGAAGTCGCGAACGTTGAAATTAAGCGTAGTCGATCGAAAAGAGAACAATGGCTTGCAAAAATGTCGGCACAAAAACCGACCCCCTCCTTGTAAAAACTTGCCAGTTGAGGGTGAAGGGATTAATGTTTTAGGTCAATTTTTCGATATTTGTCGTCCGAAATATCAAGCTTGAAAACGATACCGGTCTGCTCAGGTTCCAATTCGTCTGCTGGGAGTTTTGGGCAAACATACAAACACACACATATATACTTATATATTTGCATACACCCACATAGATAGATAGATCGATGGATCGATAGATAGATAGATATGCGTGTGTGCGTGCGTGTGTGCGTGTGTGTGTGCGTGTGTGTGTGCATGCGTGAACAAATATGAAAATCCAACATGTATGGTATTAAAAGCAGAAGTGCAGAGGCCTGTGTGTGTATCTGTGTGTGTGTGTGTGTGTGTGTGTGTGAGAGAGAGAGAGTTTGTTCCTTATGAACTTGAAAACGGCTGAGCCGATTTTTATCGCATTGCACACAAATATAGTCTATGTACCTGGTAGTGTTCTTATATAGGTTTTGTATCGGAATGTCTTTGATAAGTATCGATAATTGATAATCGAAATAATCCGATGAAAGAAGAAACAAGTGATTTTGACCAAAGTTAACACCTTACAAAGTCTAACATTACAAGTTCATTTAAGAAGTTTTATTACCTCAAAAGCCGAAAGCCCCGACATATAAAATCAACAGTAGGTTCTTCGATATGACTGGGGCGCGTTCAAAATGAATATTTCTGTTTAAAGTACAATTGCACTATGATACTTGAATTTATCATTTTAAACTTAAATTTAAGCCATTGTCACCGCAAAAGCAGTAAGGCCAATCATATAAAATCTTTGATTTTATATGACTGGCCTTATTGTTCTTTAATATGACTGGCGCGCGACCGAAATGAATACTTCTGTTTAGAGCATAAGTACTTTATTTTTGGATTTTAAACTTTAATTAAAGTCATTATATATATATATAAAAAAAAAAGAATTTTATAAAATCAACAGTAGGTTCACTACAGTGCAATGTAGACTGCAATGTGGACTAAGTCACTGCGAGGAGGCATGTGAAGCTTTTTCCCGGTACACTGCGGTGGGTTCCCAACTAGAGCAGGCTATCAATCGATTTGATTGAAAAAAGGCGAATGCTTCAGATTTCGATGACAATAAAAATATAGGAGTGTGAAACATTCGTTGATTTTCATTGGTAACGACGGGTCTCTCTGCTAGTGCATATATATATATATATATATATATATATATATATATATATATATATATATATATATATATATATATATATATATTAGTGCTGGAACGATTAATCGAAATCGGGAATTGGAAATGTTGGTTGTATCGGAATGGGTATCAGAAAAATGTGTCCATATTTTCCGATACCAAAACGATGTTTTTAATTTTCTTTTTTATTTAATTTTGTTGAAAACAAAACTTTCCACTGTTGGTAGCAATAATAAAGTAATAAATAGTTATTGATTTGAAACTACCAACGCTAAAATCTATAGATCACCGCCCTCACAAGTTTGTTTTTACGTTTCAGAAAATATCTGCACATTTAACACGTGTTCGTAGGGTAATCGGGAAAAATAGCAAGTTTATGGTTTCATATTTAGAGATTTATGAAGAATCGGAATCAGTATCGGAAATTGCATCGGAATCGGGAATATATATTAAAATTTATACATATATTTACATTTATATATATATATACTAGCAGTTCCGCCCGGCGTTGCTCGGGCTATATATACTGTTCATAAAGTTATGTTTATATGTATATATTAAAAAGTGTGAATTTGTAAAGTAATGCCTTTCTGTATAATAGTCTTCCTTATTTACCATAGGAAAAAGACAGACAGACATTTTCACTTATAATATATATATATATATATATATATATATATATATATATATATATATATATATATATATATATATACTAGCATGGGTGTCCGGCATTTCCCGGGTGTTTGGAGGTGTATGTTGAGCAAAAAAAAAAAAACAGTCAATTTTTTAAAAATATTGACCCCTATTATGACCCCTTAAAATTTATTCTTTTGGGCTCAAATCGAGTTATTAAGTTAGATCCATGTCCAAGGAACCTATATCTAAACTTTCAAGTGTTTAGACCAAAAATTGTCGGAGGAGTTTGGTAGAGTTCTCAAAGGTCAAATCGTTCAAATTTGACTCCTTAACAGCGAAATTACTGGCCAAACCCCGATCACATCGATTTTCCCAAATCTCAGTACCCTGTATATAAAATTTCGAGTCTGTAGACTGAAAATTCACAGAGTTATTGCGAAGGAAAATGTACACAGACACACAGACACACAGACACGTTCACTTTTATGGATATACTAGCATGGGTGCCCGGAGTTTCCCTGAGTGTTTGGAGATGCATGCTGAGCAAAAAAAACAAAAAAAACGGTCAATTTTTGTTTTTTAACTTGGCCCCTATTATGACCCCTTAAAATTTATTGTTCTATGCTCAAATAAAGTTATTAAGTTAGATTCATGTCCAAAGGACTTTTATCTAAAATTTCAAGTGTTTAGACCCGAAATTGTTGGAGGAGTTTGGTAGGGTTCTCAAAAGTCAAATCGTTCAACTTTGACCCCTTAACAGCAAAATTTATGGCTGAAAACCAATCATATAGATATTCCCAAATGTCAGTACCCTGTATATCAAATTTCGAGTCTGTAGACTAAAAATTAACAGAGTTATTGCGTAGGGAAATGTACACACACACGCACACACACACACACAGATACACAGACACGTTCACTTTTATATATATATACTAGCATTTCGGCCCGGCGTTGCCCGGGTATTTGGAGGTGTATGCTGAGCAAAAAAAAACAAACAAACAAACAAAACGGTCAATTTTTTTTTTTAATTTGACCCCTATTATGACTCCTTAACATTTATTGTTTTGGGCTCAAATCAAGTTATTAAGTTAGATCCATGTCCAAGGAACCTATATCTAAAATTTTAAGTGTTTAGATCAAAAATTATCGGAGGAGTTTGGTAGAGTTCCCAAAAGTCAAATCGTTGTACTTTGACCTGTTAATCGCCAAATTTCTGTCCGAAATCCGGTCACATCGATTTCCCCAAATTTCAGTACCCTGTATATAAAATTTCGAGTCTGTAGACTTAAAATTGACAGAGTTATTGCGAAGGAAAATGTACACAGACACACACACACACTTTCACTTTTATAGATATACTTGCATGGGTGCCCGGCATTGCCCAGGTGTTTGGAGCAGTATGCTGAGAAAAATAAAAGTCAATTTTTTTTTTTAACTTTGACCCCTTTTATGACCACTTAACATTTATTGTTTTGGGTTCAACTCAAATAATTAAGTCAAATCCATGTCCCAGGAACCTATATCTAAAATTTCAAGTGTGTAGACCCAAAATTGTCGGATGAGTTTGGTAGAGTTCTCAAAGGTCAAATCGTTGAACTTTGACCCCTTAATCACCAAATTTCTGGTCGAAAATCGATCACATAGATTTTCCCAAATCTCAGTACAATGTATATCAAATTTCGAGTCTGTAGACTGAAAATTGACAGAGTTATTGCGTAGGGAAATGTACACAGGCACATAGACAGACAAACAGACACACACACGTTCACTTTTATAGATAAACTAGCATGGGTGTCCGGCGTTGCCCGGGTGTTTTGAGGTGTATGCTGAGCAAAACAAAACAAAAACAACGGTCAATTTTTTTTAATTTGACCCCTGTTATGACCCCTTGAAATTTATTGTTTAGGGCCCAAATCAAGTTATTAAGTTAGATCCATGTCCAAGGAATCTATATCTAAAATTTCACGTGTTTAGACCCGAAATTGTCGGAGGAGTTTGGTAGGGTTCTCAAAGGTCAAATCGTTGAACTTTGATCCCTTAATCGCAAAATTTCTACCCGAAAACCAATCACATCGATTTTCCCATATCTCAGTACCCTGTATATCAAATTTCGAATCTGTAGGGTTAAAATTGAAAGAATTATTGCGTAGGGAAATGTACACAGACACACATACACACACAGACACTTTCACTTTTATATATATATATATATATATATATATATATATATATATATATATATATATATTATTTTTAAAATGTAATTATCCACTGACACGTGTTTCGTCGTCTACGACTCATCAGAGTGGCTGTATCTAGCGAGATTCGAAATCGGGACCCTATATATATATATATATATATATATATACATATATATATATATATATATATATATATTAAGTAATGTGATTGAATTAGCTCTCGGACATTTAACTATCGAGCTTATTATATATCTAAATTACAACGAGCACTTTCTCTTTCCTGTATTTTAATTAAACTAGTAATTTTACTGTTACATTAAAATACACTCAGCTCTTTAGACTATTGTTCTAATCTCCTTTAAATTATATATATATATATATATATATATATATATATATACACATAGATAGATAGATAGATAGATAGATAGATAGATAGATAGATAGATCTTGATATTCATATTGAAAACCCTTTTTTTCTATTTATTTAAAACTAGCCTGGGTACCCAGTGTTGCCCAGGTGTTTGGAGGTGTGTTAAGTAAAAAAAAAAAGTGTTAGTAGGCAGGCAGGCTCGAACCTGTTCCTGGACGGAGGAAATGAACATGAAAGAAAAGTCCATCGCCAAACCAGAAGTGGCGAAGTTTTAAATTAAGGCTAATCAATCGAAAAAAAAGGGATAACTTTCGAAACTATCAGCGAAAAAAGCGACCCCCTCCTTGTAGAAAAGTGCTTAGTTGAGGATAAAGGAATTAGTTTAAGCCAATCTATCTATCTTCTTCTATACTCCTATAAGTTCGTTTCTCTTTTGTGTGTATTGATATTCATACTAAAATCCCTCTTTTCTATTTATTTAAAAAAAAATACAATTTTCTTATATATGGGTCGTAGAATTGCATTCACTAGCAAAAGATCTAGCTAATTTGCATATTCTTTTAAACATTCATTTTAATTCTCTATTAGTTTTTTCGTGTTTCTTATGGAATGATCATCTTTAGTCAACTATTACGTGTAATTATATTCATGCAGATATTCTACATGATTTATACTTGCATAATATTTGCGTAAAAAGTGTGCAGTAAACACAAAATTGTTTCCATATATATTTATCTATACGTATATGTTTTTGTTTTTCTATCTATCTATCTATCTATCTATCTATCTCTCTCTCTCTCTCTCTCTATATATATATATATATATATATATATATATATATATAGATAGATAGATAGATAGATATAAGTCAAAGTGTCTGTGTGTCAGTGTACATTTCCCTACGCAATAACTCTGTCAATTTTTAGTCTACAGACTCGAAATTTGATATACAGTTTACTGAGATTTGGAAAAATTGATGTGATCCATTTTTGGCCAGAAATTTGGCTGCTAAGGGATCAAAGTTACACGATTTGACTTTTGAGCACTCTACCAAACTCCTCCTACAATTTTGGGTCTAAACACGTGAAATTTTAGATATATGTTCCTTGGACATGGATCTAACATAATAACTCGATTTGAGCCCAGAAGAATAAATTTTAAGGCGTCATAATAGGGGTCAAAGTAAAAAAAAATTGACCATGCACCTCTAAACACCCGGGCAACGCCGGGCACCATGAAAGTTTTTCGATATCTGTCGTCCGAAGGGCTGGGCTTCAAAACAATATCGATCTCACGTAAACCCGTCTCCTCTTTCGAATGTTTTAAGCAGACATACATGTATTTAAACAGATAGGTAAGATTTCTATTAAAAAAGAAAATACAACTTTGTTATATGTGTGTCGTAGAAATTGCAGTCATTTGTAAAAGATCTGTCTAATTTGCACATTCTTTTAAACATTTATTTTAATTAATTGGCTATTAGTTTTTCCGTTTTCTCATGGGATGATCATCTTTAGTTAACTATTACGTGCAATTATATTCATGCAGATAATCTACCCAATTTATACTTGCGTAATATTTGTGTAAAAAGCTTATAGTAAACACAGACGTCTTTCTAGATATATTTATGTATGTGTGCGTATATATATATGTGTGTGTGTGTATGTGTGTGTTTGTTTGTTTGTTTGTTTGTTTTAAACATTTTGCCTACCAAACGCTTTTCTCAGTTTCTGATCTACAGAAATGAAACTTAATATATAGGGTATGCGAACCCATGCACAACTTTATACTTCGGCTTTAGCCGAGAGAAATCGGTGCAAAAGTGTGAAAATTAAAAATATATATAGAATTTGCCTGGTGAAAGTCGAACGACAACATTACGAATATGCATGCGTAACGTAACGTAACGTAACGTAATAGCTATTGGTTCATGTTTTAATTTTCAGCCTTGCAGCAAACATGTCTTCATAGCTTAGGCAAAGTGAAAAGTTAACCCTAAGCTAAACGCTTTGGTCTCGATTCTCGGTGTTTGCACACGGGGCATTTATTTTTTTTTTCAAATTGTTTTTTTACTTTTTAAATCATTACTATATATTGGCCCCATTATACTATAATAATAAAAACGAAATCGGCATTAATCAAAATATCATATTTAAGCGTATTTTATGATATATATACAGGGTGAACAGAAAGTCCTTGGACCATTTTTAGTTTTAAAATTAAATATTGTTAACATCACTTTTTCTCTTTTCGAATAAAGTAAGTATTTAGTCTAACTATTGATCTAATTATTTCCAACAAAAATATTAAAATAATTTTGTTTAAACTTTCAGAAAAATGAGCAAACGAGAGGCCATAATTCAACTTCATTGCGCGGGAAGAACAAACTCAGAGATTATTAAGCTCTTGAAAGTGGCTAAATCCACCGTGTACCATGTTGTGAACAGATTTAAGGAACTTGGTACATCTGAAGACCGTCTTAGGAGTGGAAGACCTCGCACTGCTCGAACAAAGAGAGTGATTAAAGCTGTCCGAGAGAGGGTAAGGAGGAACCCGAAGAGATCTGCAAGACAAATGGCTAAAGACATGAATGTGAGCGTCACCTCGATGAGAACAATCGTAAAAAAACGATCTCCAGTTGTCCCCCTACAAGATGAGAAAGAGACAGTACCTCACACCTGCCCAAAAGCACAAGAGACTTGAAAGAGCAAAGCTTCTTCTTGGAGAACTGAAGGCTGGCACGGCCGAGCGAGAGATCGTTTTTTCTGATGAAAAACTCTTCACAATTGAAGCGACTGTTTACAATCAGAACGACAAAGTTTACGCAAAATCTTCAGCAGACATTGATGACTCCGTGAGAATAGTTTTCCGCCGACAAAAGCCGTCTTCCCTCACGGTGTGGGCTGTAGTCTCTAAATCTTGGAAGTCGCCTCTGATTTTCGTGGAGCAGGGGGTTAACATCAACACAGATCGCTACATTAACGATATTTTGGTTCCAGCATTTAAAGAGATGAAGAAACACTTCAAAGATCAGCCTTTCACCTTCCAACAAGATGGAGCACCATCCCACACCTCCAGAAAAACTCAGGACTGGTGCCAACGTCATTTTCCAAGATTCTGGAGTAAGGAGATGTGGCCTCCTGCATCGCCTGATTTGAATCCCATGGATTTTTCTGTGTGGTCTTTGTTGGAGGCAAAGGTCTGTTCTGTTGCTCATCCAAGTGTTGATGCTTTGAAGACATCTCTTCTGAGTGAATGGGCTAAAATACCTCAGGAAACGCTGCGTGCCTCGGTTGGTAACTTCAGACAGAGAATTCCACGTCTAATCGAAAGGAAGGGACATCACATTGAAAATAAATAATTTGAATTTATTCTTGGTTTCCTAACTTATAATTTTCATTCATGTTTGATTCATATTTTTGTAATTTTCTATTAATAAACCACTTTTGAATTGGTCCAAGGACTTTCTGTTCACCCTGTATTTGTCATCCACACACAGTCCTGTATCGTTGTATTACAAGTCATCAGTGCAGCTAGACATACACCTTTCTCTAGCCGTAGATCGAACCTACAATCGTCGAGTTGACAGTCGGCTGATCTAACCGTCGGGCCATGAATAATTGCTGTAACTACTTCACTTCGAGTGTGTATTAAATCCACACCCACCCGTCGCTTACAGTGCTCAAACTATAACTTTGTTTGCAAACAAATTAATAGTGGGTTTCGCTCAATTGCTTAAATACGCGTCGGGTGAAAATATATTTAGAAAGTGCTCAACCCAAAGGGGGGAGGGCTTTTATTTGTCATCCACATACAGTTGGCCAAGATCAAAGTGTAGTATCTGTTCTTCAGATGCTGCACTTCCATTTCTTGTTCTCTTTCGGTGGAGGAGCAATCCTTCACGACTGAGACAATTTTTATTTTTGTACCTTTTCTCCAGGTTAAAAAACGACCCTGGTGTCTAACTCTGTCTCGTGGCGAGGCATTGTAAATAGGTACAGTACTGTTTTGTTGTATCACAAATTGCTCGTATAGTTACATCTACACATATAGTGGCATTAGTCTTTATACACTATATATATATATATATATATATATATATATATATATATATATATATATAATATGAAGCTGAATGTGTGTGTGTGTGTGTGTGTGGTCATGAATAGGTTCCTATATGGTTGACTATTTTAAAAAAAACTGATTACATATAATGATAGAAGATGTATCGAGATACAGGAATGGGTATGCTTGATCTGGCAGAACGGTGGTTCATTAAAATTGTGGGGTCTGCGTTCATGCCTGGTCCACAAAGTATGGAAATAAAAAAAAATTTAAAAAAAAAAAACCTTCACAAGTGTTTTTGATAAGTATGTTTTAACTTAAATAGGGATGGTATAATAAAATTGTGGGGTCTGCGTTCGCGCCTGACCTCCATAGAATGCAAATAGGCACACACTTTAATAAAGACTTTTCATATCTATCCGCGTAAGTATATTTTGATAATTATGTTTTGATAATTATGTTTGAAGAAATATGGTATAATATTATTATGGGGTGTTCGTTCGCACCTGGCCTCCATAGAATGGAAATATCTCACAAAGTTTAACAAGGATTTTTAATATAGATCCACAGAATATTGTGATAAGTGTTTCAGTGTGAACAGGTATGGTATAATAAATTATGGGGGTTATTTATTTTATTTTTACTTTCATCATATTTTGCTTTGGTTTTGATACCCCCAAATTCAACCCAAATTTACAACCCTTCCTTTTCATAACCTATCATACTTTCATCAATCATTGTCCATTTTCTGTAGGCTGTTTTTGAACCCAGTCAACGACAGGTACTTTTGCTAGTATATATATATTCTACATTAGGACTTGCCGTCCTCACATAAACAGTGTGTGTTATTCCAAAATGGTCATGCATCTAATACTAACGAGGCTCAACCTCGTTTGGTCTCAGTCATCTAACGAGAATTAATGCGTCAACGGTATTGTGTTCTACCAAGTATCTTTCTCTTTTTTTTTTTTTTAACTGTTCTATCCTCAGTCTGCGGAGAAGTAATCCTCCAAGACTGATTTTATTTATTTATTTATTTTTTATTTAACCCCCCCTCCAAGTCTTCTTTAGTTGGGGTGCCGAAATTCAAACACATTTAAAATGACCTTGTGTCAAACTTTGCTACAGTGGGCGGACAGGTTGATAAAAAAAAATCCCGATTCGACAGACCCAATTAAAAGGTTTCCTTACGACTTACGACAACAATAAACCGGCTCGTTCGGCTTTTGTCTCCTTTGTCATCTACTCGACGGAGTGAGTTAGGGCGATGACAGTTTATTCAACAAACTAGACTCTTCCTACTAATGCTACGACTATTGCAGTAACGAGTTCTTTTAAATAGCGGCTGTTCATGATACGCTCGTTAGTACTACAGCCTCTGCGGTTTTTTTTTCTTTTTTTGACACAGCTTGTCCAAAGAACATAACTCGTGTCAGTGGTGAATGTAGCAGTCGCGCAAGTGCTCGAACAATCAATACACATATTTTTACTGCTGTTTATTGCGAGTATCATTGAAGGAAGGACTAGGCGTGCGATACGAAGGAAAGGGATATTATTCGCAAATAATAACAAGACTTCGGAGAAACCAGGTTCTTTCCTTTTCGTTTAATTTTTTTTAACCCTCAATCCTTTCCCTACGCCGGAAATTACCAAAAACACTCTAACAGCAGGGGGGGATACATCCCAGTGTTTCTGGGTAAAAAAAAAAACAAACAAACAACTATTTAAGTAAATTCTATTTTTGAGAGGAGGGAAAAAAAGAAAAGGAACAAAAATGTTACTTTTGTTTTCATTTTTTTGTTGAAGAAAAAAAACGAAAACATGTTTTAAACTATATGTTGTTGTTCTACGTTTAAAAAGTTATGTGCGGTGAATCTTACCGTCTTAGTTAACTTGAAAAACAAAGATGATTCGCATAACGGAGATGTTAACGACACCCTAATCATTGGAAAAACAAAAATAATAAATCTTCTCTTTTTTTTTTTTTTTTTTTTTTTTTTTTTAAAGGAAAACAAATTTTGAAATATCTCCCTTAAAAACAAAAAATAAATAAATAAATAAATAAAACAATCGTGGTCTTAAATATAAAAGTGCTAAACAAGAAAAACTCCGCGTGGTTTCTATTCGGTTACGTAAGTCACGACCAGTCTAGCGTTACGAAGTCGCACGTTTGGCGAGTTTTAAAAAAAAAAAAAAATCCGGGAGAGGAAATATTTACGATAAGCATCATTGGAGCTACAGAATTTATAACGATAAAACTTAGACCTAGAATAATACAAAAGAAGAAAAAAAAATGACCAACTTAGACACATCAACAAATAATGGTAATCTCCTCTGCTATCGGCATTGCTTTCCCAATCAGAGTTTTTGTGGGCTCATCTTTACGTAAATTTACTTCTCTTTTTGCCTCCCACCTACCAATAAAGGCCGGTATTGTTATTACTAATTCTTATTGCTACTAATATTACTTAATATAACCAAGAACTGACCAGTACAGAATAATAATAAAAGTTTATATCTGTGTGTTGCTAGCGCTCTAAGATAATAGCAAATAAAGAGCATAACTGCGTTGTTAATAATAATAATAATAATAATAATAAGTCATCTCCTTTGCTACCGGCACTATTCTCATTATCAACGCGTTTTCGTAATTACTTCATACGTAAAGTTGTTTAGTTTTGCGGTTACGCTCATGTTTCGTTTTGTTTTGTTTAATTTTGTCCTCTATCTTTAAGGAACGATACTATTATTAATTGTATTATATATTATTATTTTTTTTTATTGATGCAGGATAATGTCTTTTTGTTGAAATTCTACAATAATAATAATAATAATAATATTACCCCTTTTATAATTAACAATAAGACGAATACTTCCTAAATTATACGAGTAAAGATAAAAATATTTAAACCAACATAGTTTTTAACCGGTTTAAGACATCCTCCTCGTATATAATAAACAGATGGTTTCGTTCTTAGGAGTCCGTTACTTTTACATTGCCTTCTTTTTTATATATAAATAAATATGATCGTTCTTGTTCCAAAATAAGTACACTGTAAAAAAGAAAGAAAATCTACACGAAAACAAAGTTTAACAACAATAATCAGTCTAAATAATAAGTAATAATTAATACATAATCAAAAGTTCACTATATATTACCTGTACCATTTCGCCTACGAAATCATCTATAACTTATCCTTAAGTACTCGGCCTTTCTGTTTCTCTTCCTAAAATATAAACACGACAACAAAGTGGTTACGAAGCAAAGGTTAACGATTATAATCTCTTCATTAATAAAACTACCAAACAAGATCTCATATGTGTGCCTAAGTTTCTCGCGTATACGTAACCTTGATGAATACGCATTTAATGGTTTTTATTTACTATAATAAATTATTAATGTTTTAATCCTATTATAAATTCTTTTTTTTTCTTTTTCTTTTAAAGCAGAAATCGTTTTTCACTAAGCCGGTAATAAGTCTACTCCCGACCAACACCGGATAAATGCAGCTCGAAATAAATAAAATAAGTCAGTATAGTTGCCATTACATACCTGTCGATGATTTGCTGATAACTCTTACTACATAACTAATTAAAACGATTAAATAATGAATTCCGCAACTATTTTGTCTATTCCAGGATTCGAAACCGCTACCTAGGTGCTAGAAAAAGAATATTAACACAACAAAGTGGTTTACGAAGCAAAGATTGACGGTCATAATCTCTTTATTAATAAAACTACTAAACAAGATAACAAACTGATAGGACTTATTACAGCTAAGTGTAGCAGTGTACTGTAGCACTGTAGCATCTTTTGTTTCTGCATTTTTTTTCTGTCAATATCGGACAGTGAATAAGAAATAAGAAATCTTTCTGGACTAAGATTGTTGCCCCCCCCTCCCTCCCGATCCAGAGTTTTCAGTTTTGGGAACTGGATTTTCCTCGCATTAAAAACTTTGTCAAGGTTTGTCCTGTCGCGAAGTAATTAAACAGGGACTGTTAGTTGGTATTTTCTTCTTTAAATAAATTTAAAGTAAAAAAATTAAATCTACCCCCCCCACACACACACCGTAATGCCGATAAAGGGAGGTTATCTTTTTATAGTTAAAATGATTCGTCAAAATAGTTTTCGTTAGTATCACATATTACTGGTTAGTATGAACTATGAAGATAAGAGAGAAATGTCGAGGTTGTCGTAAACCATCTCATTAGTGCCAAGCGTGTCCGATCGAGTATTAATAAGTCTTCTTCGTTTTCTTCCACTTGCGGTAGTAACGTTGTTTATATTTCCATTTCGGTTGACTTTATGACCCTCGCTTGGTATCTCCGTAAAGGATTCAACACTGTGATATAATGAACAAGAGAGAAACCGTCGCTAGTAACAGTGGTTCTGGTTCACTTCCTTATTGGACTGGGCCGACTTGCAACAATAACACAAGTGCGGTTAAAACAGATCTAAGTCAGAGAAGTTACTACTTTGTTAAGATTGCAAATGATAAAGATATTGATTATCGAAGTATGTCAGAGTCAGCTAAGAAAAACTATTATATTTCGCACGAAGTAGAGGAGGAGGAAGACGAAGAAGATACTGACACCGCCCCTATTTTAGCAAATACACGTGTGATAACTTCTAATCGATTTAATAAAAAAAACTCTTCAAAACCGAGGACTAACATAAAAAAACATAAAAACACTTCTTGTAGTAATATTGGATGTGAGAGCACGTCCCTCATAGTTGATCAAATCTCCAATCCTCGAACCAATACCGCCTTCTTACGTAACAATAACTGTAACACCTCAAAAAACACTTGTATGATAGGTAGATGTGCCAGCGGTGAACCGGGACATTGTGATGGATTTCATAACAATTGTTTACATCTCCCGCCCCCTCTGATTAATAACCCCTACCCCAGTGATCCTCACTGCTGTCTGGAGGAGTCCAACAGTTCCATTCCTGCAGAGGTGTTCGCCACCAAGGTGTGTTTTGTGAAAAAAGGCCAAGTCGTTTCACCACAAGGACCAACACCTAACTTGAATGTCGCAGCCGCGGGTAATTACCAAGCAGGAGAGGAAAACCTGCAACTGAACGGGTCAGCTTCCTCTTCACTTCTAAACCCGGTGCCGTCTTTTTCTTCGTTACCGAAGTCATCACTCTTCAGCCCCGCGACCACGACCAACTCAGCCTCCGCCGTAATAACGTTGTCTTCAAATGTCGAAGACATTGTCGCGGTGAGAGAAGGTGAGTTCAGCAACGGGTTGGAAGGAGGTGGAATTTCACTGCCACCTCTCGGGGGTCGAAGAGGTCGGTCGACAACCACGTGCTCATCGTTCGCATCTTTATCGTCTGCTTCTGGGGCTGGTTGTTCAGCTACCTCATCTTCTTCTCTGCCGGCCTGGTCATCACCTCACGCTATGGGTGAACACTGTCACCCTGCCCAGGCCAGCAACAATCAGGTGGATAAATTAGCTCGGAATCAACTTATAGCCGTATCTGCGTTGTGTTGCATCTTTATGACATGCGAAATTGTCGGTAAGTAAAACGTTTGCTTTCTTTATCTTTGTTTCCATACAGCCGCGACACCGCGCAGAGTACGCGTCAGGGGTGTGCCGGTGAACACCGCCCATCCCTGGTACACATATAATTTGTTAGAATTCGAACGACGATTTTAACAGAAGACAAACATTCTTTTACTTGGTGCCGATGCTGAGTTTCAGCACTTACAGAAATTCCCGAGTCTTGAACGCGTTCAGCGAACAATTTTTTTTTTTTTTTTCTAATAATGTGCATTTTCTTTTGATTGTTCAGAATTTAATTTTTGGGTGCTTGTGCAGTTTATGGACCGTGTTGTTTTTCATATATGATTTTAAAGTAACAATTCAATGTCCACGGTATCTTTCATTGATTATATTAAGTCTGTACAGAATAGATAAAGTCTTACCTCCTTATGTTAAAAACGGCTTGCTAAATGACAACATAATTTCATTACGGTAGGTAAACTGCATAAATACTGATTTTTTTTTAATTTGTTTTTTTTTTTTCGGGGTGGAAATATTGCAAATAGAGATAGGGGGCTGATAAGTTTTTGTTTTAAAATTTATTTTCATATATTTTGTGAAGATTTGTAACCAAAATACTGTTTTCGATTGTTTTTCGGGGAGTGGGGGGGGGTCATACTTTTTCGCGATTCTGTTTTTTTTTTTTTTTACATTATGATCCTTCATAAATACCCGCATACAAATTTATTTTTATTTTGTCTTTTGTTTGCTGACTTCAGACGGATTGGGTTAGGGTTTCCGGCAAGGTCACAATCCTTTATTTTTTATCTGCATATTGTGACAAAAGTCCGGAATTTGTCTTCGAAACTGTGGAATCTCCGTTAAATTTTTTAAGGTCTGTTTCCCATTTGTAACTCAAACTTTATTATTAATATTTATAACGATGCGATTCAGTTTAATTTGTACATAAACCATTAATATTATAACGAGCGCCTTTCTTTATTAATTTTCAGAAATATTTTCGATTCTTATCAAAAACTTTAGAACTTAGATTCACTTTTACAACTGAACTGCGCATCATCTGTTCAATCATGTTTACATTTTTAATAAAAAAAAATATGCTATTCTGAATTTTTGAGATGAGGATTGGTTATTTAGATTCATCGAACTACTGTTCTCATCTTGAGTGTGATTTTCACGTTTCGGCTGATGTAACCTCTGACCTTCTTCAGGTGTATCACCGAACTCAAGAATATTTCTTTCGAATTTGAACGGAATTTCGAGCAGAACCTTTTTTTTTTTATACAGGGGTAGCATGTTCTTGTTCCGTCAGCCATGACTTGATAGAGGTCCTAAGTAATTCGCAATTATATATTTCGATCGCCCGCACTGAGGATTGGACCTTCAGGAGAATATCACTTTTTACAATTGATTTTACCGAGTACTCTAACCACTGCGCCACAGATCCGCATGGCTGACGGAACAAGAGCAGGCTACCCCCACGAAGTAACTAAAGAGTTCCGTTCGAAATTCCATCCAAATTCTCGAGTTCAACAAGACACCCGAAGAAGGTCGGAGCTTACATCGACCGAAACGTTGTGAATATCCCACTCAAGATGAGAACAGTAGTCCGATGAATCCAAATAATACGAATAAATATGCTATTTATGAAGTGTCGTTTATTAAGCCAATCACTAAATTACGTTCGGATCGGCAATCGGTAATTCCAAAATTCGATTTCGCTTCACGCTTTTTAAGGTTTCGGTTGAGACACTAATTTCGGTTCGCTTCGTGGAAAAACAGTCAAAATAGTTACTATATGGAGCTGTCGGAAATTGTAGAAAATCTGTTAAACTGTCGATATGTACCAAGTAAACACTCGCCTTTCAAAATTTTATTTTTAAAGGTACCCGGGTCTGTTTTAAACAAATATCACATTTAAAATTGTTGCTAACCAATAGTTTTTATGATCTTATCGATTTTTTTCTTTTATGGTTTTCAGTGGTCGCCGTATTTGTTTTCATTGCAGACGATACAAAACTAATCAAAACACGAGGGTTTTTTTTCTTTATTTGTCAGAATTACCACTTACCGAGGCTCGAAAGTCACTCAAGGATAAACGTTAATGAGTGTAAGGTGGTAGTGTAGTAATCGATAATGGTGTAGATTCGGTAGAATTTGGATTATTTTAGAGGATGGCTCAACAAGAACTTGTTTACATTTGTAGATGCATTTCATTCAAAGATTATTATATAATTTTATAATTTTGCGCAAAGTAAGGTATCGGAATTATAATTGTTTCAAGAAATCTGAATTAACTTTTTCTTGATACAGTTGTGAATTGGATTTCCTGCGCTAGGTATAAATTATTACAGAATGATAATATTATATATTTTATATGAAATAACGAGAGCGTCTGATAAAAAATGCAGGATCCAGAATTGTGCTTTTATATATATATATATATATATATATATATATATATTAGTAAGTTATGGAAATATAGGTACTCATGCACTTATTGATCCGTGCTGAAATAATAACGTTATTATTTAAAAAGCCATTCATAACATCGGGAGGGGAGGGTGTTTTGTACCTATTGTGTACTTTAACCTTACAATTGAATATAAAAACATATAATAAAACTTTAATTACACTTGGAAACACGATTTAAAAAATAGCGCGGCTCAGTAAGTGCATCAGCACCGAAATATATATATATATATATATATATATATATATATATATATATGAGAGAGAGAGAGAGAAAGTTATGGAAATATATGTATATATACTAGGCAAAGTACCCGTCGTTGACTGGGTTCAAAAATAGCCTACAGAAAATCGACAATGATTTATGAAAGTATGATGGATTATGAAAAGGAAGGGTTGTAAGGAGATAGCTTCGAATTTGGGGGTATCAAAATCAAAGTAAAATATGATAAAAGTAAAAATAGATAACCGCCATAATTTATTATACTATACCTGTTCACACTGGGACACTTATCACAATATTCTGTGGATCTATATTAAAAAAAACATTGTTAAACTTTGTGACATGTTTCCATTCTACGGAGGTCAGGTGCGAACGAACACCCCATAATGTTATTATACCATATTTATTCAAACTGAAGCATAATTATCAAAGTATACTTACGCATATAGATATGAAAAGTCTTTATAAAAATTTGTGCCTATTTGGATTCTGTGGAGGTCAGGCGCGAACGCAGACCCCACAATTTTATTATACCATCCTTAAGTTGAAACATACTAATCAAAGTATTCTTATGTACATCTATATCAAAAACATTGTAAACGTTTCTTTTTTCATTAAAATTTTTTTTTTTATTCCAATACTTTGTGGACCAGGCGCGAACGCAGACCACACAATTTTAATGAACTACCGTTCTGCTAGATCAAACATTCCCATTCCTGTGTCTCGATACATCTATCATTTTATATAATTATTTAAAATTGTCAACAATATAGAAGTCTATTCGTGACTAAACACACACACATTTAGCTTTATATTATATATATATATATATATATATACACAGTTATAGCGCTATATATATATATATATATATATATACAGTTATGGGGCTATATGTATATATACAGTTATGGGGCTATATATATATATATATACATACACAGTTACGGCGCTATATATATATATATATATATATATATATATATATATACACAGTTATGGCGCTATATATATACAGTTATGGCGCTATATATATATATATATATATATATATATATATATATATATATATATATATATATTTAGAAAGTGTGGCTATATATATATTTAGAAAGTGTGGCTATATATATATTTAGAAAGTTGTTGCTATATATATATTTAGAAAGTTGTTGCTATATATACATATTTAGAAAGTTGTGGCTATATATACATATTTAGAAAGTTGTGGCTATATATATACATATTTAGAAAGTTGTGGCTATATATATATATTTAGAAAGTTGTTGCTATATATACATATTTAGAAAGTTGTGGCAATATATATATATATATATATATATATATATATATATAGAAAGTTGTTGCTATATATATATATAGAAAGTTGTTGCTATATATATATATAGAAAGTTGTTGCTATATATATATATAGAAAGTTGTTGCTATATATATATATAGAAAGTTGTTGCTATATATACATATATAGAAAGTTGTTGCTATATATACATATTTAGAAAGTTGTTGCTATATATACATATTTAGAAAGTTGTGGCTATATATATATATTCAGAAATTTGTGGCTATATATATATATATATATATATATATATATTAAGAAGGTTGTGGCTATATATATATTTAGAAAGTTGCTGCTATATATATATTTAGAAAGTTGCGGCTATATATATATTAAATTATATATATATATATATATATATATATATAAAGTTATATATATATATAAAGTTATATATATATATAAAGTTATATATATATAAAGTTATATATATATAAAGTTATATATATATATAAAGTTATATATATATAAAGTTATATATATATAAAGTTATATATATATAAAGTTATATATATATAAAGTTATATATATATAAAGTTATATATATATATAAAGTTATATATATATATAAAGTTATATATATATATAAAGTTATATATATATATAAAGTTATATATATATATAAAGTTATATATATATATATAAAGTTATATATATATATATATAAAGTTATATATATATATATATAAAGTTATATATATATATATATATAAAGTTATATATATATATATATAAAGTTATATATATATATATATAAAGTTATATATATATATATATAAAGTTATATATATATATATATATAAAGTTATATATATATATATATAAAGTTATATATATATATATATAAAGTTATATATATATATATATAAAGTTATATATATATATATATAAAGTTATATATATATATATATATATAAAGTTATATATATATATATAAAGTTATATATATATATATATAAAGTTATATATATATATATATATAAAGTTATATATATATATATAAAGTTATATATATATATATATATAAAGTTATATATATATATATATATAAAGTTATATATATATATATATAAAGTTATATATATATATATATAAAGTTATATATATATATATATAAAGTTATATATATATATATAAAGTTATATATATATATATATAAAGTTATATATATATATATAAAGTTATATATATATATAAAGTTATATATATATATAAAGTTATATATATATATATAAAGTTATATATATATCCTAGCGGTGGTACCCGGCGTTGCCCGAGTGTTTGTTTCCGGGACGGGGGGGGGAGTTTTAAAAAATGTAATGGTAGGTAAGTAGGAAGGATCAAACCCGGAGTCATGAGTAAAAGTAGGAAAATAAAGTGTGAAAAAAAAACAAAAACATCTGCAACTTTAACAGTTCGGCCACCAAGAAAAGTCCATTCCAGTTGTTTAGAAAACAAAAAAAAAAAACGACTTCGGTAGGTCGGTGGAACGTGAAAATATAATGTGAATTGTCCAGCACGCTAACCACTACGCCACAGAGCACTGCAACTTAGTTTTGTGATTTTAAATAACTTCACATTAAAGAACTACGAAGCCAAACCGGTGTTCTCTTCTCAACTGTTCCTTGTGAACGATCCCCAAACGGTGTTAAGTGGTGGCAGGGGGAGGAGGAATTTATTAGAGAGAAAATATTTTACCACTTCCATTGATCTAAACCGATTTTGGCCGGGACTTCTCAGCAGATAAAGCATAGAAATCTAAGATTATCGAGGAATTTGAGAAATAATAAGCCTATAACACACCTCAGATATTGTTCTGCCGTTTGTGCATATTATATTTGCATGAAATATCTCGATGTTTAATCCTATTAATGTCAAAATCAGACGGGAAAAATGAGTTATATATATATATAAAGTTATATATATATATATAAAGTTATATATATATATATAAAGTTATATATATATATATAAAGTTTATATATATATATATATATATATATATATAAGTTATATATATATATATAAAGTTATATATATATATATAAAGTTATATATATATATATAAAGTTATATATATATATATAAAGTTATATATATATATATATATAAAGTTATATATATATATATATATAAAGTTATATATATATATATATAAAGTTATATATATATATAAAGTTATATATATATATATAAAGTTATATATATATATATATATATATAAAGTTATATATATATATATATATATATAAAGTTATATATATATATATATATATATAAAGTTATATATATATATATATATATATAAAGTTATATATATATATATATATATAAAGTTATATATATATATAAAGTTATATATATAAAGTTATATATATATATATATAAAGTTATATATATAAAGTTATATATATATATATATAAAGTTATATATATAAAGTTATATATATATATATAAAGTTATATATATATGTATGTATGTATAGAAAGTTATATATGTATGTATGTATAGAAAGTTATATATGTATATATGTATAGAAAGTTATATATGTATATATGTATAGAAAGTTATGTATATATGTATAGAAAGTTATGTATATATGGATAGAAAGTTATGTATATATGGATAGAAAGTTATGTATATATGGATAGAAAGTTATGTATATATGGATAGAAAGTTATGTATATATGGATAGAAAGTTATGTATATATGGATAGAAAGTTATGTATATATGGATAGAAAGTTATGTATATATGGATAGAAAGTTATGTATATATGGATAGAAAGTTATGTATATATGGATAGAAAGTTATATATGTATATATGGATAGAAAGTTATATATGGATAGAAAGTTATATATGTATATATGGATAGAAAGTTATATATGTATATATGGATAGAAAGTTATATATGTATATATGGATAGAAAGTTATATATGTATATATGGATAGAAAGTTATATATGTATATATGGATAGAAAGTTGTATATGTATATATGGATAGAAAGTTGTATATGTATAGAAAGTTGTATATGTATAGAAAGTTGTATATGTATAGAAAGTTGTATATGTATAGAAAGTTGTATATGTATAGAAAGTTGTATATGTATAGAAAGTTGTATATGTATAGAAAGTTGTATATGTATAGAAAGTTGTATATGTATAGAAAGTTATATATGTATAGAAAGTTATATATGTATATATGGATAGAAAGTTATATATATATATATATATATATGTATATATGGATAGAAAGTTATATATATATATGTATATATGGATAGAAAGTTATATATATATATGTATATATGGATAGAAAGTTATATATATATATGTATATATGGATAGAAAGTTATATATATATATATGTATATATGGATAGAAAGTTATATATATATATATGTATATATGGATAGAAAGTTATATATATATATATGTATATATGGATAGAAAGTTATATATATATATATGTATATATGGATAGAAAGTTATATATATATATATATGTATATATGGATAGAAAGTTATATATATATATATGTATATATGGATAGAAAGTTATATATATATATATGTATATATGGATAGAAAGTTATATATATATATATGTATATATGGATAGAAAGTTATATATATATATGTATATATGGATAGAAAGTTATATATATATATGTATATATGGATAGAAAGTTATATATATATATGTATATATGGATAGAAAGTTATATATATATGTATATATGGATAGAAAGTTATATATATATATATGTATATATGTATAGAAAGTTATATATATATATATATATATGTATATATGTATAGAAAGTTATATATATATATATATATATGTATATATGTATAGAAAGTTATATATATATATATATATATATGTATATATGTATAGAAAGTTATATATATATATATATATGTATATATGTATAGAAAGTTATATATATATATATATATATGTATATATGTATAGAAAGTTATATATATATATATATATATATGTATATATGTATAGAAAGTTATATATATATATATATATATATGTATATATGTATAGAAAGTTATATATATATATATATATATATGTATATATGTATAGAAAGTTATATATATATATATATATATATGTATATATGTATAGAAAGTTATATATATATATATATATATATGTATATATGTATAGAAAGTTATATATATATATATATATATGTATATATGTATAGAAAGTTATATATATATATATATATATATATGTATATATGTATAGAAAGTTATATATATATATATATGTATATATGTATAGAAAGTTATATATATATATATATATGTATATATGTATAGAAAGTTATATATATATATATATATGTATATATGTATAGAAAGTTATATATATATATATATATGTATATATGTATAGAAAGTTATATATATATATATATATGTATATATGTATAGAAAGTTATATATATATATATATATGTATATATGTATAGAAAGTTATATATATATATATATGTATATATGTATAGAAAGTTATATATATATATATATGTATATATGTATAGAAAGTTATATATATATATATATATGTATATATGTATAGAAAGTTATATATATATATGTATATATGTATAGAAAGTTATATATATATATGTATATATGTATAGAAAGTTATATATATATAAAGTTATATATATATATATACACATATATATTCCGATATATATATATATATATATATAAAAGTTACTACGCTATTTTATCCCAATTCAATTATTTCTAATTTTAATAAAACAATTCTTTCGTAATCTCGTGTCATTTTATTTATTTAATCTATCACCGCTATATTTCCAAACACAATTTTTTTTAATCTCTACGATATTTAACTTTTAGACGTAATCCCTTACACTAATTTACTCTAATTTATTTATTTTTATCTCATAAAATTTATATATATGTATATATGATATCTAATTTACATAAGGAAAACACGTTGCTCTCCCCCATCATTATATATAGCCCCAATCCTCCGACTCTCTCGTCAATGGCTATCCTCTTGAAGAAGCCCGCATAAATCGGGCGAAACGTTGAGTATTCAGGTCCTTCCACCTCCATTTTATTTCATATCGTCGGATTTAATCCAGTTCAACAATCATATATATATATATATATATATACATATATAGAGAAAGTTATTTATATATATATATATATATATATATATATATATATATATATATACACACATATATATATAGGGAAATTTATATATATATATACATATATAGTGAAAGTTATATATATATACACATATATAGAGGCAGTTATATATATATATATACATATATAGAGGAAGTTATATATATAGAGGAAGTTATATATATATACATATATGGAAGAAGTTATATATATACATATATGGAGAAAGTTATATATGTATATATACATATATAGAGAAAATTATATATATATACATATATAGAGAAAATTATATATATATACATATATAGAGAAAATTATATATATACATATATAGAGAAAATTATATATACATACATATATAGAGAAAGTTATATATATATACATATATAGAGAAAGTTATATATATATACATATATATAGAGAAGTTATAGGTATATATATACATATA
Source organism: Euprymna scolopes (assembly GCF_053919585.1). Lineage (NCBI taxonomy): Eukaryota > Metazoa > Mollusca > Cephalopoda > Sepiida > Sepiolidae > Euprymna > Euprymna scolopes. The sequence continues at coordinate 118,636,637 of NC_136490.1, read as the reverse complement.
TAGAGAAGTTATAGGTATATATATACATATATGGAGAAAGTTATATATATATATATATATATATATACATATAGAGAAAGTTATATATATATACATATAGAGAAAGTAATATATATATACATATATGGAGAAAGTTATATATATATATATGTACATATATAGAGAAAGTTAAAGGTATATACATATATGGAGAAAGTTATATATATATACACATATATAGAGAAAGTTATATATATATATATACACATATATAGAGAAAGTTATATATATACATAGAAAGTTATATATATACATAGAAAGTTATATATATACACATATAGAGAGAAAGTTATATATATACATATATATAGAAAGTTATATATATATATATATATACATATATATAGAAAGTTATATATATATATACATATTTATAGAAAGTTATATATATGTACATATATATAGGAAGTTATATATATATACATATATATAGAAAGTTATATATATATACATATATATAGAAAGTTATATATATATACATATATATAGAAAGTTATATATATATACATATATATAGAAAGTTATATATATATACATATATATAGAAAGTTATATATATATACATATATATAGAAAGTTATATATATATACATATATATAGAAAGTTATATATATACATATATATAGAAAGTTATATATATACATATATATAGAAAGTTATATATATACATATATATAGAAAGTTATATATATATACATATATATAGAAAGTTATATATATATACATATATATAGAAAGTTATATATATATACATATATATAGAAAGTTATATATATACACATATATATAGAAAGTTATATATATACACATATATATAGAAAGTTATATATATACACATATATATAGAAAGTTATATATATACACATATATATAGAAAGTTATATATATACACATATATATAGAAAGTTATATATATACATATATATATATAGAAAGTAATATATATATATAAAGTTATATATATATACATATACATATATATGGAAAGTTATATATATATATATATTCATATATATATAGAAAGTTATATATATATATATATTCATATATATATAGAAAGTTATATATATATATATATTCATATATATATAGAAAGTTATATATATATATATATTCATATATATATAGAAAGTTATATATATATACACATATATATATAGAACGTTATATATATAGAGAGAGAGTTATATATATATATATAAAGTTATATATATATATAAAGATATATATATAGAAAGTTATATATATATAGAGAGAGAGAGAGAAATATATATATATATATAGAGAGAGAGTTATATATATAGAAAGTTATATATCTATATATAGAATGTTATATGTATATATAGAAGGTTATATATATATATGTATTGAAAGTTATATATATATGCATAGAAAGTTATATATATATATGTATAGAAAGTTATATATATATAGAACTTTCTATATATATATATAACTTTTATACATATAGAACTTTCTATATATATAGAACTTTCTATATATATATATAACTTTTATACATATAGAACTTTCTATATATATAGAACTTTCTATATATATATATAACTTTCTATCTATATATATATATATATGACTTTCTATATATTTATATATGACTTTCTATACAAATATATATGACTTTCTATACATATATATATATATGACTTTCTATACATATATATATATATATGTATAGAAAGTCATATATATATATATGTATAGAAAGTCATATATATATATATGTAGAGAAAGTCATATATATATGTAGAGAAAGTCATATATATATGTATAGAAAGTCATATATATATGTATAG
>NC_136490.1:118482283-118629783 GCF_053919585.1 Euprymna scolopes | reverse complement strand
TTTGAAAATTCTAAGAAAAAAAAAGCACGCCCCGTAAACTTATGTCTAACTCGAAATAACTAAACATTAAAAAACCTATTCTGATAACCTGAAAATTATTAATAATTACCTTGTAAGTAATTACAAAAACAAAAGAATGTATACTGCAGAGAGGGCATTAACTTACGAACGTTTGAGTGTACTCAATCAAAAGGCAAAATATTGATTTATTTGAAACCTACTTTCTGGTTACGTACGAATGTAAAAACATGTAAACGACCTTTTTAGCCCCTTTTGACAATGGGCGGTCTGGGGAAAAAAGGGGTGAAAAGGTATTTTGACACCACCCCACAGACTTGTGCTTCCAACTGAACCCTAAGTAGTTTGAAAGTGTTTAAAAAATATTTTTCAATGTAAAACTGAATTAAGTTTATTAAATGACGGAGAGCAATCCGTCGTGGATCTTACTACGAAAATTAAGCACTTCGCTATTTATGTATTTATTTAATTTTCTTTTTTTAATAATTAATTGAATACATATTTGATATTTATGCAGAATACGGACAGCGCTACTTTTTAAATAGGATTTTCAAGTTACATTCAATTTTTGCGATATCATTTGTTTATTAAACTGGGATATCTTTTGTTTATTAAACTGGGATATCTTTTGTTTATTAAACTGGGATATCTTTTGTTTATTAAACTGGGATATCTTTTGTTTATTAAACTGGGATATTTTTTGTTTATTAAACTGGGATATCTTTTGTTTATTAAACTGGGATATTTTTTGTTTATTAAACTGGGATATCTTTTGTTTATTAAACTGGGATATCTTTTGTTTATTAAATCGTGAGGTGAAATTACAGAATGATTACAAACCCCCCTCCGCTGAATATGTTAAGAATGGGTTTCGGTACTTATGCAGAATACGGGCCGTGTTGGAATAATAACGTTATTATTTAGGAACTTATATTTAATAGGAAGAGAGGGCGTTTCGAAACTATTTCGTACGTTCACCTGAAATGTAATAAAAAGAATTAAATTTAATTTGAAAATCCAAAAGATTAGCACGGTCGGTATTCTGCATGAGTATCTGGAGAAGAAATAATGTTATATATTAATACGATAGCATGTGTGTTATTTTCTGTGTCACGCTTACATCCGGGTCGTTTAATTGTGTACTTCCATTTCTTGTCATAAATAATTTTACCAAGAATTCTTCATAAGTTTTGGTTTCGGTTTCGATTATAGCTGAAGGAACTAAACAAACAAACAAACAGACAGGATTACGGATTTATATATATAATAGATACTATTTATTAAATGCCGTTTATTAAAAACCACTCATTAATCTCCTGTCAGAGTCAGAAATCGTTAATTCCGGTATTCGATTTCGCCTCACATTTCAGAAGTTTCTATAGAGACCCTAATTTTACTCGAAGAGATTGGCATTTAAAAACAAGTTATAAGAATAATCGTTACCCTAGAATTTCTACTCTGAAGATCGGTTATTTCAAAACGTTCATCAAAACACCCGTCACCCCAAATGTTTCCACCTGAACACCTGTCACTCTAGCAGTATATCAGTCTCCACATAAACATAACATCCACATATGAAATAACAATGTACGGCACTCTTCTGCTTTCAATAAAATCCCCCAATTATCTCCCTTTCATTCTTTCTGTTTTACTTGTTTCTTCTCTTTTCGCGAGAGCGGTGAATTGGTAGCAACAGCAGTCGCTGAAACGACGTGGTTGCTATGGAAACTTGTCATAAAAAACATCGCTCACCTCCTTAAGTTTTTTTTTCTTTTTTTTTTTCGATTTTGAACACCAGTAAATTCATACCTTTTGTTTTACTGAACGAAAATTGATTTTGTTTTTCGCAATATAGCTGAGAAGGTGATCTATAAACTGAAATTTGGGTGTAAAACTGAGTGAGCGGTGAAGCTTTAAAGCAGTTCTAAATGACTAAAACTGCCACTTAACCATATATTCAAACACGGTAGTGTTTGGATAATAGTATACATGTTTTTGTTTTTACAGTTTCTTGGTCTTAATGGATTCCAGCATAATAATTCATCTGGTCTGGTGGAGTATCATCCTCCGTTCGGTTACTTGAGGTAACATCACTTCGAGAAGATGCATCATTCCTCGGAAAAGCAAGTGTGCTAGTCATGCCAAGGAGATTTAATTTGACCGTAAATACTGTGCGAGTTTTAATCATTAGTCCACTTTCACATGCAGGGAAAATATAATAGACCTTACTTTACCAGACCTATGAGTACTCATCAGTGCACTAAAAACGTATCACAGTCATAATTAGATAGATTATGACAAGGAATACATAATGTCGAATAATATTGCGGTACTTGTGATTAAGAACCGTACTGAAATTATATATTTAGAAAACCATTCTTAAAAAGGGAACGGAGAGTTTTTAAATATTCTTTACTTTCACCTAATACTTTGATAAGCATAAGCTTTCGTAAAAATTGAATTTAACTTGAAAATCCCAAGATCTACAATCTCTAAAAATAGCACTGCATAAGTATCAATATTGTTTACGCTCGTTCCCCCAAATTTTTTCTTCTGTTTTTCGAGTGGAACACCACGTAATGTTCTAATGATAATAACGATAATAAAAAAAAAAAAACATTAATAGAATTAAACTATTAAAATATTTAAATTTAGAACCTATTTTAATTGTCTTTGTTGTTTTCACATAAAGGATTTTAATCAACTAAATGAACTTCATTAAAAATTAAGTGCTTTCCATTAAATTCAATTTTAATAATGTTTAGTTCTCTAAATATATTTTAATTGTTAAAGTGTTATAGATAAGAATTCTTTACAAATGGATTTTATTTAAATACAGGGATGTTGGACATTACAGATAAATCATTAATATAAGACAAAGCAAAATGATGAAAATTAAAAACAAATTTTTTTTATTAATTCAGCAAATGTTCAAAAACAAGAACTATGACGAAATATCATATTTCATTATTCCATAGAGTTTCAAGCATTAAGCTTCGACTTCAGAGGAAAATGAAACTATGAAATAGGTTACCTCCACAAAATTGAAAACTGAGAATTGCGATGTTTGAAAAAGTAACTTAATAAACATCTGTATATATTGATGTGATTATACCTGATATTATATATATTATATAGATATTATAGATATTATATATATATATATTATATATATTATATAGATATTATAGATATTATATATATATTTATATATTATATATATCATATAGATATTATATAGATATTATATATAGATATTATATATATTATATAGATATTATATATATTATAGATATTATAGATATTATAGATATTATATATAGATATTATATATATTATATAGATATTATAGATATTATATATATATATATTATATAGATATTATATAGATATTATAGATATTATATATATATTATAGATATTATATATATATTATAGATATTATATATATATTATAGATATTATATATATATTATAGATATTATATATATTATATAGATATTATAGATATTATATATATATATTATATAGATATTATATATATTATATATATTATATAGATATTATATATATTATATATATTATATAGATATTATATATATTATATAGATATTACATATATTATATAGATATTATAGATATTATAGATATTATATATAGATATTATATATATTATATAGATATTATAGAAATTATATATTATAGATATTATATATATATTATAGATATTATATATATATTATAGATATTATATATATATATTATAGATATTATAGAAATTATATATTATAGATATTATATATATATATTATAGATATTATATATATATTATATAGATATTATATATATATTATATATATTATATATATTATATAGATATTATATATTATATATATTATATATATATATATTATATAGATATTATACTATAGAGATCATATATATATATATATTCATATATATATATATATATATATACATTCATTCATATATTTTAGGGGTTGCTTTCTTTGATAGAAGCGCTGATTGGGTGTGAGTAAGATTAAATACGTTTGAAGTCGAAACAGCGCATTATTTCAAAATAAACAGATATTTATCTTGTTTGAAATTTATATTGGAATTTATAAATATATTTCGCAGCTAAACTTTATCTTCAGTATGTGTATTTATTTTGTTGCTATATAGAACTAGCAAGTAGAAGTCCGTTTATTGTTTTTACGATAGTCATTTCAAGTATCGAAACGCGCTGCGCTGGTCTCGCAGAATTCACGGGAGGGTTTATTTTATTCAAACTCAAACAGCGCTTTTATCAAGGAACACAAACCCTAACGTGAATTCTTCGTGACCAACGTACCGTTCTGACATTTTAAAAGATTACCGTAAAAACAACAAACGGAATTGCTGGTTATATGCTCCAACAACAACATGGCAATAAAGAAGACATACTAATGATAAGGTGCAGCTTCGAAATATATTTATAAATTCCAGTATGAATTTTAAACAAAATAAACATCTGTTTTTATTGTAATAATGCGTTTTTTCGGCTTCAAATGTATCATATACTTATTTTATTTATTATATATATTATTTATTATATATATTATTTATTATATATATTATTTATTATATATATTATTTATTATATATATATATTTATATTTATTATATATATTTATATTATATTTATATATATTATTTATTATATATATAATAAATAATATATATATAGTATATATAAGTTATATATATTATTATATTCTATATATTATTTATTATATATATTGTATATATATATATGTGTGTGTATGTATATATATGTGTCTATTTATGTATATATATATGTGTCTATTTATATATATATATATATATATATATATGTGTGTGTGCATATATGTGTGTGTGTATATATTTAGGTGTGTTTGTATATATATGTGTGTGTGTTTGTATATATGTGTGTGTTTGTATATATGTGTGTGTATATATTTGTGTGTTTGTATATATATATGTGTGTGTATGTGTATATATGTGTGTGTGTGTATATATATGTGTATATATATATGTGTATGTGTATATATTTGTGTGTGTATATATGTGTGTATATATATGTGTGTGTGTATATGTGTGTGTGTATATATATGTGTGTGTGTGTATACATATATGTGTGTGTATATATATGTGTGCGTATATATACGCACACATATATATGTGTGTGTATATGTATGTGTATATATATATATATATATATAGTACAATAATGAATAAAACATCTGTTTATGCAAGTTTGTTTTATCCAGTGTATGTGACTTTCTAATATATTTCGTACCTTTCTGCAAGTATTCAAACGCCAAGATGAAAGCAAAAAAGATATTTTTCATCGTAGCTATTACATATGTATATCAATTTCTCCCTGCTTCTACTTCTCTCTTTTCACCAATTCTCATTTTCTTTTTTCTGTTTTTTTTTATCCTTTCTCGGTTATCTTTCCTTGTGCAATTCCAACGCTATCTTTTATTTGGAAATGTCTTTTTTTTTTCTTCTGTTTTTACGTTTCTGAAGACGAAACGAATACAAAGCGTCTCTGGAAACAATTTTGAATGTCCCAAAAGTTCATACGCATCTAATACACAAACGGATAGCATATTTTTACTTAGCCGTTATTTTTCTGTTCTATTATTGATTTTACTTGCATAATTTCGTTTTATGATTTTCATTGCTAAAACGTTTGTAATTAGTTAAACTTGAAAAAAAAAAAAGATTTCTTGCCCGCTATCTGCTTACGACTGAGTTCAGTTTGTATTGCCCTCTTTAGTCTATCTCTGTTGATAGTGTTACGATTGTGCTAACCAATTAGGAGAGTGGCAAAAAGAAATTATGTCAACGAATATTTTTTTGTCTTAACAAGACTCATCAATAAGATTATACTACCTACCATCGATCGCTGAGTTCGAACGCCGGTTTAAAGCCACCTTTGACTTGCATCACACTTTTTTCTTCTTTATATATATATATATATATATATATATATATATATATATATATACTAACATTTCAGCCCGGCGTTGCCCGGGTGTTTTAAGATGTATGTTGAGCAAAAAAAAAAAAAAGCGGTCAATTTTTTTTTAACTGTGACCCCTATTATGACCCCTTAACATCTATTGTTTTGGGGTCAAATCAAGTTATTAATTTAGATCCATGTCCAATGAACCTATATCTAAAATTTCAATTGCTTATACCCAAAATTGTCGGAGGAGTTTGGTAGAGTTCTCAACGGTCACATCGTCGAACTTTGACCCCTTAACAGCCAAATTTCTGACCGAAAACGAATCACAAAGATTTTCACAAATCTCAGTGCCCTGTATATCAAATTTCGAGTCTGTAGACTGAAAATTGGCAGAGTTATTGCGTAGAGAAATGTACACACACACACGTTCACTTATCTATATATAATAAAATAAAATAAATAATAGATAAATACACAGAAATAACGGTACCATGTACCCCGAGATTTACTTTAAAAGACCACAAACACAGCTTTAATATAAACCCTACTATTAGACTCATTTGCCCCTCGAAATCAGATATAGGACTGGTTAGTAAAAACATGTTAGATAGAATTATCCCCAAAATTAAATCTATAATAAAATACCCACTATGGCAATCTTCCAACCAAGTAATCGACTGGTTTTCTAATATTCAAAATAAAAATATTAAATTTCTTTCTTTTGACATTGAATCATATTACCAATCTATATCACCTATCCTACTAAATAAATCTCTATTAATGGCACAAAAATTAACTAATATAACTCAAGACGAAATTAAACTAATACTTATAGCTAGACAGTCTTTAATAACATTTGATAATAAATATTGGACCAGGAAAAATACCCCTAACCACTTCAACATTTTAATGGGATCGACGGACTCGACTCAGGTCACTGATCTAGTTGGCCTTTTCCTTTTAAATGAAATACATTGTATACTCCATAAACAATTCAAACTTGAAGGAGGGCTATACAGAGATGATGCACTTTTCATAACTAATTCTACTAATAAAAATTATGAAAAAGCAATTAAAGCTCTACATAAATTATTTAAAAATTATGGACTTAGTATAAAAATCGACCCTAATAAAAAAATTGTTAATTTCTTAGACATAACCTTAAATCTTGAGAATTCTACATTTGAACCATATCATAAACCTAACCAATCACTTCTATATGTCCACAATCAATCAAACCACCCTAAATCAATATTAAAATCGATAGTTCCCAATATCGCTTTAAGAATTTCTAGACTGTCCTCTACTAAATCCATATTTACCAAAAATGAAAAATACTATAATGAGGCCCTTAAAAACTCTGAATATAATTCACAAATTAAATTCATAAATGAAAATGATAGAAACATAAACTGCATTAAAAATAAACCTATTAAGAGCGTAATAACATATAATATGGCAATGTCTTCCCGTATACGAGTTAAGAAAAATAACCAAGAGACAAAAAAAGATAAAACCAAACTACAAATATTAGATAATAATACAAATAAACAGCAAACCAAAACCCGTAAACGTAAGAATAGACACAAGGAGATCCTATGGTTCAACCCCCCATATTCCAAAAACCTAGAAACAAACATAGCCTGAGATTTTTTTAAAATATTAGATAAGAACTTTAAAGCCCCCCCATAGATATAATAAAATTTTCAATAAGAACACAATTAAAGTCTCTTACTCTACTATGCCTAACCTTCATCAGAAAATAATTAGCTCTAATAATAAGAAAATTAATAAACTACAAAATACAACTATACAAAATACATCGGACTGTAACTGTAGAAGAAAAAATAAATGTCCCCTACAAGGCTCATGTAAAATTAAAAATGTTATCTATAGCTGCACAGTATCAAAAACTCCAAATCTACATGAACCTATTAAGAGCCGTAACTCAACTACCAGGTTAAATAATAACACCAACTTAAATCAATCTACCGATCAATTACTAATCAACCCACCACATAATAATCCAACAATAGACCTAACAGAAAATAATCACAACAATCAAGAGGTAATATATATATATTGGTTCCACATCTGGCCTAATAAAACATAGAATTTCAACGCACAAACATTCTTTTAAAAATAACTCTATCAAACCAAACTACTCTATCCAACTATATTTGGCAACTAAAAAACAGCAATATTTCTTTCAACTTAAAATGGCAAATAATTGAGACTTGCAAATCATATAAACCAGGAGATAAATTTTGTGCACTATGTACAAAAGGGGCCCTAAAAATTTTAAAATATGAAGATATAAAAAGTACAACCAAACTATTAAATTCAAGACAGGAGCTTCTGACATGTAGTCATAAGCGTTGGTTTAAATTTAATAAATATAAACCACCTAATATCATTAAAAATTACTTAATAGTAAAAATAGATTACAATTATTATTATTTTTTTTTAATAAATTAAGTTAGACTAATTACCTCCCTTAGACCCGTAAAATAAATAATAAATAAAGTCAAGAACACATGACAATTATCTCCCCTTAAAACTTGTAATAGAAATATTCTCTCTCTATATATAAACTGTAGCGTCTTTAAATCAAAAATACGCTAACGGAAACAATTTATTGCACGACCGTCCCCCCTTTTCAAATTCATCATTCAATAAGATAAAAAGCTATAGCAAACATCTAAATGACTACTTTAAACACGGTTCCTGATTTCAAAAAAAGAAAAATTAAAAGGTAAATATCTCTATATATTTTTAAATCAAATTTATTATGTAAATTCAAAAATATATTTTTTTCTCTACTTATTTCTATCTCTAACCCATATTAATTTTCTTATAAATTTTAAATCCAGACCTTTTATTTCAATTTTTCAGATTCATCTGCCTTACTTTTAATGCTAGGTTTATTTATGGTGTCTTTTAAATTCAATAAAAACCCTCCTAAATTTGCTGATGAAGAGACCTTGCTTACCAAAAAACTATATATAATTGTTCTACATAACTTGATGTATACCACAATAAATAGCATTGTTTTCCGAAACGATCGTACAGATAATTGATTTTGTTGTTGTTCCTTCTTATGAAACTGATTTTTAATTTAATTAGAATTTGATTTTAAAATTTTTAAATTTTTTAAATTTTTAAATTTTAAATTATAAATCACATTACTTAATATATATATATATATATATATATATATATATATATATATATATATATATATATATATATATTAGAGAAAGCGGGAGCTATCTTTATCTCTTCAAAGATGTCCAGAAGTCAAAAAGAAAAAAAATGGACTGAGTTATTTGCAAGAAACGGAAATTAATTTTGTTGAGTTTCAGTACTCTCAATGTTGCTCGCTCTCATTGGTCAAGCTATCGTTTTAAGATTTTCATGACTATTTCGTATGATTAAAACGAGATGCTGGCACCGACATTTTGAACTTGTTTAGCATCAGATTATATGATTTCTGCCACTTTCAGTTCACTGAGTTTGATTTTTTTTTTGTTTTAATTTATTTGAAGTTGGTTAACGTTACTTGATTATGTGAATTTGTTTCCTCACTTGATTATTGTTGTTGTTAATATCATTAGCAGCAGCAGCAGCAGCATCACTGGCATTTTTGTAGTGAGTGTGTGATTTTAAGCAAAGCTTGTTTATAGCATATCAATGTAAAAAGAATAATATATACAGTTTCATTAAAATTGTACTTGGAATATTTGTTTGGATTCAGAATTTATTTTATTTTACAAGTATTTATTTGATGACTCCATCTCAGGTGACTTCGTGTCGGCATCTCCCGGCAGATGCCGCACCAAAGACTGCAATACGATTGATTCAAAACGCACCGTCTCTCCTCCTCCTCCTCGTGTTAAGAATGGCTTTCTATTTCGAAATCAACATATATAGCGTGTTTGAAGGCATTTTCAGTTTAAAATATATATATATATATATTTTTTTCATTTAATAAATTTCTCGTTTTTTTTATAGAAAACTATCGTCTTGTGACAGCTGATTGAATTATTGCGTCGGTATCTTTCGCCTATTTAGGTAATCTGCCGGAAGATGCCGACGTGAAGTTGCCGGGATTGGGTTGTAAACTGGATATCTATCATTTTATACAGATGTCAGCATTGTATAAATAAAACCTCTGAATGTAGGATCGAGGAAAAATACGTTGAATAAGTACTAGGAGGCACACACGGTGCTGTCCGGGAATGAATGTTGCGTATATGTATTTCTGCCCGAGATCGCATATCTGTTTCAATTGTTATAATTTTTTATTTTTAAGCCGTAAATAAAGTAGCACCTATTTGCTGTCCGGCGCGAACGCAGACCTCGTGATATTATTGTAACAGAAATCTCTAATACAACATAAATAACTCAATTTAATTATCAAGTAAGCTCAATTCATACATGCTCTAACTGCTTAATTTCAAATTGAAACGCCGTTTCAATTTGAAATAAAGCAGTTAGAGCATTATAAGCTACAGACAATATCTAAATGAATTGTTCTGAGGATTATTATGGTTTTCAAAGGATGAACCATTTTAAGATCATCTGCACTACTTTAATGCTAGGTTTATTTATGGTGACTTTATTTAAAAAAAAAAACACCCAATATTTTGCTGATGAGACTTTGTTTTCATAAAAAAACTATATGCTAAAATTATTGTCCTTGACTCAATGTCTGTCACAAAAAAAACATCGTTTCCGAAACGATCGTACAATTTATTGGCTTTGTTGTTCTCCTTCTTATGAAACGGATTTTAAATTTTAATTTTGAATTATAAATTATCAATCGTCTTACCAAATATAAAAGTAGCTCGAGGATATTTGCCTATTGAGCTTTGATACATCGGTTTTACAACGAGCATTATTTTTTTCCTGTATTTTAATTAAATTAGTATTTTTACTATAACATTAAAATACACTCTACTCTATAGAAAATTGCTCTAACACCTTTAAATAAATATATAAATTAAAGAGTTTCACTTCTGTCCAGGTAACCTACATCTAAAATTTCAAATTTTTGGACCCAAAATTGGCGGAGGAGTTTGGTAGTTTCTGCAAAGGTCAACTCTTTCAACTTTGACCTCTTGGCAGCCAAATTTTTGCCTAAAAACTGATTAAAAAGCTTGCTGCATGTCTGAATACCCGTTATGTAAAATTTCAAATGTTCAGACCCAAAATTGGCCGAGTAATTTGGTAGAAACCGCGGACGGCATTTCTGGGTGGAAGAATTATCATGTATTCACGATGAGTTCTCACAAAAGTAATTATCAGAGACTACTCACTAATAGTAACCTGTAGTTTCCCTTGGGGTATGAGTGGCAACAAGTCATCCCAGATTTCCAGTATTCTCTTACTCTTTCTATAATCTTTGCAAATCACTTTGCGTTATCGGCCCTGTCGGTGGGGCATTAGAATACGTCGACCCTGCAGAGAGTAAAAGTCCCTCAATGGGGGTCCTGGATATGACCTTAAACTATATCCAGTGGTGAGGCCCCAGCTTGTGGGCTTTGGGGAGTATGGAGCCACCCTTTAATTACCATTGCTCCCAGGTCCACTCTGACCCGGAGTGATAGTACCTGTTAGGGTCCCAACTATGGGTTGAATAGAAACCGACGTGAAAACAACAAATATATTCTATTAAAAAAATTTTCTTCAAAATCTTTGGATTTGGCATTAAATAACCCGAAAAGGGTTGATATGCCGTAAAACAAAAACAACCAACCAACTTTGCATTATCGTAACAGTCGCTTACAGTTAATTTCTCTCTGGCAACAGTTATTGGTGTTCACAAGCGTTTGGATCGCAGGTTTTATTAGTGTTCTCCCCTCGATCTTTCCATCACTCCTTAAATATTCAGTTATTTTGTGTGGTATCAGCCTAGACTGATGCTTATTTTATTTTATTTATTTATGTTATTGTATTATTTTCTATTTATCATTTGAATATCTAAATATTTCTTTTCATGGTCGTCAATTTTATTTTGATTGAACGCGACAAAAAATTTTCGTTTCGTGAATGTTTGATGAATCAGTCTAGAAACATTTCGGGAATGTTGTGTTTTCAGTGCTTAAATTAAATGTTATTTACATATTTCGTAAAAAAAATAAAAAATGGCGTCGATTTTTATACGGAGAAAACAATTCCTTAAATTTATGGGAATTTAAATGCAACGGAAATACGTAGGCAACGCTTCCATTTTCTTTTTCTTTTTCTTTTTTTTTTTTCGCTTTTTTTAGCGGATATTTTTGAAAGTCATCCTCTCCTTTCGATCGTCTAGCCTTAATTAAAACCTACGTCAATTCCGATTTGGCGGTGATCGTAACAGCAAAGATGTCAGGTTTTTTCCCCCGTTCTTTTCCTCCTTCGCGGTACGGGTTAGAGCCTGCTTTCCTACTACCACTTTTTTTTTTTTTTTTTTTTTTTTTTTTGCTCAACACGCACATCCAAACACCGGAAAAAAAAAAAAAAAAAGCTGCCAATTTTTTAAACTTTGACCCCTATTATAACCCCTTAACATTTATTGTTTTGGGCTCTAATCAAGTTATTAAGTTCAATCCATGTCCAAGGAACCTCTGTGTGTGTGTGTGTGTGTGTGTGTGTGTATATATATATATATATATATATATATATATATATATATATATATATATATATATAAATAGAAGGAAAGTATTTCTTTGAAACTCCGCGGATTAAGGACTATCCATTTATCTAGTGTTTCCTTTTCAGATTAAATGTTTTTAACTCATTTCAAAGTGTTTTTAACATATTTTATTAACTTTTTGCTCATATATATATATATATATATATATATATATATATATATATATATATATATATATATATATTACTGGCAAGTTACCTGATGTTTCCCGGTCGTAAAATGCGCTTAAATAATATATTTTAGTTCATTCAGATTTCATATTCATCATTATAGAGCCAATTAGCCAATTCTTTATTGAGTATTATATTGTACCTATAAGACAGTAGTAGTAATTTACAAAAGTTTTTAAAAATGGCTTGTGTGCCATCTACTAGAATCGAAAAACAAACATATAACTCGCCAGCCTTATTTGTTAGTGCATGACCTAAATCCATACTATACAATACTTGCAAAAGAAAATGACGTTGTTTAACCTATAACTTTTAATTAGAGTATGCGCAGAAAAAACGGATATAATCAAGTTACACCAGCCGCTGTCAATGTTTTTTTTTTTTTTTTTAATTTTAACCTTTTAGCAAATATCTTACTCGGTGAAAACCAAATCGAAAGTGTGCACTAGGTACAAATACCCGATGTATTATATTTCGACACTGTAAACCAAATATTCAGAGAGCAGTTTCATAGGCTTTTCGAACACACACACATAGTCACTTTATATATATATATATATATATATATATATATATATATATATATATATATATATATATATATATATATATTACTTAGAGAAGTTAAATTGGGCATAATACCCAACACATATGTAGACAAATGGGCATGAAAAGATGAAGATGTTTGATTTATACATGTGTATATATATATATATATATGACAGAAAAGTATAGACACTAAGATAAATATTTTCCTAAGATTGCTATATGCTGATTTATATTTACAGATAAGAATTGTCCCGAAATAACTTGTTAGATCTCCTTTCAATTTTATCTAGCAACATTAAAGCCTGTTCCGAACTAAACGTAACATCAGACCTATCAGAATTCCTGCGATGCCGAATCGTGAGTCAACATGAAAGTGGTCTTAGTCACCGCAAAATGGGAGGAAATCTTTCAGTACTCATTTCTACTGTTAATAGTGATCGTACAGTTCATAAGAGAAGGCACAGAGTGCACAAAACCTCATCTAGGTCGCTCCGGGACCTCTGGAAGGACCTTGCATCATGTAAAAAGAAATGTTGAAAAGGATCCCTAGTGCAAAGCATCTGGTGTCGCTCCCAAAACAACTGTCAGGTACCTTCAAAAGCTGGGCTACTATGGTCGAGCTGCGAGAAGAAAACCTCTTCTTCGTCCTCCCAACATCAAACTAAGAAAAGATTGGGCTCGTGAGATTGTGGAGAGACCTATAACTTTTCAGAGCAATGTCATTTTCTCTGAGTCACGAAGTGCGAAGGAAACGTCACTTCTGCTAAATATGCTTCAATATTACATGAAGGACTCCAACCAATATTTTCAAGTTGTAAAATGAACCAAGTTAAATCCCTAATCATGGAAAACGGAACTCCTTCTCACTTTGTTAGGGCGACACATTGGTTGAGTCAAAATGGGATTAATAAAATTTCATGATCAAGTAAATCGGAAGATATGAACCCAATTGAAAACCTTTGGGGTATATTAGACTTGAACCTTCGCAAAAAGAAAAAAAATATTGAGCAATCTTATAAGCCTAAGCTTTTAGCATTATTATGCCAGGCATGGCAAGAAATTCCTCAAGGTTATATTCGTCAACATGCCTATATGGGTCATAGCATTAAAAACAGCAAGTATTATTAAATTTGTCACCATTTAATTTTCATTTTATTCTATAAATTATATTTAAAATAAACTGTTTCTATGGGTGTCTATTCTTTTGTCATGTCTGTGTATAATATATATATATATATATATGTGTGTGTGTGTGTGTGTGTGTGTGTGTGCGCAAAAGTTCTTACTGATTTAAAATATTAACTTAAAAATTAAAAACTGCTTTTGAAAATGTTTATCAAATAACATAACTTTGCTCTCTAAACTTGATTTTTATCTGTCAACGAGCTTATAAATGCCTCGTTTATAAAATAATGTAGGTTTTGATGTCGTATATGAATCTAACTCTTGTTCAATCTCCTTTCGTATTCTTAATCATCTAGATTGCTTTAAATCCGGGAAATAAATAGTAATCTGTATGAGCCAGGTCAGGAGAATATGCAGAATGGGCTAGGATTTCTCGACCAAATGCCCTTAGGAGATCTTTAGTCAGTAGTACCGCGTGAGGAGAGCATTATCAGGATGAAAGATGATTTCCATCTGGTGACTGAAGACGGTCGTTTTCGGGTCAACATGCTTTAATAGTGTGAAACAAAAAGTTATAAATTGATCATGGTGTTATGCATATTTATTAATATGCAAAAAAAAATAATTACAATGATCTATAATGACTCCTCTATAAACCGGCAAACTCTTTCGCACCTACCCGATATATGTGCGTAGGTGTATGCAGTTACACTGTTTTGATAAAATGAACCAAAAATCAATATTTCTTTCGAAGTTCTTAATAAAATGTTGTAGAGCTTTATAAATAAATTTATATAAACATTTAACAGCATCTGCACATTAATTGGCGTTTCTGTGCTAGCACACGTTTATGTAGCTATTTATCAGTTGAAATGAAACCGGTGTTTTTACGTGGGTTGCTTTGTTATATCTTAATATATGTGTGTGTGTGTGTGTGTGTGTGTGTGTGTGTGTGTATTTATTTATATATAACAGCATATGCAAATTAATTGGCGTTTCTGTGCTAGCACACGTCCATGCAGCTATCTATCAGTTGAAATGAAACGGGTGTTTTTACGTGGGTTGCTTTGTTATATACGTGTGTGTGTGTGTGTTTATTTATATATAACAGCCTATGCAAATTAACTCACATTTTTGTGCTAGCACACGTCCATGCGGCTATCTACCAACTGATGTTTTTACGTGGATTGCCTTATGTGTGTATACATTTATATATAGAAAGCGATATAGATATATTAATGCGATAGTGTATTATTTTGTGTGTCACACTTGCATCTTTTTTCTCCCGAGTAACTATTGTTTAATGGTTATGACCTTCTATTTCTCGTAATAAATAATTTTACCAAGAATTTTTCATAAATTTTTCTTTCGATTCAAGCTGCTGCACCCAAATCTTATGGATATAGGTTTTTTTTTGTTTTTTTTAAATCACAAATTTATAATATAATAATCGATAGAGAATTGATTCAATAATAACATTAAGAAAATTGTATTAATTAAAATATAATATGTAAGCATATATTACGATCGGACTACGCCGGGCGTCTCTGCTAGCTTAGTTAAATACTTTTGCAGTTTTAACAAAAGAGCTACAATAATATCATAGCATCTCCATTTACGCTGAACGGCCACGAAATGGCAACATCAATATATTATATATGAAATAACCGCTGTGATGTTTCCACTATATATATATATATATATATATATATATATATATATACTGTGTGTGTAAAATCAAGATTTCAAGACAAGGTGTTGATGGCAACAAAAAGTGTAATTCATTTCACGTTACAATTGTTTCAATGCCCAGTTCGACAATTTCAAGCATTATATCGTTTGAAAATTTTCAAAAACCAGCATTTCTTCAGACTTTATGAATAAGCACGCTTTTGGCAATGTAGCATTTTTTGAATAGAAAGAAAAAAGGTGGGGGGATCCCTTTTTTCTTTCTATTCAAAAAATGCTACATTGCCAAAAGTGTGTTTATTCATAAAGTCTGAAGAAATGCTGGTTTTTGAAAATTTTCAAATGATATTTATTCACGGAGCGAAATGTCGAGCATTAAGGTTTTCTTCCCCCCATTTTTTTTTTTCAAATCATATCGCCAATTTTTTTTCATATGTATATTATCTAATTTACTTATGTATATGTACAATGAGTTGCAGATGTCTTTTTACATGGGCTATTATGAAACGAATATTTTGTCTTTGAAAAGCATATACATTGCAAAAATTAGGTAAAATGATGTTTTGTGTACAAATGTAATTGAACGACACAAATATACTTTAACATAATCATATATTTTGTTAAATACTAGATTAAGTTAATCGAATATTTTACCAAATCTTTTCTATTTTTCTTTGATCGATGAACTTGTTTTTCTTCAGCTAATATTTACTATACAAATTTTATGAATAGATTCTTCCTCTTGATCGAATCGATAAAGGTTTAAGTAAATTGTTATCTTCAAATATTTCACACGCTACGTGAATCTATTATTAGAACTTATTTCTTATTTTTTAGACAGCTTTTTGCAATTCGGATACATTCAGCATCCTATTCCGTTATATTGACCTATGAACAGAACAAGTTCAGCATAACCTCGTATCTCACCTTAATCATGTAACGCCTTTTAAAACGTAAACAAAACACACACACACATACACACACACACACATATATATATATACATATATATACAGTAGAACCCCGGGATACTGCATTAAAAATTAATAACAAAATACAGTGCAGTATTTAATACACACGTATATAATCAAATAACATTATAAATAACACCGTAAGGCGGGGCAAATACCGTAACCAAGAGCCGGGAAAACATCGTATTCCAAATCGTAACCTGAAAAAAACATATCCTGGGGTCATTGTATCCCGGGGTTCATCCACATACACTACTGTTTCGCTGTATCACAGATTTAGTGCGGCTAGACAAGCAACTACCTCAAGCCAGGATCGAAACCCGACCGTCCAAACGAGTCAAGGCTCCTCACCATTACGCTATACGGCTGCTACTGTGCGTGTAGTGAATTAACGATGTTTTCACATCGTCTGTCTATATATATATATATATATATATATATATATATATATATATATATATATATATATATATAGGAAGAGAAATCGAATGGTAAATGAATTCACAAAAACTATATATTGGTAAATATAGTTGGTTAATTTATTCAATAAGGGAATACAAACAATTAGTTTATGCCAAGGCATTTCGAAGCCTCATGCTTCTTATCAGAAGAGTAGAGAAAATGCTAGGTAACATAGTAGGGATGCGGCGTCTAGCGTGGGATTCGTTAGGAACGAAATAGATCAGTTAAAATTATAAATGATGTTGGGTGTTTTATCGAATTCTAAACAAAGGAGGTGCGTATTATATAAGGTGTAATGCATAAAGGTGTATAGGGTATTTATAAAAGTCTTAAATGTATGTAGTATAAGTTTTTTAAGGTTTAAGGGAAGGTATAGTGTGGATGGATGGTAATTCTAATTTATCGGTTTGTAACATGTCTATTATCTATGCAGGGACATTTTATTGACGGATGCAACCGAGATGAAAACAGCACTATGAAGTGGGGTATAATTTTGGAAGAGGTATTATTTAAGACGAAAGGGCGAATGGGTGTATTCTAAGCAGGGTTGAACAAAAAAGGATTAGATGGAGCCTCCTGTTCCAGGGTTTTAATTTAGTAAGGCGAAGGAGGTTCGGAAGTAAGTTAAAGGAGCAAGTTATGGAGTGGGTCTGGGTGGGCAGTTGTAAGGCTATAATAATAGATTTCAGAATACCAATATATATTAGATAATATGTAGCAATAATTCTAGGGTGTTGGGGTATAAGGCAGAGGTAAAAGGATAGGGTAGCAAAGTTTTGGGAGGTGTATAAAAGGACAATAGAGAATTTGGGATGTGGATGATTGGCGTCGTGGGATAATAGGGTGAAAATGTACTATTAATAATAATAATAATAATAATAATAACAATAATAATAGCGAAAAGGTAAATAAAATTAAGAGATAAAGGATGAAGAGTAGAGTAAAAATAAAAAGATAAAATAATAGAAATAAATAACTAAGTTGAAAATGTAGTTAAATGGGGCATATTTGGATAACCAGGGTGCATGCATACAAGAATGCGGCACAAAGGAATAATATGAATATATATATATATATATATATATATATATAAAGGGTGACCCCAAAAAACGGGCCTCAACTCTAATTAGGCCCCGTTTCTTAGTGTTTGGTCCGAATGAAATGAAATTTGGTCATAACTAGTTTATTATATTCAAAATATGACATCAAAACACTAGGATCTTTGGCCTTTTTTTTCTCTGTTGACTGTAAAATGCTAAGAAAAAATCTTATCCTTTACCTCTGCCTTATACCCCAACCCCCTCCTTGTATATCTAATAACAATGAAACCCTAGAATTATTGCTACATATTATTTAATATATATTGGTATTCTGAAATCTATTGGAGCCTTACAACTATCCACCTAGATCCACCCCATAACTTGCTCCTTTAACTTACTTCCGAACCCTCCCTCGCCTCACTAAATTAAAACCCTGGAACAGGACGCTCATTGTAATCCTTTTTTGTTCAACTCATTCGCCCTTTCGTCTTAACTCCTCACCATAATACACCTTCCAAAATTATACACTACTTCATAGTGCTGTTGTTGTCTCGATTGCATATGCCAATAAAATGCCCCTGCATAGATAGACATCTTACAAACCAATAAAATAGAATAACCACCCATCCACACTATACCTCCCCTTAAACCTTAAAACATACTACATACATTTTAAGACTTTTATAAAGACCCTATACACCTTTATGCATTACACCTAATATAATACGCTCCTCCTTTATTAAGAATTCGATTAAACTCCCCCAACATCATTTATAATTTTAATTGATCTATTTCGTTCCTAAAGAATCCCACGCTAGACGCCGCATCCCCACTGTGTTACCTAGCATCTTCTCTACTCTTCTGATAAGAAGCATGAGGCTTCGAAATGCCTTGGCATAAAGAGTGCCTAATTGTTTGTATTCCCTTATTGAATAAATTAACCAATATATATTTACCAATATATAGTTCTTGTAACTTCATTTACCATTCCTATTGTTCTCCTATATAAGCTCCAATGATACTTGTTGAGCTTAATATTGTCCCGATATGCCTCTTCTTTTAGAATTGAGCTCATTCTTTTCTTCTAACGCACTAAGCTATATATATATATATATATATATATATATGTGGGGGGGCGCAACAAACTAGATCCGAGCTCCACAATGTTTTTGTTCCTGCTTTTTAATGTAGTGTTTGATCAACATTTCTGGGAACCACGAGATAAAATACTGTTTGCTTTTAAATATCTGAAACAGTTTTTTATGGTAAACAACTGATGATTCCTCAAATAATATTAGAACTAGTGCAAATTCTTGGAAGCCACACAGAGCAGTGATCTTAATAAATTGACTTACAAGCAAAGGAATTTTTCCAACGAAAATTGGAATTAATTTTTTTAACTTTCACGCGCACACACACACACATACATACATATATATATTTGTAATGGTTTGGGGTCTAACTTAGGGTTTTGACGTATATTGGGATCTCGGATGGAAATTCCGTGTCTCGGTAGCCCGGGGTTAGGAATTTCAAGGGGAAATTCTCCTTCCAAACGCACGTTGTAAGATAAAAGATATGCAGCGTGCCGGTTGTAATGATATCACAGTCAAACGGCACTTGCCAAGGTTCGAACCAGCATTATCGTCATGAAACACCTTAATGACATTCACGGTTAATAATTAGAATAAGGCAATAAGAACATACTAGAAATACATTAATTTATTTACATGAGTGTAATACAGGTGAATGCAAAAACAAAGATAAAACAATAATGCAAACGGGGGTGCAGACAACATTACGGGTCGAGATGAGGGCGGGGCGATAATAAAGTTTATTCATGGAGCCGTATCGTCTCTTTCACCTTTTTTTTCTTGAACGAAAAAAAATCGAGTCACAGTTATTGTTCAGAATCAAACAGTAATATGTTTCTTCTTGTTTTACACGTGGCAAAAAGTCAATTTATATATAACAAGAATGACATTTGAGCATAAAAACATGGGAGCGGGTTGGAGAGAATGAAAGTTGGAGGATACTTAGCTCTCATAGTGATTATCCATTCCTGACGAGCGTGCTTCGTTAGCATTCCTTCGTCACCGTTTTTTTTTTTTTTTTTTTTTTTTTTTTTTTTTCAACATTATTCCTGACGCGTGATTTTCAGTATATTGTTTTACATTGGAGGGATATCCATCTCCAAGAATAATATTCGGCCAAGGTAGATCCAAGCTTTGAGTTGGTTTCCCTTTTCGGTTCGATGGTGATCCGCCGATCCGGGTTGAGTGGACTGTATTTCCGTCACCTCTGCGACTTTCTACGCTGGTGTTCAACCCCATTTTCTCAGGGGCGATGCTTTTACCAAGTGTTCCCGTTGCTGTCCGCAACCCAACTGAATTTCCCGGTCTAGTTTTCTCTCCACGTGTTTCCTTCTGAGATGGGTGTAGGTTCGGGTTTCTGTCTGGCTTACACCAGTTCATGTTCACCATCATCTCGCAAGGCGATGGGATGAGGCGGGGGATCTTGTCTCGGTGACTTCCTTCGCGTGGGTGGAATGAAGAGAGGTTAGGGTGGGTTGTCTATTTCGACTTGGTTTTCAATCGCCGCTGCTCGACGGGTGTGGGTTGGGGAATGGGGTGTCTACTTGACTAATACATACATTTATTACGACATAAACAGAAGCGGTTATAGTCTTTTTTATAACAAATATGAGGGCGATTTCACAAGTAAAATGTTCTATTTTTTCCTCAAAAAGTTGAAGAGCTATGGAGACGCGAGTGGACCATTCAAACAATCCACTTTTTCTGCTCCAGAAATTACCACTATTCTCAATGCCCATTCACTAGCGATGAACGATAGCTGTGCATGTGCGTCCGGGTTGTGCTTTATCATACAAGGGCTGTTCCAAAAGTAAATATATAAATATTTTTTAACTCAAAAAGTGGAAGAGCGATGAAAACGAGTTTTATCATTAAAGCGAGCGACTTTTTGAGCTCTGGAATTTATTTTTATAATGATCATTACTCTCAATGCGGTCTTGCCAGCAATTAAATGACGCATCTCTGCTCCTAACATACATCCATGACAAAGTTGCTTTCTTAGACTTGCCCCGTGAATATCTGCAACAGAGAGATGAACCTTTCAGGTTACGAATGCATAAGTTCTATCATTATAACAATGCAATTTACAAACCTTTGATACGTTAGAGTCGAATAAAAATAGGAGGCATTACTTTTTGAACGCCTCTAGTATACATGACGAAACCTTGTTCTTCCAGTAAAACAACCTGGTGTTCTAATTCTTGTCCTATCAGTTTGGCCTATTTAGGTGATTTAGTCAAGCGTGGAAATCGACTAACATCATGTTTCATTGGGAAAATGTTCAGTGAAAATTGAATGTTTAATTTCACATAAGATTTTTCCTTTTTATATAATTCTCGCTCGGAGCACCCGACCTTGCCTGGTCATACAATTTGCTTGAATATATTTTAATTCATGCAGATTTCGTATTTATTATTACAGAACCAATTCTCTTATATATACTAGCATTTCAGCCCGGCATTGCCCGGGTGTTTACAGGTGTATGTTGAGCAAAAAAAAAAGCGGTCAGTTTTTTTAACTTTAATCCCTATTATGACCCCTTAACATTTATGGTTTTGGGTTCACATCAAGTTAAGTTAGATCCATAGCCAAGGAACCTATATCTAAAATTTAAGTGTTTAGACCCAAAATTGTCGGAGGAGTTTGGAAGAGTTCTCAAAGGTTAAATCGTTGAACTTTGACCCTTTATCAGCCAAATTTCTGGCCGAAAATGGATTACAAAGATTTTACCAAATCTAAATACCCTTTATATCAAATTTCGAGTCTGTAGACTGAAAATTGACAGATATTGCGTAGGGAAATGTACACGAACACACACACATACACACACATACTTTCACTTTTATAGATATATATTACTGAAT
Organism: Euprymna scolopes; assembly: GCF_053919585.1. Taxonomy (NCBI): domain Eukaryota; kingdom Metazoa; phylum Mollusca; class Cephalopoda; order Sepiida; family Sepiolidae; genus Euprymna; species Euprymna scolopes. The sequence goes on along the minus strand of NC_136490.1, from coordinate 118,607,097 downwards.
TTAAAAGATTAAAAGATGGCTTTCAAAATTTGTAATAGATTTTAAATGTGATTAAATTCAATACTTGGATGGCTTAGGAGATCGTTGCCATCCGTCATATTTGCTGCTTTTTTTAAGTTTTCTTTCTTAGTTTCCTGAATTTAACCACATTTGAAATCCATTAATTATAAATTTATATGGGGAAAATAAGAGAAAAAAAACAACAAAAACATAATTAAAAATCTTTTCGTTTTTTTTTTCTTAACCTTTGCACAAAATAGGGAGATAATCTCCCCACAAAACCTTTTTTCTCAGAATTGCCTCCCTTGCGCTGGGTTTTCTAGAAAAAACGAAAACGCTCATAAGATGGCTATCCACGGTTTCGTAATTTTCTTTCACTAATAGTGACAATTAACAGAAAGATTAAGTTAAAAATTGACTCGAACGAACGTTTTAAAAAATACCCTAGTGACCCCTGAAAATTTACTTCTTTTTTTATCGTTTATAGATACACCTTCAAACATAAGGTCTGATTTCTTGCAATACAGAGATAACCCCCTTTTCTTTAGTGTAGAAAAAAACATGGAGTTTATACTCAATGAGGGTCGAAGGATTCATCGACCGAAACGTTGTGCCAATAACATCCAAGGTGAGAATAATTGCCCAAACAATCAAAACAATACAAACATTCATACCTCATCTAAAAACAAATTCAGAACTCTAAAGATTTTATTTGTTATAAACCATCCTTGGTGTATGATTACTAGTTCCTGTTAATTTCAGTGTTATGTGACCAGTAGTTTAAGAGTTTATCGGTTGAATTTATTGTTTTATTTATATACTAGCATGGGTGTCCGGCGTTGCCCGGGTGTTTGGAGGTGTATGCTCAGTAAAAAAAGAAAAAAACGGTCAAATTTATTTTTATTTGACCCCTGTTATGACCCCTTAAAATTTATTGTTTTGGGCTCAAATCAAGTTATTAAGTTAGATCCATGTCCAAGGAACCTTTATCTAAAATTTCAAGTCAGAAATTGTCGGGGGAGTTTGGTAGAGTTCTCAAAGGTCAAATCGTTGAACGTTGACCCCTTAACAGCCAAATTACTGGCCGAAACCCGATCACATAGATTTTCCCAAATCTCAGTAAACTGTATATCAAATCTCGAGTCTCTAGACTAAAAATTGGCAGTTATTGCGTAGGGAAATGTACACAGACACTTTCACTTTTATAGATATAGAGATAGATATACGTATGCATAAATATATATGGAAACACTTTTTTGTTTGATGTAAAGATTTTACGCAAATATTATGCAAGTATAAATCATGTAGAATATCTGCATGAATATAATTACACATAATAGTTAACTCTAGATGATCATCCCATGAGAAAACCGAAAAAACTAATAATGAATTAATTAAAATGAATGTTTAAAAAGAATATGCAAATTAGCAAGATCTTTTGCTAGTGAATGCATTTCCACAACCCATGTATAAGAAAATTGTATTTTCCTTTTAAATAAATAGAAAAGCGGGTTTTTAATATGAATATCAATACACACAGAAGAAAAACGAATTTATAGGAGTATAGATTATAAATAAAAGCGTGATAGTTTAGTCATTTATTATTTTCCGTTAATATTGTTTGAATTTAAAAAAAGTGAATAAGATAAAATAAGCATCAAGTGCGCTTGAAAGCCAAATTACAACGCAATATTAGGGAAATAAACAAATATTTTACTTGTTTGAAATTTATAATTTAAATATATTTCAGAGCCAAGGTCCATCCTCAGTATTTTTTTTCTTTTTTTCTCTTCTGTCTTGCTATGTTGTAAAGTTGGAGAAAGAAAAGTCTGTTTGTAAAGAGCCGCTCGTTGTATCTCAGCGGTTGTGTTTTGAAATGTTGAAACTGGACGTTGGCAACGCGAGATTAACGTCAAGAGTGTGAGTTCCATTATAGAAACGTTGATTTAATTTGAATAAAATAAAATACGCATCAAGTACGCTTGAAAGCCAAATCACAACGTAATATCAGGCAAGAAAGAAGAGAAAAAAAGATGGAAGAAACAAAACAACATACTGAGGATGGAGTTTGGCGCCGAAATATATTTAAATTATCAATTCCAAACAAGTAAAATATTTTTTCCTAATATTACGTTGTGATTTGACTTTCAAGCTTATTTCGTGCGTATTTTATTCAGATTAAATCAACGTTTCTATAATGGAACTGATACCCTCGACGTTAAAATAGTGAGTTTGGAAAATGTGTCTACTATAAAAAAAATTACGCCCAAATCCAAAAATAATATAATTCTGTTTGTTACATCTATCCTCTCTCTCTGTCTATCATTCTCTCTGTCTACAAGTTCGTTTATATTACCACTTGTAGTGATATTCCCTATTGCTTATAATGGAATTTTATATATTAATGGCTCGCCACTTGCCTCGATCAAAAGCCACTAGAGGATAAGGGTTAGTGCAATTTTCCCTTAGATGATTGTAGAGGACGATGAAAGGATTTCACAGGACAACATGCCAAATATTTGTTGGAGTTGATTATTATCTCATTTGTTTTATTACACTCGATAGTTGATAAAAACATAAGAGAGAGAGAGAGATACGGAAATGAAAGTAATAGATATCGTTTATAATAGCGGGCGTTCAAACAACATACTGTGAACAAGAATTATACATAAAATACAACCTGTGTTCAGTAAGTGATCGGTCGTTTGTGAGTTCATTTTAATTAATTTAAAGAAAACTTCATTTTAATTGTTCTACTCAATTGAGATTGGCAATTAGCCAATCTCAATTGAGTAGAACAATTAAAATTTTCTTTTTCAAATATAACTCAATCCTAAAACTTAGGAATATTTTATTTATTTTGTGAGATTAAAACATATACGGAAACTTGTCAAGGAAACAAATCTTGATTAATTCAGCTTTAGTATATAGTAAACAAAATCCTACATTTTCTTGAAGACTATAAACTCTTAAATCTATAAACTTTATACAAAACTATCAAAATAGTTTGAAGATCAAGGCAATTGCAATGTTTTTTTTTCTATTTGAAACCATTTTGTTTTGTTTTTGTTTTTTGTTTTTTTCTACTGACGAAACTTATCAAAATGGCCGATGTGAGTACAGTTATATTTGGCGTCATTTCTTTAATTTGTTTTTGTTTTTAATCTGTTTTTATGTTTGGCGGTGGCTAAGTGGTTAACGATTGACTGGACCTACGCGTGTCAAGTTCGACTCTGATTCGCTCCACGAAACATAATCAAACCCACACTTGACATCGTGTCTAACCTCCTAGAAAGAAGGTAAATAAACAAAAACAGCAACAACCCGTACTTTATGCGCTATTGGTAGCTATTTAGCAAGACAAAACTATGAACAGAATGTTTATAAAGTTATTCAGAAAAAGATCACGTAATCGCATACGTAACCCACCTCCTCCTTGCAACACGCACCATTTTCTGAATTGTAGTAGTAGTAGTAGTAGTAGTAGTAGTAGTAAGTCTGCCTTTCCCGGCAACTGAAGCGTCACAATGAGATGAGTCTATGCGTAACATAATCTATTTTTTCTGAGTTTCACAGATAAAAGAAACGAGGACTGCTTTTATAAACCACGACATGTTATAATAATTGAAATATTCAAGTAAGTATTAATTTTGCCTTGTTAATAGAATAAAACCTTAATCAGCGATATAACACGATCAGCCGGTCACTGGCGTATGATCGGCTTCACGTGTTACAGTAAATGTCTTAGAAACGACCCCATGATGATGTGCAGATGGGCCAGTCGTTAGGGTCTGTGTATCGAGAAGAAAATCATACCTGAAATGTTGGATGCGGGTGTGTGGCTCCTTTATTCTCTCAAGATGATAGCTTCACCCCGGTGGCATTCTGGCTGGAATCTTCGTCCCCCGGACCGCTTCGTTGTTTAATGGAGAGATTTCTAGCAGACAAGAAAACCCACGACACAATCGCCATATATGAGAAATACAATAAACTATTTATTCTACAAAATGTACACAATAGATATTACAAAGACAATTTACACTTAATAATCTTCAAAATTAAACTTAACTAACCTAACTTACGATGAGAAGAGGGGGGGTCCCTCTCGTTTACGGAGAGACAAAAATATGCGTGCTCACCCCATACTGTCCGGACGAAAAAGAGACCGATACAGGAAAGGGAATGCTGGGGTTGCATTACTGTGTATCTCTGAGCTTATGGCCAAATCAAAACCCAAGCATGCTGAAGAGTGTTAACAACCGTGACACTGAGATATAGAGCCACATCGATATGCTTTGTACAAATATAGATTTTTGTTGTATATTTTACGGTAATTATTTCAAAGACAGCAATTTCATTCATATGCAATAAAAATGCAAATCATAATTTCTTTCTCAAATCAGTTCTTTTAATGTCCTTAGCACCGTAGTATTTATATTGGACAGGCTGCTAATAATAATGATGATGATGATGATAATAATAATAACCCATATTATAATAATCACAGCATAATCACGTTGACATACCGGTTCTCGTTAGATCACCAAAGTGAAGCGACGTTGAGCCGAGTCAGCTGCAGATGGGTAACCATTTGGAAATATTGGTGCTGTATGTATTCAGGTAAACAGATACGTATAATGCCTCAAGGAGATGAGCGCCCCCCCCTTGCACAGTTCGTCATCATTGGAAAAATGTATCACCTTTTAGCTTTCTTCTGATATTCTGAAAGCGTTGCCATACAGAGGTAAATGGGGTTCATTAGCTATGGTGAAGGCAATACATCTAGAGAAGAAAATTCTGTTAAAAAATCAAGTCGATAGAGGTTTCCGTTTGCACTGTACTACTCTTCTAGTGATGGTGTCACAAACAAAACACCTGCAATTTTGTAACGTTGTACACATGTTGTGGCCTCAGTGGCAAAGTGGACAAAAGAACGGGAAATAACTCAGACTCGCTTTTTGGTTTGTACCATGACATTTATTTCTCCGTAGTTACAACTGTGACGTCACTAAAATGATATAGAACTGCACGCCTGTGGAACTGTCTTCCGTGCTCCTGCTTTTCAGCTGACTACAATATGGTTGTCTTCAAGTTCAACGTAAACAAGTTCTTGATGAGCCGTTTCACTTAAGTTAACAAATTTACCGAATTTCTATTACTCAAAATTATTATATTGTTCAATTGACTACTGTACACTCTTAACCCTTATCTTCGAGTGGCCGCTGGGCCTTGATAAGTGGTGATGCCTATGTAAAAAAAAATTTGTTAAGTTCTCCACGTCTCTTCCGAGATTTCGAACGCTATCTCGTTTTTCTTCAAATCTTTGACTTTCTCTTTTAAAAAGTCCCCCCCCTCCTCACCGGTGACGCCACTTTTCATACATTTACATCCGCGCATCCACACTGTTAAAATTTGTCATGAGCCAGAGCGGGGATAGTGAGACTCAGATAACTGTCATAAAAATGCTCATGTCGGTTCATAATCTGGTCTAATCGATGATAAGGAAATATAAAAACATATCTAACTATGGACGCTAATCAGTCGTTTAAAAGTCGCTGTACAAATAAAACAAACAGATAGAAACTTACCATAGGCAAAGATATTTCGTAAACTGTCCAACTCTCTACAAATACATACACATAACGTGATGGCACCAGCCTCGATTAATGCTACACAAAATTATCGAAGTGCCAAAGATAATAGAAAGAGCGATGGGGCAACACTAACCACTCTTCCACTATAAAGATGGGTAGAGTATTGAGATCTTGGGTAGGTTTATTGCTACCCAAATCCCAAAGGAGGCAAATGGTCGTTGCGAATGAAAAAATCAATGGGAACCGTGTGTAGCAATAACACAAAATCGTTTACAATGTTAATCAAAAGTGGTGGACAGTACTGGAAATCTGGATAAACTTGTTGTCCAGGGGAAACTACCAGTAAATGTCAATGAACCATCACTAATAATGATCTGTATGAAAACTCTCAGTGAGTAAATACTAGAAGTAATAATGATCAATCTAGCATTAATAATAATAATAATATAATAATAATAATAATAATAACGAGTATAATAATAATGAAACAGCTAAAATATCAAGAAAGATCTTCGGGCGCTGAAGCCACATACATAACTATGTGATACTGACCAATCACACGTGAAGTGAAATGGAATAACATTATATAAACCGTTCGAAACATAGAAAGAATCTTTCATGGATCTGAAAACACGTGGTAGCTGGTACCACTGAAAATGGCCGTGAAGAATCAGGAGGAGGGTAACACAAAAAAAAGGGGGGAACGCACCATCCAAATCTCTCTTAGAAGGGCATGGATAATACTTGAATCATATACTGGCTTATTGCAACTCAAATTACCACGAACATCAACGCCCGGTATCACCGAGACCTCAATGGTAATAACCGTTGCAATAACGCAAAGGTATTCGTTACGATTATGCAAAAAAGCGAAAAATATTTTAATCTAGGAAAATGTTATTTAGATTCAATAGAACACCATATGTTGTCGCCAGTAATCGATAACTAATAACTCGTGTGGTAAACCCAAATGAGCAAATAATATATTAATTTATAACTTTCGGGTAGTAATATTTAACGATATTGTAATAATTAGTTGAACAATTATATTCTTCTTAAGCGACATTTTGATTTGAAGAACACATGATAAATGAACAGTAAGGTGTTGTCGGTGATTACAAACTGGTTTGTTGAAAGTCATCGAATTCAACAGCTGTTTATCGGTCATTAGAAATAAGAGGGTTTTTTTTCGATTTAACGATTGCAAATTGTAATAAATAGAACATATTGTTTTTTTAAACGAGGACGTAAAACTCTTTGCGACATTGTCTTAATTTTCTTCGCTGTTTTTTGTGAGGTATTAAAAAAAAAACTCGTGAGCGAAAACTGCTTTTAGTTAGTTTTTGGTTATTTTGTTTTGCGGCATATAAACTCTTTTCTTATTTCGTATTGAATCCAGTCATTTGGGAAAAAGGTTTTATGCTTAAAGTGCTTTATACTTTCAAATATTTATTCATGGAGTTTAGTTTGGTTGTTTTGCATAGCAACTCTTTTCTGGTCATTTACTGCCGAATCCAGTCATTTGGGGGAAAAAAACGTTTTTGTATTCCAAGTTCTTTATATCCTTTGAGTTTATTTATTCGTGCTGCTTGGTTTGCTTTCTTGTGTTAGGAATATTTTTTATTACTGTTTTTGTCTTTGCAAATCATGATTGTGTTTTCAAAAGGAAAGGAACAAAAACAATGACATTGTTTGGTGCATTTAAACTCAAAAAGACAGCATCTTCTGACAGCGTTTGCACAAGCTTGAAAAGTCATTAAATTTTAAGCTTTCTCTTGAAAATGCCTTTCTTCTGATATTACCTTGCAAGGACCTTAAAAAATATGGGCGATGTCTTGCAAAAAGGCTTGAAAATCGTATTCTTTATGTAAATGTTGTGTCGAAATATTTAAACTAAATAATACTTTTAAGGTATTTTTAATTATTGATTAAAATATTATTAAAATATTAAAATCGAAATAGATACATTCTCCTAAAATTGCATCATATCTCCAGTATTGTTGATACAAGAGTTATGTCCTTTATCACAAAACTACCCGATGCTATCCATATACTTTATAGATGTAGCTGAAGTGAAATTCAAAATAAAAATACTCTTAACATATTTTTAATACGATTATTTTTTGGGTTTATTATACCATTGTTTTATATTATATGATATTTTCAAACGTTGAATTTTAGCTAGAAAAGGACTTGAAAAGGCATGGAAAATTGATATTGAAACTGTATAAACCTGTGTATGCATTTCGTATTTGATATATCACAAGACAGATCATATGTAAATACTGTTAAAGAACTTAATTCAAACAAAACTACAGCGTGATCCAAAAGTGCTCTATAAACTTTATTTAATGGTTTTTGGACTTCAACTTTAACGTTTGCACCATCAATATTCAAAGCTTTAACTATCCTGAGCACTTTGCATTAAGTCATCTTCTTATTTAAAATATGCACAAAATGGCCACCGCGGCTTTAGAAGCAAACTTGTACACGTCCTGCAAAATTATCAATCACTCGAATACATTTGTGTTTTGAGATTTCTCCGATTTTTACCGTAATTCACTAATTGTTTGAGAGTTTGATACATATTATCCTTGAGGTACCCCACTCCACATCCTGCTTTTTTTCTTTTTTCATTTGTTTTTTGGCGTATAGCGACATTAAAACTTTCTCTAACATTTAGCTTACACTACATTTCATACTTATGCATGACTTGTTTGTAAAATAAGCGTCCACACAAAACGTTCTTTCCTTGGGTGAGCATGACATGTGGAGAAGAATATTTTTCCAGTATGTTGTGTTCAAGGTTGATTATTATATTTTGAAAGAAAAAAGATATTTAAAAATTAAGTTTCATAAAGAAAATGTGGCTCTTGGGGGGGGGTAACTACATATTGTTTTATTTTAAGTGTTTTGACTACTGCTCTCATCTTGGTCGTTATTCTCACAACGTTTCAGCCGATGTAAGCCCCAACCTTCTTCAGATGTGTCCTGATAATGTTCCTTTATTGATAAACTAGACTGGATGCCCGGCATTACCCGGGTGTTTGTAGGTGTGTGTTGAGCAACAAAAAAAATGTTGTAGTAGGCAAGCAGGCTCGAACCCGTACGCGAAGGAGGAAAAGAGCGTGAAAAAAGTGACGTCTTTCCTGTTGTGCCTATCACCAAACCGGAAGTGGCGAAGATAGGGGAATGACTTCCAAAATATCGGCGAAAAAAACGACCCCTCCTTATAGAAAAGTGCCCAGTTAAAGGTGTAGGAATTGGTTTTAGCCAATGTTCCGATTTCGTGAAAATCCGTCGCCTTTGCCAAAAGGTTTAGGCAGACATACAAACATACATACATGCATACATTTATACAGACAGGTGAGATTTATATTATAGAAGATTTTTGCTCTTTCATCCAACAAAACTATAGTCGTTAGAATTTAACATGAGTGATGTTAATACAACGAAAAGATCGTTGATCGTTTCCATTTTCGCATGAATTCGGGCCCGTACTGATTCCATATGGTATGTCCAAATAAATTAATGTACTAAAATCTATTAGGATAATTAATTTGACTATTAAAATGAACTGAAATTTTAAAAGATAAATGTTGAATTATTTCTGAAGTCGACCGAGCTCCTTTTTAAATTTATCTTTCTCTTTAATTATCGATATCTTATAGTAAAATAGAAATTTTCCTTTGTGGATTTGTAATTTATAATCCTTGTATCATAAACAACATAAAAAATGCTGTTTTGTCGCTTATATAAAACAAATATGCATCTGCGTTCTTTAAAGAAATAAATTGGATTTTATATTCAATCCGATCACCATTTTTTTTTTTTTTTTTTTTTGCTTATGTCATGAATAGAATCAATATTGTAACTGGCAATTTTTCCATATTCACCAATGAAAACTTGTGTGTTCTTTCTGTCTTTACTTTCGTTGCTTACTTTTGATTCTAAAGGTAAAGAAATGTCTGCTTAATAGTTACCACGTTGTCGTACCTGCCGCTCCGGGTTGAATTAATTAACTCGAAATACTTAGACATATTTTATGAATTTGGACCTACACAGAGCGTAATTATTTTAATCCTAATAAAACCAGACGTTTAAAATTACAGTGTTAGGCAGACTGTTTTGTCTTAATTTTACTTTGTTCTTTAATATCCCTGCATTTATCGAAATTTGAACCACGGATGATGTTGGCTAGCCTTCTGAGTAAAATATAATTACTCGCACAAAAACTCCACAAGTTGATTTAATTGCAACAAAGATATTATTGATTTCCTTTCCAAGGTCATATGATATATATAATGTACATATGAATTTCATAAATTTATTTTAATTCCGAAATAAACTCATATCAAGCAACTTGGATTTTATTTATAATTTTATGGTTGTTTCATCACAGACTTTATATAATCACAAACATGGTTATATGGAATAAGTCTTGATTGAAGTGAGTGTCCCTAATGATGGAGGTCTGAACAGTTGACGAGGAGAAACAGACCAAATATCGTCACATGCATATGAAATGAAACTGGAATCTTAGGCAGATATCAATCAAACCAGTTATAATAGGTGGCACAGGACTTAAGAAAAGAACCTGAAGTCCTACCAAACTAATATTCCTGGTGAACCAAGGTCAAAACAGATCCAGACATTTGCACTTAAGGAACAACGAGGATACTAAAAAGAGCTATCCGTTGGTTTCAATAAAAAGCAGGTGGATGTTGGTAGCTGTTTAGCTGCCCCATACCCAGCGTTACAATCTTCAAATGAAGAAAATTTTAAAAATATATATTTATAGACAAGATGAATTTTCAGTAATGAATAAAATGCACCGTGCAAAATACAATTAAGAAAGTCTTATTTAAGATACACGTATTAGATCATGAAAATGTGATATCTATTGAGCTAACAGTTGGACTACACAACCAATATATATATGTTTGTGTGTGTGTACTAGGGACGTTCCAAAAGTAATGCCTCCTACTTTATTTCGCTTGAATGTGTCTAAAGGGACTGAAAATTGCATTGTTATGATGACTGCATTCATGACTTGAATGTTTCATCTCTTTGTTGCAAATATTGACTGTGTGAAATTCTAAGAAACCAACCCCTATCGTGAACGTGCATCAGATGCAAAGATGGGTCATTGAATTCCTACATGCAGAAAAAATTGAACCAACCAACATTCACCTGAGATACTTGAACATTTACGGAGTTGATTCAATTGATGTTAACACAGGAGATGAGATTGTCGATTCTAGAGTGGTGACACAGATGTAAGTGATAAAGCGGGCTCTGGACTTTACCGACCGAGACATAAAATAAGGCTGGTTGAGAATGGTACTGGCTGCGTAGACAAATAAATCCTGAAGCGCAGAAAATCGCTCGTTTTAATGGTACAGCTGCCGTTTTCGTAGTTCTTTAACGTTTTAATGTTTAAGTTAATACGTTATAGGCTTTATTTTTGGAACGATCCTCGTATATATAGTTTCTAGTTTATATTGTTTACTCTCATGAATTATTTTCTCATTAAGATTTTGCTAATTCTACACTTTCAGTGAAAGCCCATGAGAACAATAACGCATTTACCCGTTCCCCTTCTTGAACAGAGAAGCTTTTAATCTTGTTTCGGTCGATTGTGTTTTGTTTACATTTATGTAATTTTATTATTTATGTGGTCGGGTTATTAATAAGCATTTGTTTTCATGTCTATATCTAGTTACTATGAATTGTTTAAAAGCTTCTTTTAGTTTAGCATTTAATCTCCTGGACACTTCATTTATTTATGTTATATATAAGCTGATATTATATTTTTATGATTTGTGCGTTTTACTATTTGTAAGGTGGCAGACATATATTGTGGGTGTGTTGTTGAATGTTCGTTTTGGATGCTTAGTTTCTATTTTCAATAGTTTTGAAACATTATATTACAGTACATTTACTAATATTAATGCACATACACACGTACATATATATAAGGCAAACCTATCTGGGTAAAAAAAAAATCTCTATCCGGCTGAACGGAGCAAAGAATAGAATAAGTTAAGATAAAGCGTAAAGTTACATAGGAACTTTATTAGATTATCAAGTCAAAAGCCAACAAGGGTTACAGAAAGATAGAGAAGAAGCCTCTTTGTGCCATGGAATTTCGAAGCTAAATGCTTCTCGTCAAACAGGAGAAAAATAGCATTATGCAAATAGAACAGTAAAAAGACAACACTAGCTTTGAAAACATTGAAATGGAAGATTTTTTAGGTTAGAATTGGAAAATATTTATGGGGCAATCATAAAATAATTTTCTTTTAATTTTTTTTTAAATCTTTAAAAAAATTTGAAAGTGATTTACAATTTTTAAAATTTTTGATATTTTAATTTTTTATAATTTTTCTTATTTATTTTCTTATATATATTAACCTATATTGTTTTAGTCTCTTCTCTCTTTTTTACCTTAATCCTATTACTACCTTCATATATTTTTCCAATTCTAATCTTGTTTTCTTTTTACCTTTACTTTGTTATTATGCTGGCTTTTTCTCCTCTTTTGACGAGAAGCATTTAACTTCGAAATAACATGCTCTAAAGCGGTTTTCCCTTTAATTCTTCTTTCTATAATTCTTATTGACTTGATAATAATAAAGTCCATATGTAACTTTACTCTTTATCTTATATCTCTTCTCTTATATATAATATTTTGATTGCAGAAATTCCGAAAGTACCGCAGGTTTGCAATAACAGATGCCACATAAAAATTTATGACAAGACTATTAGTTGCTATCTTAACTTTAGAACGCCTTTTAGACACATTTAGTCGCTATAATAAAATCTTACATTTCATCCTACGAGCAACATCACCACAATCGCAACCATTTTTAGAGGACGTAGTTCCTATTTATCCTCTTAATAACAAGTCCTGCTACCGCCCCCAACTATCTCCGGGGGATTTCCGCGCTTTCGATGGATATGGGATTTCACCCTTATTAAATGGATTATATACTCATAGACATACCATGATCTTTCCATTTCTTAATATCAAAATAATAAATTCTCCCTTCTACCGTTCCGCAAAATCTCATTGACTGAGAGCTGACAATTCGTTCATTCCAGAATCTTAATCTTATTACAAAAACGAACGCTTCAGAAATTTTCAAACATGGCGTCACTCTCTACAAGAGACAATCGTTTTAAATAAAATAAACCAAATACACACATAATAACCAACTGCACCACATCGAGACATGTTCATAAGCCAAGAATTCTTTTATTTTGACATTAAATATACCGTAGACTTTTAAAACTAGATGAATCTTTCTTTTTTTTCTTAAACTACGGTTGACTAAAATTCTTTCTTTATATACTAAATAATTGGTTGTTTTTATTTTACGGCATGTCACCCGTTTTCAGGTTATTTAATGCCGAATCCAAAGATTTTGAAGAAAATCTTTTAATAAAATATATTTGTTGTTTTCAAGTCGGTTTCTATTTAACCCATAGTTGGGACCTTAACAGGTACTACTACTCCGGGTCAGAGTGGACCTGGGAGCAATGGAAATTAAAGCGTGGCTCCACACTCCCCAAAGCCCGCAAGCTAGGGCTCACCACTGGATATAGTTTAAGGTCATCTCCAGGACCGGGAAGTAGGGGAAGAACAAAGGGGGAGGGAAGGGGGCTGATGTTTTTGTTTTTGTAGAACATAATTAAGTTTTACAAAAGAGAATAGAAAAACAAAAAGGAACATCAATGTAGTTGCATTTCGTCTCGGGAAGCCAATAGACAGCCTGATCTGGTAGCACCAGTTATATGCTAAATAAAAATAAATAAAACAGATTAAGCGAATAAATACAGCTGAGACCCAGATTTTGCCGATGAAGTATATTGCTTGACTTTAACATTTAATCATAACCAGTAATTGACAGTTTATATACTTCAAAATCTCCTTATGCGTAATTTTGAAGCCTTTAAACTGTCTATTTCTGACAATTTGCGTAATGTGCGCGCGTGTGTACGTTCATGTGTGTTTGCATATGTTTGTGTGTGTACGTGTTTTTTTGTGTGTTTGTGCAGTGTGTGAGTTTGTGTATGCATGTGTCTGTGCAATATAAATCCATATAATACTTGCATCAACTAGATTCAGCCATGGCAACGCGTGACCGGGCGAGTACAGCTAATAAGTTAATAAGATAAAGAATAAAGTTGCATAGGCTATATATATATATATATATATATATATATATATATATATATATATATATATATATAGGTGATAAAGGATTAATGAGTGCCAGATGCTCGGTGAGACATCTTGGTGAGTGGTAGTGATTGGACAAAATGTAATTATTTAAGAGATGGGTTCAATAAGAATTTATATTGTACTTTGAAAACCAAAATGTTGTAGTCAGTTGGAGAGTAATCATGCGGTATTGTCCCAGAGACCGTCAATTCTAGAAAACAAATTTTGTTCATGGGACTTCCGTTTACTTTTAGGTAGAGGAGGAGAAAGAGACACTATTGACAGTGGTTATAGCTAGACGCGTTTTTATTGTGATTTTTTTTAGACAAGACCTAGATAGAAGCCGATGTTTAGCGCCTGCTATGAGGATAAAAATGAATTGATAAAGACTAGCAACGCTCATTAGATTTCGATATCCGTTTTGTACTGTTATTAACAGCACCTTCTCTGTGAACAAGGGTAAATTAAGTGAATATATTGGTAAGAAAACGAGATAAGAGATATATAGACACTATATGTAAATAAACAATATTTTATTTTCTACTGATATTATAATCAATCAACTATTAGTTATATAGTGCCCAAGTTTTTCTAATACTTCGAGGATAAAACCTTCTTTTCAAAATGAAATCACGCAAATTCACATGTGTGTCGGTTTTTCACTAAATGTAAGATTATCTAGGTGTGTATGTATGCGTGTGAGTACAAATGTAACAGATTGTGAACGCGCGCATGGCAGCTGTATGCAAATGACCGAGCTGAGTGCGAGGTGACGTCATAGCAAAGAAGAAAGAAAACGTTTATAAAAAACGTGTGTGCAGACCAAGGATCACGTTAGGCACGTGAGTGACGTACCGGCCGACTGCAGAAGGAATAAAGGTCTTTTGTATAAACCTGAAACAGCAATCAGAAAAAATTAAAAGATATAGTGTCATACGTTTTTTCTCCCCCCAACAAAGGAAGGATTGTACCGAGTAATTCACTACCATTTGTCCGTTCGTTTATTTGCGCTTTTCTCAATAACCATGCCTTGTTTGTTTGTTGTTTTTTTGTTTTGTTTTGTTTTTGTTTTGTTTTTTCAATTTTGCACAAACATTAAAACATTAGTCATGGTGAAAGTAAAATTTTTCCAAAATGAATTTTCCGGAATAATTCTGCCCCCCCCCCCAAGTGGCATCATAGGGGTAAAATTGTCCCAAAATCTGTCATCCGTTCATTTGTTCACGCATTTCTCAATCACCATCTCATGTTACAGTAAAAGTAAATGTCACTTGTGGAGGAGGGACCCCGTATGCTCGGCTTGTTTTTTCACCTTTTTCATTGTGTATTTATTCAGCGTGAATCAGTTTTCATCTGCAAAAAAGGGTCTTTATCCGGTTAAAATTGGTACGTGGGAGAGGTCATAGGATTTTTATCTCTTTGTACACTGTTTCCCGAATGAGCTTGCATGTATCAAGCTGGTCTAATGGTTATCGTACTTGACTCGCTGTCTTTAGGTTTTGGCTTCGATTTCAGCTCGGGTATTTTGTGTGTGTGTGTGTGTGTGTGTGTGTTTTTTGTTTTATTTACAAGAATTGAACGGTTCAGAAAAAAAAAACATACCACTCGCATGCACATGTCTCAGTTTCTGTATGAATTAAAATATAATATTTGTGCGTATTTTACGACCGAGAAACGCCGGTCAGCCTGCTAGTTTATAAATACTTAAGCTTATGGAAAATTAAACAGAAATTGAACTTATATGTATGTTGTTTAATTAGCATTCAAATTTTAAATTATAGGTTGTGAATATACTAACTCCAATATTATATAAAAAGAACTTTGTAAGTTTTAGTTCGTTCCCTATGGACTCCGACTGCGATGATTTTTTTTTTATTTCATACAAATGTACTATATGTATCTGGTACTGTTTTAAGATATTATTTGTAACGGAATGCCTTCGATGAGTATCGATGATTTAAAAATTCTGATGAAAAAAGGAACAGGCGATTTTTACCCAAGTTAACACCTTATAAAGCCTAACATCGTAAGTGCATTTGAGAAGTTTTATGACCACAAAGCAGAAAGGCCCTACATATAAAATCAGCAGTAGGTTCTTTGATATGACAGAGGCGCGCTCGAAATGAATGTTTCTGTTCAGAGCACAACTGTATCATGTTTGATTTTTGCCTTTTTAAACTTAGATTCAAACCGTTATATATTAAAATAATTTGATAAAATCAACAGTAAGTTTTCTACGATTCAATGTAGACTAAAATGTGGTGCGAACTAATTCACTGCAGGAAGGCACATGAAGCTTTCTTCCGGTGCATCGCGATGGGTTTCCAACTAGAGCAATCAATCAATCAATCAATCAATCGATTCGATTGTGAAATAGGCACTTTCGCTTATTTCAAAGACAAAAAAAATATGGAAGGGTGAACATTTGTTGATCAACATTCAATCCCGGACAACATCCTGTCTCCTTGCCAGTACTCTCTAAAATTTCTTAAAATACCCAAGGAAACAGAAATTTAGGGAATATATATTAATTGATATCCAGTACCTATTGTTAAAATTTTACCACCACCTCCTTTTTTTCAATAGTGCAATAGTGTATGACTGGAGTTATTAATAATAATAATAATAATATATAATGATTAAATAATGTTTATATGAGGCTTCAATTAAAAGCCATGAATATACTTTAAAATCAAAATATTTCATTTAATCATGATGCATATTAAATATGTTTAATTCATGATTGTGTGTATTTTTTCTGCTGAGAGTTCCCTGCTAAAATCGGCTAAAATCACTGGAAGTAGTAAAATCTTTTCTCTAATTAATTCCTCCTTCCCCCGCCACCCATTTACACCGTTGCGTGATCGTTCACAAGGGACACTTACGAACGAACGCCGGTTTCGGTTTTCTGTACTTCGTAGTTGCTTAAAAAAAACTGGATTGAAATTGCACCGTGCCTTTCCGTTCTATGCTTCCTATTGGGTGAAACTCACCAAAGAAATAACCGATAGCGACATTCACACAAACATTAATTCTTATTCCACGCTTACTTTTACGTTGCTTAATTACCATTTTCCCCCAACATTTATACACTTAAAAAAAAGATTATTTCCATTTTTTTTTTTAATAAAATAAACATATAATACATCATTTCCGTTTTATTTTGTTTTGTAATTGCTTAAAAAACGGGAATGGAAGTTTCACGTTCCTTTTCGTTCTATGCATTCTACTGGGTGAAGCGCACCATGGACTTAACCGAAACGAAGGGTTATTTATCCCATTTTTTTTTTTTTTTGCTGTGTTTGTTTTTGTTTTTCCGGCCACATTAATCATTTTCCTCCTTATTTTTGCCTTTTGTTTTTCCGATTTCTTTTTTAAAGGTTTATGTTTGTTCGGTGTTTTTTCGTTTCCCTGATTCTTTTCGGAAGTTTAACATCGTTTTACTTTTTTAAAGATTGAAACAGGATTATTACTTCGCTTAAACACCCAGCAAAAACGGGGTACCCCTGCTAGTTATGCTATATAATGTGACCGTGAATATGAGCTCGTGGGAAGATTGCGGCGACAGCGAAGGATAGCTGGCTTCAGGGGAGATTAGCAGCAACAGTAGCCAAAAATCGCGAATGTGGAAATTAGAAAGTGTGCGCGAGAAGAAAAGAGAAAAAATGCAGCGTACGCTCATGGAGTGGACGTCGAAGAAAATGGACGTGTAAATTCGCGAACGAGAATGTGCCAGCCGTGGCCGGCAGGCGGTCGGAGAAAAGAGAAACGCGTGTCAGGCTAGATAGATAAGTGATGCTTAAGGTAACGGTAATACATAATAAATATGATTTTGGTTAAAAAAAAAAAAATGTTGACCCGGATTTTTATTTATTTCTATTTCGCTTTCCTTTGTAACTGCTATGTTACAGTACGAACATAAAATTGTCTTAGCGTATTATTTACATGGACTACAAAACGTATCCGTCTGTTCAGTGTTAACACTTTGGCATTGTATGGTAACTTGTGACGTCATCATCTAGCAATTATGAATGGCTAAGATGGATGTGTGTGTGTTTTATTCCAAGCACTTTAGACAAGCAAAAAAATATGCGACATAATGCGACTCGATTCATTATAAACACTTGTCAGTGACTTGTATATGTTCTACAAACAGAATTAATACTCATAAATGTATCATATATGCCTTTTGAAAGTATCTCGCATTCAAATCACATACCCTGTTTTATATGAGCTGTCATTTTTGTGTGTGAATAAAACCGTCGACAGTCAATACAGAAGAAAACGGTTAATAAGGTGAATGAATTTTATTTCTATGGTAATGTCGTTTGTTTTCTTTTATTATTTGGTTTAAATATCGCTGGGTAGTTAACGTAAACCAATAATCGAAAAATGATTGTCTGAGAAAAGAGAAAAAATATATACAAGAACAATAGTTGTATTTCAAGATGTAATATGATCGAAACTGTCAGTAATATCGTTAAATTTCTTCCCTGGAGAAAGTTTGTAATGAACATGCTATTTTATTTTAGTTTTAGTTTTTTTTGGGAAGGGGGGGGGAGATTGTTCTTTTATTTTTGTATTCATACCTTTTTATCTTTCACTGTCCCGTGTAGTTCTATGATGTCCATCTTCCCAGGCTTTGCCTTTTAACCTTTTGAGAAGTTTTTAGTTTTTTTTTTTTTTGTTTTTGTTTTTTTTTTTGTTTTTTTTGCTAACTGCCTAAGGTGCCACTATCGAGAAATGCCGATAAAGGTGGCCATGCCTTATTTTTGTAGGTAAAAGAGCACTTTCCTTGAGGTACTACATTTTTATTCCCACTTTCCCCACCATGTTCTCGTCATGGGTGGGAGATGAATAAATATTTAACTGTCTCCGTAACTATTCACATTTAAATAGAGCAGTGGTCTCCAAATTTTTCGAACAGATGGCCATATTACTGACGTTTTATAGCTACGCGGACCAAAATAAACCGAGAATTTTTTTTATTTTTGTACCTATACAGAGTATCCCATTCTCCTGCAACCATCGCTTTCCCAGAATCTTTCTAAAATCGGCAACTTACGGGAGGGACTACATGAAAATTGTCGA
The DNA here is from genome assembly GCF_053919585.1 of Euprymna scolopes. Taxonomy (NCBI): domain Eukaryota; kingdom Metazoa; phylum Mollusca; class Cephalopoda; order Sepiida; family Sepiolidae; genus Euprymna; species Euprymna scolopes. The sequence goes on along the minus strand of NC_136490.1, from coordinate 118,588,182 downwards.
CATCCATAAGTGAGTGTGGTATTATGGTATCGACTGTATTCGAAGTTGAAACATCAAAGTGGACAGTCCGCGTTATTAGGCTGGTGCAATAATAATGGGTTTTTTTATCAGATATATACATATATACATATATATATATATGTTAAAAACGGCATTATTTTTGCATCAACCTAATATCACTTTCACTAACGCAACTTCCAAATCTGTGAATCTAGTATGATCGAACACTGCACGTCGAACCTTCAGGTCGTACTTGCATCCAATTCCAAATTTATGTTATTTATTACGTTGATAAATAACTGTCAAATATCTGACAACTTCTACGAATTGTACAATTTTGTCGTTACGTTTTTACTATCAATTTTGTTTGACAATGAAATTATCAATATTTCTACTATATTTTTTTCGGTTTGAAAAGTTTCTCAGGAAGAAAAAACATTCACAATTATTTTTTTTTAACAAAATGCACGTAAAACGTATCCTTTGATTGAATAAATACGAACAAAAGATAAAGAGAAGGCGAAAATATGTGGACAAATTTCTATACTATAAATTTGTCTACGTATATATATATTTTTTTATTTTCTTTATTAACGTTTTGTATTATTTTTTAATGTTGTCTACTTTAAGCTTTATTTTGTCGGTCTTTGTGTTCAGCATTCATAGTTATCTTTGTCTTTAATTCTCTCTCTCTCTCTCTCTCTCTCTATATATATATATATATATATATATATATATATATATATATATATATATATATAATTATAATCCTCTAAGCGCAATTAATCAACACTTAACTGCACACCAGGCAATCAAGGAAGAATTTTAAAATATTGCAACCTGCGCCTACCCATCCTTAAGGCATTGCTCATTCCAAAAAGGAGTTCAACCACCAGACTAAGTTTTGAGGGGTGGGGACGGCGTACCCAAATGTTTATAGACGCATTATCAGATCAGTCGATTCACCAATGAAATTCACTATAACACAGTTCCTGAAGACGACACATGTGGATTGAAAACGTTAGTATATTTGGCGAATTTATCTATTTTCTCGCGGAAAACGCGAAAAGTTAGCTCGCCATATTAAAATAATTGAGAAAAATGAATATGCAGAGCTTAGCGCTGGTATTCAATAAGATCTGTATAAGTATATATGTGTGTGTGTGTTTTATTTGTTTTTTTGTTTTTGCGATACGTTTTTAATGAATTCAATTATTTACGAAAGTGCATTTTTTTACCTAAATGCGAGTTAGGAATAATTTTCCCTTTAACCAAATTGGTACCCCCATATGTGGAGCGGCATATATATTGTTTTTAAAATATAATTACCCACTGACACGAGTTTGATCATCTACGACTCATCAGAGTGGCTGAATCTAGCTAGATTCGAAATCGGGGACCCCACGATAAGGAGCCTAACCCCTTACCGCTCATGTATCTCGCACGACTGTTTGTATATATCACGATTTACTTAATGATGTTGTTTGTTATATATATATATATATATATATATATATATATATATATATATATATATAACAAACAACATCGTGTGTGTGGGTGCGTGTACGTATGTCTGAATGATTAAGCGCATATATACATGATTGTTTTGGTTGGGGGGAAATATATATATATATATATATATATATATAAAATAAAAAAATAAAAATAATTGTTAGCGGTGGATGTATGCGAGTACGTGTGTGAGTGTGTAGGTGGATATGTATATATGTATGCTCCTACATATATTTCTATGTATGTACGTGTGTGTATGTGTGTGTGCCTGCGTGCGTGTGCATGTGTACATGTACATGAATGTATATGTATGCGTGTGTGATTGTGTGTGAGTGTATGCTATACATGGGGAAAGAAAGTCTTTAAAAAGAACCCTAAAAACCCATAAAAACCTTCACCATATGGACTAAAAAACACTCTTTGAAAATAACTTTGACCGGACATTTGAACACTTACAGTTGGAGTCAGAATGTCTGAACACACGCATCACTCTAAAAAACATATTTAATATCAGCGGAGGTAACTCTACAAACTCCTATTTTAAAGAAAAACTTTTTACGAAAACATCTGAAGAGAGCACACCCTAAGCTCGAAACGCGTTATAAAAATATTTTAAAATAAAAATATGATGAAAACCTTTTAAAAAAAACCCACAATTGTTGATGGCTACACTCTTTTAAATATACATTTTTTCTCTCGTTGGAACTACACAACCATCGCTTTAAATATATATATATATATATATATATATATATATATATATATACTAGGAGACCAGCCACATAAAATAGTTTCGACAGTAGTTTCCTTATAATGTTTTCAACTTCTATGATTTCATGCCATAATCTATATTTCTTAATCCTGATTATGAACTTAGTTATCATCTTGTGAGGAAATATCCAATATACTGAGAAATGTAAAAACCTGTAAGGCCTAAGCATTTTCTAATATTTATTGCCAAGATTTGACGTCTCCTGAGGATTTTTGGGACTAAATGGGGGGGGGGCAAATACTGAACTTAAACATTTTTTATGCCTCGTTCACTGTGCACTCACGGGGGGGGGGGGGGCATGCATACTTCACTTGTTAAACTCTAGAATCTTTCTGTTGAACCTAAGAATCTGTACGGAATTTCAAACAGAACACTTTATTTTATCCACAACTGGACAATGCTCAAAATTTATACCACTGTTAAATTCAAAGAAGCTATTTTCTATATAAATAAAACAGAAGATACATGTATGTGTGTGCCTGTTTGAGAATATTTAATTGATAAACCTTTAAACTACTGGTCACATAACACCAAAATTTACAGGAAATACTAATCATGCACCAAAGGTGGTTTAAAATGAGTGAAATTCTTGTTTTGATAGATGAATAATACGTACAGAAATATGTCGGCAAAATGAAATGCAAAATCTTCATTTTAACTCGCTAACATATTTCTATTACTTTTGCGCATGCGTAAATTAATTTCTAGCTTTTGGCTCTGTAATAATAAATACTCTATGTATTAAAATATTATATTTAAGCGTATTTTAAAGTCGGGCAAGGTCGGATGCCTCCCGCTAGACATCGATAAATATATATTACATTAATTGAATAACATAATCTTTTTTTTTTTTTAAATCAGCTTTGGATGTTCAAGCAGGTGAAACTACATTTTTTTTTTACCAGAACTAACTGCCTGGGAACGAAGATTTAACACTCCGACGGCTAGCATGTATTAACGAATACGCTGCTACACAGCTCTGTGGTGCTTGCGAATTTTTGTTGGCGGTGTGTAGTTTTTGCACTCGATAAAGACGTCATTCAAAGAATTATGTGATTTACAAATAAATATTTTAGTGTACAACACTTACAAGTTTAATGTCATGCTGATAACATCTATACCTTAAGGCACTGTCATAAAATATATTTTTGCCTAGGTTGTCCACTGTGCCTTATAATAGAGAGAAAATAGCGACACGGACTGTGATAAGGGGAATATATTATAAATATAAATGTGTGTGTGACAACACAGAGTTCCATGAATATATAGCTCAATACTGCACAACTAGTTATAAATACTTAACATTTTAGCCGCATTCAATACATTATGTTCATCAAAAATGTATTTTCTGGTTTATAAGAGCGAACAACTGTTTCGACTCATACTAACATATATATCCGTGGAAATATTCGTTATTCACTTATATTTCCTTTTTATATATACTACTCCTTATTTAAGAGGTCCTGGATATGAACTAAAATTATATCCAATGGTGAGGCCCCACCTTGCAGGTGTGGAGCCACCCTTTAATTTCCATTGCTCCCAGATCCACTCTGACCCGGAATGGTAGTACCTGTTAGGGTCCCAACTATGGGTTAAATAGAATACGACTTAAAAAAAAACAAATATACTCCATTAAAAACAGTTCTTCAAAATAACTAGATTCGGCATTAAATAACCTGAAAAAGGTTGATATGCCGTAAAACAACCAACCAACCAACCCAACCTTATTTAAGAAGCTCAATGTAATTACAGAGCATATAATGAATGAATGACAAAAGACTGTATTCTAAATTTCATGACGTTGACCATCTTACAATTTATTCCTTTAATTCAGTTGACACTTACAATTCTTGACAGTATCTGTTTCATAGCACAAAATCAATCGCTTAATTATTATATCAATCAGTGAACCTCTTTCGCCCTTAACTCATCAGAAGAAATAAAAATAACCAATCCACCAAAAGGAAATAAAATGCGTTTGGACATTAAAAATCCGAAAATTAGAAGTGACGCTGCAAATACCTTATAGTTTGCTTACATTACGCCATTTTGAATTTAGAAATAAAGTCACTAAACCCCACATATTCGTATTAACAAATTCCATTAATTTAAGTATTTTCTACCAGAAATATTTTATTTATTAATTAGTAAGTTTATTATTTATAACTAATATATCCATATTTACCCAAATAACATCAATGATTACAATCTATTACACATGTTTTCATATGCGAAATTAAAAAAACAAACTTATTTTCAATTCCCAGCTGTATTAAAGTATTTATTAATCTGAATTTAAAACTATACATAATTAAGTTCTTATTACTGTTATAACTAAATTTGCTAATCCATAAATTATAATTCCTTTTATTTCTTAATTCTAAAACTATAATTTTATTTAGAAAAAATTTATAAAAACAAAACCGGGGATTATATATTTGAGTTTTTGTTCAAAGGGCAATAACTCTATTTAGCTTAAAATTAAATTTTAATATTTTTCGCTCAAGATAAACAATTATCTTAACGGATTATATAGCGAATTTATAAATTTCAACTAAATATATTGTACATCTTTTTTTAAGACTTTATATCTGATATTTCCAACAACGCATTTTTTTTCTAAATATTTAAACAGTTCATTTTCGTCCCAGCTGTGACGTCAGTTGCATGCCTTTATGTGGCTGCTGTTGCTTCCAGCATCATCGGATCTGTTACAATATAATTTAATAATATATGTATATATATTTTTTATTGCATTTTCACCCCAAACAAGGCATGATGCCACTTTGATGTAGGAGGCTACTATCAGGGGCATAATTTCAGGAATATTATGAAGGCAGTTGAGCAGCAAGATGTCTGTTTCTGCTTCCCCGACTGTACTGACATGCAGAAGTTCATGAGTACTATGTGAGGAGTTGGGCAGCAAGATGTCACTTCACATTACACTTGAACTTCTGCATGTCAGTACAATCGAGGAAGCAGGAACCTGGAATTCTGCAATTCTGGAGAAGAAACTATTAGAAGAGTAGAAGGCTTTCCTTCATCTGAGGATCTCTCTTGTATAGGGATGGGATTTTTTTACTCGTCGGGTTTGGCGGGGTATTTACATTTAGTGTGTACAAGGGTATGTAGTTCGTCAGAGCATATACCATTAAATTACTTGTAAAACAGACAGAGGGATGCAACATTTCGTTGGTGGGAGAGAGACGAAAGCCTAGCTGACAGTTCGGGACCTATTTGGTTGGCGGCTCTCTTCTGAACCCTGTCCAGGAGCAAGAGACTAGTAGCAGATGCACCAGCCCAAATGTAACAACAATACTCTATGGCACTTATTCCTATTCCAAAATCTAGTAAAAGAATTGTGTGGAATGCATCTAATATGTTTTAAATACAGAATGTTTATTCTTTGAGTATATGTTAACATGTAACGGGTTATACAGTTCAGTTCTTCTTGCAAGCTCTGTTGCTATAATTAAATTGCTTTTGTGTTATTTCAGTCTTTTTTTTTCTTTTCATGGAAGTCACCACTTATGAAGACCCGGAAGCCACTCGGGGATAAGGGTTATTGCATGTACAGTAATCAATGGGATAGTATCGTAGTAATCGTTAATATTGGAGTTTTGATAAAGTGTCTTACTTAAGGGGGCAGTTCATCAGGAATTTGTTTATGTTGGACTTGAATACATCCAAGTTGTAGTGAGGTGATAAACAGGCAAATGGAAGAGAGTTCTACAGGCGTGCACTTCTAAGAAAGAAGCTTTGTTCATGGAATCTACGTTTTGATTTAGGCACAGATAAAGAATGGGGAAAATTGACAGTGGTTGCAGTCTCTTTCGATTTACAAGAAAAGGCAATGAAATTTTGCTTAACCCTGATTAATTTTTTAAAAGTCAGTTTGAAAAATATGTAATTTGATGAAAAATCTCATTAAAAAAATTGTTATTAGCCAAATTGTTCATTAAATCACAAAGTAATAGTGTACATAGTATTGGAACTGACTTTTTTTTTTCGTTTGTTGACGCATATTATATGAACTGATCAATTGATTAGCTGCATCTTAAAGAAATGCGTAGACGTATCGAAAGGAAAAGATCGATTCAGCATTTCTTGCGGAGATCAAGATTATTCGAAAATTGAGTAATCGGATTTTTAAATCATGTTATGATCACTCATCTTCCCTTCGTCGGTTAAGAATCTTCTGTAAAGTATCGATAATTTCTTTCTTTCTAAATCTGCTTTGTGTTGAATCGGGTAATAAAAAGAATTATGCTCTTCTACTTCTTCTTCTTTTTTACATAGGAATCACCACTTATCAAGGCTCAGAGACCACTCGATAATAAGGGTTAAGAGTGTACAGTACTCAATTGGGTCCTGGATATGACCTTAAACTATATCCAGTGGTGAGGCCCCAGCTTGCGGGCTTTGGGGAGTGTCGAGTCATCCTTTAATTACCATTGCTCCCAGGTCCACTCTGACCCGGAGTGGTAGTACCTGTTAGGGTCCCAACTATGGGTTGAATAGAAAATGATTTGAAAACAACAAATATATTCTATTAAAAATTTTTCTTCAAAATCACTGAATTCGGCATTAAATAACCCGAAAAGGGTTGATATGCCGTAAAACAAAAACAACCAAGCAACAGTACTCAATTGGATAATATAGTAATCTTTAGTAATGGAAATTCGGTAAATTTGTTAACTTAAGTGGAACGGCTCATCAAGAATTTGTTTACGTTGGACTTGAAGACAACCATATTGTAGTCAGCTGGAATGCAGGCAAAAGGAAGAGAGTTCCACAGATGTGTAGTTCTAAGAAAGAAGCTTTGTTCATGGAATCTACGTTTTGGTTTAGGCACAGATAAAGAGTGGGGGGTTATTGATGGTGTTTTCAGCTAGACGAGTGTTTCTTGTGAAAATTTGGCGAGGGGGGACCATAGATTGAAGCTCAGTCGAGCACTTGCCATGAAAATAGCGATAAAGCAGAGACAAACTTGCAACATCTCTTCTGTGAGATAGAGGTTCCAGGGGAAAAAAAGGACATCTCCTACGAGGCTATGAAGTCTATTTTGAACTCTTCTTCTTCTTCTTTGTGTGTGTGTGTGTGTGTGTGTGTGTGTGTTAAGCGGCATATCCACATTTTTACAAGTTATTCAAAACCACCATCCCTGGATTTATCCGCAGAGTTTTAGGAGGGGGAGACTCACGAGATATCACGAAAAAGCACTTGTTAGGCTCTCAGTCACTTTTCTCTTAGCCTATCCCCTGTTTTACGTAGCTCGCTGTGTCATTGTAACACACGAGATCTGCCACGATAATTTTGTAGTTCTGATAACAAAGAATGACAAGATTTCTTTGGGTTCTTCGATTCCTACTCAATGCTTTACTTTGATGTTTCTTAGCTTTTCAGACGGAGGATTGGTGTTTTATATTATTTATATTAGTTGGAGTACTGTTCTCATTTTAAGTATTATTTTCACAACATGATGTAAAGGATGAGGCACTGGATGAAATTCTTTTGTCCATTTCATAGGATGGAGTACTCTTGCAACATCTCGGCTGGAGCTGCTCGGAGCATTCTATTCTGACTTGACCGTTCCAAATTGGCTTTGAAACCTGATATGTCGTTCTTTTCTCTTCCCGCCAATTTATTCCGCACAGAACAGACGTTACAAGCATGTCTCTGCTCTATTGTTATTTTCATAGCCAGTGCTCGTCTGAGCTCCGATCTATGGCCCCCCTTCGCCAAACTTTCATAGAAAAAAAAAACAATCGTCAATGTTAAAACCATTATCAACAATGTTCCTCACTCTCTATCCGTGCCTAAATCTAAACGTGGATTCCATAAACAAAGTTTCTTTCCTATAACTGCTTACCCATGGAACTGTTTCGCTAGCTTTCTTTTCAGCTGACTACAATATGATCGTCTTCAAGTCCAGTATAAACAAATTCTTGCTGAGCCTTGCCTTTAAATAATCAAATCCTACCAAATCCCCATTACTAACGATTACTATGCTGTTGTCTCGATAACTACAGCATAGTTATTAAGCCTTATCCTTGAATGGCCTTTGGGCTTTAATAAGAGGTGTTATACTTGTAATAAAATAGTTTGAATATTCAGTACGGGCAATATTAAGAATACAATTGCGAATTGCTTAAGATATCTACCCGATCATGCTTGACGAAAAAAACAGAATGCTATCTCCTCGAATTAATTAAAGATTCCGATTAAAATTCTGTGAATAATCCCGAACTCGACAGAAAGATTCCAGAGTTGAACAAGATGCACCTGAAGAAGATCGAAGGTTACATTGGCCGGAACGTTATGAGAATAATACTCAAGATAAGAACAATATTTCGAATAATCCAAATTGTACTTTGACTTTTATTTCACAAAATATTCGATTCAAAATAAAATTCTTTTTCATAAATAATTCATATTGGAAATAGATAAATCTGAAATCTTTTTCAACAAAACATTTACTAACAATTCATTGTTGGCGAATAGTATAAATCAATTAGTATAAAAGATTTTGATCTTCAATTGGGCATGATGAGATTCTTTGACTTCTTTAACATAATACATTATTTTGTTCACCGGTAATAGAGAATTCCATGCGTTTTTCTTTTCAATATTTTTATGATTCCTACAATAAAAACCTCACAAAATATTTTATTTTATACCTTAATGATTTAACATTATTATTTGTTCTTATGATTCTGTTTCAATGCGTTTCTTTTGGTTTACTTGGTTTTCTTTTGTTAGACATTTACTGCGTTGGATTTTTCATGGCTAACGATTGTGTATGTGCCATTTTTCTGATTTATTCTTCGGATTGCCTTAGAGTGAGTCTTATTTTCGACTTTCTTATATAACTATAATTGGAAAAAGGATCCAGTGTTTCCTGTGTTTGTTTGTTTTTTATCCCTTTAGAAACACTTTTTTTTGTTGTTTTTTTACACATTTTTTTTTTCTAAATTATTATCAAATCATAAAAGGATATATTTCAAGATATATATATGTATAATTCTGCATCTTTGGATTTTACCGTCATTGGATATTTTACCCTTCACCAAACTATCCATTCACATGAAATCACTTTTTTATTCACCCTATTCCCTCTGCTTCATTTCTGTTATCAAGTAAGATCTATTACTTACTTGTAGTTTCATTTAATACTTTTGCAAGCAAAATCCGATCCCGCATTTTGCTAAATCCTACCCTCTGATGAGAAGGAAAGTATTTCTTCGAAACTCCGCGAATTAAGGACTATCCACTTATCTAGTGTTTCCTTTTCAGATTAAATATGTTTTTAACTCGTTTCAAAGTGTTTTTAACGTGTTTTATTAACTACTTGTTCTTATATATATATATATATATATATATATATATATATATAAGATTATTCCTATGTGGATTAATCTTATCGTAAGAAATTCGGCAACATTGTGGCAACCCTAACGAGGCGATCAACATTGTCGAAACGTTAAAATTGTCTGATGTTTTATATAATTTTATTAATAAAATTTCTGCATATGTATTGATAATTTTTAAAATATATTGTCAATCTATATACTCAACCAAGTTTTGATCTACATACTTGAAATTCGGTATATACGATATTAAGAAACATGGAAACGTTTAACCGTTTTCATCCGAAAAAGACGTTAAAATTGAAATATTAGTACCTGGAGGTTATCGAATTTTTTATTGGTTTGTCAACTGCTTCACGAATGCGCATGCGCGAATAGTCTCCATTATAGATTACTTAAGTCAACAAACAGTTGTCACGCTGGTCTAATGGTTATCGTGATCGACACACTGTCTTTAGGTGTTGGTTTTGATCTTGGCTCGAGCATTTTTTTTTTTTACTTACAAGAAGTTAATTTTTTTAGAAAAAATAAACATAATACTTGCATGCACATGTCTCAGATTCTGTATTAATAGAAATATAATATTTATGCGTGTTTTACGATTGAGCAATGCCGTGCGGCCTGTTAGTATATATATATATATATATATATATATATATATATATATATAGAAAGCAACAATACGTGTGTTTGTCTACGCATTTGTTTTCAGCGGTTAGTTTCCTGACACGGAATAGCATCTTCGGAATATGTATGTTACTACACATTTACAGTATAGGTTTTATTATATATTCATTGAAATATTGGAGAGATTTACTGCCATTAAAGTTCTAGAAAAAGCCAACGGTCATTGCAAGTAGGAATCAATGGTAAACGAATGTTGCAAGTAGGCAAAATAATGAGCGAAAGAGGCGAAGGAAGCTGGAAATCTGGGGGGAAATTATCGTTCCTCAAACTCCAGAGAATGTCACTTGGTTTTACCAGTGGGTGATAGCTGGTAATAAGTCATATGAAAACTTATAGTAATGAAAAAAAAATGTTACATTGGTTTTACTACCGCTATCCTTTCTCGCAGGCTCACCATTCGTTTGGTAATACTAATAATACATGATAGAAAAGTTACAAATTAGTGCTTTAAAACTCCAGTTACTGATCGAACAGACATCTATATATTGATCAGGGATTAATATCTTAATTTTCTCTGTAGCTATCATCGCTCAATATAGAATTTTTACTATGAAATTAAAAGAAAAAAAACATAATTGGCAGACATCTCTTAATTACGCACTTGATATTGAATAAATAATTTGTTGAAATCAATGATCTAAGATTATGAAAACAACATTAGATTGTTCGTAAAATAATGAGATTTCAGAAACAAAAGTTTATTCAATTAGTTTCAGAAGGGAGCTATTCATCGAGTTTTTCACTTTAATAATTGCCTTCGTGAGTTGAAATACGGATATTCAGTCCATCCGTGTTATTTGGATTATTCTGACTAATATTCTGATATTGAGTGTTATTCACAAAACGTTTCGGTCAATATAACCCCCGGTCTTCTATCAAACTCTGAAATCTGCACGAAATTTCGAATGGAACCCTTTATTTAAGCATGCTATCGTAATGTTAGTCATAAACGTAATTCGTAATTATAGTTTCAGTGTTCAACTGATTACTGAAACTTCGATCCCCAGAAGCGTGTAACTTACAAATGAACTTACTAAGTATAATTTTGGAATGAATGTTGGGAGCCTTAAACCTATTTCCGCTTTGAAAAGTACAATTTTCTTATTTATCGCTATTTTCAATAAGTTATATTTGCAGAAAGTCGGACGTTATATCGATTATGCGAACAACACTCAAGGTGACAATAATAGTGTGAATAATCCAAATAAAACGAATGTTCAATCCTTATCTCAACAATTATTACGTGCCGCAGACATATCTCTGACTATTTGACATGGGATTAATTCAATAATGGTTATGGTACGGCATAATCACGTTGACACACTGGTTCTCGTCAGCTCACCGAAGTTAAGCAATGTTGAGCCTGGCTAGTACCAGATGGGTGACCATTTGGGAATTCTAAGCGCTGTATATGCTTTCCGCTTATATAGGCATTGTTTCCAGTCGTCCTCCACTTACCGCTGGAATTCAACAATGTCGACTCGGGAAGGGTGTGCTTAATGATTGCGCAACTCTTGCGACAAAAATTGTACGCGCAGGTACCCCTACAGTGGGTATCCATAGTCTGTTAAGACTAAAGGAAGCCTTTTAGTTCAATATTTTTCCAAGGTTCATTGTGAAACGTGCATTTCCATCCTTTACTTTTATCTCCATCACTTCCATTACTGATTACGGAATTACTAAAACCATCGTTGTAATGTCTGAGTGCTTTTTATATCATTCCTCTCGACGTTCGATCAATATTGACAACTGCTTCTGAAGGGTTATGGTTAGGTCAGGAAAGCTCTATGGATTTCTTTTTTTTTTTAATTTTTATTATTAAAGGGCCTCTATGCTTGAAAAAAGTATTTTTCAAAAAAAAACTATAGGAACGTTATTAAACAGCTTGCATCACATGGATCAATAAAGAAAAATAGATCGACCGAAGTCGATAGCAATATGAAGGGTCTCTATCTATTGAGTCCTAGACACCAGATGTAATATGGGACAGCAATCCTATTCTGGATTACCTCCGCTTTCTTTTAATCATCACATGATGTTGAATATTTATCAAGGATGCATTAAATGCTAGCATTTTAGTTTTGGGTACGACTCGACTAATGACTAAACCCCGTTCTCCCGAACACTCTATTCAAACAAATGTGCAATCCCCATCAAAAGTTACGGAAAAATAATATGCTTCGCCGGTGTTCACATAATTATTAACATTCATATAAAATAAAATCTAAATTAGTGGAGTTTAAACAAAAAAGAAAAATAGCCTGTCAAACAAGAAAGTTATTTTTTTTTAAATGAAAGTTTACCTGCAAAACGCATGTAACTCTCCAATATCTGCAGGACTCATGCAGCCCCAGATCATGATATTCCCACCACCATGCTTGACTGTAGGCATGACACACTTATCTCTGTACTCTTCAAATTAGTGTGCATGGCTGTCACCCCAGAAGGAAGCCTCTTCTGCAAGCAATACACAAGAAAGCCCGCAAAAAGTTTGCTGAAGACATGTCAACAAAGTCCATAGATTACTGGAACTATGTTCTATGGTCTGATGAGACGAAATTTAATTTGTTTGGTTCTGGTGATCTTAAGCATGTGTTGCAGCGACCAGGGGAGGAGTACAAAGATAAGTGTGTCATACCTACAGTCAAGCACAGTGGAATGTCATGATCTGGAGCTGCATGAGGGCTGCAGATATTGGAGAGTTACATTCCAGTGTGGAAAGCATGAACTCCAACATGTATTGTCAAATAGTGCAGAAAAGCATGATCTCTTCCCCCAGAAACTGAGTCGCTGAGCATTGTTCTAGCATGACAATGACACAAAACACCTTTCCCCTGAACCTTTTCAGTAAAGCAAAAGTATTGTTGAATAGCACGGTATTTTTGATCAATGAGATTTGTTACGAACGTGGGTAAAATTAATGTACATGTATTCTTTTTCACAAAACGCTTCACTAACTCAAGAATTTTAACTATGATTTTAACTGAAACATATAAAAGCATCCAGATTTTAAACGAAACAGTAATTAAAATCTGCCTGAAAACGACTGATGAAATTCAGTCGAAAGTACTCGCAAAAAACAACCAAAAGAAAAACAAACAAATCGACGAAGACGAGTATGGAACTTTTTTGCACAGATTCGAGCGAGAAATAGGAATGAAAATTCGAAAAATTGGAAAATGACAAAAAAATAAATAAATAAATAAGCTCATTAAGCAAAAAAAAAAAAAAACTCCTTGCTATTCAGCAACACTTGTCTGAATGAAAATGCATATATATATATATATATATATATATATATATATATATATATATATAATTATTATATATCTACAGACACTAGTGTTTCATCTTTTCGGGAATCATCAGTGCGGATTGTCACGATTACCGCCGATCGGGAGATTCGAATATATATATATATATATGTATAATCTCGTTCTATCGATAGATCATCCTCTTACCAATATGTATACAAGATGATAGCATCTGCGAGCGATATATGATTTCCTGTATCAAAGAATGTTGACTTTCTTCTTCATCCTATTTATTTGATGTTCTTGATAGTGATTAACTTTTGTTTCTTTTCGTGGTCAACATAAATATTGTCCTCTCTTTTAAGTCTGTCAGTTATTGTATAGAAAATATTGACCAATATGTCGAACGGCCAGTAATCTTCCAGTGGACATCTTTGATGTTAGATAGCAATGGAGGCGAGGAAGACTGAAATGATATTTAAAGCTTGATTTGCCAAACAAGATCACGTGACGATCGAGATACAGTACACCAGTTCTTGTTATTTTTTTATTTTTTTTACAAAGGAGTCACCACTTATCAAGGCCACTCGAGGATAAGAGTTAATGAGTGTACGGTAGTGAACTGGGCAATATCGTAGTAATCGTTAGTAGTGGAAATTTGGTAAATTTGATTATTAAAGCGCACGGCTCATCATAAACTTTTTTATGTTTGACTTGAAGACGACCATAGTGCAGTTAGCTGGAAAGCAGGCAAACAGCAGAGAGTTCCACAGGCGTGCAGTTCTAAGAAAGAAGCTATATTCATGAAATCTACGTTTAGGTTTAGGCACAGATGAAGAAGGAAATCATTGATAGGGGTTTTAGATAGACGAGTGTTTTTCGTGAAAGTTTGGCGAAAGGTGACCATAGATTGGGGCTCAGACGAGCTCTTGCCATGAAAATAATAATAGAGCAGGGACAGGCTCGCCACATTTTGGGGGGGGGGACGGGATGCGGTTGCAGGGAAGAGAACAAGCGATTTTTGTCTGGTTAGTACCACGTGCGTGACTATTTGGGAATACTAAACGCTACAACAAAACTGTAAAAATTAAATTCATCAAAATCATTTTTTGACTGGGGTGTACATGCGACTAGACTCATTAGGAGAGTTGGTTCAACTAGTTCATAGTGAATGCAGTACTAGCAAAATGAGCTACAACAGCAAGTTTAGTTAGTTTGAAATACATGTAGCATCAAATGATCCAAACATCGCTGGGATGTCGTACAAACGAACAGCGAGCAACAGCAGGAAATGTAAATAAACTCCAAATCTTTTGAATGAAAATGTAAAAACCTCTTCTTTTTAAAGAATTCTGTTTCCGTAAATGAGACTTTCATAAACATATTGCTTACAAGAACTTCGAAGCGAGTGAACACGTTACTGCAGGAATATTTTCCTACAGACTACAGCATGGTTGGAATCAGAAAAATGTGTGCTTATTTTCTGATGCCCAAAACGAATCTTTTTGTCGTTTTCATTTACTTTTTTTATTATTGTTAAATCTTGATTTTACACGACTCGTGTTAATGATGAAATATTTATTGATTTTAAACGATCAATAAAACTAAAATCTATAAGTCATGCCTATTTTTTTTCATTTGTGAAAACATATTCGCATTTGACATAGATTTTTGTTTAGTGGTAATCAGACCTCCACACCTAAAAGAACAACTCTATATTAGGAAATGTACAGAAGAATTGGAATCGGTAATTGTATCGGAATTGGAAAAAAAATTGAATCGTTTCATCAGGAATATGTATTTAATTGCTTTCTTAACAGTATTGAACATTTCCTATAAGTTTTGGTTAATGATATATTCTTTGATAACCTAATTGCATCATATATATATAACTTCTTTGTCTTGATAGCAAAAAAGCTAATACTCAAACAAGGTTTAACGACAAATTTCACACTTCGTTTTCTTATTGTTTCATTATTCTTCACACCATTTTTATTCAGTCGATTACATTTGTTCTTTGAAAGTCTCATCATTCCAATCCGTTCCGATCAACGTTTTTTCTTTCTGTCACTGATCAAACGGCTTTATAGCTGACTTGAAACTTGTCACCACGATTCTTTTCCATCGTCGAGATCAAAGCGAAATAATAAATTCAAACGGTCAACCACGGGTAAATCAATACGAAAGGATATTAACTTAAATAGTATTTAGATGCGCCTGGGTAGAGATCAATCGCGCGCCAGTTTGAAGTAGCATTTTCACCAAGTGCATATGGATTGAACGCATCTTATTGAGTTGCGTCCATGACTCTTTATAATAGGATCCATCCGTCGGTCGGTTTGCCACGCTTAAGGCGGAAATAGTACGTTTCTCGTCCTAGCAGGTTCATTTGAAAAAATATTTTCCTTGGTCTGACAAGATGAAATTTGAAATAACATTTTCATTACGTATATATTGTTTATTCTGTCGTTTAAATAATAAATCCTTGTAGCCAGCAATACGCATTCTGTCCTGCAAAATGTACAGCTGAGATGCTGACTCTTATATCGCAAAGATCAATTTTTTATGGAGTCTCGGTTCAAGGGTTATAACTCTTGACACATCAAAGGCCATTGATATGGTCTAAGAACAAACATGTTACAAAAGCTTCTTAGTTACAGAATATCTATATATGCAGGACATTTCTGACCTCTTGACCATTAAATCCTTTCTCTCTGATATATCTATAAAACTAATCGGTACTTATGCCGACTTTGCACCAGACGTAACTCACCGTCCGCTCGAAACATGGCGTCATGCGCTCGGGTTTCATTGTAATCTGACTTCAAGATGTCGATCAATACCCGACAAAGGAGCAGACGATGTTTTGAGAAAATATTGAGGGGAAAAAATTTCAACGGGACCAGCCGAGAACTTCTCGACAGTTATCTGATAGAGTTTATGTGAAAACAAAAATTTGTTAATGATCCTTTTGTCTTTATCTTAAACCATATATCAGAAATCTACCCGATTGGGTTGGCGAAGTTTTTTCTACATCCGTTGTCCTTTCTCACTCTACTATGACATCGTCTGATACGACCGTAGAAAAGTTTACCTAACCCTAAGGGAATATCCCGGCTGCCTTAATTTAATTTAAATAAAAACAAGATTGCCTAGTCTCTTCTTAGAGAAATAATAAAAAAAAAAAATCAGGAAAAGAAAAATAACAACAAAAAAGAATATTAGTGCACTTATTGATCCGTATTGAAATAAGGTTATTATTTTAAAAGCCATTCTTAACCTGGGGAGGGGAGGATGCTTTGCACCTATTCTGTGCGTCAACTTTACAATTTAATAAAAACAGATATGATAAAACTTTAAATAAACTTTAAAAAATAATATTTAAAAAATAGTACGGATCAATAAGTGCACTAGAACAAAACAAAATATTTTACACTAGTTACAAAAAAACTGCAAAATAAATATTACATAAAAAAACACATAAAAAAGTGCTTTATTTTTAAACCGTTTTTTTTTCTTTTGTAAAAATATGAAAGACACAAAAAATGGTTTTCTTATTTTGTTCAATTTTGTTTTGAAAAAAATACAACTTATTTTTCTTTTTTTTTTTTCAATTAAAAAATGTTACAAGAATAAAACAGTCGTTTTTTTTATTTTTTATTTTCGTTATATATTTTTTTTCTGGTGGTTTTATTATTTTTAACTGTTTTCTGCAGTATTTTTCTAAAGTAGAGTTGTTACGCTTTGATAGTCGGCACGTTCCGAACAAAGTCGAGCGGCTAGTTAGTTACTTAGATCGTAAACCTGATTGAAACACTTACATCTAATTTGTTACCAATAAAAAACACTTGTTGGATCACTCTATTGCTCTTGGAAGTACTTCACCTCGATAGAATCCTCTCGATATATAAGAGCCAGATACGCCCCAAAACAAAGCATTGTTTTCAGATCTAGTGATGTGCCGCTCAGAGCACTATTTCTTGTTTTGACAGAGTACAGAATCGATATCACAATCTAGTGGAAGATGTTCTCGTGTCCCTTCAGTGTCTTTCACACAGAAGCGGTGTTACTACCCCTCTCTCTCTCTCTCTCTCTCTCTCTCTCTCTCTCTCTCTCTCTCTCTCTCGTTATACGCCTGGTAGTTACTCGACTGAGATCCAACACCTGGGACCTCTCTGTAAAATATCTACAGCAGAAACTCGTCTCGCAACAGTCACAGCAATGAACTTTTCTTTATTTCTCTTACCAAAAGCCAGACGAAACTTCCATTTACAAAGCATTGAATACTACGAGCATGATTCACGGCTGGAATACTACGAGCATGATTCACGGCTGGAATACTACGAGCATGGTTCGCGGCTAGAATATTACGAGCATGGTTCGCGGCTAGAATATTACGAGCATGGTTCTCAGCTAGAATATTACGAGCATGGTTCGCGGCTGGAATACTACGAGCATGGGTCGCCGCTAGAATACTACGAGCATGGTTCGCGGCTAGAATATTACGAGCATGGTTCGCAGCTAGAATATTACGAGCATGGTTCGCGGCTAGAATATTACGAGCATGGTTCGCGGCTAGAATATTACGAGCATGGTTCGCGGCTGGAATACTACCAGCCTGGTTCGCGGCTGGAATACTATGAGCATGGTTCGCCGCTAGAATACTACGAGCATGGTTCGCGGCTAGAATATTACGAGCATGGTTCTCAGCTAGAATATTACGAGCATGGTTCGCGGCTAGAATATTACGAGCATGGTTCGCGGCTAGAATATTACGAGCATGGTTCGCGGCTAGAATATTACGAGCATGGTTCTCAGCTAGAATATTACGAGCATGGTTCGCGGCTGGAATACTACGAGCATGGTTCGCCGCTAGAATATTACGAGCATGGTTCACGGCTGGAATACTACGAGCATGGTTCGCGGCTAGAATACTACGAGCATGGTTCGCGGCCGACTAAATCATTGTTATCTTCAAGTATCATTGTTGCATTGTGTAAAGCTAAATAATTACGGCACATCAACAATTGTAAGGGTTTATAAAAACGAAACCGAACGTACCTTTTGTCTCCTGCTCTTGTGCTCCTCCTTGGCCATGTCCCGGGTGGCTTGTGATCCACTGTTCATACAGCATGGAACGAAAGCTCTTTCAATGCATAGCAACAGATGCAAATCACATTTCTTTCTGGACAAATGGGTGTTATTTAGTCACAATGATTATCCACGGTCGAAATCGCATCATCGTTTCTTGCCTGTTTTTTTTTATTATTATTATTATTATTTTGCTATGGTTTTAGCCACCATTTATTTTAATCTCGTCACCTCCACGAGAATTCTGCGGATCAATCATTTTTTTTTTCTTATTTGCTCTGTGACACCCCAAATCAGACTATTCGCTTACTTGTATGAATCTCGCCCCCCCCCCAATCGCGTTTCAACGAATAGTTTTTTGATCTGATCATCCACATCACGCTATGTCAACGATTTCTCTATCTGTCCGACCCATCTTCCTAATTTTGTTATGATGCATTTTATAAACAAACAACCTTCCTGTGCTAATAACTTCTAATCTAAAACAATGAACTTCAATTCCTAATTCTATATATTTACTGGCCATAACTATCAGTCTGTCTCCGTTGGGCCCATTATACGATATCATGTGAATAACTACTAGTTTAGTCGTCCTCATTGACAATACATCCCAATTAAATAATCTCACCCTGTGTTTCCGGTCCTCTTGTGGAGGAGCTTAATACGATCATTTCTTTTATCTTTATCGTCGAGCAGTTTCCTACTTTAGATAAATAGTGACCTTTTAGTAAATATAAATGCTAATGATATGAAGTTTTATAGAAAATATTTCTTTGTGTTTTTAATGGTTATTAAGGTAAGGAAGCTTTAATTTTACAACATAAATTTACAGCATAAATTTATTAAAATGAAACATAGTATTCGTCTGTTTTTGGAATACAACTTTTGCAATGTAAACTTTAAATCTATCCATATATCTATAAAAGTGAAAATGTCTGTCTGTGTGTCTGCGTGTGTACATTTCCCTAAGCAATTTCTAGTCTGTAAATTTTTAGTCTACAGACTAGAAATTTAATATACAGGGTACTGAGATTTGGGAAAATCGATGTGATCGGGTTTTGGCCAGTAATTTGGTGATTAAGGGGTCAAAGTTCAACAATTTGTCCTTTGAGAACTCAACCAAACTCCTCCGAAAATGTTTGGTCTACACACTTGAAATTTTAGATATAGGTTCCTTGGACATGGGTCTAACTTGATAACTTGATTTGAACCCAAAACAAATTTTAAGGGATCATATTAGGGGTCAAAGTTTAAAAAATTGACCACATTTTTTTTTGCTCAACATACACCTCCAAACACCCGGGCAACGCCGGGCACCCATGCTAGTATATCTATAAAAATGAACATGTCTGTGTATCTGTGTGTCCTTCTGTGTGTGTACATTTCCCTACGCAATGACTTCGTCAATTTTAAGTCTACAGACTCGAAATTTGATATACAAGTTTCTGAGATTTGGAGAAAATCTTTTTGATCCGTTATCGGCCAGAAATTTGTCTGTTAAGGGGTCAGTTCAACGATTTTACTTTTGAGAACTCTACCAAACTCATCCGCCAATTTTCGGTCTAAACTCTTCAAATTTTAGACATAGGTTCCTTGGACATGGATCTAATTTAACTTGATTTGAGCCCAAAACAATAAATGTTAAGGAATCAAAATCGGGGTCAAAGTTAAAAAAAAAAAAAAAATTGACCTCTGCGCTGTCTACCAAATTACTCAGACAATTTCTGGTCTAAAAATTTGAAATTTAATATAAAGGGTATTCAGAGATAGAACAAGCTTTTTAATCGGTTTGGGTCGAAAATTTTTACTTACTAATATATAAATTATGTATGTATGTTTGCATGTCTGCCTAAAACTTTTGACAGAGGCGACGGATTCTATCAAGATCAGTATCGTTTTAAAGATCAACCTTTCGTACGACAAATATCGAAAAATTGGCTAAAAACATTAATTTCTTCACCTTCAGCTAAATTAATTTCTTCACCTTCAGTAAAGCACTTTTCTACAGGGGGGGTCGCCTTTTTCGCCGATATTTTTAATTTTCTAGCTTTTATTTTAACATAAGTCATTTCAGGTTTGGTGGTGGTCGTAACCGCAAAGACGTCAGGTTTTTCCCCCAGTTCTTTTCCTCCTTTGCGGTACGGGTTCGAGCCTGCCTTCCTACTACCACTTTTTTTTTTTTTTTGCTCAACATACACATCCAAACATCCGGGCAACGCCGAGCTGAAATGCTAGTATATCTATAAAAGCGAAAGTGTATGTCTGTCTATCTGTGTGTCTTTGTACATTTCCCTACACAATATCTTTTTTTGGATTTTTTCATTGGTTTTTAAGTTTTAATATTTCGAAATAAATAGCTAAAATTGAAATCGCTTTTTCTTTAAAGTATTAATGTTGATACTGACGAAATAAATACGAATTATTAGAATATAATAATACACCAAGACATTTCATGCTGTACTTACGCTATCACTTTTCATGAAATGAGATTGTCCGATAAACAATTCCCATTTTAAAATGAATTGTTCCACAAGTATATTCTTTATGGAAATCGCTCCAGACAAACCATGAAGCTAGTTGTCAGAAGTTAAAAAATACTATTTCAAGCTGACAAACTTGCCAGAGATAAGTGTTAGCTGGAACAGATTCTGACCTAGAAAACAGCGATTCAATATTGCTATGTTGTCCTGTCGACCAAAACAGTACGATGTTTAATAAATACATGTCAAAAACTGACATTCCTTTCATCAATTTTAAAACATTTTCACAATAGAACACAAAAAATACTGTTTTTAAAGAATTTAATCGCTACAATTTTAAATAAATCAATTAATAAGACGCGCGTTCGTTTTGATTCAATTAAAGAATATGTAGTTGACAGTGACGATTATTTTTACGAAGAAGGAACTCATGTTTTCTTAATAGCATTATATATAATTCACAACGCATCTATACTTGAAGAAACCAATAATAAACGTACACTTGAAAGACTAGAAGCATTACTAATAAAATCTAAAAATCCAACTATTAATAAAATAAACTTTAGCAATAGTAATGACATCCAGAAGTGTTCGTAGAGTTATTTATTTTAATAGCTTTGCAAACATTTCAGGACGTTATTAAATTTACCCATTAGAAAATGAAAAAAAGAAGATAAATAACATAATTAACCAATGAGAAAAGAAAAATAACTTTATAAATTGTTCGAAACCAGTTAGATTAATTTATCCCTGACGCTGAATCCTGAAGGATTGGAAAGTACTCAGACTTTTGATAAATATGGTGATTACATCAGCCAGTTCCCGCCAAAAGTAAAGACTTATTTGAAAGTTCGAAAGGATCGAAAATAGAATTAACAGACAAAACATGTCTATTTTATTTAATGATCTCTATCTATCTGTCTGTCTCTCTCCCTCCCTCCCTCTCTCTCTCTCTCTCTATATATATATATATATATATATATATATAGAGAGAGAGAGAGAGAGAGAGAGAGAGGACTCCTTTGAGATGAGGCTTCATAATTTGTGTATTTATTATTTTGTGGACTGTTATCCGCATCTTTAAAATTATTGTTGCTTCGACCAACTCATCTTTTGACCTTCTTAAGGTGATTGACACAGTGGATAGGCATTGAGGCTCTCCGGTTCCAGGTGAGCATTGTCTGAAGATAGCGGTTTCACTCCTACCCAATGGAGTATCAATTGGCCAAAACATGGTGAGACGGCAACTAAAGAAGGTAGCAATTACAGCATTTCTATCGCGTTGTTGTTATTACCTTGAAGATGGTTTGGTTGTTTTTGTTTTACGGCATATCAACCCTTTTCAGATTATTCAATGCCGAATCCAAAGATTTTGAAGATTTTTTTTTAATAGAATCTATTTGTTGTTTTCAAGTCGGTTTCTATTTAACCCATTGTTGGGACGCTAACAGGTACTACCACTCCGGGTCAGTGGACCTGGGAGCAATGGCAATTAAATGGCCTCGCACTCCCCAAAGTCCGCAGGCTGGGGCCTCACCACTGGATATAGTTTAAGGTCATATCCAGGACCTTAACTTCACGAAGGCAAGAGGATGATTTGACCAAACTTTAGTGAAACAATAACAACTATAAAGATGAGAACGACGGTCCGCAAAAGAATGAATACACAAATTATGAAGCAATCCTCTTAAAAAGATTTAAAACATATATACATCATACCATTCGGTACGCACTCTACAATGGAATACCAGATAAGACAAAATAAGATTTATGACCATAAAAGTAAAGTCAGTCTTGATCGCTCTTCGCAGTGATAGAGGCGTTAAGTCTCTACAATTCCGGGTGAGTATTATCTGGAGATAGCGGTTTCAGTCCTACCCAAAGCAAGCCAGGGGATTAGTTGGCCAAAACGTGGTGAGACAGCAACAACTATGGAAGGCAGTAATTACTGAGGATACAGTTACAAGACTCGGCATTCCTATCCTGTCGCAGTTATTCACCTGAAGAAGGTCAGCGGATGAGTTGGCCGAAGTGTTGAAACAACAATTATAAAGATGAGGATAACAGTCCGCAAACAGAATGAATACACAACATTATATTTATTTCAAAAAGAATATTATTAAGAGCAAATTATGCAGATTGTTGTGGAAAGCAACGTTTATTTTTCACGAAATCATGCTTGTTAGAATAATTCCAAAGCAAAGATATGATTTTCTTTATATAAGACTTGAGGGGGGGATTGGGACAACAGGTGGGGTGGGTGGGGGTAAAACCTGAGAGCGGGGGAGCGAGGTTGCCCGGTTGTTAAAAACAAAAAAAGACTTTTCCCGGACGCGATCTTACAAACCATAACACCGTTATCGAACCCCCTATCCATCAGATTAAGATTTTAACGACTCTAGCACATTGCAAATTTATCTATTGCAAAAGAAAGAGACTCGTGTTTGCACATGCGTGTTAAAGATTCAGCGAAGATTTTTATATAACTTTCCCTTCAAGCACAACGACATTTCTACATAAAATAATTGACCATTTTTTTCTAATTTTTCGATATTATTTTTTCGAGAGATTGGTCTTTCTCATGATATTATGTCCATGCCATTTTTTTACGAACACACACACACGAATATGTTTGAGATTTATATAATAGATTTTATGTCGCATCTCTTGTCTTTTCCTATAGTTCCATTTTCTAAAGATGCATCAACATTGGTTTGAAGTTTTTAAATTACGTAAAAATTTAAGATGTAAAATATTCATAGAAGAATTAATGTAATATCGATTTTTGAAGAGGGGAACCTTATTAAATTTTTGCACATATATATTTTTTTAATTTAAGTTATTTTTATATATTCATTTACTTTGGATCTCGCATACTTCTTAGTATAAGATACTTGAATAATTTTCTCTCACGAAGAAGTTATCTGTAATACTAAAACAATATACGAATTTATTGAAATTAAATTTTTAAAAAAAATATGTACTTGCTTTAGATTTTAAGTTTGTGTTTTTTAATCCGTGATGACAAGTAAAACAAAAGAGATAAATAATTTTGGACGCCATATGCATGTTCGCTATACAGACATATGCATACGTGCATCTGCTATATACCAGATTAAAGATATTCAAGAGTAATAACTAATGAATTTAACGCGGTTAATAAGAGTGCTCAATAAAAGAAGGGCAGGATACGTTTTTTATTAATATAAATAAATTTACATGGTCTCAACACTGGGCATGCTAATGTTTCGGACAGATAGATAGATAGATAGGCCCTTAACGTCGAGGACGACGATTGGCAAGGCGCTTCAGTCTTCTACAGTTCAGGAAGTCTGTGTATTGCTGGCAGGATCTTTTGGCACCAGATCTTATAGCAGCTTGCCACTTTGCTCGGTTGCCGGCAGAGGTTTCCCAAGTGTTGTGAGGGATGCCGAAGACCTGGAGGTCACGTTTCAGGACATCCTTGTAGCGGAGGCGTGGCCTGCCAGCACAGCGAGGGGCATCAGCTATCTCTCCAAAGAGAAGTGCTTTTGGTAGCCGGCTGTCGTCCATGCGGCAGGTGTGGCCAGCCCAACGTAAGCGCCCGAATTGCCAGTCGCTGAGAATTTATTCTTGACATATCCATAGTAGTTGCCTGAAACGTCAAGCGCCGGGGCAGGGAAGTAGTGGATGAGTGCATGCCCAGAACAGAACATCCACCTCTGGACCCAACATTGCGGACCCCAGCGGAGCACAGGAGTGCGACAGCTGGAGCAGTGGTAGGTTGCCCCGCAGTACCCGCTAACTGGGTGTTGATCCCTGACCGTTGATCGTTCTTGATTCATCCGCTCAGTGATCCGCCATGGGAGACCGGTGGTTGAAAAATATATCAGCTGCGCTCATACCATGACTGCCAACTCCTGCTGCCGAGATGACATTTTGCTATTTGACCACATAGCTGGGGTCTGGATTGGTGTAAGCCAGGGCGTGTCCTCACGCCGGAGGGCCATGCACTCAACACCTCTGGGGCTCCAGACTACTCCGAGATCCCACATACACTTAGCCTGGGGCCGCAAGGTACCCAGTTAAACCGTGATGTACCACGAGGAGGTGGCATGCGAGTCTTGACCAGTGAGACGCTCTAACCACCAGTGGGCAGGGCTTACTAAACTGCCTCCCCTTCACTCTTGCGAGTATAGGTGGCGGTTACAGCTGGAAGCAAGAGGAGCAAAGCACCTGAAAGCCAAGCAGCTAAGCACTCTACACATTCACTAAGCTACAACACTACACGCTCAAAGGCCCTGTGTGCAACACACCACATCACACCACATCGGACAAATGGTCGGTTAAAATCAGAAGTTCTCGTCAGGCGACTTAATAAATAATTGCTTTCCATAGAATAAACTAGTCCTCAACCGACTATATATCCGGAATAATAACGTGTCCAGTGACGCGACCGTAATAGCAATTACCCATGGAATTAAGGAATACTTTGTAATAGTGGGAATATCAGACCGGATATATTATGCACTGGAAATTGATTTACATTTGAATTTTAAATTTTAATAATACAGATAAATAATTGCTGTAGATGACTGGATAGTCCAAAATTAAATATTGATTCTATAGGACAAAAGATTGACAAGATTAGCTAACGTTGTGCTTATTGATCAGCATTATGCTAATATATGTATATATATATATATATATATATGTATATATATATCACCTGTCTGTCTGTATGTATGTATGTATGTATGTATGTCTGCTTAACACTTTCGACAGATGCAACTGGCATTCACAAAATCGGTATCCCCTTTAAACTCGTCCCTTCGGACGACAAATATCGAAACATTGGCTAATAACATTAATTCCTTCATCCTCAATTGAGCACTTTTTTACAGGGAGGGATCGCTTTTTTTTCCTTTTTTTTTTTCAGCGATATTTTCGAAAGTCCTCCCCTATGTTCGATTGACTCGCCTTAATTTAAACCTTTGCCACTTCCGGTTTGGTGATGGACACAACTGCAAAGACGTCACGTTTTTTTTCCTACTCCGTGGTACGCGTTCGGACCTGCCTGCTTACTACCACTTTTTTTTTTTTTTTTGCTCAACACACGCCTCCAAACACCCGGGCATCCAGGCTAATATATATAGATATATAGGCAGAATGTGCATTTGTATGTCTCACAAAACCTTTCCTAGGCGAATCAGCCAGAGTCGAGACCGATACCATCTGTCTCGCTCGAATATGTGAGAAATAAAACGGTCAATTATTTCGGATAGAAATTCACGTTTAAACAAGGGGATTGAAATTGAATTGGTTTAAATAAAAAAAATATACCAACCTTATTTCGCTGACAGCGTAGTGGGGCAGTGGATAACGAGGTTACCTCGTTAGATTCAGTTTTCACAGTCGAGTACTCGTAATGGTGGTCTTTTTTCAACGTTTTTCATTTTTTTTTAAGTTTTAACATTTAAACAGTGCGAAAAGCTTTTATTTGCCATGACATATTTCTTATTTCGAGGCTTACGTAATGTGATATTTTTCCTTTGAAAACAAATTCTACTTTTTTAAAACTGAATTATTTTCACTATAGAGTGAGTTAGCCGCAACTGTTTTCCATTTACTTCTTCATTTTTGTGCCAATCACATTTGTGTGTGCGCGTGTTTTTTCTTTCTTTTTTTTTTTTTTCGCACCTCTTTTTACCCAGGCTTTTTACTGCATCTATTTTTTCTGGGGATAGCTCAATATCCTTAATACACCACCTGTCTCGACCCGGGCAATGTCGGATACCCCAGCTAGTATATCATAAACCAGAACTTGATATTGGTTACTGTTTGTTTAATTAAGAATTTAAACTTGCTATACTGAAGAGCTCATTTAATCACATACTGATACTTTTCATGTTTTTTTTTCAAATACGGTAATCGTTCATAAACGTCTGCCTCAGAAAGACACATTTGTCTTAGCATCGCGCATTACGAAATGTGTGAAATTGCATAGCTTCTATAATGCCAATTACCAAACTTTGCCAATTAGTGGAGATATATTAAATTTTCAATAAGTCTTAAAGTCTAAATCCACAGAGCTGTCATCTCAAAATATTTAATGAAGTAAATATGAAAATAAATGTAGAAGCAACGTATTCTATCGTTGGCGTACAACTGGTGCGTAATCTGCTTCCTTGTGTTCTACGGCATGATCGTTTTCAAATCAGGCGTTAATTAATAACTTTCTATTAACCGTTTTCATAAGAAATGAAGTGTTGTTCATTTTCAATCATGTCATAATCTCATTCATCATTGAACTTGCCATTTGTCATTTAACCTTTCGTTAACCTTTTATCCTTGAGTGACTTTTTTGCCTTGATAACTCGTGGCGTATTAGTAAAAAAAAAAAAAACGAAAGGATCTGTTGATCACAGGATGGTTCTTTTTATGTTCTCGCAACTAAAATTGCATCACGTCGGAAATAGAATATAAAAGTAGCACAGCAATATACGATTTCTGGCGCGTTTTCACTCATATGTGTATGTTTTTACTGAAACCCTTTTTTATGCCGGAATGTTGCTACGCCAACATTAACACGAAGACAATGTCAACTCGTGTCTAGCATAGCTGTCAGCATTTTCAAGATCTAATCACATTTTGTAAAACTAACCGAATCACTTGAAATTAATCAGATCAATGCGAAATCTTGCTGGTTTATTCTGTTTGCCATATCAGATGTGTTTTGAGAGCTGGGAGAGAAATCACGTGATTTATTGTTCTATTAACGTTCCGCCGGCTTTCTTAAGTTTGATTTTAGGAACAATGTTTGTTTATTTGTATTATTTGGATTCATCGGATTACTGTTCTCATCATCGTTTCGGTCGCTGTAACCTCCGACCTTCTACGGTGTATCTTGTCAAACTCCAGAATGTTTCTGCCGAACTTCGGAATTTGGACGGAATATCGAATGGAACCCTTTATTTACTTCACGAAGGTAGCATGCTCTTGTTCCGTCAGTCATGACTGGATAAAGATCCTACTAATTCTTAGTTGTATTTTTCGTTCGCCCACACTGAGGATTGAACCTTTAACCTTCAGAAAAATATTACTTTTACAATAGATTTTTTTCCAAGTACTCTAACCACGGGTCCTTAGGGACAATTCTAGTGCGAATTTTGTGGGCCTTGGAACTATTTTAATTTCTAGCTGTAAATATAACAGTTTATTACTCATTTTCATTACTCTCTCTCTCATATATATATATATATATATATATATATATATAGAGAGAGAGAGAGAGATGTTTCTTTACTTATTACTGTATATATAATCTATTATTTATAATTAACGGTTCCCATATCCTGTTAAATTCTATATTGGGCCTACTAAGTAATTGATTGTCTCCCAGCATATGTATTGCTTCTTTGAGTCGTCTTACTGTCCACCGTTTTTCTCTGTCTATAATTTTTACTTCGTCCCATAATTGTAGATGGTTTCCCTTTTACCTTCCGAGTTCTTCAAGATACACATGAAGAAGGCCGGTGGTTACATCGACCGAAACGTAGTGAAAATGACACTCAAGATGAGAACAATAGTCCGATGAATCCAAATACGAATAACCAATCTTTGTCAATAACAAATACCGACAACTTTCACATAAGTAATATGTGTACATATAAGATATATAAATACATGTGTGGATATATATATATATATATATATATATATATATATATATATATATATGTGTGTACACATATAGATACACACACACATATATATTTATGTGTATATATATATATATATCTGTATTTATATATGTATGTATCTATATTTATACATACACCAACAGACACTTGTTTATCGATATCGTAACGCGTCAAATTAGTTGGTATTTGAAAATGGAATTCGAAATCCAGCTTTTTTGTCCTTCTTGAAATCTCTGACTTCTACGCTACACCCTTGCTATGACATGCAAAATTTCATTATGCATTTATATGCTTATATTTTCGCCTACTGAGAGCGCTCAATTCTTTTAAAGTGAAATCTTATTTTAAGTGGCAACTGGAGCGCTTAACCTTAAGAGTGCGAAGCGTATTATTATTATTATTATAGTACTTGTATATTTGATGTATATATTAACAAAAACTATTATTATAGGAGTAGTCACACAGATCATCATCAGAGATTTCTCTTTGAGAACAACTCTTGGCGTTCTCTGGAGTCTGAGTATCAACAAGTCTCCACAGATTGCCAGTACTCACCACCTCTTTCGATAAAATTTGCAGATGAATTTGCGTTATCGCAACAGTCGCTTACCATTGATTCCGCGTTGGCAGAAACTGAAACTGTATGCTTGTAAGTTTTCATAATTCCATGCGGTGTTTCTTTTTGTTTTATATCTGTAGCAGTTTCTGTATGTCCTGTTTGTGCTTGTATATCATGTGTATTAGTCTCCGCACTCAAGGGTTTTCCTTAATATTTCCACTGTTTTCATTATTGTCATATGTTGTATCTTCTCAGTCATCTCTGATTCCAATTTCTCCCATTCTTTTTTCAGTTTTCAGTATTGTTCTTAGCGCTCCCAATATTAATGGTGTTATTTTAACTTTTTTCATCTTCCATATCCCTTTGATATATCTGGAAAGTTTCGTGTATTGTCGTTGTTGTTGTTGTTGTTATTATTATTATTATTATTATTATTATTATTATTATTTCAATACGCTGGGACAGGAATGTGAGAGAGATGAAGAACGAGAAGTTGAGCAATTATGCTCCATAGGCCTTTGAGTCAAGGCGTATACACGGGGTTAAAACAAAAATCATCCCGGTTATAGGTACCGCCAACATCCTTAAAAAAACCCTTGATCTTTGAAGTTTCTGGTTTGGAGCCGGGATTGAGGGAAATCCTCTGGACATGAATATCATCCCTTTCCAGAGAGATGTTGATAAACGAAATCAGAATTATTATTATTATTTATTATATAGTATCTGTATATTTGATGATATATATTGGATATAGATTAACTTCTGTTTATATTTTATTTGATTTCCGCAATAACATATTTGTGTTGCAAATGAAAGCGGATTATGAGAAACGTCTTGATCTGATTTTCTTAAAATAAATATTCTATGTCGACTTTGAGACCAAAGTGATTGAGATTAAAGCGAAAGGAAGATTTGGAAGCGAATGAATCCGTAGTAAAACAAGTGATTAACTGCTAGTATTTGAAGCATTTTCATTGTTCCTTTCGCTTGTTCTCTCAGTTTTATCTTGTTAAATATTATGTGGCAGCAATATACTTTTGGATTCGTAATAAAATAGCTAAAACGAATACACGCTCATGAATAAATCACACATCTTCTTAGCAACTTATAAAGAGCATAAAACAAAACAAAGCAAACCATATATAATCGCTTACTACGATCCGTGTGTATGCTCCAGAATTTGATCCAACAATTATAATAGTTATGCAGTTTGCGCATGCATAATATAATTTCACTTGGTATGTTGGCAATCTTCATGTGGGCCCCTTTCGTGGGTATCAGGTCGGTGCCAAAGTTTTAGCCGGGCTGGCATTTTGAACCATCGGAATTTATTTTATGCATATTGTTATTACTAGGGCTGAGACAACAGCATATTCCTTTCATTGTTTTTACTCTCGAGTGTGTATCCGTTGATTGATGTGGTTCTCGGTTGGTTAACTTTGTCTAACTGTGTCGGATATATACTCGAGAGTCAAAACAATGAAAAGAATATTCTGATGTCATAACCATAGTTATTACTTACATACCTCATTATGGTTTATTTATAACTTTTTCTTTCAGATTATTAAAGCATTGTCCATGTTTTTTTAATATTCTTACCATGTTAACCTGAAAATAACGTTTAGTCATCAAAAAGAGAATCATCTTCCATCATGATAATGCTCGTCCTCACACAACATTACTAAGCAACGATCTCCTAGAATTTGGTTGGGAGATCTTGATCCGACCTACATATTCTCCTGGCCTGGCTCCTTTCGATTAACACTTATTTCGGTAATTACAAAACAATTTTGATAGCCTTAGCTAAACATCACGAGAAGATGTAAACAAGTTCTTGATGAACCGTCCCCCTAAGTAATCCAATTTACAAAATTTCCATTACTTACGATTACTACGCTATAATCCCATTGACTAATGTAGACCCATTAGCCCTTATCCTTGAGTGGCCTCCGAGCCTTGATAAGTGTCTCCTTTGAAAAAAAAAGAGATTGAATATAAGTTAGATTAATATTTTACATCAAAACCTAAAGAATTTTCCAAACTAGAGATGTATAAGCCCGTTGACAGATGGAATCAACTTATAAAGAACAAATATTATTATTATGAATAAAGATTTTCAAAACCAGTTTTTCGTTTTCAAGATAAAATTATATATCGGTAAAAACTTTTTGCACTGACCTGATACTTGTTTTTAATCTGGTTTTAAAGCTTAATATTTTATATTGGTGACATTACGCTTTTAGCGATGCACATGGTGAGAGATATCCTTTCCACACACGAGGTCGCAATTTTGTGTGGTGTGGTATGATTAAAAATGCACACGAGTATCATCAGAAAGAGAAAATGGCAATACAGGGTGGGAGGATAAAATTGTTACCCTAAAGAAAAACATCACAGCTTTCTTTTAAAACTTATAGAAAACATTAATTCAGGGAACTTGATTATGTAGTATAGCTGACATCTATTTAATGTAGCCACCTTCAGCCTCAATCACCGTCTTGATACTGGTCCGAAACTGGGAATGTACCTTTTTCACAAGCGCCGGTGGGAGCTCGGCGAACGGCGGCGATCAGGCTGGCTTTGATGTTGTAGGAGGTCATGTTGGTGATATTCTCGACATATAACCAAACGAAGTAGTCCAGTGCTTCAGGTTGAGGAAGGAGGGGCCAGTGAGAGAAGAGTACAAAGTCGTAGCACTTCCTCTGAAGCTAAGCGTGGGTCTCTCTGGACTTGTGGGTCGGCGCCGAGTCCTGCTGCCACACCCAGGGTCTGCCGGCTGCTACCTGATTGCACCAGGAGATAACCACACTCTTCAGCACATCCAGGTGCATTTTGGTGTTGACTTTCAAACCGACTTCGAAAATGTGAGGTGGCATGATGCGGCTGTCACTTTTAAGCACATCAAATACCATAGTCGTGGCCGGAAACTGGACACGTTCCTGTTATTCGCGGTAATCCAGCGATGCATTTTAAGGGTGTTGGAAGTCGTCCTGTTGTCATAACTTGGATCGTTAGAGAGCATGAGTTGTACAGCGGCGCATCTCCGATCTCGCTCGGTGAGCATTGTGTCACTTTCAGACATGATAGAAGGCTCCTATCTCTCTTTGGATTTGTACACTACTAGCCAACTAGATGTTCTGCAACAACAACAACAAAAAGAAAACCGGTTTCCATCACACGGAAATGGAATCATGTCGTCTTTTCTAGGAAGACAATTTTATCGTTCCACCCTGTAGTAAGGAAACAAGTGTATTTATTTACGAATACATTTATTTGAATATAAAGATTTTTTCGATTACAAAGTTAAAAGAAGGATATAAAACATGTAATTATTAAAGGGGTACACAATGTAATATGC
Source organism: Euprymna scolopes (assembly GCF_053919585.1). Classification (NCBI taxonomy): domain Eukaryota; kingdom Metazoa; phylum Mollusca; class Cephalopoda; order Sepiida; family Sepiolidae; genus Euprymna; species Euprymna scolopes. The sequence continues at coordinate 118,555,411 of NC_136490.1, read as the reverse complement.
ATACTTATTAAAACGGCATACAGATTCCTTTCGCAAGTACAATGGGAAAAGAACTGATATTCTCGGAGTCGAAGATAAAAATGTGTGCGAGTCAGAAAGTAAATGTTCCTTACTTTGTGTAGTGTGCTATTTATAATGTCTACGACTGCTATCAGAAAACGTTACCTAGATACAAGGATTGCTAAGGTTTTAGATGGTCTGCTCCAAGGAACTGAACAAACTATTTGTCTGCTTTGAAAGTCGAGCCAGAAAAATAAGATTTTGTTCGAAATTACGCACTGACATCTAATGAGATTTCAAATTCTTGCGTATGATAAGGCATTCTCATATTGTTGAGCAGAATAAATCTAAAGCAGATAACTCTGGTATAACGCCAGAAAATATAACCCGGATAATTCCACCAACAGCAAGGTGAAATCAATGCAAACAACAAAGATTAATAAAATTACTATTTTTTATGTCTGCTAACACTGTTCTAAAATCCTTATTCTAAAACTGTTGACATTGTTATTCAATAATTGCTTCAGTCCTTTCTTTCAGCTGTGAGAATTATTTATATAAATATACTTCTTGGTGCATAGAATTACTCATTTATTATATGCGTAAGTAATCACTCTAACATGCTATTAAATGTATTGTGATAAAACAATTACAATGTTTTTACACCAAAAGTAATTTTTACAAACTGTCGATAGCATCTATGTAATTATGAAATTCTATGGACGCTCCGACCGTTCTTGCTTGCTTGAATCGTGTCTTCGACAATCGGGCGATTTCATTATTTAAAAAAGAGAGGATTTTTTTTTACACAGTGATCACCACTTATCAAGGCCCGGAAGCCACTCAGGGGTAAGGGTTATTGCAAGTACATTACGTTAGTGTGAAGATTTGATGAAGTGTTTACTTAAGGGCGCGATTCATTAGGAATTTGTTAACATTGGACTTGAAGACATCAAAGTTGTAGTCCGGTGGAAAGCAGGCAGACGGAACAGAGTTCCACAGGCGGGCAGTTCTAAGAAAGAAGCTTTGTTCATGGAATCCGCGTTTTGATTTAGGCACAGATATAGAGTGGGGGAAATTTTTCACAGTGGATTCAGCTAGATGGGTGTTTTTCGTGAAAGATTGTGAATTATATATGTGTGTGTGTGTGTGACCGTGTCTGTGTACATTTCCCTACACAATACCTCTCTCAATTTTAAGTCTACAGACTCGTAATTTGATATACAGGGTACTGAGATTTGGGAAAATCTTTGGAATCGGTTTCCAGCCAGAAATTTGGCTGTTAAGGGGTCAAAGTTCAACGATTTGACCTTTGATAACTCTACCAAACTCCTCCGACAATTTTGAGTCTAAACACTTGAAATTTTAGATATAGGTTCCATGGACATGGATCTAACTTAATAACTTGATTTGAACCGAAAACAAATGTTAAGGAATCATAATAGGGGTCAAGGTTTTTAAAAAATTGACCTCTGCGTTTTTTTCCAAATTACTCAGACAATTTCTGGTCTAAAAATTTGAAATTTGACATAAAAGGTATTCAAAGATAGAGCAATCGTTTTAATCGGTTTGGGTCGAAAACTTTTAGTTACCAATATATAAACGTCTGTATGTATGTATGTTTGCATGTCTGCCTAAAACTTTTGATAGAGGCGACGGATTTTACCAAGATCAGTATCGTTTTAAATTCGACTTTTCAGACGACAAATATCGAGCCTGCCATCCTACTACCATTTTTTTTTTTTTTTTTTTGACACATCCAAACCCCCGGGCCACGCCGGGATGCGAATGAGGGTTACTCAAAGGCTAATGAATGAAGGTACCATCAAGCAGTCATATATATATATATATATATATATATATATATATATATATATATATATATATATATATATAATTCACTTGTCATCCATTTTTCAAAAGATCGAACTACCCGATCGTCGAGGTCAAGATGCAACCAAGCAAGGTACGCGAATTTTTATGAATTTGTTGCATAAGTTCTTGCCGTTTTTTGTAAGAAAATCAAAGAATTTTAACAGCAAATTCGTGTATATCCCATCGACTGAAGATGGCGTGAAATTGTCGCAGAATCACACGTCACCTTTTCACCCAATTCTCTACATGTTTGATGGTTATTTTCCGTCAAAAGAACCTTGAGTTGATCTTCGTCTATCTTGATTGGTCTTCTGAAACGAGAAGCGTCATTAAGGTCAGAATTACCGTGCTTGAATCTGGTAAACCAATCTCGAACAATTCTCTCAGCTATAGTGTTTTCTCCATATATGGAACAAATATTCTTGGTCACTTCACTCGCTTTTTGACCTCGGTTAAAGCCGAAAATGTTTTTTTTTTACCTATTTTACAATTCATTTGACGGTTTTGAAAAACGAGAAAAATTATGAGCAAAAAACGATGACCATTATCTTGTTGCTTTCCAATGATATATAACACATTGCCAGATATCAAAACATGTTTTAGAAGAAATTTTTTATGAAACAGTGAGAACTTATGCAACAACCTCGTATAATTATATTAGATATCATTTAAACAAATTTACTTTTTCGCGTTTTGGGTTCGAACTCTTCAATGCTTCAAGTAGAACATGTTTTTATAACCCTATGTCTTCGGCGACCATTTGTAACCGATAAATACACCGACCAGTATCAACAGAAGTCATCATGCATAGCTACTTATCCGTTTGTGACTGCCTCTATTGAATATGGTAACTCGAAATGTTTTCAACATATTGTTTTGTACTTTGTTCATTGATCTTATTAAATCGATAACAGCGGTTATTACCAGAGTCAGTGCCTAACAAAGAGAATGATTTTTTAACCACGTACACAAATGCACATATTTTGAAAGAGTGGAGTCAACTTAAGGCAGATGTTGCAACAGTAATCACGTTTGATGAATTTTCTGAGCGATTCTCACCACAGCTATTATTATTTTTCAAAAGCAAAATTGTCCAGATCGGTGGAGCCAAGGGTTTCGTATTTTTTTATTTTATTTTATTTTTTTTTTTTGTACGTTGTTTGTACGGTTCCCTGTAGAATTTGACGAGCAGGTCGGCGATTAGATCAGGCTACAATCACGGGGGCATGGACTGTCAGAATATAATCGTCACGTCATTTGTATCAACGCGACTACAACTTTAACAAAATGGTGCAAAACACTATAAAAGGCTTCAAAATCTTTTCTACCAATCAATTTTTCAGCGTTGCTCGGGAAAGGAAATTAACCCAAAAGCTTTTATGATAGTCTATAAGTCTCTATAATGAATCCTCAAAGTGAATGTCGTTGGTGTGATTTTTTTTTTTTTTTTTTTTGTGTTTAATCGTATGTTAGCAAAAATGAAAGGTATTTTAAAGATGTAATGATTTGTAACTATCAAGATTAATTATAACAATATATATTGCTCGAATTAAATGTAAAGGTTATCGGTAAGTCTGCTTATGTCGGTTTTAAACACTTGTACCTCTGAGGAGAAGCGGTGTTATAGTAATATGGTGTCGGTAAACAAACTATTAAAGGTGAAGTTAGAACAGGAGGAGAACTTGGTAAGTAGAGAGGGGGAAAATATTTGTTACGGTCTGTGTGAGAATAAGCTTTTTAGAGACAATTCGATCGGAATTAATGTAATAATGGTGAAACTGATTAAATGCACGAATACTTTGGCGGAAAAACCTTTATGAATATTATTTAGATTTTTCGGCCTACGTTGAGTATTATTTTTGCAGCGTTTCGCTTGATGTTAATTCCAGGCATTCTTTAGGTATATCTTGTTGAATTCGGGAATCTTTCTCTCGGATTCTGGAATCTGCATGGAATTTCAAGATGAGAACAATAGTTCGAAGAATCCAAATAATCAACCCTCATCTAGGAAATGCTGCATTTGAGTTTGAAAGATTTGCTTTGAAAGTGAGAAGTTCGAGAAGGAAAAGAAAAATGTTCACATATTTTTTATTACAAATAACAGAATGATGTATGTGGGCGTTTAGATATTTGAAGCCGATGTGATCTCCCAAAGACGATGAACTAACACATAGTTCAGGGTTAAACGAAATATCTGATGTCAATCGTTACCAAGAAACCTGCCAGCACTTCCCCAACCCTTAATAACTCGAATGTTACCGAAATAAATTCGCTCTGTGTAAGTTTACAAATCAAGTGATTAACACTTGACGTTCGAAAATCAAAGAAAAATGTACAAGAAAAAATAAACGAAGATCGATAACAAATCAGATGTTTTAAACATTTCAATATGTTTATTTTGTATATACTTCTAAGAATCGTTTTTTTTTTAATTATTTTTCTTTGAGTGGTAGCATAAAGGTAGGAGAGAATCACTTTCTAATTGCTTTAAGAGGGATCTTTGCTTTTGTTTAATGTGATTCATGCTAATACATAAACTTTAAACCTATTTATTTCTTTGTATATATATATATATATATATATATATATATATATATATATATATATATATATATATATATTAATCTCGTTGTACCTTTAACGTACGTACGTGTGTCACGGTTTCCAGATAATAAATTATTCGATCACCTGATCCGATTAATTAAGGAGGATAGAAAGTGGCAACATACTACGGATATTAAACGAGCGTATCTATATATAAAATATAATATTCATGGTATGATATCACCTTCTATCCTCCTTTTTAGTAAATAAGATCTCCCGATCACCGAATACGCAATGTCAAAAAAAAAATTAAAATAAAAGGAAAATGATGTTGCTTTTGGGCCGTACATGAAATAAAAATCTATCTTCTTCGTCTTCTAGTTAGGATCCAAAGGAAGTATCTGTTCTGTATAAAGATGGTTTTCTTTCGCGCCGGGTATCCATACTATGGAAATGTGTTACAGACTCCTATTGGAGATAAACCGTTATAACCAGATATATTCGGACACTAAATTAACTAGACTACTTTTACACATTTAATAAAAGTGATACAATAATAATGCGGGATCTTCATTCAGTCTACAGAATATCCAGCAGTAATATATTACATATGAAAGATGCCGCTGTGGAATTTCCACAGGTCCCGCTAGTTTACATAAACATCTCAGTGGTCATAATATTTCAGTCAATAGTTATAAAAACCAAAGACCTCGTCAGGCGATAGTTTTTCACTTTAATAGTTCATATCTTTACGCTTGATGAGAGCTCTATTTATTTATAACTATTGACTAAAACATCATCATAAATGCACCGATATGAAAATATCTATAGAGATAACTATAAAAAGTATATAAAAGTATATATTTGCTCTATTTGTTATTGAGCACTCTTATACAAACCTCGTTAAATTCAATAATTTTTATCTTTGAATATAATAAACCTGGAATAATTATATATTATAGAAAAATGCGAGCAGGAAAAGTAATATGGTTAAGCTTAAACATGGAAAAGTGAAGGATTAGTTGTTAAAACTGGGAAACAAAAGAAAAAAATATTCTAGTAAAAATATAATTAATTTATAACTTAAAATATTGCAGCATTAAGAAATAATTATATAATGTTATAAATTGTTGGGTTAATGCTGCAATATTTTAAGTTATAAATTTATTTTTACTAGAATATCTTGTCCGTTTCTTTTCCAGTTTTAACAACTAGTTATTTATTTTCCATGTTCAAGCTTAATCATATTATTTTTCATGCTCGCATTTTTCTATAGTCCATGATTTCTCCAGGTTTCAAATAAATTCGCTTGTTTAATTTCAGCCTTATTTTTTTTTTTTTTTTGCCCCATAAACACATATGCAATATCAATGTACGGCACTCGTCTGCTTTCAATAAAATACCCCCAATTATCTCCCTTTCATACTTTCATTCTATCTGTTTTACGAGTTACTTTTCTCGACGATCTTGCTATGGAAATCAGTCATAAAATTTTCATCGCTCAACTCCTAATATATTTTTACGATTTTTAACACCAGAAGATTCATCATAACTTTTGTTTTACTGAAAGAAAATTGACTTTTTTTTTTCACAATATAGCTGAGAAAGTGATCTATAAACTGTAATAATTGTTTGAAATTTGGTTGAAAAATGAGTGAACGGTGAAGCTTTAAAGCGGTTCTAAATGACTAAAACTGCCACGTAATCATATATTCAAACACGGTAGTGTTTGAATGATAGATATATAATACCGTTACATCTCTGGATGAAAAACGGAGATTTGAGTAAAAATTGTAAATTAATAGAACTTTTTGTTGTTTCTTTTCGTAAATCGTTATCAGGAGTAATTTTCTTTAGAAATAAGTTTGTTCCTTTTTTTTCTCTCTCGTTTGTAATTTTTATCATTTTCTTGATTGGGATGAAAATCGTAGAGATAGTAAGCGCTAGAAATCTAATCGAAATAAACCTCTGAGCCAGTATATAAAATGATGATGATTATAATAATTAGAACGTTTGCTTGCTGTATCGAGAACATTAATAAGAACATTAAAAAAAAAACGCGAAAATTAATGGCATTTAACCAAGCCAGCATATATAGTAAATCTTTAAAAGTCAAACTTCTACAGACTTATTTAATGGGTATGACCGTATTTCAGAATACATGTATCTCTGGAGAAAATTCTTTTGTCAAATGGCATTTGTTTCAAATCTCTTGAAAACTGTGTAGACTGTTTTGAAGTTATGTCGCAGTGAATAAATATCTCTGCAACAAATGGCATAAAAATTATTTTAATAATCAAATTTATTCATATTTTGTGCGGAAGCGGCCTGTAAATTTATTAGGTTGGTGCAAAAATGATGTCGTTTATTTGGTGTATATTTATCTGATAAAAACGACATTATTTTTTGCCCTAATCTAATACATGCTGTGTATTATCATTTTTTTTTCTATTGTCTATATTTTTATATTTGCTTTCGTATTTTGTTGCTAACAGGTAGTTTATATATTTCTAATCCTCTGTTTAGATTCCAAAACAAAACAGGGTCTATTAAATGACAGAATGGTTATTGTTATATTCTTTTATTTATTTATTTTCTTGTTTCCCGCATTTTTATTTGAATACTTTCTGTTAAGTCCTTTAATCTTAATTTTGCGTTAAGAGTTTTGTTCCTTGGAAGCGCTGGTTGAGTTTTAATAAAATAAAATACGTATTATATACGTTTGAAGCCATAACAACGCATTATTACAAAATAAACAGACATTTATTTTGTTTGAAATTTATATTGAAATTCATAAATATATTTCGAAGGAAACCTTCATCTTCAGTATGTTTTTCTTTCTTTCTTTTGTTTTTTGCAATGTTGTTGTTGGAGCAGAGAATCAGCGAGCAGAAGTCCATTCGTTGTTTTGACGGTAGTTTTTTAAATCTCGGAACGGTGCGTTTGGTCACGCGGGATTCGCGGTTTTTTTTTTTTGTTTTTTTTTTTTGTTGTTTTGTTTTTTTCAAACGAGTATATTACGTATTTTATTTTATTCAAACTCAACCAGCGCTTCTAAGGAACAAAAATCTTAACGTGAATCCCGCGTGACCAAACGCACCGTTCCGAGATTTAAAAAAACTACCGTCAAAACAATAAACAGACTTCTACTTGCTGATTCTCCAACAACACTGCAATAACAGAGAAAGAAAGACCTACTGAAGATGAAGGTTTTCTTCGAAATATATTTATGAATTTCAATATAAATTTTAAACAAAATAAATATTTATTTCGTAATAATGCGTTGTTTTGGCTTCAAACGTATGTAATACTCTGGTTTATCCACAAAATTGGTGTCGGAGAATTTTCAACATAAACTGAGCAGTACTTTATTTCTTAATATAGATGGAATCGTTACTGTATGGTGTTATTATTATACTATATGATCGGTAAAGCTCTTGTTATAATTTATTTACTTATTTTTGTAGTAGTTTTATACGCATATATTTCCTCATAAATTACTGAAGGTTAATTTGGTTTTAATAGATTGTACTTATAAAAATTCAAAGCTAGTTGTTCTGCGAGCTATTTATTGAAATACTAAAAGGGGAGATAACTTTTACAATTTTATTTGTGTGGCTTACCTCACCTATAAGGGGTTTTAAATTTATATCCATGCATATTTATGCTCGTATAGATATGCACATATGTGTGAATAAATATATGTACTTATGCTTATTTGTAGTTTACTTATTTGTTTATATAGATTTATTATTACAGGTATTTTTATTAGCTTTATTGTCGCGAGTGGTATTATATTCTGCTATCATTATTATACATGATTTAGATGGTTTAACTTACTGTTATTCTCATTGAGAGCAAGGTTTGTTTTGTTTTTTGTTATGAATATGGATTATCTCCTCTTTGATAATCCAAGCTACAAAAGATTACATTTCCGCTTATCAAGTAGATGAGTAGTAAGATTCTTAATTGAATAAAAGATTACTAGAGGGAATCTCTTGTCCTGTTTTCATTACAGTATATACTCTATTATAAATGATGAGTCAAGTTCCAGTCTGTTATCAAGTTCGTAATAGTTATTAATAGTCGAGTGTAATATAATAAAAAGAATGAATAAAAGATGTAGATAATGCATTGCAAATGAATGAACTTATTACCAATTCTAGTAATATATTGAGAAAGAGAGGGGGATATGGCGAATAGAAAGAGAACAAAGTATTTTTTTTATTACTTAATTAGGTTTTCAAACCTACTTTTTTAATTCAAACAATCTAACCTGAGCTTCATGTTTGACAAAATGTGTCCATTGTGTTTAATATATACGAAAGTAGTTCCAAAAGTAAAGCCTCGTATTTTTTAACTTAAAAAAATTAAAGACCTACGAAGACAGGAGTTGTATCATTAAAACAGGTGACCTTATGTGCCCCAGAATTTATTTTCGTGCATTTTTTTTTTACATAGAACTCACCACTTATCAAGGCCCGGAAGCCACTCGGGGATATGGGTTAGTGCGTGTACAGTAATCAATAGGATAGTATCGTAGTAATCGTTAGTATTGGAGATTTGATAAAGTGTCTTACTTAAGGGGGTGGTTCATCAGGAATTTGTTTATGTTGGACTTGAAGACATCCAAGTTGTAGTCAGGTTGGAAACAGGCAAATGGAACAGAGTTCCACAGGCGTGCACTTCTAAGAAAGAAGCTTTGTTCATGGAATCTACGTTTTGATTTCGGCACAGTTGAAGAGTGGGGAAAATTTTTGACAGTGGTTTCAGCTAGATTGGTGTTTATCGTGAAAGATCGGGGAGGGGGGGATCAGGGATTGGAGCTTAGACTAGCACTTGCCATGGAAGTAACGATGAAATAAAGACAGGCGCTACGTCTCTTCTGTGGGAGAGAGGTTGCAGGGAAAAGAAAAGGGCATCCCCCACTAAGCCACGAAGTCTATTTTGTGCTCTGTCAAGATAGGGTAGGCTATTTTTAGTAGCTCCTGCCCAGATGTGACAACAGTACTCCATACTTAGACGTACTTGGCTTTTATATAGATAGAGAATTGTATCAGTAGTGAGATATCTTCTGGAGCGTAGAAGGATCGTAACATTTTTCCAGCGACCTTGGTAGTAGATTTGATGTACGTGTTCCATTTCAGGTCAAGAGTAAAGGTTAAGCCCAGAAGCTTGTCAAAACGCGGAGCCTCTCCTAGACGAAAGCCATCCATTTCAACTGATGTCAGGTTGGGTCAGGGCGTTTATGATGTAAAGATAGGAGCTTGGTTTTAGATGCATTAAAAGTAACCAGCCACCTCTTCCCCCAGTGTACCGTGCGCTCAAGATCAGGGGAGAGAGAATCAGAGAGAACTTTGTCATTTACGGCATTGTCCTCGTCATTCTCATTGCAATTTTGCCAGGAATCCAGTAACGCATCTCTGCTTCTGGCGCGCGTTCATGACAGCTGTTGCTTTCTTAGAGTCTCACAACGTCAATATCTACTTTTGAATTGAAATCCATGTTTAATTTTAGAAGAGTTTCCGGGGGGGGGGGTAGTTATTCTGTACAAGTCCTAAAGATAAAACGTTTTCGGTGGGTAGCTGTTCTGCATAAGTTTCGGGGTTTAATATTTTGCAAAATAGCTTTCTCGTGTGGACACGAAAAAATTATGTGCGGGAATGTGTAAAGATTCGATATTTTTATGGAACAATTCAGGTTTCTAATTTGTTAGGAGAACGTGGTGCCATTTTATTGGTCAGTTCCTATCGTCATATAAGTCTATAAGTAGAACCTTCCAACAACTCTTATAAAAAAGAAAAATAAATATTGCAACATCTGGAAGAAAGCGATGAAACTTTCAGGTAATGGATGCGTAAGTTCAGTCATCATAACAATGCAATTTGCAATCCCGTCTGATCCATTCGGAAGGAATAAAAAATATAAGAGGCATTAATTTTGGAACGCTCCGCGCATGCGCGTGTGTGTGAAGTTATTATTTAACGCATTGCGATTCGGATTTCTGGATATTGCATTTTTTTTTCATAAGACTCCACCAAACACCGGGATAAAATGCGTAGTATAAAGGAATACTAATGTAGAGAGAGAAGAAATTTACTATCTCTATCAAGCAAGAGGAGAGTTGTGTTTAGAAACTTTGGAATAAACAATAACCTATCATAATGACAAACGGTTAAAGAATTGTTTATAAAATAATAAAAGATAAACGGAACGCTAGAAATTCCATAAAACGTCCTGTTGTTTTTCTCCGTTGTGTCGAGTCGTATATTTAATCTGAAGCAGAATCTGGTATCAAATATTTTGTTTTTGTTTTGAAACGTTCATGGATTAAAAAAAATAGATTAAGAAAGTTTTGCTTAGACATATAAATATGGGGAAGTTTAAAATATGAAATGAAAACAAGAAATTGCAAACAAAATGTAATGGTTAATACAGGGTGACCCAAAAAACGGGCCCGTGTACACTTTATTAATTAGAGTTGGGGCCCGGTTTTTTTTGGTCACCCTGTATATGGAACAGGTGGATAAGTATGTAAACAGACTAATTAAAAAACGCAAACGCATCTTTAAATCCAATCAATGTTTGGATCATGGTTGAAAAAGACTTTATTGGAAAAGTATGCCTTTTTATACAGAAAAAGGTTGCAGAAAATGTGGACCGGGTCTAAAGCATAGTATTTAGTTCAGAGAACTACAGAAAGAGGTTGGGTAATGATTATAGCGCCAGAATACCGCGTAGTATTCTAAAGGCCTTTATTACTAGAGTGGCGACCAGCCTTGCCCAGTCGAAAATACGCTTAAATATATTTTAATTCATGCAGATTTCGTAGTTATTATTACAGAGCCAATTCTCCACTGGATATTATATTGTACCTATTATATTGTACCTATTATATAGTGTTCATTTCGAAAGTGTTTTTGAAAAAACATAACTTGACTGTCATCAGCTAAAATCGAAACTAAAACATTTAGCGTTTCAGCCCTACCATTTGAGTTATTGACAAATAGATAAAGAAAGAATTAAAATTAAACCTCTTCATAATGACTCAAAGTCACCCCGAGTGGCCAGAGTCACCCAGATTATTGTACTCTAACCAAAGAATATCAACAAGAAAGGAATTTTAAAAAATGCAGATTATTGAATCAGTTTATTCATTATGAAAATTAAACAAAATAAGATCCTTAAAATAAAAGAATAAGTAATCTGCATTTATATAAATCAGATTTGTGTGTGATAGTTCGTTCCTTATAGACTCCGAAACGGTTGAACAGAGTTTCTTTAACATTTACAGTATGTATATGTCTGGGGATGATCTTCGTTAAGTTTTGTTTCAGAATACACCTGATAATTACCGATAATCGAAACCGTTATCTTAATTTATCTATCATCAGTAAAGCCATTTTGATTTTGTCGCTTAGCAACAATGATAGAACAACGGGCCGTGAACATTCTACTGTGGGTAAGTTGATAGCGCGTATTTTTTTCGGTTTTTTTTTTTCATTATTTTTATTTTATTTATTTATTTATTTTTGCATCGTGTGTAGGTTCAAACTCCGCAGGTAAATTTCTTCTTTTTTTTTTTTTCATTAACTGCAAAGAATTTTGTAAGACTTGAAAATTTGCGTTGTTTATTTATTTATTTTATTTTTTTTTTTTTACATGACGTAATCTGTAGGTTCAAATTCTTGCACGAAAACTGAAAAGAAGTTTATACAAAATAAGTATATAAATAAAACAGTAGGTTCTCTAAAGTGCAATGTAGAATAACATGTATTTTTTTTTACTAAATTACTGCATGGAGGCATGTGAAGTTTCCTCGCGGGCGATTTCACGGATTTTGATGACAATAAAAAATATAGGAGTATCAAATATTCGTTTGATCATCATTCAATTCCGAGCTACTCTCCGACGGAAGTGACGTGATTCAGTTTATTCATTTTCAATGACAATGTCAGACATCAAGAAAACTCATATGAACACCATTATTTTAATGGAACAGAGATTAGGCAGTATGACATGCGAAATAATTTGACATATTTGGGTGACTATTCCTCTATATCTATGTAGTGTCGTAGTAGCAGGTCTTACAGATTAGCCGTTTTGGTTGGGAATAATGCTTGCTTGCTTCCCATTACAATAAAAATGTTGCACAGGACCAGAAGCCAGGACAACACAAGCTCCCCTGTGTTGGCACTGATTGGATACAAAAATATACGAGAGCAAACAATCAGCATTACCCGGTAGGGGTGTCTCAGACGGTCGGCAACGAACCAATCTCACACTTTGAAGAGGAAGGTAATGCCTATGGACGTATACCTTCTTGGACCGAGTCGAATCATCACTAATTACAATAAGAGTGTGCCAATATTTTCCGATTCCGATACAATTACCGATTCCGATTCTTCTAATAGTTAAAAAAAATAATAAATATTTATTATTTTATAATTATTACCAGCAAAGGTAGGTTTTGCTTGAAACATATTCAAATAAAAAAAAAAAAGAATCGTTTTGGCATCGGAAAATATGCACAAATATTTCCGATACCGATTCCGATACCCATAAATGTTCCGATTTTTTCGATTCCTGATTCCGAATAATCGTCCCAATACTAGTGGATAATAAAAAAAGGGGCTTTAGAATTGTTGGATCTTCAGCGAGAATCTAATCAGAAGAAACCCTTTAAGGAAAATGCATCCAGATATGGTTCAAGTTCAATTATCATCATATTGTTGTATATTTGGTGCAAATGCAGAATTGTACTATGGCGATAAAAAAATTTTTTTAAACAACCTTTATTGTGTACTTATCACGGAATGAAGATGGTAAATTCCAGAAATCAGGAAAGTTGATCAAGTAAGTCTTTTTATTCAAGAAAAGCCCATTTTTCTTGAATAAAGAAAAAACTACTTGATCCATTTTCCTGATTTCTGGAATACGCTATCTTCATCCCGTGATTAGTAAGTACAGCTATCCAGCCCTTGAAAGGGGAGATGACCGGTGTTAAATCTGGCGTTTTCCAAGTGCCTTGAGTTGTCCGCCTTTGAATTCACTCTAATATGTCGGACGGATTCTCTCTCATCGAACAAGTCATAACATTTAAGTTTATTGAATAATAATAAAAAAAAAAATACTATATCAAATTACGTGATTTTTGGAATTGATACTCTCATGGAGATTGAGGGTTCAATCCACTGTACGAGCGATATTCAGAATACAATTGCGAATTGCTTGGGACTTCTATCCGGTCATGGCTGACGGAACGCGAACAGACTACCATTGATTGAATAAACGGTCCCGATCAAAATTCTCATTTCGACAGAGGGATTCCCGAGTGCGACATGATACGTCTGACAAAGGTCGGAGGTTACATCGGCCGAACCGTTGTAAAAATAACATTCAAGATGAAAACAAAAGTCCAAATAATACTAATCACTTAATCCTTTTCGGAAGAAATGTCAATTGCTACTTCATATTTGTTTTTCTTTTAAAAAAAATATAATACTAGAACTTTTTAATAAATTTTAAATTTAAATTTTACATGAAAAATATTGTATGACTTTTCTTTGTAATTATCACCGGTTTGTAAAAGAGAACCAATCTACTTGTTGCTTGCGGTTATAAATTTGAAATGGCTGTCATCAAGTATATCGTTCCATTTTTTACGGAAATGTATGCATATATTTATCGAGTTTGTATATTTCTTACGAAAAAGACCGTCGATAACTTGGAATATTTATTTTACAGAAAACGAAAACAAATCAACATTTAAGTTTATTGACAGAAATTCAATTTCTCGCCGTTTGAATAATGAAAACGTACACTTCGTTGTGTTTATTCAGTCGGAAAATGCTTATTCATCCGTTGTTTTTCTTTTTTTCAAAAACGTTTTGTTTTTGGATTGAGAAATCTAATAAATATTCGTGAAATGTACAAGAAAGAAACGTCTGTATTATTCGAGTTCCGTTCTTCACAATTGTGAGCCTGATATTATCCAGATAGCTAATACGAATGGTCTTAGCTACGAATCGAAGAACACACGAAGGTGAGGAACGAGTTTGAGAATTTTGAGTAGTCGCCATTAGCTTTCATTACTAGCTTTAAGGTTGACATACTTGGAATATATATATATATATATATATATATATATATATATATATATATATATATATATATGTGACAGAGAGAAATGGATTTGATAGATAGATATTCCAGGTAAGAAATATCCCAAAGTAAAAACCAATGACTTTCAACGAAGTTGTTGATAGTGCTCAATTAAAAGAACAAAATATTATTTCATGGCAATTTTCTTTACCTATATTGAATAAGTCGCTACAAGAAATCTACCGTTTTAGTCTTAAGACATCGTCAGGGGACAATATACCTCTGTTCTTACTCGAGACCAGACATTTAATGAAAATATTTTCTTTAAATGACTCGCCTCGAGTAAGAACAGGGTTATATTGTCACCTGACGATGTCTTTTAACATTAAAACTATAGATTCAATGTATCAACTTATGATAATTTCGTTTATCCAAATTGGATATATATATATATATATATATATATATATATATATATATATATATATATATATCGCCGAAGGAAAGCATCGTTGAGCTTTGTCAGTTCTAAAATGTGGGACTATTTGGGAATTTCGGATGCTGCACGTGCTCTTCGCTTATCTCAGCATTGTTTCCAGTCAGTCTTTACCCTCTTCTTGACACTGGACTATAGTAGTACCGACTCAAGAGGTGTTGTTTCGGATTGCGCAACTCTTGCCTCACAATTACACGCGCAGCTACCATTGTCTAATATATATATATATATATATATATATATACATATATATATACATATATATATACATATATATATATACATATATATATACATATATATATACATATATATATATACATATATATATATACATATATATATATATACATATATATATACATATATATATATACATATATATATACATATATACATATATATATATACATATATATATATACATATATATATATACATATATATATATACATATATATATATACATATATATATATATACATATATATATATACATATATATATATACATATATATATATACATATATATATATACATATATATATATACATATATATATATATACATACATATATATACATATATATATATACATATATATATACATATAAATATATATATATATACATATATATATATATATACATATATATATATATACATACATATATATACATATATATATATACATATATATATACATATAAATATATATATATATATATACATATATATATATATAAACATATATATATACATATATATATATATACATATATATATATATACATATATATATATATATAAACATATATATATATATAAACATATATATATACATATATATATGTATATATATGTATATATATACATATATATATATACATATATATATATACATATATATATGTATATATATATGTATATATATACATATATATATACATATATATATATACATATATATATGTATATATATACATATATGTATATATATATATACATATATATATGTATATATATACATATATATATACATATATATATATACATATATATATACATATATATATACATATATATATATATATATACATATATATATACATATATATATACATATATATATACATATATATATATATACATATATATATATATATATATATACATATATATATATATATATATATACATATATATACATATATATATATATATATATATATATACATATATATATATATATATATATATATACATATATATATATATACATATATATATATATATATATATATATATATATACATATATATATATATACATATATATATATATATATATATATATATATACATATATATATATATACATATATATATATATATATATATATATATACATATATATATATACATATATATATATATATATATACATATATATATACATATATATATATACATATATATATACATATATATATATATACATATATATATACATATATATATATATATATACATATATATATACATATATATATATGTATATATATATGTATATATATACATATATATATGTATATATATACATATATATATGTATATATATACATATATATATGTATATATATACATATATATATGTATATATATACATATATATATGTATATATATACATATATATATGTATATATATACATATATATATGTATATATATACATATATATATGTATATATATACATATATATATATATATATATATATACATATATACATATATATAATGCACGATGCGAAAAATATTTCACTGATTATTTGATTTAGGAAGCTATACTTTTTTTCTTCATTTTCACCTCTAACAAAGAACAGTACCACTTTGATGTAGGGGCTACTCTCTGGGAAATAATTTATAGAGGTACTACGTAGGGAGCTGAGCAGCAATATGTCTGTTTACATTACATTTCTTGGCCTTCGGGACATGATCAAAGTGTAGTATCTATTCTTCAGATGCTGCACTTCTATTTCTTGTTCTCTTTCGATGGAGGAGAAATCCTTCACGACTGAGACAATTTTTATTTTTGTACCTTTTCTCCACGTTAAAAAACGACCCTGGTGTCTAACTCTGTCCCGTGGAGAGGAATAGTAAATAGGTACATTACATTTGGACTTCATGTCAGTACAGTCAAGGAAAATGGAAGCCGGAAGGGAATTCCAAAGTTGAGCAGTTCTAGGGAAGAAGCTATTAGAGTAGAAGGCTTTCTGGCATCTAAGGACCTCTATAGTGAAGGGATGGAATTTTGCTGCTTGTCGGGTTTGCCGGGGGTATTTAGGTCGAGAGGGTCAAGGACTTGTAGTTCGTCGGAGCATCCACCATTAAAATACTTGTAAAACAGGCAGAGGAATGAAACATTTCGTCGATGGGACAGTGGTTGAAGCTTAACTGATAGTGCGAGATCTATTAGGTTTGCGACTCTCTTTCGGACTCTGTACAGGATCGAGAGACTAGTAGCAGATGAACCAGCCGAAATGTGACAACAATACTCCATACATGGGCGAATGATGGCCTTGTAAACGTACAGGATACTCTCAGCCGTAAGTTACTTTCTAGCACGGTAGAGAGAGCCCACTTTCTTTGCAGCAGCCTTGGCAATGCACTCAATGTTTGTGCTCCAATGCATGTTCCCCGTGACTCATAAGTCGAGGCTTTTGGACGAAGTACTTTCAGATAACGTATCATTAACCATGGCTATTAGCTGTTGAGAATGTTTCTTGTAGTTATTACAGGAAAGGAGCTTAGTCTTGGCAGCATTGAATGTGACTATCTATTTTTGTTCCAATTCCACCATAGACTGGGTGTTTTCCTCTAGGTTTTCTATTATTGCCTTGGATACATATGCATTCGTTTTTCCCAAGTGTCTGTTATAGAGCACGGTAGTGTCAGCAAATATACCCATCTCCGAGATAATTTTATCAAAGAGGACATTTATGAATATCGAGAATAATAAAGGTCTAAGGATCGACCCCTTAATTTATTCTTTTATTCTGTGTATAGAAACACGGAGTTAGATAAAAGAAATGTATATACACATATTTAATTCTCGTCACACGTTTTTAACAGATCCTACTAATTTCCTGCAAACATTAGTCTTGGAGTTTAAATAAAGCGATTTTGATGCAATGTAATAGATGATGACCGCGGAGATACGAAGGATTGAACTCTCTTAAAATAGCTATAAATTAAATATTTTATTCAAAGTCTTGTGTGTGTGTTTCACTAAAAGAAAAGTAACAAAATTCCCTCAACGAAGTCAAAAAATTCGTAAATAAAGTACATGTCAAGCAGACATCAAGTTTTAATTCAATCAAAAGTTTTTCTTCTTTAAAGGGTAAAAAACTTCAAAGTCTCCAAACTGTTCTAAACTCTGAAGTATTAACACCAGTTGACTACAGTTTTTATATTTTTGTGTTTGCTTTAGTCTTAAAGATCATTAGTATTGATTGGTAACGACGAATAGAGAACACATCCAACGGTATGTACTTAAAAAATATATTTTTTTAAATACTTAGACTTCGTTTCCTGTTCACAGCGTAAACTTTCGCTAACGATAAACAATAAAATAACAGTGATTTGAAAGATCTGACTAATTTTATAGAATCCCTCCCATCTCCCTTTTATTGTATGATATTTTACGAACCGCACTATTTTTTTAAAGATAGGATTTTCTAGTTAAATTCGATTTTTTTTTCGCCATCTATTTTTTTTATCAAAGTTTGTTAAAGTATTAGCTGAAGGTAAAGAATAGTTAACAAAGGATTTTTTTCTTTTTTTTTCTTTTTTTTTAGAAACGGAAAATTTGATTTGAATGCTGGTAGCTAAAGATACCCTCTGACGCTCAAAAATCGATTTTGCCGATATAAAAGTTGTTAGATATACTAGCAAGATCCGCCCGGCCTTGCTCGGTCGTTATATTTTAATTAATATTATATTGTACCTAACATATAGCACCGATTTCAATTTTTTTAATGACTTCGATGCCATCAGTTAGAATCGATACCAAAACATTTCCACGACCGTTTAAGCTATCAACATATAGATAAGAACGATTTAAAAATTAAACCACATCAAGCTATGAATGAATTTGCGCATGCGCAGAAGTAATAGAAATATGTCGAAAACTTAAAATGGCCATTTTGTATTACAACTTGCCGACATATTTCCGTACACGTTATTCATCCATCCAAACAGATTTTACTCGCTATTAACCATATTGAATGTATGAGTACTATTTCCTGTTATTTTTTTTTATGTTAAAACATAACGAGAGATAAACAATCAATACAAAATATTTACTTTATGCGCTTCAGGAATAATAAACTTAGAACAAGTGGCCATTGTGATTTAGAGGAATAAATGAAGGCATGCCTTCAAAAAGTTGATTTAAAGGTATTTAGGTAAGGTATGGACGAATAGCGCAGTTAAATTTGTCGCCGGACTGTAATTTGTATGATATTTAGACCTTTATATTTCTATGTTTTATCTAATAAAGTGTCTGCCATTTTTTTTTTATTATCACATAAGACATTTGGCGCATGCGCCAAGCAATACAATACACCCCGAATAATGGCGATTAGTGAAAACAATAAGGAAAACATTGGATAATGAAAGTCTTAAAAGCATAAGAACCATTTACCGGCGACAAAATTAGCTGTTATATACGTTCATACCAGACCTCTAGTAATCAACTTTGTCATACTGAGGCTTCATTTCGTCCTGTAAGTCAAATGAACTGAACAAGTGATACAGGTTAGAAAGGAATATGGAATGGAACCAGTTCATTGACTTTCAATTGGAAAAAAAGATCTGGATGAACAGCATCATTTTCTTCGCACAAAATGATTGCCTTGTGAGCTCTGCCTTGTGTTAGTGTTCTTTTGAAACCATGTTAAGATGCAAATATATTACTGTTCGCCTTTTGTAACTTTACTTTTGTTGGTCCCCCGACAAAAGAAAGGTGGACTTATAAATTAACCCTTGTCTGTTCGTCTGTCGGCACTTTTCTCAATAACTATGCCTTGGAATTTTTTTTTTTTTTTTTTTAATTTTGCACAAACATTAAACACGATATGAGTAAAAAATAGTAACAGAATGGATTTTCCGGGAAAACTCCGGTTGATCCCCGTTGGAGTGCCTTTCGAGTTAAAATGGCTAAAATTGACACTTGTGCTTGTTTATAAAAATTGATGCCTTGGATTTTTATAAAACTCTCTGAAAAGTTATAACTGATTTCTATATAATTTTATTTGTCTATACTTCGCGATAACACTTGGATGTGCCCCAGGAGCTCTTTTGGGGCTAATAAAAACTTGGAGCTCTTTTAGGGCTAATAAAAACACTCCATTTTTGGGAGTATTTTACCATATTTGTCCAAAATTTTCTGTGTTTGTCTATTTAGCAGTTTTGCATGGTGTTAAACTCAAATTTAAATATGTTAAGGCCTCGGACTTTTGGGGCTAAATGCGGGGTGGGACAAATGATGGACTTAGTCATTTTTTTTTTTTTTTGCATGGTGCAGAACTCAAATTTACATATGTTAAGGCCTTAAACTGCACCATTTGTTCATTTTCACCAGGATTTGACGTGCCCTGAGGACTTTGGGCGCTAAATGGGTGTGGTGTGGGGTTGTACATGCTGAACTTAGTCATTTTTTATGCCTCGTTCACTGTGCACTCACGGGGGACCATACATTCTTCACTTGTTCTTATTAATTTCGAATACTAAAATATTTATCATCAGAGAAAAAAATGAATATTTTTTTACATGTAAAAATGTTCATAGTGCGTGATGTCATATTTTTTTACATGTAAAAATGTTCATAGTGCGTGATGTCATATTTTTTTACATGTAAAAATGTTCATAGTGCGTGATGTCATATTTTTTTACATGTAAAAATGTTCATAGTGCGTGATGTCATATTTTTTTACATGTAAAAATGTTCATAGTGCGTGATGTCATATTTTTTTACATGTAAAAATGTTCATAGTGCGTGATGTCATATTTTTTTACATGTAAAAATGTTCATAGTGCGTGATGTCATATTTTTTTACATGTAAAAATGTCCATAGTGCGTGATGTCATATTTTTTTACATGTAAAAATGTCCATAGTGCGTGATGTCATATTTTTTTACATGTAAAAATGTTCATAGTGCGTGATGTCATATTTTTTTACATGTAAAAATGTTCATAGTGCGTGATGTCATATCGAGGGTCTTTGCCAATGTTACTACATGTATTTTTAAGAAAATATCTTTATTTTGAGCTTTTTTGGAAGGGGCGTTGTCGATGTAGCGTAATTTATTTACAAAATTAAATAAAACTTCTTATACTCATTCTCTGATGATGGATATTGAACTATCCGAGATTAAAAAGAAAAAAAATCGAATGCTTTTTAGTAAAATGTTTACATTTTAACAGTTTCTGCTTATTCAAAACTTAAAATTTTCTAAAATATGCTTTCTTAAAGGGTTTTTTTTTGTCAATCCTAATATGTGTGTGTGATTGGGTAAAATTAACAAGACTTCTGGATCTCCTAGTACACTGCTTCATAAAACTATTTGACGGTCTATTGATTATAAAGTTATAACACATCTCAAATTCTGGCCGTCATCTTTGTTTCATTATAGCAGATATGATATGCAAAGATGCATCTTTTACTACTTGCAATGAAGAGTCATCTACAGAATTTTACTACTGATGGGGAAGATTCCCAGTCAGTCTTTGGGCTAGCCAAAGCAATTTACAATTAAAAACTACCTTTTTAAGGAAAACTGTTCGGTATTTGTGTTGTTGCAATAATAACGTTATTCAAAAAGACATTCTTAACATGAGCAGATAGGCTTTTAAACTATTCTATATTTTCATCTTACAATTATAATAAAAAGATATCGTAAAAATTGAGTTTAATTTGAAAATTCTATTTTAAAAAATTAACACAGGTAGTTTGTCAACATCATTTTAGTGCTAAAATCTTTAAGCCCAACCCAACCAGTCGTATGCATAATGTCATTTGCCTTTTTATATTTTTTCTCTGTTTCAAGTCATAAACTACTTCGGTCATTTCCAGGCCTGATTCTGAATTCTGAATCGATACTTGAGTACTGGGATTCTCTGGTGTCTATGAATTACAAGTGCCGATTGTTTATATTAAAGTGTTAGTTTCTTTTCAAGGAAATTTTTTTTTTTTTTTTTTTTTTTTTACAAAGGCATCACCACATTATCAAGGCCCAGAGGCCACTCAAGGATAAGGGTTAAAGAGTGTACAGTAGAAGTTGGTCAATATAGTAATCATTAGTAATGAAAATTTGGTAAATTTAATAACTTATATGGAACGGCTCATCAAGAACTTATTTACCTTAGACTTGAACACAACCATATTGTAGTCAGCCGGAAAGCAGGAAAACGGAAGACAATTCCACAGGCGTGCAGTTCTAAGAAAGAAGCTTTGTTCATGGAATCTATGTTTAGGTTTAGGCACAGATAAAGAGTGGGGGAAATTATTGATAGTGTTTACAGCTAGACGAGTGTTTCTTGTGAAAGTTTGGCGAGGGGGGGCCATAAATTGAAGCTCAGTTGAACACTTTCCATGAAAATAACGATACATCAGAGACAAACTCGCAACATCTCTTCTGTGAGATAGAGGTTGTAAGGAGGAGAAAAGGACATTTCCTTCGAGGCTACGAAGTCTATTTTGAACTCTATCAAGGCAGGACAAGTCCTTTCTAGCAGCTCCTGCCCAGATGTGGCAACAGTATTCCATCCTTGGACGTACCTGGCTCTTATATAGATAGAGAATAGCATCAGCAGTGAGATATCTACTGGATCGATAGAAAGATCCCACCATTTTTCCAGCGGCCTTGGCAACAGATTTGATATACGTGTTCCATTTAAGACCAGGAGTAATGGTCAAGCCCAGAAGCTTGTCAAAACTTGAGGCCTCCTGAAGACGAGAGCCATTCATTTCAATTGATGACAAATGTGGATTAAAATATTGATGATGTAAAGAGAGAAGCTTGGTTTTAGATGCATTAAAAGTAACCAGCCACTCCTTTCCCCATTGTACTACATGCTCAAGATCAGAGGAGAGAGAATTGGAGAGTACTTGCTCGTTTACTGTCTTAGATGTGGTACCATAAATGGTAGTGTCGTCAGCATAAATGTCTACAAATGATGTAAGGATATGATTTGGAAGATCATTAATGTAGATCAGGAAAAGAGTTGGGCCCAGGATGGATCCCTGAGGGACACCGGCATTAATACTGTGAGCTTCTGATTTTTGCCCCTCAACTACTACTCTTATGAACCTATCAGAAAGAAATGATTTAATAATTGAGAAGACTTTTCCAGCTATACCATAGCTAGCGATCTTATGAAGTAAACCTTTATGCCATACCCTATCAAAGGCTTTAGATATGTCAAGAGCAATTGCTCTAGAAAGATTGCCACCGTCGAGAGATTTGCTAATCCTATGCGATATAACTGTAAGGACATCTGCTGTAGATCTAGCAGAACGGAAACCATATTGAGTGTCACTAAGAAGGTTATTTTTGTTGAGATGTTTGATTACTTCTGTATTTAACACAGATTCTAGCAACTTACTCATGACGCACAGGAGACTTATTGGCCTGTACTGAGAGGGGGATGAGCGATCACCTGAATTCTTAAATACAGGGCATACTGATGAGATTTTCCAGGGAGATGGGAAACTATTCTCCTTAAGACAACGTTTAAACAGTTTTGTAAGTATGGGCGCTAATTCAGGTTGAAGTTTTTTGAGTACTATAATTGGAATACCATCAGAGCCAGTTGCTTTACTGGAATCAAGGTTTTTGATTAGCTTGGCAACATCACGTACAGATATACGTATATCACATAGCGTGTTTTCTGATACAGGAGGAAATATTGGGGGTTGGCGGTCTTGGTCGCAAAGGGTAGAATTAGCTGCAAAGTTCTTGACAAAGAGTTTGGCTTTGTCTGATGCTGACGAGATTACCTCAGGTCCATTGATAATAGTTGGGATGGAGCACACGCTTCTGTTCAGGATTCTGTTTGCTATTTGCCAAAACTGGTGGGAACCAAGCCACTGCTCAGCTACTTTGGACTTAACAGATTGAGCATACAACTCTCTTGCGTTCCTTATTACTTTCTTACAATGGTTGCTTGCAGTCCTGAAAACGGCTTTAGTTTCCATACATCTATTACGTTTGAAGCAGTGGAAAAAGTGATTTCTGTGCGCAATGGCAGCAGCACATTCTGGAGAGAACCATGGCTGGCTGTTAGGTTTTTGCTGAAACTTTTTAGAGGGTATGAAATGGTCAATACCTACAATTAACCATTCAGTTAGGTCTAATACTATAGAGGACACCTCCTTTTTAAACATGGAATGCAGAGGTAGATCAGATATAAATGTATGGAAGCTATCCCAGTCAGCCTTAGTGTATCGATATACTGTACGATGAAGTGGTACGTCTGGGGACTTATTACATTTCATTTTTATCTTAATTGATACAACAGAGTGGTCGGAAGATCCAAGAGGCGACAGAACAGAAACTGAACATAGTTCAGGGCAAGTTGTGAGGAAAAGGTCTAGTAGGCTCGCATACTGGCCGTCATTATCGGGCACACGGGTAGGTTCCTGAACAATCTGAGTGAGGTCATAGGCAATGGAGAAATCATGACAGAACCTCCCCTCATCATCGGTCTTGTTTGAGTGGGTCAACCATTCGACGTTGTGAACATTGAAGTCTCCACATACGTGAATGTTAGCTGAAGGATAAGTAGAAAGGACTTGGTCAATTTTCTCAGATATGCTTTGAAAGATAGTAACTCCGCTGTTGTGGGGGCGATAGAGAGTAAATATAAATACAGTAGTGTGAGCTAAAGCAACCCGGAAGCACATATAGGGTAAGTTAGGATCTTCCCTGGAGATGTCCCTCCCACATGGAAAGCTATCTTTAATATAGGCACATATTCCATGCCCATGGCGATCTTGGGGGTCAGATTTAGAAGTTAAGTTAGAGTATCCTGTAATTGCAAACTCATCTAGGGAAATAGCCTGTCCAATGCCAGTTTCACTTAAAAATAAAAGGTCTTGTTTAGTCTCCTGTAATTGGGTTTCAACCTCTGGAAGGTTAGAATGTAGACCCCTGATGTTGGAGAAGGAGACATGGTAGTAGGGGTCTACGTTGGAAGTTGGAGAACCGGGTTTAATCGTGTATTTTTTCTTGAAACTTGTCATGATGAAATTTTGGAATTTGTGGACTAGGTCGACAGATTTACTTAGAGCAGGATAGAGAGGGGAAACTAAGAGAGAAAAAGAAACGAAGAATTTTTTTTTGTACCACATGATAAGGTAAAGCCGTAACAATTACCCACTAGTATGGCATCGAGAGGCCCCACCAGAAGCTACTGCATGGTCCAGATTCCATTCACCAAATGGCAATACAGCAGCCCCAGTACTTTGCACCTGCTGATAGGACAGCCTCCTTAGTGGTTAATCCAAGGTTCGGGTCCCTGACTATCAGGCGGATAACGTCAGCCCAGACAAAACGTTTACCTCCAGCACCCTTACTAGTGACATGGCTACAAGGATAGACATAGAAACAGAAAATTTCCACCAACTCTGCCCACTGTTCGCGCAAAAATACTGCCAACCTAGAAAACAGCTTTTTCTTCTCCCTTTGTCAGAAAAATCACTCATTTAAAAAATGAGGACTGAGGGACAAATAAGAAGAAGCGAGAGTAACAGGAGCTGCCGATAACGCATCCACAATGCGTTTTCTACTCTCCATTAAAAAAAAAAAATAAATAAATAAATAAATAAATTAAAAATAAAAAATAACTATTAAGTATTGTACTTAATAAAAGTCCAACGGACCTGTTTAAGGGAAAGTATGGTGATAGATTCCCCTCCCACGAACTAAAAATGAGTACAATTAGGTAATCTATTTTTGCAATCAACTCGGTAGATAAATAAACATTTATGGACGAGAAAAAAAAAAAAAAAAAAAAAAAAAAAAAGCTAGCATTTAATACAACAGAAATACATAAATTAAATACTGAAATAAAATGTAGTTATTAATATTTGAATCTTAAAATAAAAAGTGCGAATTAGTAGAGAAAAAAATCACTTATCACAACAACGCATTCCGTCTCCAAACTAGTGAAGAATTTAACTTTTAATAGCGTTCAGAAGATTTTTTTTTT
Source organism: Euprymna scolopes (assembly GCF_053919585.1). Lineage (NCBI taxonomy): Eukaryota > Metazoa > Mollusca > Cephalopoda > Sepiida > Sepiolidae > Euprymna > Euprymna scolopes. The sequence continues at coordinate 118,529,116 of NC_136490.1, read as the reverse complement.
TAAATTAACCGTTAAGAGAAAGCGTGATTTTATTCTGAACTTTAACTAATCACGTTTTAAGCAACTTATGATATAAAACAAAATCGGATGGGGGGGGGTTCTTCCGAAGTTAGTTGGTGACGTTATAAGTAATTGCGAGATAAGATGGGAGCCAGAAATTAGGGGTGGGGGACTGAAAATGATAATATAATGGATTGATTATACAATATTTAAGATCAACTTGGTAGATAAACATTTATGGACGAGAAAAAAAAAAAAAAAAAAGAAGCTAGCATTTAATACAACAGAAATACATAAATTAAATACTGAAATAAAATGTAGTTATTAATATTTGAATCTTAAAATAAAAAGTGCGAATTAGTAGAGAAAAAAATCACTTATCACAACAACGCATTCCGTCTCCAAACTAGTGATGAATTTAACTTTTAATAGCGTTCAGAAGATTTTTTTTTAAATTAACCGTTAAGAGAAAGCGTGATTTTATTCTGAACTTTAACTAATCACGTTTTAAGCAACTTATGATATAAAACAAAATCGGATGGGGGGGGGTTCTTCCGAAGTTAGTTGGTGACGTTATAAGTAATTGCGAGATAAGATGGGAGCCAGAAATTAGGGGTGGGGGACTGAAAATGATAATATAATGGATTGATTATACAATATTTAAGATCAACTTGGTAGATAAACATTTATGGACGAGAAAAAAAAAAAAAAAAAAAAAAAAAAAGAAGCTAGCATTTAATACAACAGAAATACATACTCTGGAACATGCTTTAGGTTGATTAACTTGCAATATTTGAGCTTGAAAAAAAGACGCGAGTAATTAACTCAGTAAACTCACTTATGATTGCTACCTGTCTGTTAAGAAAACAATAGCTTTCGACATAAATTCAAAAGACTTATATTTAATTAAGAGATTTATTACAACGTTTATTCGACGTTTCCACTTGAATGTTTTATGACTACTTTTAAATTAATAAAAATTTTAACAATGCAACATCGTGTTTTATTTTATAAGTGGGCTGCCGAATATATATATTGTGTTGTATGTATGTGTGTATATATGTATAAAAAAGCAGGAGACCAGTACCCGCATTAAGCTGGTCTGCAGTTTGACTTGTTGCTGGCTATCTTGCTCTTGCTTGTTGCTGGATGTCAACATTTTGAACCGAGAGAGAGATTTAGCTGTCGTACAAAGCTAAAACTCTGGAACATCATCTTTGTACAGATACTCCCTCAGGTATTTGTCTATTATAAAAAAAAAGAAAGAAAGTCCTGTTGCGATAAAAAAAAAAAAGCTGTAACGTGTGTACGCCTGTAATGCTGGATGCATGTAACAATTATTCTGCCATCATTATTTGTATCTATGTATGTGTATGTATATTTATATATGTATGTGTGTGTATATTTATAGATGTACATGTGAGTTTATATGCATTTATATCTGTGTAATATGTATGTATATGTGTCTATGTGTATATATGTTTGTGTGCGTACATATATACATTTATAAATGTTTGTATGTATGTGTGTATATGCATGTATGTGTATGTATGCAGGTGTGTATGTATATGTATTTGTATGTGTGCATGTATGTGTGTATGTGTATTAATGCATATATATGGATGTGTATGTATATGTAGGTAAGTGTATGTATATATATATGTGTACGTATATGTATGTGTAAGTATATGTGTGTATGTATTTGTATATGTGGATGTTTATGTATGAATGTGGGTATGTATATGTATGTTTGTGTACTATGCATTGTGTATGTACATGGGTATATATGAGCGTACGCTTATAGACATGTATGTATGTATGCATGTATACATTTATATGTATGTATACCAATGACCGTCTTGTTTATGTTTGCATGTGTGTGTGTATGCATATGTATATGTGCGTATTGTGTATGTACGCATGTATATGTGTGTGTGAGTGTATATGTATGTATGTATGTATAACAATGACCGTCTTTAGTGTCATGTCTGCTTGAGCATGTGAATTCGCGGGCAGGACTATATGTCATTTTTCGAGCTCATGAACTTTCAGTGTCTGAGGGAGTGGCACTCGTCTGACAAGACGTTGCAATCATCATATATGTATGTATCTATATATCTGTATGTATGTGGGTGTCATATATATATATATATATATATATATATATATATATAATATCCTATCCGTTACATGAAAATAGATTAATGGTAATTCGCTCCTGTCATGACAATTTCTTTCTTTCTGATCTTCTCTGAGCTCCCTTGGACAAACTTCGTGCAAATCAGTCCCTTGCAAATTTGTGTGTACAGTTCCCACACTGACATCAAATTGTGCACTTATTGTCTCTATAGATACATGACGGTCTTTATCCACAAAATCCTTTATTTACAATCAACTCTAGTGTTCTAACTTCTTTATTCCTCCCACACCTAGAACTATCCCCCATAGACTCCCTTTTCTTTAAATTTCGTATGCCACTCAAAATATTATGCTCGATTCATGCAAGATGGCCCAAAAGCACTCTGAAGCTTTCAATGAGTTTCTGTGAAATCTTTCCAGTTTTAAAACAGAATTTTAATACATATCGCTCTTCTAAAATGTTCTAACGTCCCGATTGTATTTTTGAAGTTCACCAGCTGTGACAATCAGGCTGTAGTAAGGTGTATTCCAATTTCTGATGTAGCTGTTCATTTGAACATAAAACCATAAAGAATGGTCAATCATCTCATAAGATGTATAGCAATACCATACTACATTTTCAAGAATTTACGACAATTTAAAATGCCTTCACAAGAAAAGTCGGGAAACTTATTTAAGACACCTCGTGTATATATATATATATACATATATATATATATATATATATATATATATATATATATATATATATATATATATATATATATTAGTACAAAATTTTGTTGAAATTCAAAGACTTACATTTGTTCTTTTATATAACTCTTATTTATTTCATCCTGGATCTTTACATTACAGCCGTTTCGTTAATAAGATGGCAATTTTATGATTTTATCTTTTCATAGAATTTTTTTTTTCATCAACTCGTCAGATGTGATTTCCATCCGATGTTACCAACAAAAAGTTTATTTTGTACATGATAAACCTGTAATATATATATATATATATATATATATATATATGCTGACTTGGCTTGATATGGCTTTTAACACAATCTTTCTAGCTAAATTAAATTTACTTTTCTATAGTTTATAAACTTCATGATTAGCTGCATAAAAATTGGTTATTTTCACTTTAGTCTTTGTCCTATGTTGCAATTTCTACTTGGTGTCTAATCCGATGAAGATACTATTTCAATGAAACAATGTATCGTCTCAGAACAGATCGTACACATATTAGTTGTTAAATTGTTGAAGACTACGTAAATGACTATTCCTTAAATCATATTACATTATATATGCGATGCTTCCGTTCCATCTACAGAGACAATGGATACTCTCTGTAAGGGTAGCTGCTCGTGTAATTGTGAGATAAGAGTTTCACAATCACTCAAACCACACCTCTCCTGAATTGGCACTGCTTGAATCAAATGAAAAGGAGAAATTCTAGATGACTGGAAACAATGCCGAGATACCTGGAGATCTCATACAGCACCTGGACTTTCCAAATGGTCACCCATTTTAATACTGACCAGATTCAACGTTGCTTAATATATATATATATATATATATATATATATATATATATATATATACTGCGTGTCAAATTATTAATGAGATAACATTTTTTTACCAGTTTCAGAAACTTACCGGTAGTTTCATATCAAAAGCTTCGGAAACGTTGGCAATGCTGAGCTGCGCGTACTGTGAAATTTTCTTACTGTTCCGGGCAATGTAAAGGTGGCTTGAGTAGTTCTAAAAAAGTACTACTACAGAACAGCTAGCAAAAAGTAAAACTACCCTCGGAATATCGAAAATGGTAGGAAGATACCATCAAGCTATAAAGAACTTTGTCACGGGTCCTCTAAATTAAACGTGAAGTTGTTAAGAACTCTGGGCAAACAAGTCGAGAAGTCTTTGACCAAGCCAGATTGAAGAATGTCTCAAAAAGTACTCGAAGTAGCCTTCTGAAAGAAGTGGCTAAGTCTGTTAAGCCTGTGACAAAGCTTCGATAAAAGCAAAATTACAGACAAAACCGATTGGAATGGGCAGAGGACAACATGAAAACGAATTTTTTCAAAGTTTTGTTCACGGATGAAGTGAGTGCCACTCTTGATGGCCCAGATGGCTGGAGCAAGATATGGGTGCTAGATGGACGACATCGTCATCAGCGTTTAAGGCGCCAACAAGGTGGTGGTGGGATAATAATTTGGACTGAGATTATCGGAGGTACTTTAGTTGGCCCATGGAGAGTCTCAGAAGGCGTAAAAATGACGTCAAATGCTTACATAGCTTTTCTAAAGGAGCACTTTGGACCGTAGCTGAAGAAGCAAAGGTTAACGTTCAGAAGAACTATTATTTTTATGCAGGATAATGCTCCCTCGCATGCAGCAAACAAAAGCAAAAGGGAATTGGCAACAACTGGGTTTCTCTGGGCTACAGAAGATGAGTGGCCTGCGAATTCACCCAATTGAGAACCTTTGGAGTATCATGAAGCTACGCCTCTATGCAAGTGGACGCCAATTTAAGAGCAAAGATGAGTTGTGGGATGCTCTCCAAGAGGTACTGCGAGGAATAACTGTTGACGAAATCACAAATTTGATTAATTCTGTGGACCAAAATCTTTTACAAGTCATTCATAAAAAAAGGATCGCACATCCCCTACTAATTATGTTAACGTAGAAATTTATATGTAGTTGTTGTGTTCTAAGCATTTTTCTTGGTTCATTTAATGTTTGAAAATTATTTCAATAAACAAGTTATGGGTATATTGTGTTTTTTTCTCAACCTCGTTAATAACTTGACACACTGAAATCAACAGATATTCCGATCTTCTGCCATAGTTTCGCTAATACTGCTTTAAATTCTTTTCTTTTCTGACTGGAGTAACTGAATAATATTGTCAGCAGTTTCTCATAGTTTTATGGATTTTTATTCACTCGTTCCTTAAATATTAAAAAAAAAAATGTCAACTCGTTAATAATTTGATAAGCAGCGTTTATATTCTATATATATATATATATATATATATATATATATATATATATATATATCGAATATTTTATGCAGCTAATCATGAAGTTTATAAACTATAGAAAAGTAAATTTGATTTAGCTAGAAAGATTGTGTTAAAAGCCATATCAAGCCAAGTCAGCATATATATATATATATATATATATATATATATATATATATATATACTCGATATTTTATTACTTTAAAATATTCCATGTGTATACGCTAAATAGCAATATTCTAATATTCTTTTCTCACAAAAGACGATGAATATTTGATGTCCGCATGCACACTATTGACACTCGTGCACATTAAACGTCACCTTTCATATATGTTTACTAGTAGGTATCGCTGAGTTAGCTCTTTTAACTTCATGAGATATTTTTCAAAGTGACGGGCGAGATAGTCACTTTTCGAATACTAAAAATATTGAATTCTTATTTAAAAATAAAACTACTTGATCAATGTACGTGATTTATTTTTGTACTATATTTCGTTTCACCACGACTACGTATATCAATACAGACTTTTTTGGTGTTTTATTATAGGCAGAGTTCTAGAAAAAAACAACATTTGTCTATCTGATAAAACCTCATTCAGAGCACTCGTTTGTACAAGATGTTTTGTATTCTTACACAGACGATATTTTTTCTTATTTTTATTTATTTCTTACGAGCGGCTGCGCCGCGTCGGCACACACAACGCCGAGTCAAACACAAAATTGAGTACACTCAACAGCGTGTTACCATCAACGCTTACCCTATGAACTCGGAGTATGGGAAATTCCCATATCCACAAAACAAAATCACTGAACAAAAAAACCTAACTATGGGTAAGGATAATGAGTTAGCGTGGGATAAAATGATGGTTAAAATTATTACGAACTTGCCAGGATTCGAATCTGGAATCTTCTGATCCGTAGTCAGACGCGTCATCCATTGTGCCATAAGTCCTGTCCGTATGCCGAAAGATGTTATCGCGACTGTATACAGACGGTGCTAAATTCCATTGACATGGGAAGGTCATTTTTTCGACAATTGCACAAAACTACCCAAAAAACCCTATTTCGGAATTTTTGTGTGACTTGGCGTTGTTCATTACGAACCATATATAGATAAGAACAAACTAGGGATTCACACCTTTCAGGGAAAAAAAGAATTTTTCAATTCTGTGCATCCGTTTGAAAGTTTTATTGGTATATATATATATATATATATATATATATATATATATATATATATATATATATATAATGTCTTTGAAGTTTTTAACCTTTAAAACTATACAAAAAAATATTTTTTATCATTATTTAGAAAACCATCTAGTCAGTAAGTCATTTAATCACCTGCAATCACTGCATCAACTCGCTTTCGAATTTACTATAATACCAATAATTTATTTTTCAAGGGATCATCAGTTGTTTACCATTAAACACTGTTTCGGGGATTTAATATATACAGGGTGTCCGTAAAGTTACTATACAGTCTTACAAGTTACTATACAGGCACCCTGTAATATATTAACAGTACAGTAAGATATTGTATTAAAATATTTATTTGTAACAAAAGAAATAAAAAGAAATAACACCTTTATGTGTATAAAAATCCCAGAAAATACACGTGTTACATCCGAAAAGACTGTAACAATCAAGGCAAACAATTTCTATGACAAATATTCAAATTGGAGGCCTTCAGCTCCAATACATTCTTGACAACGTGACACCACACTCTGACAAACTTTGGTGCACAAGTCACGATCAAGGTTGGCAAATGCATCAATAACAAATTGTCGAAGATCTTCAACACTTCTTGGCTTTCTCGAATACACAGAGTCTTTGATGACTCCCCAGACAAAGAAGTCCATTGGCGTTATGTCAGGAGATCGTGGAGGAAATTCAATGGGCCCTCGCCTGGCGATCCATTTATCAGGAAATGTCTCATCCAGTAAATTTCGGACAGCTGTAGCATAATTAACTATTAATACAAATATAATACAATAAAACAATAAGACTGTATAGTAACTTTACGGACACCCTGTATATATATATATATATATATATATATATATATATATATATATATAAACATTTAGAATTGTATTAATAGTATAGCTAATCATTTACGCATTGAATATCTATGTGAGAAACAAAGCAGTAGATATAAAATTCCTGGACGAAACATTTTTTTTTCGAGTTTGTGATGCTGAGAAAAACATTCTTTATCCAATAAATTATTTTTAAAAACATCCGTTACGGTCTTTTAACCTAACCCTAAACCTAACCATAATTTAACTTTAACTGGTAGCCATTCGAACATAGGGTTATTGGTAAGAAGATGGTACAATTCAAACGCTAGACGTTGGATATCATTTTACGTTAAATTTATATACAAAAGTGACATCGACTCAAAATTATAAAATAAATAATCGTTTAAAAGTAGAATCTCATTTTAATAGGGGTAGTCAGTGGAAGCTATTAATCTAAAAATGTGCAAGAAAACATATTGGTCTTGTATTTTGTTGTATTGTTTATGAACACTGACGAAAATAGTTGCATTGTCGTTTATAAACGACACTACATTAAAAGAGTATCTAAATGAGTTCCAGCGAAAAACTAGTGTTGTCAATAAGGTGGTCCGACCCGTGTCACCTGTTCCGCTAGAGCTACAAAAAAAACCATACGAGCCGCTAGATTCGTAACAGGATCTCTGTACTTTTATTCTATCCTCATGTGCCCCCTGGTAAACTATCTGATGCGCTCGTGTGTTAAGAACCAACCCCAACATCGACACGAATTGTATTTCTTATTGATAAGCAGCTAATACTTATTCAAGAAATAAATGAGTCGTTCGTGTTTTTCTCCTTTAGGTCATTGAAATTGTATAATTTGAAGAGAATTTCTCGGTAAATGGACACGCAATAAGGATCCAGTTTAGCATTTACCACGTATGTAAATTGAAACCAACCTTAAAGAATAGGGAAAAAAAGCAACTCATTTTCGCAAACAGTTCAAGTTCAGCTTCGTTTAAAATGCAGAACGGCGATATATATATATATATATATATATATATATATATATATATATATATATATATATATACTAGCAGGTCGCCCGATCGTAAAGTACGCTTAAATATTATATTTTAATTCACGCAGATTTCGTATCATAAAGCCAATTCAAAAGTTTAATAAAATTACTTGTGTGCCATCAGCTAGAATCGAAACCCAAACACGCATCTCCCCAGCTTTATTCGTTAGTGTATAACCTCAATCCGAACGTATACAAATCTGCAAAAAAATAACGTTCTTTAACCTGTAACTTTTTTATTTGTGCATTAGTAAAACCAACAGGTATAGTCGACTTACGCCAGGTAAAGTTTTTTTTTTAATTTAGACCCCTTAACAGGTATTTTAGTGGCTAAAAACTAAACCAAAAGTGTGCTAAAAGTCCAAATATCCTCTACATAGAATTTCAACTCTCTAGACCAAATATTCAGAGAGGGGTTTGATAGACATTTCGCACACAAGGTTACTTTAATAACTTTCATAACTTACTGCCTAGCTCTACTTATGTGCTTAACACTGTTTAATAAATACTGATAAATTTACGCATAAAATTATATCTTCGTATATTGATTTATTTGATTAAATGAAGTAATCATATATATGTATTTATGGAAATATACTTTATTTCCTTATAATATATACCAATCCTTATTTAAGAAGCTCAATGTAATTACAGAGCAATATAGTGACCGAATGGCAAAAGTCTATATTCCAAAGTTCATGATGTTGACCATCTTACAATTTATTCCTTTAATTCTATCTTACAATTCTTGACAGCATCTGTTTCGTAGCACAAAATCAATCGCTTAATTATTATATCAATCAGTGAATCTATTTTGCCCTTAACTCATCAGAAGAAATAGCAACAATCAATCTATCAAAAGGAAATAAATTGCGTTTTGACATGATTAAAAATCTGAAAATTGGATGAGAAGCTGTAAATAGCTTATATGTTTACATTATGCCATTTTGAATCAAAATATGAAGAATGTAGAAACTGTGCATCAATAGAATTCAGCGTAATAGTGAAATGAAACAAAATATCTAACATGGCACTATTAAAAATAAGTATTTAACGCTCGTTTGTCAAAGGAATATGCAAATTAGTTAACCTCCGCGTAGTCGCTTGAATATCTATGATTGAGTGTATAAAAATTCGTTTTAATAATTTTAAATATTTAAAGTAGGTTTTTAATATCAATGTCAGAGCGAGAAAAAACTCAACATCATAAAGATATATATATATATATATATATATATTGTGTACAGAAAGTTGTTAGTTGAGACAGATCATTGGTACCGTCGGTTTCAAGCCCGATGAGGCCCGTTTAAGGTATCCTTATCAAGCTCTCTTCAGCCAATATTCGTCTCTAATAAAATAATTATATATATATATATATATATATATATATTTGTAGTCATCGACATACAGTCCTGTTTCGTTGTATCACAACTCATCAGTGCCGCTAGACTAGCATCTCTCCCAAGTCAAGGATTGAACCTAGAACCGTCGTGTCGGCAGTTCTCCCACTCGACCATGGAATCGACGCCCGTAAATAACTCGTCGGAATGTCTATTTAAATAGACACCCGCCACCACTTTTATAGTACTCAAATCGCCTGTTCGTAAACAAACAAACTATCTCTCTATCATATATATATATATATATATATATATATATATATATATATATATATATATATATATGATAGAGAGAGCGACACAGCGTGTTCAGACATGCGTGTCTGTTTTACATATTGTCGTGCAAATATGAGAAATTGCCCTGTAAATTAAGCCACCTTCCAAAACTTAAATTGCCATTTTTACATTCAAACTAACAAAATTCATGAAACTTCAAAATTGATCAACACCAGGAGGAAAAAGCTAACAGAACTCATCTTGATTAGTCCAAAGTAACGCATTTAGCAATTGTTTCTAAAACTGATAGTTTCATGTTATAAAAAAAAAAATAAATGGATCGGTTTATTCCCGGGCGACCAGAAGGATTCTTTTTCGTTGTCTATTACGTGTAGATCTACAAAATGGCGCCACTCTTTCCTCTGGACTGCTCAACTTACTCCTTATCTTCCATGAACCTGATGCTGAATTCACCTGAGTCGGGTTGAGCCAGGTTCCTCTACAAGAGGAAGCTTCTAGGGAATATTACATTCATAAAAGTTTCCATGTTGGATATACATATTTCAGAGGATTTTTTTTCTGGGAGGGGGAGGTGTAAAAAGGTGTCGTCCTCCTCCAATATACACCGCTTTGTATTCCCAAATGGTCAGCCATTTGGTACTGACCAGGCTCAATGTTGCTTAACTTCGGTGATGAAATGGCATAATTGTTTTGCTAGAGATAAGTCGTTAATCTTGATCCTTACTGAGTGCCTTATAAGCATGCATTTATTACCATTTTAAAGGTTTTTACCAAAGATTGAACCCCTATCTCCCGGCCCTCTAGCCATTAGGATAAACTAGCCTAAATGGCCGGTATTTCCCGGGTGTTTGGAGGTGTCTGTTGCGCCCCCCCCCCCAAAGTAGCATGCAGGCAGGCTCGACCCCGTATAGTGAAGGAGGAAAAGAACGTGAAAAAGTGACGTCTTTACTGTTGCACCTATCGCCAAACCGGAAGTTGCGAAGGTTTAAATTAAGGATACTCAATCGAAAACAGTGGATGACTTTCGAAAATATTGACGAAAATAGCGACCCATCCCTGTAGAAAAGTACCCAGTTAAGGGTGAAGAAATGAATGTTTTGGGGCTAATTTTTCGATATTTGTCGTCCGAAGGGTCGACTTTTAAAACGATACCGACCTTGTAAAATCTGTCGCTTTTGTCGAAAGTTTTTGCAAGAAATACAAACATACATACATACAGTTAAACAGACAGGTGAGATTTATATTATAGAAGATGGCCCGGTTCCATGTTATAGATACTCACAAGTCTAACGAGCTCATCAATCTGATTATTTTGTATCTGGGAAAACACACGACAACAAATAGAACAACATAATTTTTTAAAAGCTTGCAAAATTTCGGCAAATTAAAACTTTTACAGTTATTTAATAGCAGCGCTATAGCCATTGCAAATATTTATTTGGCGTGCTGATATGTTGGATTCTATCTCGGCTCTCTCGTTATTTTCATGATCGGTGCTCGACTGAACTTCAATCTTTGTTTCTCCTCGTCTCGGGAAACATTCTCGTCAAACACTCTAATTCATCCATTGCTAATAAGTTCTCTTACTTTATATCCGTATTTAAAACAAAACAAAAATTCTATCGCATAGATTGGAGCTCAGTAGAGCACCTGCCATGAAAATAACGATAGAGATTTGCAAGGTTACTTTTGTGAGAAGAGGATATTAAAAAGGAGAATACGACTACACCCGCTAGATTTTGAAACCGGCTTTGAACCCTGTCAAGACAGGAAATGATGCCCTGGGCAACTCCTCCCCAGATGTGACAAAAATACTCCTGATTGTGAATATTGTTGATCAATTTATAATAAACTGGTCAAATGAATTTGACATTCCCATAAAAATTAAAATTAAATGTAATATTTGTCGTATTTGTTTAATTTAAGCAAGCTTTAGTAAAAATAACAGATCATCTGCTTAGTTATTCTCTTTATATTTTTTTTTTGAGAAGTTCTAAATTGAAAATTTCACACAAAATATCATTGCAAAATTGCAAAGATGAAAATTTGTGTTAGCAAGCAAAAGTTTATTCATGTTTAATGTTTGCTTTTATACGATAAAACAAATATTTCGTCAGATCGATCAAAAGGGGAATGCTGCTTGCTATTGCGATGAAAATATGCTAAATATTCAAACCTAATTTCAAACCCAACCGTTAAGATAATTCGTTTAACATTGAAGTTGTACAGTACATAAATGATAATGGTGCAGATAATATCCGTGCGAACGTTAGATTCGGCGTGTTCAAGTCCTCTCAGATTATTGCACATTTATACTTTTAATGTCAGAATAGAACTATAAAGAGAAAAAAAACGGAAATCTATATATCTATAAGAACATTTCTCTACCAAACTACTCTGGCAATTTTCAGTTTACAGACTCGAAATTTTTCATAATGGGTATTAAGATTTGAGAAAATCTTTTTAATCGGTTTTCGACCAGAAATTTGTCTGTCAAAGGGTCAAAGTTCAACGGTTTGATCTTTGAAAACTACTAAACTCCTCCGCCAATTTTGGGTCTAAGCACTTGAAATTTTAGATGCAGGTTATTTGGACATGGATCAAACGTTTTAATTTGATTTGAGTTCAAAATAATAGATGTTAAGGGGTCAAAATTAGAGCCAAAGTTTTTAAAAAATTACCTCTGCAGTCTCTACCAAATTACTCAGCCATTTTTTGGTCTAAAAATGTGAAATTTTACATAAAGTGTATTCAGACATGCGACAAGCTTTTTAATCAGCAAATGGGCAAAAATTTGACTGACAAGAGGTTAAAGTTCAGAGGAGTTGACCTTTGCAGACTCTACCAAACTCCTCCGCTAATTTTAGATGTAGATTACCTGAACATAAGCCAAACTTATATATATATATCTATCTATCTATCTATCTATATATCTATAAAAACAGAGATGTGTGTGCCACAGACGATTTCTGATTGGTTAATCCAATAATCACATCTCCTAAAAAACTATGGTTCGTAGGCTTTTAACGATACCATAAAATATTATGGCTTTATTTATTGTCCATCTTGGAAGGGTTTAATTTTTTCCTAACTTGCGATTTACAAATTACAAAGATACGAAACTAACTTACAATCTAACAATCGAACCTCCGACATCACGGCCGTCATTATGAAACTAAACAAAAAAAAAACCCGCGTTCACTCGTGGTCTTTACATTTCGGGTTTGGGTACGTGTGCAGTTTTCCATTGACATTAAAAAATGGAAGTATTTTTTAAAAAAATATATTGTACGTACTCGTCATGGGATAAAGTTTTCCTACAGAAAAAATCACGTAATTTCATCAAGTAGTTATTTTTTTATAGCGAAAAAAGAAAAAAATCAACGCTACAAGCGAAATTAAACAGAAAGTTCAAGTAGGGGGATTTCCCCCTTTTTTTTATAGCGAGGCCAAATTTCGCGAATTTGACCATTTTTTAAAGCAGTTTGGCCTTCAAAATTTCTGTTTGGCCATTTTCTTCACCGATGAAATAAAAGAAGCAAATAAAAACAACGCAATAACACTTTTAAAAATACGGCACACTTTTGTTGTTCTTGTTTGTTTTTTTTGGTAATTTTCCTTATTTTTTTATTTTTTCAAGATAATACTATTAAATGGACACTATTATGCCAAATTAGCCCCCCCTCCAAAAAAAAAATGCACAAAAATTCGAGATTTAAGGTTTTGACGAGATAATTTAGCGAATTGTCCGGACTATTGCGAGATAACCATCCATTAGTTTTTCCTGAAATTTTGCCACAAATTGTATTTCATTACATAGATGTGCATAGTAACAACATTTTTTTGCCGAAAATTCCCGTTGCGTCTCCAGATTTCATCGGTGAAGAAAAAGGCCAAACAGAAATTTTGAAGGCCAAACTGCTTTAAAAAATAATATTTAATATATTCAACGATTTGACCTTTGAGAACTCTACCAAACTCCTCCTACAATTTTGGGTCTAAACAGTAAACACGTGATATTTTAGATATAGATTCCTTGGACATGGATCTAACTTATTAACTTTACTTGATCCCTAAACAATAAATGTTAAAAGGTCATAATAGGGGTCAAAGTTTTAAAAAATTGACCCTTTTTTTTTTCTCAGCATTAACCTCAAAACACCTGGGCAACGCCGGGCACCGATTGCTAGTATATATATATATATATATATATATATATATATATATATATATAATGCACATAAAGTTATGAACAGTATATAGAACCCGAGCAAAGCCGAGATGAACTGCTAGTTGGAAATAATATAAACATTAAGTAACGGTCAGATTATGTCAGGTTTGTGGATTTTTCAAATGAAGAATGTAGTGTCTGTTCTCCATACACACTTATATAAACCAGCAAATTTGTACAACACACTTTAGTTCTATATTTTTATCTATTTATTCATATATTCATTTTATGTGTTTGTTACTACATATCTCTATTTCTCTGTATTACTATGGATCTGTTTTTCTCTATATATTGCGTGTCTATCGTTCTCTCGTTGGTCTCTCTTTCTATGTCTATCTCACGACGTCTCTCTGCCTCTCGACGTCTCCCGATGTTTCTATCGATGTCTCTCTCTCTCTCTCTCTCTCTCTCTCTCTCTCTCTCTCTCTGGATATATCTCTCGATGTCTCTCTTTATATCTCTCTCTCCCTCTCTCTCCCTCTCTCTCTCTCTCTCTCTCTCTTTCTCTGCGTCTCTCTGTCTGTCTGTCTCTCTCTCTCTTTCTGTCTCTCTATTGGTGTGTCTCTGTCTGTCTGTCTCTCTCTCTCTCTTTCTCTCTCTCTCTCTCTCTCTCTCTCTTGGTGTCTCTCTTTCTGTTTGTCTCTTACAGTGTCTCTCAAAACATAAGATAAAATAAAACTATCGGGGGCGGGGGTGTAGATCTAATGAAAACCAACACACTCAAGCGAAATTATAAGTAATGCTATTCTGAACTAGCGCCTGATTTTATAATGCCGAGGACATCGACGTTTGGCATATTGGCAAATTCTCCACACGTCATTCCACACGGAATAACAAGAAATGGAGAATTTGCATACTTCTAGTCGAAGATCACGGCAGAAAATGTCTACCGAGTTAACCGTCTTTTGTTTTGCCAAAATGGCGCCAGCGAACGCACATGCACACTACGCGTATGTGTTACATTTTTTTTTTCCTTTTTATTCCCGCAAGTAGGGTTTCCTGCCTATTTTCTGTGGAACAACCACAGAAGGAGAAGAAATAAAAGTATTAATGAAATATATTTTTCGATTAATATAAAACCGCATTGTCGGTCAGAATACATTCGGTAAATTAATTTGATTGTGTGGGGGGGGGATACGTAGAAAAGAACTACTCAATCCAAAAGGATTCCGACGTTTAAATAAACACATTCTCTGCTTTCTTTCAATCCAGTATGGACTTGAATATTTATTCTATTACGAGTGTGCACCGACCGAAAAATGTTTCGTCAGTGTTATCACCTTTCTATATATCTCTAAAAGTGAGAATGTGTATGTGTAAGGAAACTTCTCAACCTATATACTCAACGAATTTTTTGTCCACAGATTTGAAATTTGGTATTAGGGTATTCAGAGATGTGCAAAACTTAATCAGTTTTCATCTGAAAAAAAAAATTTGTACTTGGCAGGGGGTGGGCATCGGAATATTATCTGTTTGTCAACTGCTTCACAGCTGCGCATGCGCAAAACGTTCACATTGTTTGAGAGTGAGTACGTTTGAAACACTTTTAAAAGATCGTGTCAAGCTGGCCTAATGACTTGACTCACTGTATTTAAGTTTTGGTTTCGATCTCAGCTAAAGTCATTTTTTTTTATTATAATACTCGCATGCACATGTCTCTGTTTGATACCATTTGTTCTCGTTTGTTTTTTTGTTTGTTTTTTTGGTGTTTTTTTTTGTTTTTGTTTTTTGCTTCATGTTTTAGGGAATTTAGCGTAACTTCTAATACCGGGCAACTCCGCGCACATTTTCTAGTGTTCATAAAAATATCTCAATCAGTTAAGTAAAAAGGGAATTAAAAGTAAATAAAACGGAACGTTTTCAAAAATGAAACAAATTTAAAAAAAAAAAACGTATCAATCGACATAAGAAAAGAAATATGAATTTTAAAAAGAATTAGCATAAAGAGTAGGCTTTAAAATTTGAATTACTTGGATATATAAAAAAATGTACATGTTTTTATGTATGGTAGTGTGTGTGTTTTACTTGTTTTTACATGTGTGAATGTGTGTGCATATGCGTTTGTAGTTTTAGTTTTTAATTAAATGTTAAGATTGAGTCGTCGAAAGACGCCCTAAATACCTTTCTATTTCTTTTTTCTTGTGTCGCAAAAGAACAAATAGCACACGATCACTCTGACTGCCCGACTTAATGAATGTGAAAAGAGGGGTGGATTTGTACATTTGACGAATATATTAGAGAAAGGGAGGGAGAGGGTAATATTATTAAAAGTCACTTTTGCGAATAACCTTTCATTTTTTGTTGCTTCATTTTACGTTTTATTATATTACGTACTCGCAGGTCGCCCGGCGTTTACCAGTCGTAAAATACACATAAACATTATATACTATATATATAATCCATACGGAAACTGGGATATGTGCATGCGCGTATTATGTTTTTTTTTTTCTAAACAGTTCGATTCTTGTAAGTAAAAGAAGTTACTGAAGCTGAGATCGAAACTAAAACCTAAAGACAGCGAGTCAAGTACGATAACCATTAGGCCATTTTGAGACGACCTTTTAAAACGTGTTTTCAAACCTACCTCTTCTTAACATAAGAAATCTGTCATATGAACCATTTACCACGCGCATTCATAAAACAGTTGAAAGCAGATAAGAATCCGATGACCCCCCCTCCTCACATTCCAATATTTCAGTTTAAACCCCTTAGTAGCCCTTTGTTTGAATACTCTATATACAAAAATTCAAGTCTGTAGAACGTTCGTTGAGTACATAAATTGAGAACCGTCTTCATATATACACACACATTCTCACTTTTATAGATATATATATAGATAATAATATGGTATATTACCTTCCATTTAATCAGTTTTTCGTCAATCTAAAACCGCTGAGGAGATTATTAAGATCGTCGAAACGTAGATTAATTCGCATTAGGTTTTTTTAGATGTTTATATAATTTCACTTAAATATAAATGTATGGGTGGGTCTTTATAACACAGCGAGGGATCAGCAGATATTACGTTGTCCAAAAAGTTCGTAAACACTTGCGGAAAATTGAATATTTATGCATTTTTTAATTGTTTTTTTGGGGGGGGGGCGTGTATATTGTTATTGCAATCTTCACCTTTCTATTCCAGAGGACAATTGATAAAATTGAACTGCTAGTTTTGATTCCTTACTGCTGCAAGCGAGGTCTATCAACCAGGAAAGCCGCAGAAGAGATTTGTGCTGTTGAAGATAAAGGAATAATTTCATATACGGCGATCTCTAAGGGATACAAGCGTTTCGATTTTGGCGACATGAGTCTTAAAGATAATCTACGTTCTGGACGGCCGTTAAAGTTAGATTGTAAACACTTGCAAACCGGGTTGGACATAGCGCCTTCATCGAGCACTCGAGAATTGGCTGATAAACTTGGCTCGACAGTTCACCAACACTTGATTTTATTCACAAAAGGCCGCGCCAAGATCCGAACTCACTCACTGAAGCACAAGTCAACAGACAAGTTGAAATTTGCCGTTAGTGACTCAGCAATCTATTATATGAGAGTATTTGGAAGCGCATTGTGACATCGGGCGAGAAATGAGTCTATCTGGCTCAGCACAATCGAGAGAAACGATAGCTTCAGAAAGGGCAATAGACACCGTCGGTTCCAAAACAAGATCGATTCGGCAAGAAAGATATTGTGCTTTCGCTAGAACTTTGAAGAAATCGTTCATTTTGAGTTGATTCCGAATGGTTGTGCCATCAGTGCCAAATTTTACTGAAAACAACTGGAGCATTTCTGCAAAAAGTTGAAGCAAAGGTACCCGACTCTGATCAACCGAAAGCACGCGTTTATGCAGCAGGACAATGCCAAGCGACACAGCACCAGGAAGAGCAAAAACTAGTTTGAAGAGCTGAACGTCGTTGTTCAGGTTCTGCCACATCCAGCCTACAGTCCTGGCCGTGTTCCATCAGATTACGGCCCTTTCCACTCAATGCAGGACTTTCCGAAGGGTTGCCTATTCGACTGGTTTGATGAAGTCGAGGAAGCATGTCAATAATTCTTTGATTCGAAGCCGACTGAATGGTATTTTCACCAGATTCAAAAGCTTGCAGATCGATGGTAGAAAGTCTTGGGAAATGGTGGTCTTTATTTTGAGGATTAATTTTTTTTTTTTTTTTTTTTTTGTTATCGAGAATTTTTTTTTTGAGGGGGGGGAGTGTTTACGAACATTTGGGACAACCTAATATGATAGAGATTAAAAAAAGTGCTACAAATTTGACAATAAGACATTTTTCTTCCATTAATCAAAAACAAAGATTCGTTATGTAATTATAAACGCTGCGCGAGTGATTCATATCTTTATATTAATTTGTGAGGCGTGTTCTTTTAGGTAAATTGTATCGAATTATGTAATAAAATCTTTTGACTATATGCAAAGTGTCTGGTTATACGTGAGCTGTTTTAAAAGTAATGCTTCCTATTGTTTATTTCGTCCGAACGGATCAGAAGCGATTTAAAATTGCATTGTGGCATAAAAGTTTAATTTCTTTGTTGCGCATATTGACGGTGTGAGACTCTAAAAAAAGGCAACCCTCGTTATGGGCGTGCATCAAAAGCAGAAATACGTCATGGAATTTCTGATAAAAGTGCCCCGAGAGTGATAGTAACTATGTAGAAAAAATAAATTCTACAACATAAAAGGTTGCTTGTTTTAATAGTACCATTCGTAGCTTTTCAACTTTTTGAGTTAAAAAATAGGCTTTACTCTTGGAACAACCTTCGTAAATATGTTCATTTTTGTTAGTGTGATTAAAAATAATGGTAAAAAATGAAAATATCACATAACTGTTAATGTTTTCTATATTATCTAAGAGTAAAATTTTCTCTTCATTGTTTCTTTATCATCGATAGCTTTCTTCCTACAAAATCAATATTGGATTCTAGTTCGGCATATTTTCTTGACTAAATCTTTGCAGCAATGTAAAAAAAAAAGTGCAATTCGATTTAATTCTTTCAATAAAGGATTTTGTCCTGATCAAAATTATTTTCAAATGCTTACCATCTTAAGAAAGGGGGTGTAAAAACAGTGTGGGGAGGGGGGGTCATTTATTTTTTTATTTGCTTTGAAAAGGTTTCACCTTAAAATATTACTTAATCAGTTGATTATTATTTCCTGATATTTTAAAGGCTGTTAACACACACACACACACACACACACACAATCTAGGTTGGACCTGCACAATACACCTTGTATTTTTCCTTTTTTGTTTCGTTTATTTTTCCAAAAGATTACAACCCTCTTATATAAAGGATTTTTCATTTAATCTAAGGGCAAAGATATTAAGACCTTTGTTATCCAATGTATTTTGTATTCTTTTTTCTGGTCGCTATGTTTGTTTTTGTGCACGTGCGAAATTACGTATTGTTTTCACTGGTTGCCACGGTTATTTTCGTGCGCGCATGCATTCATTTTTTGCGCGTTTATACATTAATTTTGTCTACTCACTTGCATTTTTATATATTAATGCTCTGTACTCACTATTCCCTAGCAAGCTATAACATATACTGATCCAATATATATATGGGATAATAACGTTGACACACCAGTTCCTGCTGTATCACCGAAGTTAAGCAACGTTGAACCTGGTCAATAATAAATGGGTTACCATCTGGGACTTCCAGGTGCTGTATGCGCTTTCCACTTATCTCGGCATTGTTTCCAGTCGTCCTGGACTTCTCCCTGCTACTGGACTCGAACAGTGCCGATTCAGGGACGGTGTGGTCGGGGATTGCGCAACTGTTGCCTCACAATTACATGCGCAGCTGCTCCCAACCTTTGTCTCTCGAGGCTGAATGGGGGCATTGATACCTTGATACACGTTTTTGTTGTCAATTTAAAAATGCAAATTATATAAAGTTATATATCCTGGATTTTCTATAAGTGCGACTCGTCATCAATAAACAAAAATAATTTGCTTTATAAATTCCCTTCTGACGAGTCGCATTTATAGAAAATTCAAGATTTATAACACTGCATCTTGGTTGCCTAAGCTGCCGATTAAATGATCTATCTAAATCTGGATCCTTTTTAAACTTAATAATGCTATGATTATTAATATCTATTAGGTAGGTGCAAAATACTGTCGGGTTATATATATATATATATATATCCAGGCGGCAAAAAGAAAGTCCGCACTTGTAATTTTTTCAAAAACTGCAAATTTAAGCAAAATTTAATGTAACTGTTTAAACATGGTATGGCATGAGGGTCTCTTCAGTAAAATCAGATCATACGGTATCACTGGTAGAATGCTTAACATAATTAAATCCTTCTTAGATAAGAGAAAAATCCAGGTAGTCCTCGACGGTCGCACATCTAAACAATATGATATAAATGCGGGAGTGCCCCAGGGTTCTATCCTTGGACCTCTATTGTTCCTGATATTCATAAATGACCTCCCCGACAACATTGCCTCTGAGATGGGTATATATGCTGATGACACTACACTCTATGGCAGACACGACAGGAAGACGAATGAACACATTTCTAAAGAAATGGCAGAAACACTAGAGGAAGACCTCCAATCTGTAGTGGAATGGGGACAAAAGTGGTTGGTCGCGTTCAATGCTGCCAAGACTAAACTAGTTTCATTCAATAATTACAAGAAACCCTCTCTACCACCCATAGCAATGGCCAACGACTCTTTATCTGAGAGTTCATCTTTCAAACTCCTTGGCCTAACGTTCACAGGAAACATGAGTTGGAACAATTACATTGAAGGCATTGCCAGGGCCGCTGCAAGAAAGGTAGGCTCTCTCTACCGTGCTAGAAAACTACTAACACCCTAACACTAACATTCATTCGCCCATGTATGGAGTATTGCTGCCACATCTGGGCTGGTGCATCTGCTACTAGTCTCTCGCTCCTTGACAAGGTTCAAAAGAGAGTCGCAAACCTGATAGGCCCTGAACTGGCATCTAAGCTTCAGCCTCTGTCCCATCGACGAAATGTTGCATCCCTCTGCCTTTTCTACAAGTATTTTAGTGGTGAATGCTCTGACGAACTGCAATCACTTGTGCCCCCACGACGCGAGCACCCTCGACAAACCCGACAGGCTACTAGATCCCACCCCCACACTGTAGAGATCCCTAGATGTAAAAGATCTTTTTACTCCAATAGTTTCTTCCCCAGAACCGCAAGACTCTGGAATTCCATTCCAGGTCCCTGCTTCCCCAACAGTACTGACGTGCAGAAGTTCAAGTGTAACGTGAACCGACACCTTGCTGCCCAAATCCCTACATAGTACCCCAGTAGTTGTTTCTCCTGATAGTAGCCCCCTACACCAAAGTGGCAATTTGCCTTGTTTGGGGTGAAAATGTAATAAAAAAAAAAAAATTAAAAAAAACAACCTATACCTCATTTGATTGGCCTTTTATTCTTCTATAATTTTACCTGTTCATATTTGACTTTTGATTTAAATATTCTAGTGTTTACGTCAATTTAAAAAAAAATAACTTCAAATTGAGGAGGGAAAAAGAAAGACCGTACAATGGAAAATTGTTATTTAAATGTAAGTTTAGGACATTAATGCAAGACAAATACAACAGAAACACAATGAACTACATAATATTTAGTAGCATAGGCCTTCTGCCTTCTGCAATTTGACAGCCTGCAATCTTTTGGGAATTCCTTGAATGAGATTGCAGCAATACTCCGGGAAAGGGCATTCCACTTTTCTTTAATTTTTGTCCAGAGTTCTTCCAAATTTGAAATAGTATCGTTGCGTAGCTGTTTATTGATGTAATATCATACGTTTTCGACAAGATTGCGGTCCGGAGATTGTGCAGGCCAAACTAAACACGGAATATCATGCTCTTCCAGAAACCTCTTGACATTGCCAGCTGTGTGAATGGAAGTATTATCCTGCATGGAGATGGGATTATCATCCAAATTCCGACTGAAGTAGGGTAGCAAATGCTCAGTCAACATATTAATATACTTGGTCGAATTAATTCGCCATTGCAAGTGAACTATAGGCCCTGGGCTATTGGTACTAATAATGCCCCACACCAAAACTGAACCTCCACCATCTTTCAGCGTTGAAACTGTGCACCTAGAATTAAATTCTTCGTCTTTCATCCGACGAACGTACTGCCTACCATCACTGCCTAGTCTATTGAACTTGTTTTCGTCGCTAAAAAGCACTTTTGACCCGTATGAAGAGTCATGATTTTCATTGCATCTGACGAATTCCAGACGGCGCTTTCCATTCTTTACAGAAATTATTGGCTTGCGTCTTGCAACATATTCTCGCAAATTAAATTCCTTTTATCTGTTCTTGACAGTAGAAAGAGAGCACTTTTTAACAAGATTGCACTGTTGTTGGATTTGGGGAGCCGTTTCAAATCTGTTTCTTAGGCTGCGGATCTTAATAGCAGTCTTCCCTGTTAGAAGGAACTCTAGTACGACCAGATTTATGGGCATCACGAACACTACCGGTCGGTGTTTTGGTGCTTTTGCACAGTCTTTCGTACCGTTTTCTTATCGCATTTTATCTGCAGCCGATTTCTCGATTGGATAAACCAGAAAGGTGGAGATTAATAAGCTCCTGACGATCATTAAGAGAAAGTCGTGGCATATGGACTAAATGTTAGGCTGTATAACCTGGAACAACAACAATTACAAATAGAGATGATTTATTGCCTGTTGGTGGATATTTAAATTGATTTAGGAGCGATAATTTAAGCTGGTTTTAAGCGAATTTGTTGCTGCGGACTTTCTGTGTGCTTCCTCAATTTGAAGTTATTTTTTTTTAATTGACGTGAACACTAGGATGTTTCAATTAAAAGCCAAATATGAACAAGTAAAATTATAAAGGAATAAAAGGCGAATCAAATGAGGTATAGGTTGTTTAAACAGTTACATTAAATTTTGCTTAAGTTTGCAGTTTTTGAAAAAAATACAAGTAAGGACTTTCTTTTTTGCCGGCACTATATATATATATATATATATATATATATATATAATGGAACGTCAAAAAACGACATTACTTTTGCACCAACCTAATAATATTCTATGTTTTATTTATACATGCTCTAGAGTCTTACTAAATTAGCATCCATTCTTGACTATTATCATAAATAGTCTGTCTTTAGAGTAAAAATGATATTAATACAGGGTGTCTAAAAAGATCCTCAAAAATAAGGAGACAAATTTAAAGAAAATCCTTCAGAGAATTTTTAGACACCCTGTATTTGTAAAATAAAAATAGCTTTTTGAAAAGCATGTAAATAAGAAATGTCGCATTATTTTAATAATTCGTGCGATCCTTCTTACAAATGTTTGAATATGAAAAACATATTTGTTTTGAACAACGTTCACTTCGAATATTCTTTGATGACAATTTCTTTCACGAATGTGTTGGCTCCAAGTTAAACTCTGTCTGAATGACGAAAGAATTTCTTGTTTTATTTATGGTTGTCAATAATCTTCAATATTCAAAGCATGTTTGTTTTTTGTGGGTTTTTTTACGTTTTTACGTTCTTATGTTTTATGTTTTAAACGATTTTATCAATTCTCAAATGTTTTAGATGAAACGAAATATTTCTCAGTCTAAAAAAACATTAACCGATTAGGTCTCACAGTACTATTAATTCTTACTAAATAATTTCATTCTTAAATATATAACTAACAGGGAAACCGGACATTGTCTGGGATTGAATAAAAATCAACGAATGCTCCATACGCTCAGTGCTTTTATTATCATAAAAATTGGTGAAATTGCCATTTTTTTTTAACGAATCAATTGATTGTCTCCTCTAGTCGGGGGCCTATCACAATGCATCAGGAGGAAGTTACTCATGCATCCCCGCAGTGATTTTAGCCCACAATACATTATAGGCTACATTGCTCTGTAGAGAACCTACTCTTCATTTTATAAAATTATTTTTATATAATGGCTTGAATTAAAGTTTATAATGCAAAAGTCAAGTATCATAGTTCAACTGTTCTCCAAACAGAAACATCTAGTTCAAACGCGCCACTCTAGTATCAAAGAACCTATTGTTGATTTTAAACGCCGGGATCTCCTGCTTTTGCGGTGAAAAAATTCTCACATGCACTTGTTATGTTAGGCTGTATGAGGGTGTTAACTTTAGTCAAAATCGGACTGTTCTTTCTTTAATCGGATTGTTTCGATTATCTATGTTTGATGCTTATCTGGCGCAAAACCTATCTAAGAACCCTCCGACACGCATAAAGTATATTGTGTGAAATTTCGAAAAAAATTCGTCCCAGCCGTTTTGGAATCCATACAGAACGAACACACGCACAAACATACACTTTTATATATATAAGTAGAGATAGGTAATAGTAATACTTACTGCATAATTTCTCTAGAGAAAAGATAAAATTTACCTATATTCATCAATGGCTCTGTAAAAGTTATTAGAACCCTCTTAAAATTTTTAGTGAAAGTTGCTAAAATTTTATTTGTTCGATGATATATACTCGAGTATCAAAATAATGAAAAGAACATTCTGTTCTCCTAGCCCTAGTTATAAGTGTTTCGTTCGAATATATATTTTTCCTAATTTTATTTTCGTACATATTTTAACTGGAATTTGGTCTTTTTTCGTGTGTGTTTTTTTTTTATATTATGTAACGAATGATGTCTTTATTTTATAATTATGTTTTACTATTTATGAGTAAGGTGTTTTTATTATCGGTAACTAAGCTTGGGATCATTGAATCTAAAAGTTTCTTATTTATTGTTTCGCCTATGTATGCGCTAATTGCATACGTTATACAAAGGAACTACATTTAAAAAAGTATAAAATAGATCTTTGGTTTACTTTCAGTAGCATCGTAACTCTCACTTAAGTTCTTCACACGCCAAAAGCGATGTTTCTGAAAAAAATGGGGGAGAATTGTTTTCTGGTTCCGAATTTATCCGTATAACACTTCTTGTCAGCAATTCTATTGACCTTGAAGTAGTATTTTTATTTTTAGCTCCTTATATCAAGTGGCTTCATTTCTTGTCTGGCGCAATTTTCATAAAAGAATTGTGTATAAAACTGAATCTAGGCTATAACAAGGTAAATGTGGCAATGTTTGAGACTATCAATGAAAAGCCTATCACTGAATATTGACAAAGTAAAACATTTAGGTTTATTGCAAGTAGAGTTGCCTTGTTTTACGATGTTGTGCAAGTGTTTTTAGATGTGAGGAGCAAAGTTAGTAACTTTCTTACCCGTTCTCTTGTATTGATGGATGGTTTCTTTAAGATGAAATTGTTAAGGTCCAAATAAACTTTTAAGTCTAGTTAGAGCATGTGTAAGTGTGTCCATTTGCTGATAATGTTTGTCAACATAAAATGCATTGATTTGTAGTTTAAATCTTAGGTGTTTACCTTCTCCGTCAAAAAAAAAGTACAGAAAAATGAAACGTGAGAACTGTGTGTGTGAGCGCGCGAAAAATACGAAAACATTTGAGCCTTGAACAAAAAAAATAAGGAAAAGTGAGGTTAAATGAATAGAAAAAAAGAAAGAAACGTCATCATGAGTGTATTTTTTGGTATTGTTTGAGCTGCTGCATCACGATTGGGGTCAAATAACATGGCGTACGGTCTTTTCGTCATCCGACATTTCATCACGTGCATGCTTTAATCACGTGGACACATAATCACATCGAGATATTTAATCACTTGGGAATTTCCGAAAGCGTTTGAAGGGTATTATTTTTTTTCACCACATTAAATTTGTCTATTTTTTTAATCCTTCTAGATGATTTTTCATAATCTGTATATCTATTTTTGTGAACTATTATCTTCATCTCTTATAATGTTCTGTATTGTTTTTTTTTGTTTTTTTTAAGTTCGGTATTTTTGTTACCATGAGAAAAAAATTAAAATAAAATTAAACTATTTCTTTAAGTTCTTTTACATTTTAAAATGAAAAATAAATTAATTAAAATAAATGTTATGTTTATTTATTTGTTAAAAAGTTTTTAAAAAAATAGCCGATATTTACTTTAAGCGAACAGATAGCCTCTCCTCTAACCTTTGCATGATTGGCGGGGGGGGGAGTTTGACCCTCTAGATATTCTGTATTGTTTTTTTGTTTTTTTTAAGTTCGGTATTTTTGTTAACATGAAAAAAAATAAAAATAAAATTAAACTATTTGCAGAAGTTCTTTTACATTTTAAAATGAAAAATAAATTAATTAAAATAAATGTTATGCTTATTTATTTGTTAAAAAAGTTTTTTAAAAAATGGACGATATTTACTTTAAGCGAACAGATAGCCTCTCCTCTAACCTTTGCATGATTGGGGGGGGGAGTTTTACCCTCTAGATTTTAATTTCTCGTAAAAATAACCCCAAAATTGTCAAAGAGGCTAAAAATTAAACGTGATAAAAACATAATCACATAGATAACATTATTACATAAATAAATTTATTTCTTTTCCTTGGGAGATTATTAATTGTCTCGGTGTTTTGTGATTAAGTGTCCATGTGATGAAGAACGTGATTAAATGTTAGTGATTATATATCCGTGAATAATAGTTGGATGATTAAATGTCAGGAGATGAAATGTCAGTAAACCAAATAACATATTTTTAAAATCTCAAAAGTTCTAATATTACTTGTCCACAAACGACTAAGAAACATGATTTATGAATGAACCAAGGTACGCATCGATTTATTCTTTGTTAGGATTCAAGAGGACTTTCTTTCCTAGGATAAAAATATTTCCAAACTCTTAAGTTTTTGAGATATTTTTACTTTTCATCCGACGCTATCATATTTTTGCAATTAATCCGATTATCGGTCAACTCATTTCCCCATGATCCTCACTCTCCTGACGATACGGATAAATTATACATACTCAGAAACAGAAATACCGGATGTCATACATTCACCTGCTATCTCATACAATCCAACCGAGACATATTTTTCAGATTCTAACCGTCCCTTTATGTGCCTCTCTTTTACCTCAAGAGCACTTGGTTCACCGGGTATATTTTCTAGGTAGTTTTGATATTCTTTTTCATAAGTCCGGTTGCTCCTAATGTTATATTATGTATTTTTAAGAGGTCTGTTTGTTATCTACGTAGGTGTGTGTATTTGTTCTCTAACTTCTTTAACTGTGTATTTCTTTTATTTGTTTAACTCTTTTTTTATGGACCGTGACCGTCTAGTCTCTAAGTGTGTCTAAACGGCGTGCTCGTCTAGTGTGTGTGTGTGTAAGAACATATAATACGAATATACATGACAATATACCTGCTTTCTGCTGGTATCTTCTGGAGAATTCGCTGATCATCTTCAGTGAGGCTGGTTCTGTTACAATCAAAGACGCATGCAAAACATGGACCCAAGACGATAGATGGTTTTTATATATATTTTATTCACTCCCAGGCGTTTTCGTCTTAGCACACTGGAGTGAATGGCGATCTTTGGCTTGTCGTTCCATTTGGAACCCGTCACCCCTTTTGGGGGAGACTTGCTTTAACGCATCTTGTTTCCTCGATGGCCTAAACACAACTCAACTTAAATTAACTAAGTTACTCGAAAAACCCCTGACACATCAGATCCGGTCCCCATTTGCATACCTTTCTGGTGCAATTAGATCAGTCACATGTTACAGCATGACCTTTTGACCCTTCTGCACCTGCAATGCTCAACCCTTATCGTTTCCCACAATTCAACTTTGTTATTCCGATATATATATATATATATATATATATGTACACAGATTGCTGAATAATGCTTTGTAGCCGGTGTTGCCCGGCGATTACGTAACACTATGTTTACTGGAACGATGGTGATCATCCTCAGATTCCAATTTCCTTTCATGTCGTACATAAGAGCTCGGTGTTTCGTTATCTTTTCCCTCTCAGATCTGTCTAACCCATCATCATTGGAGACACTAATCTTTTTTTTCTTTTTACATGGGGTCACCACTTATCAAGGCCCGGAGGCCACTCAGGGATAAGGGTTATTACGTGTACAGTAATCAATGAGATAGTATTGTAAAGTACTTTGTAAAGTTTTTTTCATTCTTGTCCCATATCACTGTCGACTTTAATAGCTCCGTTTTCTAAGTATGCAGCTGTAAGAATTGCATAGTGGATGGTGTATGACTTATTTCCAACTGTTGTTTCTGGTATGGTTCCTATGGTATGCTACTACATTCGATATTCAACATTTTACAGATGTTCAAATGGAGATATTTACACACTCCATTGTGTCGCACTGTATAGTAGCCGTCCACATGCAGAACCTTACTGATGGATGCTACGTGGTTCACGTCGTCTACTTCTGTGTGGCAGAACCTGCACTTGTCATTGCTGAGGCCATTCGTATCTTAATAGTTAATCATCAAACCTTGATCATAGGCAACCATTATAATTCTCTCCTAATCCAACTGGAACAATCGTGCTAGGCAAGGTATGCCTAGAGAATGCATATGTATAAATTTGGAGAATGTCTGGCACAGAGTGAGTAAAATTACTTCGTAAAGCAGAATAGAATTGTGCCACGTTTGTTTTTAAGAGTATTAAAATCAAGATAAAATGCTACCAAAATTTCCATTCTTGATCAAAACTCATCACATGATTTTGATTCTAAAAAAATTATTTAAAGCTTAAGTCTAGGTAATTTGAAAAGAAATTTAGATCATAGGAACATTACTAAATTTCTGTCTCATAACTGTGTTGTATTTAATGCAAAACTGTAAATGCTATTCCTTCTAAAATAATTTAAAATATTTCCAAATATTTAATTTTTCACGTGTATATATATATATATATATATATATATATATATATATATATATAAGAACGCATAACATGGATTTTACCAGGCAAGCTGGATCTAAAAAAACTTTCATATCCTTTTTTCTGCAAATCCTCCTGCTACATGACTTCTGATGAATTTATTATTTTGACTTTGACTTTCTATGTCTCACTGACTTTAGCAAATAGGGTGCATACCTTTATAAGTATTTGCTAATATTTTCTCTCCTTTGATGAGATGGTGGACATCGAAACCCTATAGGTTAAGGAGATTAATTTTCTAAAGCATTCTTTGTCTTGCTTAGAATAATAAAAATTCTTTGATATTAAACTCAACCACTTCATTTCAATGAGAGTTTTTTAAATTCATTGAATTACAATTTAAATATACATATATATATATATATATATATATATATATATATATATATATATATATATATATATTACTCTGATAAATAATCTACGAATTATATGTAATTTTACTTGTATCAGCAAAAGAAAATAAAGTGCTCAATGTAAAAATATACAAGAGCAGAATCGGTATTGTTTTATTTATAAACGATATATTTTTGCATTCATTAGAGATAACCGTGTTTCGTCTATCCGATCATCCGAATTTCTGAAAAATGTCCGGTTTTAAAATAGGTTGAAGTACCCTACTCGCTCATCTTAAATCTCAATACAATAAGACGCCTCTCTTATGTAATTTTTAATCAGATCATTTTCAAAATCCGGTTGATCCCATGTAAAGCTATATATATTATCTCAATCTAGATAATATTCAGCTTGTTCATTCCTGAGTCCATATTTTACGCTTTGAAAAAGGCCAAATAAATTTTTAGGGTTAAGCTGCAACACAAAAAGGCCATATTCGTAAAAATTGGCTTTAAAAAGGCCACTTTGGCAACTCAAGGTAGATCACTCATTCTTTTTTAGGTTCACCAAATTGGCCTTTTAAAAGCCAAATTTGTCCTTTTTTTAAGCAGTTTGGCTTTCAGAAATGGTATTTAGCCATAATTTAATTGTAAAATGAAGATGATCCGAAAAAAAAGAAATACCTGAAGTTTTCTTTTATTATAAAACTTTATCCATTATAAAGTGGTTAAATAATAATTGGTTACTAAATATTTCATTGGAATATGACAATTTACAAACTATGGATAATTAAGGCCACTAACACATTTTATTTAATTGTTTAAACTGTATTTCTTTGACAAATGTTAACCTTCTGTTTTACTTTGTTTACTACTTGCATTATTGTAAGGCGTTTCCCGGAAGCATTAACACAAAAAATAATAGTTAAAACGTGTGCGTAATAGTCTATTAATACATGACTAGCAGAACCGTGGAATTTCCACAGGTCCTGCTAGTCAATATACATCTACAAATTAATCTGATTACTGTTCCTTTCTCCACGGTGCTCACTCTAGATAAAACGCTTAATGTAAATGCAAGTATTGGCTATTCTCCTATCAAAATAGATAAAGTATGCTTAGGGAATGCTTGCTGAACACGTGTTTGCCAGCAAGCACATGTCGGTAACAAAGGGCAACAAAAATGTCTGATTAAATAGACATGCATTTGTTCACTGTTGGTCTTAACAAACTACAGAACAACAGAAAGTACACAAACCCTTAATACACGTTCGAAAATAATCCAATTTACTTACGATCGACACAATTGGTTGTTCGTAGTATGAGAAGAACAGAGACCCAATCGATCTGCTGCGTTCGATAAATAAGTAGTAAAAGAATTTGCTTTACCTACACATTTGCGCCACTTCTCAAGGTCCAGAGGCCACTCGAGGATAAGGGTTAAAGAGTGTACAGTAGTCAATTGGACAATATAGTAATCGTTAGTAATGGAAATTCGGTAAATTTTTAAACTCGAGTGGAACGGCTCAAGAACTTGTTTACATTGGACTTGAAGACAACCATATTGTAGTCAGCTAGAAATCAGGCAAAAGGAAGACAGTTCCACAGTTGTGCAGTTCTAAGAAAGAAGCTTTGTTCGTGGAATCTATGTTTAGGTTTAGGCACAGGTGGGGGAAATTATTGATAGTGTTTTCAGCTAGACGAGTGTTTCTCGTGAAAGTTTGGCGAGAGAGACCATAGATTGGAGTTCAGACGAGCATTTGCCATGAAAATAACGATGACACAGACTCGCAACAACTCTTTTGAGAAAGATGTTGCAGGGAAGAGAAAAGGGCATTTAATAGAGTTTTCGTAAATATAAAGTGTAAAGTGGCCATGCTTGTTTAATACTTAATGTAAACAACAATGGCTAATTCCCTCAGATGCGATATTTACGGATTTCACGGGACTTTCTTTAAAAAAAAAAATACAGACTTATTATTTTTTTTAATTTGAGTCACACGATTTCAGTAGAATTGCGTATCTAATCTACTCCTACTATAAGGGCAATTTTTTTGTGTTTCTATCTATCAGGCCATCATAATTTTTTGTAAACGTAAGAGATACAGTGTTAAATTTGTCTTAATTTGAAATTAGATAATAAACTCCCAACAAATGAAGTGGAGGCCATGAACAGAAATCGAAATAGAAACTTTGAAACTTTATATTCTATGAATCGAACTATTTAGATATTCTTATGAATAAATCTTAAAACATTATCTTAAAATAATTATAGCGTTGACGTGATGTCATAGATTTATGACTTACGTCATATTTCAAACATGTATATATATATATATATACACTAGCCTGGGTTCCCGGCGTTGCCCGGGTGTTTGGAGGTGTGTTGAGCAAAAAAGAAATGTGGTAGTAGGCAGGCAGGCTCGAACCCGTGCCGTGAGGGGAAAAAAAAGAATGTTAAAAAAACGTGACGTATTTGCTGTTGCGCCCATCGAAAAACTGGAAGTGACATAGGTTTAAATTAAGGCTAGTCACTCGAAAAGAGGGGATGACTTTCGAAAATATCGACGAAAAAAGCTACCCCTCCCTGTAGATAAGTGCCCAGTCGAGGGTGAAGGAATTAAGATTTTAAGCCAATTTTTCTATATTTATCGTCCGAAGGGTCGATCTTTGAAATGATACCGATCTTGTTGCCTTTGTCGAAATTTTTAAGCAGACATACATACACACATACATTTAAACAGACAGGTGAGATTTATATTATAGATCGGTCAGTGCATAAGTTTTAAATAAATAATTTGTATAAATCTATCTTTTTGACATTTAGTTCCGGGTATTTTCCCGAATAAACCGTGATTGTACTCCTCTCTGACCTCTGTACTCTCGAACGTCGTTTCGAGCGTGCTCTCAGATTCTCTAACGTGATTATGAGTGTGCACACACTCTTTTTATAGTCTTTTTCTTTGGACACGGCTCGACATGTGCATATACGCGTCCGCACTTGTATATTAGGAGATATAATGAACGCAAAGCATAAAACTTTTTTGTCCAAAAATTACCGGATTCCGAATGAAATAACTCCAAAATAGATTGATATGTCTAAAAACAACCAAATCAAACTTTTTCTTAACACGAAAAAAAAAACTGATTTTCAAAATTAAACAAAAAATATGAACCGTTCGGTCCCTTATTGAACTCTGCCCAAATTATTTGAATTGAGGAAAAATTTAGTTAGCAAGGTCAGTTAAATATTTTAAAAAATAAAAATCCAAAATTTATTTCCGCACACTATATTTTCACCTCTCTTTATCCTTGTAGCTATGGGTTAAATAATATTATTACAGTTGATGATATTTCCTTTTTTTTTTTTTCATCATAGTCTATTTCAGTCTTTTAGTTCTTTTTATTTATTTTTTTAATCCCCAGCTGTCAATAGATAAAGAGTTTAGAATGATAAATGGCACATAAAGTAAGAGCGGTGGGCCAAACAACATAAAATCGAAGAGAAGGTGTGAATTATAGATAGAAAATTAGAAAGAGATCGATCACTTGGTAAGTTTATTGTAAATTGCGGATAATCAGAACAATTAAAATGGAAGTTTTTCAAACATAACTCAATACAAGAACTAAAGAAATATTTAGCATGTATTTTGTGTCAATAAAATGCATAGAAAAATCAACGGTTTTCTATACTCATCAGTTTTCTTCCTTCTTTTTTCCTTTTCACGTATTCATTCGGTCAATGCAAGTGTAGTGCATTGTGCATGGTCATTAGTTTCCTAGTTTTCTGGTCATGATGATGAAGTTCTTTTTTATCTAAGTTCTGAATAGGCCAGATTACCTTACAAATAATAGTTTTTAGGTATTAATTTGTTTTACAAGATTTCTACTGTATAATTTTAGTAGTAGTAATAGTGAATTTTTGGACTACTATTCTTGTCTTACTTGTTATATTTATAATGTCTCGGCCGGTGAAATTCCTGATTCACCTGCTAAAGTGGAAGTGATATAGATTTGGTGAGTTAATTACAGCTAATTATAACAATTAAAATTGAAAATTTTAAACATAATCCAATCCTAACACTGAGTAATATTTAGCATTTACTTTGTGTAATGACAATGCATAGAAAAAAAGGTTTCAGATAAACAAGCGTTGATTAACTCGGCTTTAGTATAATAAAACATGCTTATATGAATTGTTTTTTTTTAACATCTAATCTGTTAAAAAGAATTGTTTCTAAAATGTATAAGAACGTTCACGCTTGGTTTTTTTCTGTATATCTCATTACTCAACGCATTGTACTTGGTCGGATAACATCGAAATCTTCCTATTTTTTTGACATGCTGGGATTTGTAATTTGCATATGGGCTTCACTTTATACTAAAAAAAAACAGTTTTTGCGATACTATATGGCATAAATCTTTCCTTTAAAAAATAAAATAAAATATATTTTCGTTAGGATATAATGAAAATGTTAAAAACAAAACGTGCATGACTGAGAGCATGTTTTCTTTTTTTTATAAATGATATCCAATCTATCAAATGGTCCGACTTGCAATATTTTTTCTTTGTTTTTTTACTTTTTGTAATAGAATGACAATTCCTGAATAAAAGCATTTATTCTTTCAAAGATTACAGACGCAAACTCTTTTCTCCCTCTTGCTCTGCATTTTTGTCTCCCTCCTTCCCTCCCCCTCTGTCTCTCTTTCTCTCTCTCTCGCTCTCTCTCTCTCTCTCTCTCTCTGCCTTTCTCGTCTCCTTCTCTGCCTTTCCCCGTCCCTTCTCTCTCTATCTCTCTATCTCTCTCTGCCTTGCTGTCGCTCCCTTTCTCTGCTTTTCTCTCTGCCTTTCCTGTCTCCCTCTCTGTTTTTCTCTGTCTCTCTCTATCTGTCTTTCCTTGTCTTCCTCTCTCTCTCTCAGCCTTTTCCCTGTCTCCCTCTCTTTTTGCCTTTTACCTGTCTCCCTCTCTTTTTGCCTTTTCCCTGTCTCCCTCTCTTTCTGCCTTTTCCCTGTCTCTTTTTCTTTCTGCCTTTTCCATTTCTCCGTCTCTCTCTGCCTTTTTCTTGTCTCCCTCTCTCTCTGCATTTTCCCTGTCTCCCTCTCTCTCTCAGCCTTTTTCCTGTCTCTCTCTCTCTCTCGCTCTCTCTCTCTCTCTCTCTCTCTCTCTCTCTCTATATATATATATATATATATATATATATATATATATGCCTTTTCCGTCTCTTTCTCTCTCGCTCTCTGTCTTTTCTCATCTCCTCTCTCAGCCTTTTCATATCTCTCCCTCTTTTTTCTACCTTTTCCCCAGTTCTCCCTCTCTTTCTCTATGCCTTGTCCCATCTCTCCATCTTTCTCTCTCTGCCTTTTCCCATCTTTCCCTTTCTTTTTCTCTCTCTTTATCTCTCTGCTTTTTCCTATCTCTCCCTTTTTTCTTTCTTTGCCTTTGCCCATCTGACTCTCTCACTGCGTTTTCCCATCTCCCTTTCTCTCTCTCACTCTCTCTGACTTTTCTTATCTCTCTCTCTCTATCTTACTTTTTCCCATTTCTCTCTCTCTTTCTCTCCTACCTTTTAACCATCTCCTTATATTTTCACTTTTGTCTGTCTCTAACTATTGATTATTTAGAATAAGCCAAATGCAATTTATTTTGTGTTCAGTTGCAGGAATAAACAGTAAAACAGAATACATTAATCCTGCAATCGATTCGATATTTTTCTCGACAACTGTCCTCATAGCTAACTTTATTCACGTCTAATTTTACACTTTCTTGTCTTTTTATGATAATTGGTCACCCTGAACATTCAAACTCTTGAAATAACACATAGCCATACATTATTCGAGAGTTGTTCCAAAAGTAAACCCTCCTATTTATTTTTTATTAAAAAAAGTTGAACTACGAAGACACGTGTGGTATCATTAAAATTAGCTTTTGTGCCACAAATTTATTTTGGCTGCATCGTCACCACCATTCTCAATGCATTCCCCAGGAATTCAATGGCTCATCTCTACTTCTAATGCGCGTCTCGTGTGACAGGAGTTGACTTCTTCGAATTTTACACCGTCAATATCTGCAACAGAGACGAAAATTTCAGGTCATGAATGTAATAAGTTCAGTCATCATAAGAATTCAATTTTCAATCCCTCTGATCTATTCGAATAAAAAATGGGAGTCATTAATTTTGGAACATTCCTCGTATACTTTAAAATGTGTGTTTTAACTTTTAATAAATCCATCTGAAACCATTGTCTTACTGGTTTCATGCGGATTCGACGTCTTTATCATTTGTTTTGACTCTCCGTGCATATTCCTTATTAACCCATCTTATCAATTCGGTCGTTATAAAAATATGAACAAACTTTTACACTATTTATTATCATAGCATGCAAATCAAGTCCTGAACAATTCGGATTGTTTGGCCTATTGTTCTCATCTTAAGTGATATTTTCTCAACGTTTCGGCCGATGTAATCTCCAACCTTCTTCAGGTGCATCTTTTTGAACTCGGGAATCTTTGCCTGCGCTGCCACCGTCTTGAACAAGCATTGCTTTTGTAGCATCGTAGTATCTACGAATCCCTGGCAGCAAAGCATCATTCAGAATCTTAACATGTTGATTTTAAAGTCCAGCTTCGATGAAATAAGGAGGCATCACCTTTCCATCACTTGCGGCAGTCACAAAAACAATCACAGAAGAAGGATGCTTGCTCGATATCGCAGGATGAACATCTAATGGGTTACAAGCAATAACGTGTGTGTTCTGAAAACCTCGTTCACAATGAACTTTTCTCATCGACAAAAAATTCGAACATGTTCTCTTTTGTTCTTGAGATGATTGAGACCTTCAGGCATTTTTAAACCCTAATGATTCTTGAACCGATAGTGAGGAGGTTGCGGATTCTCCTTGCGTAAGAGATGGTTCTGTGGCTAATATTGCGGGGTTTTTTTTGGTGGGGGGCGAATTTTGACATTGTCTGAGTTCGGTCTGCCTTTATCGGCTTTTTCAATCCTGCCAGAAAAGTCACGATCATTGCAGCAGCAGCGGCGGCTTCTTCTTCGTTGAACTTTACTATCGGCATCAAACTTGATTTTTTTTTTTTTTTTTTTTTTTTACATTTTCGCCCCAAACAAGGCACATTGCCACTTTGGTGTAGGGGGCTACTATCAGGGGAAACAACTACTGGGGTACTATGTAGGGATTTGGGCAGCAAGATGTTGGTTCACGTTGCACTTGAACTTCTGCATGTCAGTACAGTTGGGGAAGCAGTGACCTGGAATGGAATTCCAAAGTCTAGCGGTTCTGGGGAAGAAACTACCGGAGTAGAAAGATCTTTTACATCTAGGGATCTCTACAGTGTGGGGGTGGGATTTTGCAGCTTGTCGGGTCTGTCGAGGGTGTTCACGTCGTGGGGGCACAAGTGCTTGCAGTTCATCAGCGCATTCACCATTAAAATACTTGTAGAACAGGCAGAGGGATGCAACGTTTCGTCGATGGGACAGAGGCTGAAGCTTAGATGCCAGTTTAGGGCCTATCAGATTTGCGACTCTCTTTTGAACCCTGTCAAGGAGTGAGAGACTAGTAGCCGATGCACCAGCCCAAATATGACAGCAATACTCCATACATGGGCGAATGGTTGCCTTATAGAGGTACAGGATACTTTCGGGTGTTAGTTTTCTAGCACGGTAGAGAGAGCCTACCTTCCTTGTAGCGGCCCTGGCAATGCCCTCGATGTAATTGTTCCAACTCATGTTTCCTGTGAACGTTAGGCCAAGGAGCTTGAAAGACGTACTCTCAGATAAAGAGTCGTTGGCCATTGCTATAGGTGGTAGAGAAGGTTTCGTAATTATTGAATGAAACCAGTTTAGTCTTGGCGGCATTGAACGTGACCATCCATTTTTGTCCCCATTCCACTACTGATTAGATGTCATCCTCTAGTGTTTCTGCCATTACTTTAGATATATGTTCATTTGTTTTCCTGTCGTGCCTGCTATAGAGTGTGGTGTCATCAGCATATATACCCATCTAAGAGGCAATTTTGTCGGGGAGGTCATTTATGAATATCAGGAACAGTAGAGGTCCAAGGATAGACCCCTGAGGCACTCCCGCATTTATATCATATTGTTTAGATGTACGACCGTCGATGACAACCTGGATTTTTCTCTTATCTAAGAAGGATTTAATTATGTTAAGTATTCTACCAGTGATACCGTATGATCTAATCTTCCTGAGGAGACACTCATTCTATACCCTGTCAAAAGCCTTAGATATATCTAGAGCTACCGCTCTGCCCTCTCCCGCTTTGTCCAGTGAATTGTATATGCGTTCAGAGATTACAGTGAGGATGTCTGCTGTGGAACGGGCTTGTCTAAATCCATATTGTTGATCGGTCAGAAGTTTAGCATCTGTAAGGTGCTGGACTAGAGCATGGTTAATTAAGGTCTCAAATATTTTGGCAAAAAGTGGGAGGAGGCTAATAGGGCGATAATTTAATGGGTCAGTTCTTTCGCCAGAATTCTTGAATACTGGTACAACAGAAACAGTTTTCCAACAGCCCGGAAAGCAAGATTCATTAAGGCATTTGTTGTAGAGTTTGGAGAGAACTGAAGCTACTTCGGCTGAGCACTTTTTTAATAGCACAGCTGGGATGAGATCGGGTCCACATGCTTTTGAAGTGTCAAGGTTTTTTATGATAGCATGCACCTGAGCAGGGGTGATTTTCAGGGCGTCTGAGCAAACAACTTTGTGATTGTTGGTTTGTGGGGGAATTGTTGATTGCCCATTATTTACTACACTGTTGTAGATTTTCCAGAAGTCACGAGTTCCTAGCTTTTGTGCTTCGATGCGTTTTTTAGTGGTTTCCGTAAATTCCCTCTTAGCTGTCGCTATTTCTTTCTTAACGTTACTTCTAGCTTCTATGTACTTCTGTCTGTTTGAACTGGACTTATGTCGGTTTAACCTGCGGAATGCATGCTGCGTTTGAGCAATGGCAGTTGCGCAAGTCGGAGTAAACCATTGGGGAAAGTGGGGCTTTCTATAGAATTTTCGCATGGGAACATGCGCTTCGATTGCAGTTTTGAACTATTCAGTGGTCTCGTTTGCACACTGTTCAGCAGGAAGAGAAAAAATATTTCCCCATGGGGCGTCTCTGATAAGATCTCTTCTGGCTTCCCAGTCAGCCTTTTTATAATATCTCGTTGTTTTGAGCACTGGCTCTTCAGTTTTGGGTCTAGAGTTTAGGGCAATTTCAACCATTATCACTGCATGATCAGCGTTCCCAAGTGGGATTAGGACTCGATGAACCATCGTCTTTGCGTAGCCACTGCTCTTTATTATGTCTGAAGTGTTCCCAGCGCGTCTCGATTCACATATGGTTATTTGTCGTGCTAATTCCATCATGTTGAAGTGTTAGATATTGACCGAACAACACCGGGTAACCTGGTCGATTATTATCAGAAAAATTAAATAATTAGATTTTGGAAAATGTATATTTACAGATATGCATGTTCTTTCAGGAATTTACGCAGAAATTAGATTTTTTAAAAAATTTCGATTTGGAATTTGGTTAGAAGTAAACAAATTTAGGCTTATGTGAAAGATCACCGGTTTTGTGTACTTGAATACACGGCTGGGGTTTTGTGGCTTAATAATTAGCAGATATCGAACTAATGAGCTGGCGAGAAACGCGTTGGCGAACAGACGCGTGGATGCCTCAGTTGGAAGCGGACAGAGAACCAGAAAAATATAGAAAGAGACTCAGAGTGCCAAACTCCGACAAAGGAATCTATGAGACGAATAAAACCCATGTAAAATACTCGTTTTTATAGCATTCTTTTCAAGATTTGGACAGATAAGAACGTATGTGATGCCTTTGGTATAAGATGAGCAGACATATTCTATCGTTTGATTGTAAAACGCTGTCTGTAAAAGTTTGTGTCACGTTTATTAAATATGTGTATTGATGAAAAAACGGCCGCACACACAACGAACACTTTATAAACATGCAGGACACAATGAACATCTTTACACGCATATGGCAATAGAACATTTTAGACCACGAGACGATACACGAATTCCGACACGCGTGTTATATATCTATATACATACACACACACACATATATAAATGCGCACACACGCTGGTTACGCAACAGAGGGAAACCTGAACAAATCTTATTGAAATATCTTCAAGGATAAGGTTTAAAGATTATCTGAAAAACAAAATAGCATTAGGCAAATAGTTAGAAACTTATATAAATTACAAAATAGTCCCAATTTACTTGCAGAATCATGTATTTACTAGTGGTGGGACGATTCTAATATTTTTCCCGATTCCAAATACAATTACCGATTCCGAACTAAATTCCCGATTCCGATACAATTACCAACTCCTTTTCTTTTTAAATCTCTAAATATTTAACTACAGAATTGCTATTTTCCTGATTACCGTCAAAACACGTGTAAAATGCGCAGATATTTTCTTAAGCGTAAAAATATGCATGTGAGGGTATGATTTATACATTTTAGTTTTATTGGTAGTTTAAAATTATAAATATTTATTTTTTATCTTTACTACTACCAGTACAAGATTTTGCTTTAAACAAAATAAAATAGAAAAGGCAAATAAAAGAATCGGTTTTAGCATCGGAAAATAGGATCAAATTTTTCCGATTCCGATACCTCCAAAAGTTCTGATTATTCAGATTCCCGATTCCGAGTAATAGTTCCAACGCTAGTATTTACCTGCAGTTGGGCTGTTACATTCTGTGCCATGAGTTTGTAATGTATGCTTTGACAGATTGAATTTAGCTCTTCATTTTAACCGCCTACGGTGGTATGGATATGTTGAACGAAACTCTGGTTGTATACACACATTTCAATAGAAGAGCCTGGCAAATACCAGGAATTATTTGATCAAAGATATCCTTAAACAATGGCATATCACATTCCAAAGTAAATAAGTTTTGTGATATTGAAGAGACGTGTTAAGTGAAAGTATGCAACCATTCCTTGACAATTATCGTACTTAACTTTATTTAAAACATACCTTCTGGTGCTTCAAGGCCAGGTCTGAAGATACTTCCTTACTGAGCAACAATGCATCAAATATTGATGCCATTGTTTTTTTTTTTCTTTGCAAAACTTAATCATGTTCTGTAAAAACAACAATTTTCTTTTACAAAACAACCAAACCAAACCTCACGAATAAATATTTGAATATATAAAGAACTTGAAGCATAAAAACTTTTTCAAAATTACTGGATTTAGCATTTATAACATGAACGTGTTGATATGCTATAAAACCAAAACACCCAATCAACCAAGTATGTTTTTAATAACGTGTGATCTATCCCAACCTCTGGTATCTCTCGGTTTACTTTTTTTTATGTAACCACCACCCCTCTAAAAAAATTAAAGTTTAAATGTTTTGCTTCCGGACAATATTGGGTGTTATTTCTAGCACCGCATAAAGCACTGATCAATATCATTAAAGATGCAAGCATAGTCGGACAGAAAAGATGGCAAGATAAATGTGGACTGACCGAGATTGAACAATAATTTGGCTGGCAGATAAACTATCACGTTCATGCACGGAAGATGGCATCGACTTGTTGCCAGAAAGAAATAAAAGATGATAAGAAGCGAAGTAAATAATTCATCTGGATTTTTCGGACTACTGTTCTCATCTTGTGTGTTCTTTTCACGAGTGAATCTTTCTGTCGAACTTTTTTGGGAGTGAATCTTTTTGTCGAACTTTTTTGGGAGTGAATCTTTTTGTCGAACTTTTTTGGGAGTGAATCTTTTTGTCGAACTTTTTGGGGGAGTGAATCTTTTTGTCGAACTTTTTTGGGAGTGAATCTTTTTGTCGAACTTTTTGGGGGAGTGAATCTTTTTGTCGAACTTTTTGGGGGAGTGAATCTTTTTGTCGAACTTTTTGGGGGAGTGAATCTTTTTGTCGAACTTTTTGGGGGAGTGAATCTTTTTGTCGAACTTTTTGGGGGAGTGAATCTTTTTGTCGAACTTTTTGGGGAGTGAATCTTTTTGTCGAACTTTTTTGGGAGTGAATCTTTTTGTCGAACTTTTTTGGGAGTGAATCTTTTTGTCGAACTTTTTTGGGAGTGAATCTTTTTGTCGAACTTTTTTGGGAGTGAATCTTTCTGCCGAACTTTTTTGGGAGTGAATCTTTCTGCCGAACTTTTTTGGGAGTGAATCTTTCTGCCGAACTTTTTTGGGAGTGAATCTTTCTGCCGAACTTTTTTGGGAGTGAATCTTTCTGCCGAACTTTTTTGGGAGTGAATCTTTCTGCCGAACTTTTTTGGGAGTGAATCTTTCTGCCGAACTTTTTTGGGAGTGAATCTTTCTGCCGAACTTTTTTGGGAGTGAATCTTTCTGCCGAACTTTTTTCGGAGTGAATCTTTCTGCCGAACTTTTTTCGGAGTGAATCTTTCTGCCGAACTTTTTTCGGAGTGAATCTTTCTGCCGAACTTTTTTCGGAGTGAATCTTTCTGCCGAACTTTTTTCGGAGTGAATCTTTCTGCCGAACTTTTTTGGGAGTGAATCTTTCTGCCGAACTTTTTTGGGAGTGAATCTTTCTGCCGAACTTTTTTGGGAGTGAATCTTTCTGCCGAACTTTTTTGGGAGTGAATCTTTCTGCCGAACTTTTTTGGGAGTGAATCTTTCTGCCGAACTTTTTTGGGAGTGAATCTTTCTGCCGAACTTTTTTCGGAGTGAATCTTTCTGCCGAACTTTTTTCGGAGTGAATCTTTCTGCCGAACTTTTTTCGGAGTGAATCTTTCTGCCGAACTTTTTTGGGAGTGAATCTTTCTGCCGAACTTTTTTGGGAGTGAATCTTTCTGCCGAACTTTTTTGGGAGTGAATCTTTCTGCCGAACTTTTTTGGGAGTGAATCTTTCTGCCGAACTTTTTTCGGAGTGAATCTTTCTGTCGAACTTTGTAGGGGTGGGGAATCTTTTTGTCGAATGCTGCAGATCGGATCTTTCTGTAAAATTCTGGGGGGGGGGTATTCCTATCAAATTCTGGAAGGTGATCTTTCTGTCGAATTCTGAGGAGAAAGTCTTTCTGTCAAACTCTGAGGGGGGATCTTTCTGTCGAACCGCAGGAGGGAGGGAATCTACACATAATTTCGAGCGGAACCATTTATTTAGTCCATATGGGTAAACATGCTCTCATTCCGTCAGCCATGACTGGCTAGAAGTTTTAAGTAATTTGCAATTGTATATTTTGAATGTCATCCACACTGAAAACTGAAGCTTCAACCGCCAGAAGAATGTAACTTTTTACCACGTGTCCACTATGATCTGCACATTAGACGTATATATATATAAAAAAAGAGGTAGACATAGTTATGCAAAATTCAATTACTGACAATGGTAATATTATCGAATGTTCAAAAGACAATATTACGAGGATTTATTTACAAAGGAAAATTGGATAGTTTAGTTACAGACTGTGCTAAACCTCTTATGCTACAACTGAATTAAGTTTGTTTCCCTAAGTTTTTTTTTGTTTGTTTTTTTAGATCGCAGATACATTTAAAAAAATGTTTTTTGTTATTGGGATTAAGTAACGTTTAAAAAATCCATTTTTATCTAAGTAACCAACATTTGCAATTTATATGGCAAGTCTTTTTTTTTTTTTAACCCACGTTCACGCCTAACAAGGCATATCACCACTTGGACGTAGGGGGCTACTATTTGTGACCATGCTTAGGGAAGATTAACAAGATGTTCGTTTACGTTACATTTGAACTTGTGCATATCAGTACAGTCAGGGAAGTGGGTAGCAGGAAGGGAATTGTAAAGTCTAACTGAATTCTTAAGTTTCTCTCAATTTATTTTTGCCTCCCTCCGTTGTTTTGTTATGCATTGTTTATTACTGGCACTTTTTTATTTCTTTTTATTAAAAGCCAAAGACTAAAAAATAACTACAAAAAATGAAGATTGGAATATGTTTAAAAAAAAAATTAGTTCGTCTAACCAATTGTTTCCAAATCAAATAATGTAATTCCATCGACTAGAACTGTACAATTTTAAAGAATTCATGATTTTCTTGTGGGGTACAAAATTTGAATATCGCAATTAGAAATTGATTTTTTTTTCTTTATAAACATGATTAAAAGAGATAAGGGAAAGGAAAAAATGTCCGTCGACCGGTTTCGTCAATAAAATAAGCTCAACAGTTGATAATTGCTATAAAAAGTCTTTCCAACCACCAGTAGCCATGACAAATAGCACCCTACCCAAGATACCATCCCTCAAACTCCCCAACTAAATATTCATACGCAATTTATGTTTCTCATCTTTTTTTTTTTTTTTTTAGATGAGGATTATTTACTC
The DNA here is from genome assembly GCF_053919585.1 of Euprymna scolopes. Classification (NCBI taxonomy): domain Eukaryota; kingdom Metazoa; phylum Mollusca; class Cephalopoda; order Sepiida; family Sepiolidae; genus Euprymna; species Euprymna scolopes. Next base: position 118,485,500 of record NC_136490.1, on the reverse strand, counting down.
ATATTATTTCGGAGTGGCGCAATGGTTAGTGTACTTGCAAAAATTCAATTGTAAAAGTAATATTCTCCTAAAGGTGGAAGGTTCAATTCTGAGTGTGGGCGACCGAAAAATACAATTGCGAATTACTTAGGACCTTTTATCTAGTTATAGCTGACGGAACAAAAGCATGCTACCCTCGTGAAGTAAATAAAGGGTCCCGTTCAAAATTCCATCCAAATTTCCTAGTTTGACAAGAAACACCTGAAGAAGGTCGGAGGTTACATTGGCTGAAACATTATGAAAATGATACTCAAAATGAGAACGGTAGTCCGATGAATCCAAATAATACGAATTCACATGCAACATGCATTGAAACCAATACATTGAGGATATTGCCAAGACAGCTGCAAAAAAGTTGGGCTCCCTTTAGTGTGATAAAAAATTACTCGCATTAGACAGTATCCTATATCTTCACAAAGCCAAAATTTTCTTATGCATGAAGTATTATTACCATATCTGGGCTGGTGCATCTTATGCATGAAGTATTATTACCATATCCGGGCTGGTGCATCGACCGTTATCCTCTCACTCTTGGATAGGGCCAAAAAATAGTTTCAAAGCTAATAGATCCCTCACTATCGACCAAGCTCCAACCTCTGTCCAATCGCCGCAGTGTTGTATTATTTTGCCTGTTTTACAAGTACTTTAATGGAATGTGTTCTGAACTCTTATCATTTACACGCCCTCGATGTACATACTACTGACAAGCAGCAAAATTCCACCCCTTCGCTGTTGAGATCCTAAGATACCAGAAAGCTTTCTACTTCAATGATTTTTTCCCATCAGACTGAACTTTGGAATTCCCTCTCTGTTTCCTACTTCCTTGATTGTACTACACTGCAGAAGTTTAAATGTAATGTGAACAGACATCTCACTGTTCAAGTTCCCCCCCACTACCATAGTCACTTGTTATACACGATCAAAAACGGTAGGCTCTTATGTTCTAAGGGCCAACATGCTTTGTTTGGGGGTCAAAAAGGGTTTTCAAAAATATAAACAAAAAAAAAGAGAGTAAGATTGATTCAGAAAACACTGTAGCATTTTCATGGAGTCCTGTTAGTCTTTCCTGGTGTTGCTAATGATGGCAATTGAAAAATCTTGTCTTAATCGAGTATAGAATGAGTCATGTTGCATAGTATCCAAAGTAATATATCACTTTGTCCTGGCTGTATGTTATTTAAACCATTTTGAGGTGCATTACTAATAAAACACTAACTCATTATATGCTAATGACCAAAAGCTATAGCATTCAAATATTGAATGATTTCTTCTAATATTCACCAACGATAAACTTATATTTATATTATTTGGAGATAAATTACTGGTATATTTATTCACATTCTCTGCAATAGGTTAGACACGCGGTCAGGAGAGGTTTGGAAACACCGGAATACTAAATTAAGTGCACTCTATCCTATGAAAAATGCTTGACTAGGCGTGTCAGTATTTTTGGCAGAATTTAAACTTCAGATTTTTCCATATATAATGTATATATTTGATGCTCTTTGAACACGGTAACGGCCAATTTTCAACTTGATCAAATAGTTTTGGAGTTATCAATGCCCGTATAGAATAGTAGCATGGAGAACCGACATTGCCTGGAATAGAATGAATATCAATGAATTGTCATCAAAATCGGTTAAATCGCCTATTTTGCAATCAAATCGATTAATTGCCTACTCTAGTCGAGGACCCACCGTAGTATACTGAGATAAAAGCTCCACATGCTCCAGTGCAGTGACTCTATCCACAATTCATGGTAATTAATATTACACTGTAGAGAACCTAGTGTTGAGTTCATAAAATTATCATTATGTACTAGCTTGAATTAAAATTTAAAATGCAAAAGTTAAGTATCATAATTCAATTGTACTTTAAACAGAAATATTTATTTCGAACCCGCCCCTATCTTATCAAAAACCACACTGTTGATTTTATATGCTTGGCCCTTCTGATTGTGCTGTGATAAAACTTAATTGCACTTGTGATATTAGGTTGTATAACGATGTTAACTTTGATCAAAATCGGACTGTTCCTTCCTTAATCGAATTTTTTCAAATATAATTTAGATAGTAATCGGAGGCATTCCAATACAAAGCCTGTCTAAGAACATTCTCGGATACATGAAGTATTTTTGTGCAAAATTTGAAACCTGCCCAGCTATTTCGAAGTCTATAACGGATACTCTCTTACACATACACATAAAGTGCCTTTTATATAGTAGTAGATCTTTATGGAAGAAAGCTTAGAGACTCTAAAGAAATCTAAAAGTGTATTATATAAAGTGAAAGTGTTTCGAAATCTCTCAATGCACCCTAATAAAAAAAAAATACATGTTGCCTTTTTCTGATATAATAGAATGTAAATGAAGAATTTGAATATATTTAGTACGTAATGCCTTAACACTTTATGACCTGGGTGAACTAATTCGTTCAGCCGTAAATAAATGGATACAACGACATAAATGAATTGGGAATTGATTCAAACACACTTTGTACGTATTAGTTCAGTATCTGGTTAGATGCCAGATACCTCCAGCTTGCAACTGTTCATTGCTTACATTCAGTATGCCGCCATCTGTCTCAGAGAGTGGAGGATTTCATTTCTTGTCATATACACACTTTTTTAAAGCACTATAGGTAATAATCTCTGTTCCGCTTGCCTGTTTCCCTCCCGACTTCAACCTGGATGTCTTCAAGTCCAACACAAACAAATTCCTAATGAACCGCCCTCCCCTAAGTAATGACACCTTACTAATTCTCCAATACTATTGCTACACTATCCCTTTGATTACTGTACACACAATAACCCTTATCCCTGAGTGGCCATTGGGCCTTGATAAGTGGTGAACTCCATGTAAAAAAAATAAATAAATAAAAATAATTATAAGTTTATGAAATTCAAAAATTCTCAGTGATAGTTTAACTATTGAACTTTATAATTTTTCCAGTTTTAAGACAGAGTATGATTACCCTTTAAACTAAGTAAAATTAACAAATATTTAATCATCTACATCATAATTCAGGTCACAAAGGGTTAAGCGCTAACTTAGGAGTATTAACGTATGTTTGAATAGCTCAGCGTATCAGATATATAGCGTGTAACGCCAGTGTTGTTATTGAAGTAAATTATCCTCTATATGACGTTCATATGACGCTATCCTACATGCAAGCAAATC
>NC_136490.1:118249783-118477283 GCF_053919585.1 Euprymna scolopes | reverse complement strand
GTTTCTTTTTTTTTCCAGGATTCCAATAGCAGACTTAATGCTTTTACAGGTTCTGAACAAAAGGCTAATCTTATGGCAAACGTTTAAACATGTTTACGCTTCCATAAAATGCAAAACATGATTTCTCGCTCATGTCTTTCTTCACCCAAAGCAATTCTCTAATTAATTGTTTACTAGAGAGATATTAAAACTTTGGCAAAACTAGAAAACTAATTCTTTTAAAAGGAAATGTAAAAAAAAAAATGATTAAAAAATTATATAAAAACAGAAAAAGCTCTCATAAAACATCTTTACAGAATATAAAGTTGAAAACTGAGCAAAATGCTTCCCATCGGACGGCTGCACTTTGGAATTCCCTCCCGGACTGTACTGACATGCAGAAATTCCAGTGTAATGTAAACAGATATCTCGCTGCCCAACTCCCTCATTAGAATCCCTGCAAATCTGATGTTTGGGGTGAAAAACCGTAAAAAAAAAGAAAGAAACCACAAACAAGATGCAAATATTTTTTCTGTCAGCCCCCCCCCCCGCTTTTTTTTAGCTTTCCGATAAATCCTCCGAGACTGGAGTTTCAGTTTTATAATAAAGGTAAAAGTATTACGTTTTTTTTTTTTTATAGTTCCTATTTACTTTGCCTCCCCACGAGGGAAAAGTTAGACACCAGGGTGGGTCCTTTTTTTTTAATGTGGAGAAAAGGAACAAAAATTAAAATTGTCTTAGTCATGAAGGATTTCTCATCCACTAATTGAGAACAAAAAAAAAATGAAGTGTAGTACCAGAACAGATACTACACTTTGATACTTTGATCTTGGCCCGGTTTTTATAGTTAGTAAATTATGTTAACTTGTTATTAAAACGTCTACTTGTTACCGGAACGATAATGAAACAGTTCATCCTATACAGAAATTACAATCACATGTATGCTGTTAGGGAATCAATAAATCTGGAAAAGCTGTTTCATTACTAGTCCAGTAACAAAGGCTTCAATATTGTTCAATTCAATCAAGAATCTTCCTCATAGATTATTCATTAACTAGCAGGATCCGTGGAATTTCCATGGAATGAGAATATATTTAATTAACAAATATCTTTCTTAATAGCGCAAATAATTAGTTTTTTTGAGGGGGTGGGGGGCAGAAAAATATGCAGCAAATATGAGTTTATTAACATTTCATTTAACGGGCGCCGATGAATGTAGATCGATTCAATTTTTTTTCTGCATGTAGAAATTCAATGACGCATCTCTGCGTCTGAAGCACATCCAATCAACAATTCCCCCACTAACCAACAATCACGAGGTTGTCTCCTCAGCAAGCGACAAGGCTAACATGCTTGCCAGTCGGTTTGCCTCAAACTCCACACTGGACCCTTCCAACCACCCCCTACCTGACTTTCCTATGCGGACAGACGCCACACTAGACTATCTGAAAACCACCCCTGCTCAGGTGCATGCTATCATAAAAAACCTTGACACCTCAAAAGCATGTGGACCCGATCTTATCCCAGCTGTGCTATTAAAAAAGTGCTCAGCCGAAGTAGCTTCAGTTCTCTCCAAACTCTACAACAAATGTCTTAATGAAGCTTGCTTTCCGGGCTGTTGGAAAACTGCTTCTGTTGTACCAGTATTCAAGAATTCTGGCGAAAGGACAGACCCATCAAATTATCGCCCCATTAGCCTCCTCCCACTTTTTGCCAAAATATTTGAGACCATAATTAACCGTGCTCTAGTCCATCATCTTACAGATGCTAAACTACTGACTGACAAACAATATGGATTTAGACGAGCCCGTTCCACAGCAGACATCCTCACTGTGATCTCTGAACGTATATACCATTCACTGGACAAAGCGGGGGAAGGCAGAGCGGTAGCTCTAGATATATCTAAGGCTTTTGACAGGGTATGGCATGAGGGTCTCCTCAGTAAAATCAGATCATACGGTATCACTGGTAGAATACTTAACATAATTAAATCCTTCTTAGATAAGAGAAAAATCCAGGTAGTCCTCGACGGTCGCACATCCAAACAATATGATATAAATGCGGGAGTGCCCCAGGGTTCTATCCTTGGACCTCTATTGTTCCTGATATTCATAAATGACCTCCCCGACAAAATTGCCTCTGAGATGGGTATATATGCTGATGACACTACACTCTATGGCAGACACGACAGGAAGACGAATGAACACATTTCTAAAGAAATGGCAGAAACACGAGAGGAAGACCTCCAATCTGTAGTGGAATGGGGTCAAAAGTGGTTGGTCGCATTCAATGCTGCCAAGACTAAACTAGTTTCATTCAATAATTACAAGAAACCCTCTCTACCACCCATAGCAATGGCCAACGACTCTTTATCTGAGAGTCCATCTTTCAAACTCCTTGGCCTAACGTTCACAGGAAACATGAGTTGGAACAATTACATTGAAGGCATTGCCAGGGCCGCTGCAAGAAAGGTAGGCTCTCTCTACCGTGCTAGAAAACTACTAACACCCGAAAGTATCCTGTACCTCTATAAGGCCACCATTCGCCCATGTATGGAGTATTGCTGCCACATCTGGGCTGGTGCATCTGCTACTAGTCTCTCGCTCCTTGACAAGGTTCAAAAGAGAGTCGAAAACCTGATAGGCCCTGAACTGGCATCTAAGCTTCAGCCTCTGTCCCATCGATGAAATGTTGCATCCCTCTGCCTTTTCTACAAGTATTTTAGTGGTGAATGCTCTGACGAACTGCAATCACTTGTGCCCCCACGACGCGAGCACCCTCGACAAACCCGACAGGCTACTAGATCCCACCCCCACACTGTAGAGGTCCCTAGATGTAAAAGATCTTTTTACTCCAATAGTTTCTTCCCCAGAACCGCAAGACTCTGGAATTCCATTCCAGGTCCCTGCTTCCCCAACAGTACTGACGTGCAGAAGTTCAAGTGTAACGTGAACCGACACCTTGCTGCCCAAATCCCTACATAGTACCCCAGTAGTTGTTGCCCCTGATAGTAGCCCCCTACACCAAAGTGGCAATTTGCCTTGTTTGGGGTGAAAATGTAATAAAAAAAAAAAAAGACAGAGGTTGCTAACTTAGTCTCACGCCGTCAATATCTACAACTGGGAGATGAAACTTTCAGGTCATGAATGCATAAGCCCAGTCATTATAGCAATGCAATTTGTAATCTTCCTCCGATCCTTTCGTTTGGAATAAAAAAAAATAGGAGACATTACTTGCTGAACGCCCCTCGTAAATGGGAAACTATAGAAATTAAAAATGACAATTAATAGAAACCCCCTGTTTGGAAGCACGATGAAAATGAAATTCAAAATATTATAGTTAAAATGTCAGACACGTACATTATTATTTTTTTTTTTAATAAATATTTACCATATATTTCGGCGTAAAAGGCGACCGTTAGATAAGACGAGGTACAAAATTGGAGAAAATTTTATTAAATTTATCATATATCAGTTGTATAAACGACTGCTAAATCACGAAATCATGTTTGTTTAGCCTAGACTAGAGACTGCAACACCCTGGTATCTTATGAAATATTGGTTTTTATAGATTATTTGTTAACTTTAAGGGTCGTCTTATACGCCGGAATATACGGTATTTAAAATTTCTAATTTCCGGCTTATAGAAAAGCCTTCATAAGGAAAGTTTAGACAATTTTTTTTTTTTTTTTTTACTTGTCATGATAGTTGTTGGCGATGGAGATTATATCGTCCAGTTCAGTGTATTAGCACTCGATCATTCGCACATATTTTAAAATTAATAGAAAGCCACTGTTTTGAAGAACAATAAAAATGAAATTCAAAACATGACGGTTAAAAGACCAGACTCGTGCATTACAATGGTAAGATGAATAGAAGGACATAAGAGGGAAGGAGTATTCAATTCCGGAATGGAGGCGTCTCCTTATGAGAAATACATCTAAACGTTTATCTATTACCCTAAAGTCATTATAGGATCTTTACTATTGCATAAAAGGAACTTTATCTGCGTGTCTCTGTGTCTGTCAGCTCGTTCCCTATAGATTCCAAAATGGCTGGGACGATTTTTTGAAATTTCACACAAATGTACTTTGTGCCTGGAAGTGTTCTTAGATAAATTTTATTATCGAAATGCCGCCAATAATCCTTGTTAAAAAAAAAACACATAAAAGATGGAACAGTCCGATTTTGACCAAAGTTACCACTTTTACACAGTCTAACATCACATGTGCGTTTGAGAAGGTTTATAAAATGTGTTCAGCATATAAACTGAACAGTAGGTTCTTTGATGTAGCAAGGGCGCGTCCGAAATGAATGTTTCTGTTTAGAGCACAACTGAATCATGATAACTGACTTTTGTAGTTTCAGCTTTTATTCAAGTAATTAAAATATTTTTGTAAAATCAAGAGTAGATTCTCTACAGTACAATGTAGACTCCAATGTAATGTGGCTAAGTCATTGCGCTGAGGCATGTGAAGTGTCGTCCCGGCGCACAGCATTGGATCCCCAACTAAAGCAACCAATCAATCGATTTGATTAAAATAAAATGGACGATTTCGCCGATTTCAATGACAATAAAGGTATGCGAAACATTCGTTGATCATCATTCGATCCCGGGCAACGTCGGATCTCTCTGCTAGTGTAATCTAAGCATAAACATATACATGCATTAAAAGGTACAATAAACAACATTTAGAGTCGTAGAATATAACAAATATTAATGAGATCTTTAGTAGAAAATTTGAGGCGGTGGGGGGGGAGGTCTGTTTAAGGTTCCAGTTTGAGGGAGGAGATCTTGAGCAGAGCCAGTTTTAAATAAAACATTTTTTTTTAATGAAGCCTGTTTTACGGCATGACTCGAAAGTGAGAGAAATAAACACAATAAGCAAAGATATTTTATATATGTTTGAAATGGAAGTTTTTACATAGATATGAAAACATGTACGGTCATATTTTGAGAGCCCTTGTCGAACAAGCGAGATTCATTAACTAAGATTTCGAGGAAGTCTAACTTGATAATTTAAGAACTGTAAATTATCCACGGGTCCGAAAAACTCGTACTGAAAACTTTCTCACTCAATTATAAAAATGACATGTTACTGGCAGGGTGACCCGACGTTGCTCAGGATTAAATGATGATCAACGAATGTTTCACACTCCCATATACTTATATTGTCATAGACTGATTGAATGCTCTAATTCGGTACCCATCGCGATGCACTTAGAGGAAGCTTCACATGTCTCTCGCAGTGACTAAGTTCACAATATGTTGTAGTCTATATTGCACTGTAGAGAATCTATTGTTGATTTTATAAAAAAAACAATTATAATTGCTTGAATTAAAATTTTAAATGCAAAAGTCGAGTATTATGTATCGTGCTCTTAACCGAAAAATTCAATTCGAACGCGCATTTATCATATCAAAGAACCTACCATTGATTTTTTATTTGCCTGGCATTATTGATAATGGCTTAAATTTAGGTTTAAAATGAAAAAGTCAAGTATCATTGTTAAATTGTGTTTTAAACAGAAACATTCATTTCGTACCCGCCCCTGTCATATCCAAGAACCTAATGTTGATTTTATATGTTGGCCTTTTCAGCTTCTGTGGTAATAAAACTTCTCAAATACACTTGTGATGTTAGGCTGTGTAAGGTGTTAACTTTGGTCAAAATCGCCTGTTTCTTCTTTCATTGGATTATTTCGATTATCGATACTTATCGGTATATGTCACAATCACCGGTTATCGCCATATCATCGAAGTTAAGCAACGCTGAGCCTGGCCAGTAGCAGATGAGTGACCATTTGAGAAGGCTAGGTGCTGTATGTACCTTCTGGGAAGGTTGGTTGTGGGGCCAGCACCCTCACACCCCCCCCCAATAAAAAAGAACTCCTCGCTACAAAAGTATCTACAAAGTTGTAGATGGCCTATGCCCCCTCCAGTTATGGATGGATGGGTATATTCAGACACAAAACCTAGCTAAGAACACTGCCAGACATATAGTATGAAATTTCCTAAAAATCGGCCCAGCCGTTTTTTAGTGCATAGGGAACGAACATGCAGACATACGAAATTTCTTTTTTATATAATAGTAGGGAAGAGATAGATTAATTACAGCAATGTTCGTTTGTTTCCATTGTAGTAAGGTTAGGGTTATTTAAATCCACATGTTTATACATTTATTTTTGGTGAGCAGACGACTATTTTTGGTGAGCAGACGACAATGTGAAAGAGTTAATGAGTTGTTATACATGCGTGTTCGTCAGTATTAAAGTGTGTATGCTTATACCTTTGTGTGGATAGAGAAATATATAATTTTAGTTTTCCCATTGCCAGACAGAGAGGCGAGGGAAAGCTGGCATAAAACAGATGTTAGCCCTGTCATGCTAAACTCTTTATTGAATGAGAAAATTGGGCTTTTTTATGCATTCGGGGTGAATCAAACACGGCAAATTTGATAAAAATGGATCTGATTGGCTTGAAATGATTTTATTTGTTTTTATTAATTCAGGCGAGTGAATGCGTCGAGCTACATGCGCAGAAACGAGTTTAAGCATTTCTGTTTCTGACACTAAAGCGTAAACTTCGTCGTTCACTACAAAAAGCCGCGACACTTATAACAAAAGTAAATCATGTGCAGTGTGAACACACACCCTTGACATACTTTTATGGGGCTTGTTTACGCGTGGGTTAGATTAAGGTTATGCTATACAGAAATGCAGAATAGATACCACCGTGGAACGCATTGCAGAATGGTGAACAGTTGTGTAAGTTTATATCGAGGCAAAAATATAAACGAAGAATAACTTTTCATGCAAAATACTCGGAGATGTGGATAGATTCCGCCCTCGTGAATAAGCAATACAACAATTTTTTTTAGGGGGAGAGAGAGGTGGAGGTATATTTTCGGGAGAGGGAACCCCCCCCCCTACAAAAGATTTTATTAACCTTTACCTAGACATCAACACTCTCTTCATATTCCAATATCTGCTCACTTTACAAGCAAGTTCCTGCGTTTAAATTTTCAATAGTGTTGCAAGCTTCCATAATAATAATTTAAAAAAAGCTAATGAATAACTGTATTATATCCCTTCGAGCTGAAAGAACAAATCCTTGAACTAGAACAAACTGAAAATGTATTGAGATCTATTACAAAGATTGCTAATGGCAATGACAGGATCAAATCTTATACTATTCAAATCCATACATTTTATTTACCACTGATTTGAATAGCTTCAGGTAAAGCCTTTCCGTCATCTTATTTTATTTCACCATGCATAATATACAAATTAGATATAAATGACTAAATTCAGAATTTAGCCTCTATACCAATCGTAATCTAACTACTTTAAAACTATATTATGTATATTACTGTTCCCCTCTTGGGTGTTGCTGTAACGTGAACTGAACACGTGACTGACGTTCATGTGTATTTAACTAGAAGTGATGGTGGTCGACGACACGGACTGACGATTTGGGTGTGTCAAGTTCGAACCCAGTTCGTTCCACAAAATATCACTTTCACTTACGATGTTGGCAACCTTCACGTTGTCTCTCCCGTGATGCTCCATATCTTTCTAGAAAAATATCAGAGGAAGCAATGCCAACAATATGCGAGTGGATTGATAAGCCCCACGACATACAACCTCGTCAAAAGCCTGGGTTTGTTAATGATGCACAATCCCTGAAAATAACATAGGAATATTCGGATGCACGTAGTGATATGTAAGATGATTAGAACATTTTGCGCATGCGCAACATTTTTCACATATTTGTTACAAACAATCAGATTTGGAGCAATGTGCGGACAAGAATTAAGTTCACGTCCTTTATCCGATGGCAAAGAACTTTAATTCAATTCTGTTTCGATAATACAAACCTGTTTTATATTTTTTTTATGTTTTTAATTTTTTCCAGACCATATTCTATGTAGATGACCTGAATTATGATGTAGATGATTAAAAAATATTTAATGTTGATTTTAGTTAGTTTAAAGGGTAATGATATGATTGTCTTCAAACTGGAAAAATTTTGAACTTCAATAGTTTAATTACAACTGAATTTTTGCATTTCATAAACGTACCTTGATTATTATCCATGGTGCTTGAAAAGAAAAGTGTATTTATGACAGCGTACGAAATCTTCCATTCTCTGAGACATGGCGGCATACTGAATGTAAATAACAAACAGTTGCAATCTGGAGGTATCTGGCGTCTACCCAGATACTAAACTAATACGTACAAAGCGTGTTTGAATCAATTCACAATTTATTTATGTCGTTATATTCATTTATTTACGACAGAGAGAATTAATTCAACCAGATCATGAAAGATTAATAATGTCACCTCTCAACATCTACATGGTGCATTAGTAGTAATAAACTCTTTTTGAAGTTTTACTGCCTGTTAAAAGATTATTACTATTTCCATCAAGAGTTATCTCCTCTTCAATAATTGATAGTTCGTAGAAGATGGTTTCTCACCAGAGGTGGCATTGTTGTCAAGATTTGTATAGCAATTGATTTGCATAGGAATGATGGTGGTTGGTTGGTCGTCAGCCAATCATAACTGATGTGTGGTGAAATCAACAGCTATACGTGACTGAGGTTTGTTCATGTAAAATTGATTGCTTCCGTTTTGTGTGCATTACAAAGAAGAGGGCATAGAAACAAAGCGACGAATATTCTTTAAGTTGGGTCTATCAAATCTATACACCCATTGATGAAAATGCTATTTCATGCTGAAATGTGGCTGGCCAACAAATACGGCTTCTCATAATGATTTTTTCGAAGCATCTACATGAAAATAAACTAAACTAAAGATTTTAATCACATTGCTCCTTGGGTAACACAAATTATTAAAACATCCATTCAAAAAAGCATGAAGTCATTTTTAATATGGAAATTTAGGGGATTAATGTCTAAAAGTGCTCAACTACTTCTGGCAGAGTAGTTAAAATGTACTAAAAGAAACGTGTCAGATGAATTTGCTGAAACAATCCAAAGTCATAGACCGATTCAAAGAAATAAGTTTAACTAAAAAGCAACTACTAGAAAGTGGTCAGTGGCGTGATAATAGCGCTAAATATATATTTAATCACACCTTGTTGTTAGCACCCGTCTGTCTCGGGAGATAATGAGGTTCTACACATAGTCCATTGGCGAATTACAGCATCTATTGTGACTATGCAAGCCTATTCCGAATTGACAAGCTATATTGCAGATGCCACAGATGTAGATGGTGACTGGTTGCAAGAGCTCCGTTGCAGCCTTCTGCCATCTGTGTTTTCTCTCTTCTCTATTACTGGTCTCTCCTCTCTTCACTCCTCTTGGAGCATCCAAATAATACAAATTATAAAGTTTCATCTAAAAAATTCAGCAACCGACTTGCGAATGGTATTGTATATTAGTTAATACAAAAACTCTGCAAGTTCAAATGCAAATTTAGGAGAATGCTTTTGCTGTTTGCCCTCACTCCTCCGGTGCCTAAAACTGGTTGCTATATATATATATATATATATATATATATATATGTGTGTGTGTGTGTCCTCACAACTCTTTACAGCATCAAATATGTGTATCTGATTTAAAAAAAATAAAAATAAACTATAAGCATAAAACATTAATTCTGAAAGTTTTCCCAAATTTGAGTTTCTTCAGACTTTATTAGGGTAAAACGGGGAGGGGGTCAGTAAAAGGAAAAGAAAGTAATAATTTTATTTACTTCCTATGCAGGTTAGGCACAAGATCACGTATGGGCGTTTCCATGAAACAAACTGGGTTTGAACTTGGCACACCTAGGGTCTACCTCATTAACTTCTTGGTCACCGTTACTAGGCTAGGGATTTTTATCCTTGGCTCCCAAAATCAACAGAGATTAAACAATTCCTGCAATGATCCGGACCCTATTGATTTTGCGGTCGGAGTTAAGTCCTGTGGAGTTCTAGGAAGTTCACTCTCCCAGGCCTTGCCTTATCTCTTTAGGAAAGGGGTAAGTTTATTGCTAATCATGTGGGGCGCCCTTACCGGGGAATGCCGACGGGGCTGTCCAGATACTTTTTTTCGGGTCAGAGTTCCTTTTCTCTGGAGTGCTAACTTCTCAATCCCATTTTCCGACCCTGGTGTCTAAGTTCTTGCAGTGGGAGAAAACTAAATTATTATTTTTTTTCTTAGTCACTCGTTATCTCGCAAATAATAACAAGATGCTATGAGCATAATGAAAATTAAAGTCGTAAAGTTCATAATAAAAATGTACATAGCAGTGTTTTTTATTCAATCCTGGACCTCGTTGAATTTTCCGGTTAATTTTTAGATCAAGGGAAATCTGGTTTCATTTTCTAAATAGAGAAACTATCTTTTTTAAATAAAAGAAGTGTAGTTTTAAAACGGGTAAGTGTAGTGTCACGTTAAATGAAAGTATTGTTGTCTTAGATCAGTAAAATGTAGTTTTATATTTATACCATTATATGTAATTCTGTGAAATTGGCTTCTTTCTGTGTTTTTTTATTATTTGCAAAACCAATTGTTTTTTTGCAAAACTACATTTAGCAAGTTCTAACTTTCTAAATTTAGTTGAGAATTTTTCTCCTGCCATACTTAAGGATATGTTTTACATCCGATTCATTTCAGGTGACGCCATGTGAAATTTCTTTTTGACGCTTTATTTCAGTAACTTTCCTAACACGAAAATAGCAAGCGTGAAATATTTTATTTATATAAGAGTGTGTGATTAAGCAAATGGATGTCATCCAAGACTATGGCATTGATCATGCACTTTTGTATCACTTTTTTTTATCTTGGATGTTATTCTCACATTGTTTTGAGAACTCATTATCACTTAGCATTTGTATCCGTTGTGTCACAGGTTCTTGCATTTCTAAATGAAAGTTTGTTGGAATTTGAAAGGCAATCCTCAGTACGGGCGATCTAAGAATACAATTATGTATCACTTAAGACTTCTTCTCAGTTTTTACTGAACTACATTTATCAGCATTTATTTGTTAATATTTTTTTTTCAAACTCCTAACATAGTGGGAATGTTTGTATACGTGCGTTAATGATCAGGATGCATAAATTGTAAATTAAAATTGTACATGTGCAATGCATACGGAGATCTTTTGTTGGGGTTCATCTTGATCCACTTCCACGTTTAACAAATCTATTTTTTTTGTAGTTCCAGTTGATACGGCTGTCTCAACCCTAGAGAATCATGTTGTATACTATGTTCTTTGTAGTTGTTTTGGGGATGTACGAAGTGCCTTCAATAAGTTTCCAGACATTTTTCGTATGGGAACTGTTATTGTTGGTACACACATGAAACTCTAATCCCCTTCGAAATAATCTCCTCCGACTGTAATGCACTTGTTGTACGATTCCAACAACTTATTTGAGGCCTCATGGAGGTCCTCTTGTGTGAGTATATCACATAACGATAACCTCTAAGGTTTCCTTTGAGCTTAGGAGAAAACCAAAAGTCACAGGGAGCAAGGTCTGGACTATAGGGAGGGTGAGGAACTGTCTTGATGCTCATCTTGGTCAAATAGTTTGTGATCTTCTCTGAGAATCCTTCGGACAAGGTTTGCGCAAATCTTCCACATCTTCAGTTCCTCACCAATAGCTGTGTGAATAGTTCCCATATTGACATCAAACTGTGGACTTATTATCTCTATAGACACACGATAGTCCTTATCCATGAAATTCTTTATTTGGCCAATCAACTCTTACTCTTCTCATACCTCTCATCATTCCTCACAGACCCCCTGCCTTCCTTGAATCTCTTATGCCACTAAAAAGAATAAATGCTCGATTCATACAAGATGGGCCAAAAGCAGTCTGAAGCATTCCATATGTTTCTGTGGCAGTTTTCCAAGTTTAAAACAGAATTTTATTTCATATCGTTTTCTAAATGTCCTCGCACCCAGATTGTAATTTTGAAATTCACCAACTATAACAATCTGGCTTTAGTAAGGTGTATTCTAATTCCTGCTGTAGCTATTCATTTGAACATGAAATCATAAAAGTTGTTCAGTCATCTCATAGTATGTATATCAATAACACACTGAATTTTCAAGAGTCTACGGCAATTTTAAATGCCTGCATAAACATGCCTGGAAGCTTATTTAAGGCACAAAGAGGTTTGTATGATTTTTTTTTTTTTTTTACATAGTGATCACCACTTATCAAGGCCCGGAAGCCACTCAGGGATAAGGGTTATTGCAAGTACATTACGTTAGTGTGGAGATTTGATGAAGTGTTTACTAAAGGGGGCGGTTCATTAGGAATTTGTTAACGTTGGACTTGAAGACATCCAAGTTGTAGTCCGATGGGAAGCAGGCAGACGGAACAGAGTTCCATAGGCGTGCAGTTCCAAGAAAGAAGCTTTGTTCATGGAATCTGCGTTGTGATTTAGGCACAGATATAGAGTGGGGGAAATTTTTCACAGTGGATTCAGCTAGACGGGTGTTTTTCGTGAAAGATTGGCGAGGGGGACCAGAGATTGGAGCTCAGACGAGCACCTGCCATGGAAATAACGATAAAACAAAGATAGGCTCGGCTTTTGGTTTCGATTCTAGCTGATGACATCTAAATACTTTTTTTACTTTTGAAATCAGGATTCTGTATTACAATATAGGAATTCTGGACAAATTAAAATACTATATTTAATCGTATTTTACGACCGGATAAAGCCAGGAGCTCCCCACTAAGTTTCAAGCTTGTAGACTAAAAATTGGCAGAGACGTCCCACACAGACAAACAAACAAGGCCACTTTTAATATAGATATCTTAATAGGACAATAATTTTACTGGCATCAGGTGACTATATTTTTAGACAACCTTATCTCATCTCCCTACACTGTTTTCTTTCCTTTTTTTTTTTTTTAGCACAAGAGTGAGATTGTTTGCAAACTGGATTTCTTTTTTATGGAAGATTTGCAATGACAAGATTAATATCAATCTCGGCTTGGATGCTGACAATAAAATATTTATTCCATACTTAAATTTCGTACACTTATGTCCTAAAAGGAAAATAATATTTATTGCGTATTTCCTCCAATTTTCTAACAAAAAAGGAAAATATTAATTCTTTTTATTTTCTCATAAACCTCAATAATCTCGTTTAGATTCGACAATAAATAAGAAAATTGTCATGTCGCCTATCTCTAACTCACATAAAATTTATGTTTTTTCTGATTGATTCATTCATTGATGGTACTTCGCTGGTATGCGTAACAGGGAATGGAAGAAACTAAATATTGCAAAGTATAATCAAGCTAGAGTAGGTTCTACGCTAAAATTCGACTTTTTGTTTCATTCATCCAGTAGTTTTTTTTTTTTTTTTTTTTTTTTGTTTTTTTTAGCAAGCCATCTTGAATCAGGTTCGAACACATCTCAACCTGGAAGAAAAGCTTACTGAAAAGTATGACACGTTTTTATGACTGATCTTTTGCTTTTTTGCTAGGAACATGCTATGGTCCAGTAAGGGTCCGGAAGAAACTCTGTATTTAGTATAGACAAAATATATTTAATGAAAATATAAATAAAACAAATAAAGTGTTGATATACGTCACTCCGACTATCAAGTACGCATGACTTCTTAATAAACTGTGTGCTAACGCCAAGACACATATTCTCCCGGTCTTCATAGTAAGTAGAAGAGTTCATTGTTATCTGTAGAGTGGAAACACCGCAACAGAGCAAAAGCGTAGTATCTGTTCTTATACTAGATTTCATATTTTTTTGTTTTCAGGAAAAGAAAAAAAATCCGTATAGACCAGGGTTCTCCAAACTATGACCTGCAGGCCTGATATCTTTAACCTTGCTCTTATGGGAAATGTAAATATTTTCAGGATTTTTTTTTTTTTTTTTTTTGTAAATGTCTGAAAATAGTGTGGTGGTTTTCCTTTTTGTTCAGAAAATGATTAAAAGAATGAGGTTTTGGAGAACAAGTTTCACTAAAAAGCAAAGCTAATGATCAAACAAGGGAAACGTGGAAGATCTTAAGATATCACATATATGGTGAAGGAATCACTTGTATGAAAAGGGACAACCCCGTTATTTAGGAAAGCGAAACTAGATAAGTTTGAAAATAATATTAAGAAAAGGTTAGACTCGAACCCAGTAGGCAAGTGTTAAAAGATAATAGATATTGAAATTTTTTAGAATGCAGAACGACTGGCATTGTTCTCGCAAATAACTAAATATTATTTATGTCAGAGATAGAGCGATTGTCCATTCTTTTAGAAATAACATAATTTTAAAAATGTCAGTTAAAAGAATGGACATTAACAAAGTTGAAAATGTTATGTAACAAATAGGTTAAATGATATAATTTTATTTACGGATTTCTTTTCTTCATAAGAGGTGTGTAGATACATGTGCAAAGAGCACGGTAAATTGAAACGTGATAAAGTCATATTGGTTGACCACACTCTGACGTCATAAAGAAAGGAGATTATCAATATATTAAGACAGAGTTCGAAGTTAGAGACAATCGGAATCACAGACAGTGATAGTCAGCTAGAGACGATAGTCGGGCAGCGACTTTGTGAAGCTGATGCGCTTAGAGGCGAAGGGGGTAAGAGGAAACCATGTAGCCCCCACAAGCTTGAGTCCCTGAGTCATCAATCAGCTGGCTGATGAAACACCAATCATTTTGTAACTGTTTGTCTTGTGTCGTCATTACAACTGAAAGGTAAATGTTCAGTCTATCATCATCTTAAACGAACATTGTATAACCCCTTCCAAGTAATGTGCCTCCTTCATCATCAATAATGTATCTCCCCTCTATATGTGTTAAGAACTGTTGCAGAAATGTCTCAGCTCCGTATTAATAATAATATGAAGTCCCAAGGAATCGTTACAGTCGTTGTCGTGATGTAAACAGATATAAATGTCATTAACATCCTCTGTATTATGTGTCTCTAATATGAAACACTACACAACAAATCCATTTGATAAGTTACCCGTTCGTCCAGAGTTAACCTGCTCCAGGGTAAAGTGTCTCGTCTACATGGTTTTTTTTGTTTTGTTTTTTTCAACCTTATAGACTTATTAATTCATCTGTTCGTTTTCTATGATTTTGAAGGTCGCAATAGATTGTTGTTGTATTGTGGTTAAATCAAGTGTTAAATTCGGCATACTGCCGCCAAAAACTTGCTACTCCAAATCTCGACGCTCTGCTATTAAAACTCAACTCCAAAACTCGATACTTTGCTGGCAAAACTCAACTCTAGAATACGATACACTGCTAACAACACTTGCTACTCATGACATTCAAATCAAAAACCAACCCAGTCTTTGGAAAATCGGTCTTTTTATATCCCACCGGCAGCATATCATTTGCAAATTAGGTGACAATATCGAAAGCATATAAACAGAAAAGGCAGCCATTTTGTTTCTTAATTTTTTGGCTTGCACGGAACTCTACAGGCTGCATGCAAGCAGGTTTGTATTTATTTTGAAATGTTTAATTACAGAAGAGCAACTTATTTTGTCTTTAGTATTTCAGACCACATTTTTTAGCACTACCAATTCTGTCAGCTATGACCAGGTAGTATCTTAAGTAATTCATAATTGTATTGTTAGTAAGCCCGCACTGAGGATCGAACCTTCAATCTCAAGAACACTGTCACTTAAAATTAATTATTACTTCGCACTTTATCTGTTATGCAAAAGGGCTTAGCAAATCTCAATATTAGTGAAGTGTTGTCAAATATTACCTTACGTTTCACACTTACTATATTAACAAAAACTTTGACATCCACACATAAACAAAATACCAAGGTCTTATGTACGACATGAAAACAAACCCTTGACCCATCTCCAGTTTTACAAGCATTTTAATGGAAAGTGCTCTGACGATCTCGTAGCACTTGTACTCCCTCAACATAAATACTCCTGACTAACATAACAAGCTTCATCCTTCCTCCTTCATTGTGTCGATGTTAGAAAGCCTTCCCCTATAATACTTTCTTCTCTTGAACTGCTAGACTTTGGAATTCCCTCTCGATATCCTGCTTCCCTGACTGTACTGGTATGGAGAAGTTCCAAGTGGCACTGTGCCTGCTTTGGTGTGAGTAAGAGTAAAAAACAAATTATTACTCAGGGCTCAACTCTCTAACCAGTTGAATTACAAACAAAAAAACATCTAAATAAAAGACAAGATGGTTTATAGTAAGTCTATAATATTCATTTATGCTCAGATGGGCAAGTCTTTTCGAAGTTCTGATTGGCTGCTAGTCCATCAATCTATATAATATTCTGCTTGTTATTTCTTTAGGTCATATGTTAAGCATTAAGAAAGGACAGACAACTTTTGAAGGCCAAACTGTTCACACCAAAAAAAAATCGCAAAATTTGGCTTTAAAAAGGCCAATCCGGCACCTCTGGACAAGAATATGAGAGTGACCTTCCTTTGATGTTCCTTTGTTTCAAATATCATTATAAAAATATAAAATCACTAGCATTTCAGTCCGGCGTTGCCCGGGTGTTTGGAGGTGTATGTTGAGCAAAAAAAAAAAAAAAAAACGGTCAATTGTCATAAAATTTGGCCCCTATTATGACCCCTTAAAATTTATTGTTTTGGGCTCAAATTAAGTTATTAAGTTAGATCCATGTCCAAAGAACCTATATCTAAAATTTCAAGTGTTTAGACCCAAATTGTGGGAGGAGTTTGGTAGAGTTCTCAAAGGTCAAATCGTTGAACTTTGACACCTTAACAGCCAAATTTCTGGCCGAAAACCGATCACAAAGATTTTCCCAAATCTCAGTACCCTGTATATCAAATTTCGAGCCTGTAGACTTTAAATTGATAGTTATTTCATAGGGAAATGTACACACACAGACAGATAGACAGACACGTTCACTTTTATAGATATATAGATAGATAGATTGTAGCAGTGGTGTAAGACAGGGGTAAACACACTTTTTCAGCATGAATGCTACTTATGACATGACTAAGTCTAAATGATCTACCATCTACTAAAAATGCAAAACAAATTATTTATAAATATATTATAAATTATTTTTATATGTACAGTATATATGCAGATGTATATGCAGATTTCATCAATCCATATCACACAGTACAACTCTGTACATTTTTTGTCATTACCTTAGTCTAATGACTTGCATTAGATGGAATTAGTCAGGGATGCATAATCCGGACAGTAGCTGCTAATAGCCAGCCTCAAGCAGACATAGATGCTTATCAGTCATGATGGAGCAGTATTTGGGCTTAATGATATTCGTGTGAGAAAAGGCTGACTCAAAATAATTAAGTACACCCAAATAATGCAGTCAAGAAGGTAACACATTTACTGATGTTGTAGTGCTCTGTGAGTAAGGTCCATAGTTGCCCATGAGCTCTGCATCAGCTAAATGTTGGTTTATAGTGTCAGAATCTCATCCCTCACTCCAGAAGAGTTCAGGCTGCAATTTTCGATGTGAGTGAAATAATTTCAGTATCTTTTAAAAAAGCACAGCACATGAATGTAGCGATTAGCTCGAGTAAAACAATGTTTTTAAAGCATTTGTCAACCTGACCGACAATTGTCAATTTGTTTTATTTAGCGAGCTGAGCACATGACTACTCTGCCGAAGGTTCTGGAACTTTATCAGCACTAACGTATTTTTTTTTCAATACCACATGATCTAACCACAAAGTCTCTGCGAGTGACCAGTCGATCATAATCGACATCCGTAATGTAAGAAATGAACTCGTACTTTCGATGTGCAGCAGTTCTTCACTTTGAAATGAGACGCACAAAAAAAAACGGAGCATTATAAAGAAAAAATCAAGGCAAAAAAAAAACCAAAAAAAAAACATTTTCCATTGAATTGAAGGAGTAAATTAGCCATTATCTTCTACAATATAATTTTATTATTCGTATTGAACGAGGCAGCACAATATTCATTTCTGAGTATTTATTAATACTTATTAAAATATCTCATTTGGGTTAGTTCTATATTTAAAATACAATCCGCACTAAGCCGATGTAGTTCTAATGTGCTGATATCAACTACATCGGCTTAGTGGTTCATCGATTTCAGAATAACGACAGAAATGTGAGGGATAAAGCACACTCCAGACGCCCATGCACAGCCACTACCTCATCGTTGTCAAATGAGAATGGTGGTGATTATGTAGAAAAACAAATTATGGAATACAAAGTGTCGCTTGTTTTAATTGTTAATGGAGGACGTCAACACCTTCTTGCAATAGTTACAAAAACTTAACGTCGTCATCTCCCCTAACAGGGATATACATACAACTAGCGACTGCTTGTGAATTTCATACTTCCATTAAACTTTTAAGACCTCTTAAGCTTAAGCCTTAAATTAAAATAAAGATTCAGTAGCATTGAATCTTGTATCTTAAGAAGATGTGAAAGTGGTGCAATGCTGTTTTGTTCGGAAAATTAATTTGACTCGCCCTGGGACGGGTATTCTACTTGTTATTTTTATTTTTTTTAAGTAAGATCTAAACAAAGAAGCGACAAACAACACTTTATGATTATTGTAAAAAAAAAAAAAAAAATAGCAGCTTCTTTCATCAGTATAAAACGGTGTTCCATTAATAGAATCCATGTGGATAAAAATCCGGTTTTCTTTCAACGCATTTCCATTCATAAAAGGTCGGCCTCATCATTGTTGGTCATTAAGTTGACATTTTATCTCGTTTGAAGCATAGAATACCATTCATACACCTGTTCCGATTTTTACTCCTAGATGTCC
This sequence comes from Euprymna scolopes, assembly GCF_053919585.1. Classification (NCBI taxonomy): domain Eukaryota; kingdom Metazoa; phylum Mollusca; class Cephalopoda; order Sepiida; family Sepiolidae; genus Euprymna; species Euprymna scolopes. Next base: position 118,458,571 of record NC_136490.1, on the reverse strand, counting down.
TTACACGGTGTTATATACGGCATAATCACATTCACACACAAGTTCCTTTTAGATCACTAAAGTTAAGAAATGTTGAGTTTGGTTAGTACCAGATGGGTGACCATTATAAAATTCCAGGCACTGTATGTAAGAGGGCATCAAAATCAGAACTGCAAAAACATAACATCATCTCTCATAATAGGTATATGCATGCGATTGAGAACTGCTTGTATATTTGATATTCCCTAGACACTTCCTGCTCTAGGAGAAGCTGGATCAACTGGCTTAAGGTAAATGCCATTGACTAGCTATACGGAGTGTTGCTTGGTAATGATTTTAATTCAATTTTGTTTTGGTTTTAAACTGTGCCATTGTTTTCTAAAATATTTTTTGGGATTTCAAATAAAAACATTGCATTGACAAGTACAGAGTTACATCCCGTTTTGAAGATGGTGTCGATATGAAAATAATTCCGACTCGGTCAAGGCCTTTTCTGGAAGAAATTAAATCAAATCACATTTTATTATTATTAACAGCATTCTGAAAGAATCCGAAAAAAAAACTGATGAACCAGAATTAAATCAGTTTGTAAGTAAGAAATCTATCAATGTCAAGGAGATCAACTTTACTTTATATATATATATATTTATTTATTTATTAGTAATTAAAAAATATATATATATATGTGATAAATAAACTACACAGAATTTTCTGCATTTCATCTCCGTGAAAATTTGTCAGGCTATTGCATGAAATCGATGCTTCGTGTTTTCATATATTCCACTGGCATTCGCTAGTCAGGCAATCAGATTCTGTGTTATTCATACACCCATTTATCTTATTGTTATATTCCTAAATACTTAGGAAATAAAGACAAACGTGAGTTACACCGAGTGGTATGTGTAATGGGGTTTATTTATAATACAGAAACGTAAGGCTGCTCGCCTAAGGTAAATAGAAGTACATAGTAACAAGTATGGGGAAGAAAGTCTGATAATCAACACGTAAGACTATCCGTCTTACTGCGACTGCTTGTCTGCCGCTGTCTGCCAAACAGTCCAATATATATATACAGTTTGTAACCGGTGTATAGCCAGTTATGTTCCTTCACAACACCTCCCCCTGAAGCTGAAATCTTCCTGATTTTAGCTTAAATACCTCTTCCTTTTAGGGTCAGGGCTTAATCTCCTGGTAACTTTTCTCTTTCTTGCGCTTTTCCTTCTGGTCAGCGTTACCCGGGGTAAAGGTTTCTGTCCAGCCCGTATGGTCGGTTCAGGCGAAATATTCATTGTTTGCAGTACACACGCTGGTTTTGGTATATCAAAAATATCGCACAATGTTTCCATTGGTGTCTCTTCCACATTTGGAGACAGTCTGGGACGTATTTGATTTCTGTGTCTTTTGCAGACAAAACTTAATCCTTGGATGGTATAGACCATGCTCCCAATCCTTTTTTTGATAATACCTTCAACCCACTGATTTCGTCCATTTTGAAAATTTTTGAAATATACATTTTCACCTGGGGAGAAGCACTTGGTATTAAGGTTTTCTTTTTTGAAAACTTTCTTTTTCTCTGGTAGCAGCCTATCGAAGACAGATCTTATCTTTCTTGCAAACATTAGCTCAGCCGGGGAAGAATTGACATTATTATTAGGATTTGGTGTCACCCTGTAAATTGCTAAAAATGTTTGAATACATTGTTCGTCTGTGTCCGTAGTAAGATTTTTCTTAAGTGCCCTTTTAAACGTATCTACAAATTTTTCGGCCAACCCATTCGATCGTGGATGGTACACAGGTGTTGTCATATGTAGAATATTTAGTGAGTCACAGAATTCTTTGAATTCATGAGCAGTAAATGCTGTTCCATTATCGCTCACTAAGGTTTTTGGCACTCCAAAACGGCTAAAAATTTCATTAAGCGCACTCACAGTGTTTTTTGCTGTTGGATGTCTAAACTTAAATATTTCTGGCCATTTTGAAAAAGAATCTACAATAATCAAGTAAAAATAACCATTTATAGGTCCCGCATAATCAATATGCAGACGTGACCAGGGTAGGTCCGTCTTTGGCCATGGCGTCGTTTTTACTGGAGGATCTCGAGCTGCTAATTGACATCCTCTGCATGTCTTGACACATTTTTCAACTTCCTTGTCCATACCAGGCCAGTACACATATCCTCTCATAAGGGATTTCATTCTCGAAATGCCCGGATGACCTGTATGAAATTCCTTCAGAATTTTCCTCTGTAACGTTAGTGGAATTACGATCCTCTCACCATACATGAGCACATCTTCACAGATGGAAAAAGGCGTTGTTTGATCTACCTTTTTATTTTTTTTTATCCATCCCAATTGATTTTTCATTTTCTTAATGAAAATGTCATTTACTGCCTCTTTTTTTATTTTTTCGAAAGTTACCGGAAGTTCACGTATCATATTACACATTGAACTTGTACATTCACTTTCGTCTTTAAGCGCAGCAATTACCGTTTCTTCGAAACTTTCGCTTCTTTTAGGGATCAACCGTGATAATGCATCTGCGTGTCCTAACTTTTTTGCGGATACATGTTCCATCTTAAACTGATAGTTTAAGAGGGTTACAGCCCATCGCTGTAATCGATTCGCAGTATGTGTGGGAATGCCTTTCTTTGATCCAAATATGGTAAGTAGGGGTTTATGGTCGGTTTGCAAAATAAAAGATCGTCCATGGAGAAATCGATTGTACTTTGTAATTCCAAATATTATCGACAGCGCCTCTTTTTCAATTTGGCTGTAATTTTTCTCCGCTGCAACCAACGTTCTTGAAGCATGGGCGATAGCTTTTGTCCTACCATCCTCATACTTGTGAAGTAATACAGCGCCAACACCGTAATCACTGGCGTCCGTTGCTAGTATTAGTTCCTTTTCTGGATTGAAATGTGCCAATGCTAAGTCTGACAGTAGACATCTTTTGATATTTTGGAAAGCAGATTCACATTCCTTATTCCAGTTCCATTTAACACCCTTTTTCAGTAACTCGTTAAGAGGAGCTCTTAAATTATGTATGTTAGGGATGTAAATTGCATAGTATTGAACTAATCCCAAAAACGATTTTAATTTTGTCACTGAATCTGGAGCAGGCATCTTTTCAATTGCTTCAGTCCTTTGTGGATCCGGTCTTCGACCCTCTTTGTCGATTATTTGACCTAGATATTTAATTTTTTTCATAAAAAAATCGCATTTTTCTGGGCTCAATTTAAAACCAAATTCCTGTATTCTTTTGAATACTTCTTTTACATGCTTCTTATGATCTTGCAAATTTTCACTTTTAATTAGGATATCGTCAAGGTAGGCCATTGAAAATTCCAACCCTGCCAGCATCGTGTCCATAATTTGCTGGAAAATAGCAGGAGCAACCTTTAATCCAAAAGGAAGCCTCTTTAGCTTAAAAATGCCCTTATGAGTATTTATGCCTAAGTATTTGGAGCATTCATCGCTGATCTTAATTTGCAAGTAAGCATCTGAGAGGTCTATCTTAGAAAAAATTTTTCCTCCGTTAAGCTTAGAGAACAGATCTTCTGCGGACGGAAGGGGATAATTATGGTCCAATAGACAGTCATTTAAACCCGTTGAAAAATCTCCACAGACCCTTATTCTGTTATTTTTTTTCTTTACATACACGGTTGGACTTGCCCAATCTGTGTGGTTAACTTTTTCAATGACTTCCAGTTGTTGAAGTCTATCCAACTCTTTTTCGATTGCGTCCATCGCTGAAAAAGGCACATTCCTTTTAGGTTTGAATACTGGAGTGGCATTTTTCTTTAATTCAAATTTTGCCTCTGTCTTAATACAGAGTCCTAGTCCTTCGGCAAAAACATTGGGAAATTCAGTTTTCAAATCCTTCAGGAAGTCTTCCCTTTGGTTTGCTTTTTCTGCAGTTAAAACGTTACAAAACGAATTTATGGGTTTCTCCCATAAATTAAACAGGACAATCCAATCTACCCCAAACAGGCATGTATTCTTTCCTGGTACGACGTACACTTTGGATTTATGAGTCTGGTTAGCGAATGTCACTTTGCATTTTAATTCTCCCTTGAACTCTAATCTTTTGCCGCACACACTTCTCGCCGTCTTTCTGGTTTTCGTTAATTCAGGTCGACCTATCCTTTTCCATATATCTTCATTTATAATACTAATATCTGCACCGCTATCCAGAAGCAATGTAACCAGATGTCCATTTATCCGAACATCAACATATTTCCGTCTTTCGCAGCTTTTTTCTTTATTCATGCGAAGCGTATTTACATTATCGGTCCCTTGTCTTTTCTTCTGGGCACAGTATGTTCCCTTGTGACCTCTGAGACCACATTCATAACATATTTTGTTCCTAAACCAGCAGGTCTTATTGTTGTGTCTTAAACTACCACAACATTTACACTTTAGCTTTGGGTCTTTGTATCCTTTAAGGATCCTGTGTTCTTGGAACCTGGACTTTCTTGTGGTCCCTTGCCTTTTTACTTGCTGCACCTTAAAAATATTTTTCTCTTCAATGCGAGTGTTGTCTTTCTTTATGTTAATCAGACGTTGACACTCTTCAGTGACTTTTTGCAATGTTATGTTAGGATCCGCCTCCATAATTGTTAGGATCCGTGAACGTATATCTTTGTCCCTTGGTGCTGTGAGACCTTGTACAAAGATTAAACATTTAAATTGGTCTGCGGAAATTTCATTCAATTTAAATGATTCGCATAAACAGTTCACAGTGCAAGCATATTCTAGATAGTCTTCAGCTTCTGCCTTCTGAATGTTCAAACATTTGTATCTAGAGTGAAATAGGCTATCCCTTTTATCAAATATTTTCGACAAGGTACTAATTGTTTCCTCGAACGAAACCTCCTCCGGTTTTTTTGGTAGAATTAGATTTGCATACTTGGTGTTTTCATCAGTACCCAGTTTTTGTAGTAGCAGGGTAACTTTTTCCTCATCGGTCCAGTCTAAACATCTTTTCGTAAAAATTGTTTCGTATCTTCTGTAGTATGCAGGGAAAGTAACACCAGTATCCGGGGAGTAACGAAATTCCGTTAGTGAATTTGAAATACCCTCGGCAGAAAAATTAGTCTTCTTCCCGGTCGACGTTAGAATTAGCTTTTCTAAATTCTTTTGCTGTGTCGACATTTGTCGTTGTAGTATGTTTGTTTGTTCTTGTTGTGCCTCTAAAGTTTTTTGTGTTCTTTCTTGTTGTTGTTGCAGCTGTTGCTGTAGCTGTTGTTGTTGAATTTGTTGTTGTTGTTGTTGTTGCGCTAAAAATTGTTGAGTCATTTTTGTCTGTTCCTGGATGCTAAGGGCTAGAGCCTTAGTTAACTCTGCTAATTGTTCCATGTTAGCTTCTAGTACAAAAATGTCTTTTCGAATTCTACACAATAATTCCAAAGAAAAATCGTAAATTTACGTATATCGTAAATTAGTAGCAATATGCAGACACAACACGTTTCAACAAAGTTCATCCATAGTAATTCAACAGGCTTTGTAAAATAATTCTTTTTTTTTTTTTTTTTTTTTCTTTTTTTTCAACAACGTAAGTTCATACACAAAATATTTCTTACTTCCCACGACAAATAGTTCCAATTATTTATATAAAGGCAATAACAAACAATTAATTTTCCAAAAAAAAAAAAATATATGGCTGCCGTTCCCACGTGGCATAAAATGGTACAATAGTCGTTGTATTTATATTTTTTCTTTCGAAACTCGTAATCCTTTAGTGTAGTTTCGAATTCAACTTGCGACCATTTTTTTTTTTTTTTTTTTTTTTTTACTTGTCAAAATAAATATAAATTCCACTTTACCTTGAACATGTTTCTATAATTTCTTGTGAGTTCTTTACGAAGAAAAATCCGTACTTTTCGCTACTTTAGGTAGGAAAAATTTTTAAATTCATTGACGCACGTGGTCAAAAATCCTTGTGTAGTTTGTTTTTTTCGTAAAACAAAAAATCCTTGCATTGTACACAGTCCTTGGTACGGTAATTTATCTCTGTTAAGAGAAAGAACATCCTTTCGTCGCCATTGTTATATTCCTAAATACTTAGGAAATAAAGACAAACGTGAGTTACACCGAGTGGTATGTGTAATGGGGTTTATTTATAATACAGAAACGTAAGGCTGCTCGCCTAAGGTAAATAGAAGTACATAGTAACAAGTATGGGGAAGAAAGTCTGATAATCAACACGTAAGACTATCCGTCTTACTGCGACTGCTTGTCTGCCGCTGTCTGCCGCTGTCTGCCAAACAGTCCAATATATATATACAGTTTGTAACCGGTGTATAGCCAGTTATGTTCCTTCACAACACTTATCAAATATGCGCACGTTTATCAGGCGAGGGTTTACGTGACCTTTAATTCATCTATTTCTCTTTTCTTTTTAGCGGGTATAGGAGGACTTTGTGTTGGGAAATGACCTAGTTTTAATCTGAATGTAAATACATAAAATATTATATAATACACTATCACAATAAGATAACGAAAAAATATCCTTCACCTGTGTTCGCATAAATATTCATATAAAATGATGGTTGAATCGGTGAAGGTAATAAAAAAGAAATAAGAAAGAAATCGGCAAATTTTTAAAGAAAATTAAAAAAAAAAAAAACGTATGAATCAGTAAAGAAAGCAGAACATAAAAATGGAAACGTACTTGCTTCTCAACTTGAATTTGACCGACAGTTTTATTATTCAACTTTGTGACAGGACAGATGACGATATATATAATTTCAAAATGATGGTCTGATCTGAATAAAAGGGGATCGTAAATTTTGACAGTTTTCTATTTTATTCTTGAACCTTTCGCATCATTTAACATTTTTATAAATGTTTTCTTTTAGGTTTCTGAAGAACTGCTTGTAAATGCTTCTGATTCTTCCAAATTCTGTTGGCCCTGTCGGTGGAGCATTAGAATACACTGACTGCCCCCCTGCAGAGGGTAAAAGTCCCTCAATGGCGGTCCTGGATATGACCTTAAACTATATCCAGTGGTGAGGCCCCAGCTTGTGGGCTTTGGGGAGTGTGGAGCCACCCTTTAATTACCATTGCTCCCAGGTCCACTCTGACCTGGAGTGGTAGTACCTGTTAGGGTTCCAACTATAGGTTAAATAGAAACCGACTTGAAAACAACAAATATATTCTATTAAAAATGTTTTCTTCAAAATCTTTGGGTTCGGCATTAAATAACCCGAAAAGGGTTGATATGCCGTAAAACAACCAACCAACCAAATCCAATTTCTGTCATGAATATTATGATTAAAAACTGAATTTTGGTTACTGGAATTTTACTAGCCATTCACACACACTGATTGCCTACTGGAGAGAACTTGAATGCTTACTAGACATCATCCTCAAGTGTCTAAGATCTCTCTGTACAGAGCGTTTGTCAGGACAACCTGGCTTGAAGATGCTTTTCCCTACAAGTAAACCCTGACTAAATATTCAAAGTTACATAGTATTCGCGACTCAAAAAAGATCTCTTCGGTATAGTTAACTCATACTGGTTTTATGAAGAATAGTGCACTTTTCTAAGTGATGTTATTCCACCAGACTAGATGAATTCTTGTCCTGGAATCCAGTAAGACCAAGAGACCACAAGAAAGATATACTATAACCTATTTAAATTGTCAACTGGGGAGAGGAAAATTATGTTCTCAACTTCTTTATAAACTTTTTAAGATGTAGAGGAGAACTTTAATGGAATATTTGAATACCAATATCTCTCACATAGAGATCAAGTTTTGCCCTTTGATTACCGATAACTTTGACTGAAGTAAAATGAAACAAAAAAGTAAACATTTTATAATTTTTAAATTCTTAAGTTTTAGGGTTTTATTTTTTTTGTTGTTTTTTCATAAATGAAAACAACATGGATCAAATATTTTGGCCACATGCATTGTATTTGTTCTTTATTGTTGAGCTATAACGAAGAACGCTGAAGAATTGGGTTTCAAAAATGATTTCTTATTTTTTTTTTTATTCTACTACGCTTTTCGGTGTAAAAATATTGGATTTATTAACTATACATACATGACTAGTGTTTTCTCTACTCAAATTTAAGACATTAACAATTGCCTTCATTTGACACCGGAAAAGGTCGACTATCTTCAGTGTTCATTTTTATAGCTCGAAAATGGAAAATAAAAGTCTAGAAATTGCTGATGAACGCCCGAGTTGGCTGAAATATGATTCATATCGTTTATTTATTTAAATCTTTGATTTGACTTAAAAATCAATTTCTAATTGTTTTCATTCAACGATGCCTTCTGATGTAGAAATATATATATATATATATATATATATATATATATATATATATATATATATATCTCAGAAAATTACTAATTTTATTTAAGTAGGGAGTTTGATGATCACTTAGATGGTAAAACATCTGACACTAGTTAGTTACAGTTGGCAGTGGCTTGGCGTCTGGGTTGTGAATCTCTATGTTGATGTACTTACTGTCTAGTCAGACTGATGAGTTTTCTATTAAGAACAGCATAGTTTTTCTTCCATGCAAAATTATTCCCATCATCCACTAAATCTTCTTTAGATAAATAAAATGAATACGACTGTTTATCTATTTAAACATATAGCAATGTAATTCTTTTGAAAACAAATATTATCGTTCATATAAAAAAATAATTTTCAGCTAAATATTCTTCAAAATAATAAAACGGATGTTACTTCCTGAAATGTTTTTATTTAAAATTATATTGTTATGAGACAACATAATTTGATTTGGGAAAAATTCATTTTAAAATGGTAAAATCATTGTTTCCTTGGCAACATCCGATTAATCACCAATCACCATCCAACACCAATTAATCACAGTTAATATTAGCCTGGCATTTGGAGTTCGAATCTCCTGGATGATTGAATCACTGTCTAGCCATACTGATGAGTCAAAAAATAAGATGAAACAACTGTGTTTGTAAGATATTAATAGTATTGAACTATTAGGACTTTGTTGAAGTAATTTCTATATCAATATAGAGCCAAATACGTTTTAAAATGGAGTACTATTGCCACATCTGGGCAGGAACTGTTCAGAGCATACTATCCTGCCTTGATAGATTTCAGTACTGGCTTCGAAGCCTGATGGGTGGTTGCCTTTTCTCCTCCCTGCAAACTCTTTCCCACAGAAGAGACGCTGCAAGCCTGTCTCTTCTCTATAGTTATTTTATGGCAAGTGCTTGTCTGAGCTTCAATCTATGGTCGCCACCCATGTCAAACGTTCACAAAAAAACACTCCTCTAGCTACAATCAATACCAACAATTTTTCTATCTATGCCTAAATCTGAACACAGATTCTATAAACAAAACTTCTTTCCTAAAACTACCCATTTGTGGAACTCCACTGACATGCTTTCCAGCTGACTCCAACATGGTCATCTTCAAGTCCAATGTAAACAAGTTTTTGACGTTTCACCCCTTTAAATAATCAAATTCTAGCCAACTTCTATCACCATCGGTCACTAAGCTATTGTCATAACGATAACCTTATACACATTGACCCTTCTCTTCAAGTGGTCTTTGGGCCTTAACAACTGTAAAAATTTAAAAAAATATGTATAATGTACTGCTACTCCTTTTTAAATAGTAAATGTTAATGAGCTATTACTGTGGATGATCTCATTTTTCAGGTGATAACCTACACACGAAAAGGAAAGCACGATCATAGTATTATATAGATTGGCTATTCATAAGAAAAACAGAATGTTTTATTTTCTATTTTTGCCAAATTAGTTTGTTAATAAACTTCATTTGTCTGGCTTTGCGTTAGTATTTTTCGTCTCTTAAATTGCAGCTTTGTCTTTAATTATATAAGTCAAATTAATGACTCTTTTCTTTTATATATATAATGTTTCTGAACAAATAAAACTATGAAGAAATGTGTCTCAATAAAGTATTCGTTTCAGCCAAGATACATTCAGTCAGTCGTGAAAAAGTGATAAAATATCAGACACAAATCTTCATCATGTAAGAGGTGTGATGATTGGGTTGGGCCAGAAAATGGTCAGATACCTGCTTCCTCGTTTTTGCCAACAGGCAATTCTTGAAGATAAGCCTCTTTAAAGTCAGACTATGTTCGAACCATTCGTAGACTGAGTAGACTGCAACAATATAATGACCAATTCTCATATCAAAGAATAATTGGAGGTCTAGTTCTGGCAACGACTGTGAAGGGACGATAAGGAAATGTTATTCATGATATAGATTTTAAATAATGTCTTTAACATATATTAACAGGCTGCCCGGCATTGCCCGGTCGTAAAATACACTTATATATGATAGTTTGATTAATGCAGATTTTGTATTTATTATATTATATTGGACCTAATATATAATAATGATTTAAAACGTTTATTAAAAAAAATGACTCGTGCGCCACCACCAAGAATCTAAACCAAAACGTTTAGCTAACGATTTACTTTTTCCTTTGACGTTAATGCCTGAGCTATGAAGACATGTTTGCTGCAAGGCTAAAAATTAAAACATGAACCAATAGCTATTACGTTATGCATGCATATTCGTAACGCCGTCGTTCGACCTTCACCTGACAAATTTTATTTTTTTAATTTTCACACTTTTGCACCGATTTTCCCTGGCTAAAACCCATATATAAAGTTTCGCATGCGTTTGAATACCATATGTATTAAGTTTCATGTCTGTAAACCAAAAACTGACAGGAGTTTGGTAGGCAAAATTTTTTAAACAAATATATATACGCATACATACATATATATATATATATATATATATATAAAAGGCGTTTGTATTTAATATAAACTTTTTACACAAATATTATGCAAGTATAAATCATGTAGAATATCTGCATGAATATAATTACACGTAATAGTTTACTAAAGATGATCATCCCATAAGAAAACCGAAAAAACGAATAGAGAATTAATTAAAATGAATGTTTAAAAGAATATGCAAATTAGCTAGATCTTTTGCAGATGAATGCAATTCCATGACCCATATATAACAGTTGTATTTTCTTTTAAAATAAATAGAAGAAAGGGTTTTTAATACGAATATCAATACACAAAAAAAATTTAGAAGTATAGATTAATGTTTTTGATATCTATTATCTATGTGTGTGTGTGTATTATTTCTTCCATCTACAGCAGGAGAGTATAGTGTTGGTAATAACTGACACGGCATAATCACATTGACACACCGGTTCTCGTCAGATCACCGAAGTTAAAACTGACCAGTATAAAAATGGATGACTATTTGGAAATCCCAGGTGCTGTATGTGCTCTCTACTGTCCTCGGCGTTGTTTTCAATCGTCTAGTACTTCTCTTTGTCACTGGACTTAAGCAGTGCTAATTCAGAAGAGGTGTGGCTGAGGATTGCGTAACCCTTGCCTCACAGTTAAACACACAGCTACCCTTACAGAGGGTATCCATTGGCTTGGGGGCTTAGCAGAGGCATTGATATATATATATATATATATATATATATATATATATATATGATGAGTATAATAGAAATAGTATCCCGACGAAATAGTGAAATAAAAAGGGGCAAACTGAGTTATATGTTCAACGTTTCGTCTTTATTTCGAGACTTCGGAATAAAAATGAAACGTTGATGAACACATAACTCAGTTTGTCTCTTATTATTACACACACACACACATATATATATATATATATATATATATGGGGGGGTATTCTTTTAGCAAGAGAGATGGCCAGTGGCCATCTGAACAGAATAGAGCACAGCCGAATGCCGAAAATAATGATGCATACCATTTTGTAGATATCGATTAATGTAATAAAATTGTATTAAAAACAAAATGTGTAAGACTTAAACCAATTAGGTTCGAACTCGATTTTAAGTACTTACTTCAAGAGTTTTGTTACAGCAAAGCTATCTGTCCGTGAATCACACACACACACACACACATATATATATATATATATATATATATATATATATGTATATATATAATTTAAGGTGAGTTTATGTTTTGTGGATTATAATCTAGTGAATCTTTGTGTTTATATAAAAGTGATCAACAATAAATTCGTAGTCATATATTAGTATTGGATCAAGTAAAGATTAGAAAAACAACAAACGGCAATGTCAAGGTCGAACAACCGGTGTCACTTGAAATGTGCGCCTATCTTTGCCTTCTGCTCCCGGAGTATCTAATCTTTACTTGGTCCTTAGTATTTTTTTTATTTAGGTTAATACAAGAGTGCTCAATACCGAACTAGAGCAAGGTATACTCTTTACTTGTTTTTACATAAACAGTAATGTGTTGCTGCACAGTTATGAGCATGCTTCAGCCAGCTAGTTTTGGTAACTACAGACCTCTTCAGGCGATACAGCTTATACGAAAGTATATATATCTCGTTAATTTCCAACTAAGACTGAAATATATCTATGAATATGTATAAAAGATGTTTGTATAAATAAAAAAAATATTAATATATGACTACGAATTTATTGTTGACCATGTTTATAAAAACACAATAAAGATTCACTAGATTATAATCCACAAACCATAAACTCATATATATATATATATATATATATATATATATATATATATATATATATATATATATATATATATATATATAATTATTCCTATTTTAATAATGGATTTCAAATTTGACTATGATTTTAGAGCAAATGCCGCTTTTAAGAAATATTGGTGCTGTGCATGAGCAAATGATAGGAACAAACAATTCTGAATGAGTTTCAAACATAGAAAAATCCACAGATAAAAATGACTTCAAACTTTAAACCAGCATCATTTTAACTGTTTGACTACTCAGAATACAAGACGTATACACGTTGATACCCCAGTTCTCATGGATATCACCAAAGTTAAGCGTTGTTGAGCCTGGTCAGTATCGGATGGGTGACTATTTCGAAATAGCAGGCATTGTATGCAACAGAAGAGCATCGCCTCTCTGCCTCTCCCAACTAAATGCAAAAACTAACGTCATCATCTCCCCTGATCTGGATATATATATATATAGGATTAGGGACCACTTGTGAATTAAATATTCTCTAGAAATTCCCTCCTATAAGGGAAGCCAGTCAACCCGCCAAGTGTGAATGTAACAAAATGGTACAGCTACTGAGAATCTTACAATTAGCGAACATTGAAATAATGCCGAAGTATAACTTAAGAACGTTTTTTACCTTTGACATGGGTATATAAGTATAAATTAAGAACTTTGACAAGGGTATATAAGTATAAATAAAAAACGCTTTTTAACATTTTACATGGGTGTATAAGTATAATTATTGAACATTGAAATAATACCGAAGTATAACTTAAGAATTTTTAAAGCTTTGTTGGTAAGACATGGAGGTCCTTGAAATAAAAATAAGAAGTTTAATAACGGGAACAAAATGAATGGTTTCAGTATTACTCTGAGCTTTTCTTAGTTTTATCTTTTTTCTCAGTTTATTTAAAATATTGGGAAATATATAGTTACATACATATATATATATATATATATAAGTGGTGGTTGTGTAGTTCCAACGATAGAAAAATGTATATTTAAAAGAATGTAGCCATCAACAATTGTGGGCTTTTTAGCCTTTTATCATATTTTGATTTTAAAATATTTTTATAACGCGTACGTATGCATGTGTATATGTATATATATGTATGTATGTATGTGTGTGATTGTGTGTGAATGTGTGCTATACATGGGGAAAGAAAGTCATAAAAAAAACATAAAAACCTTCACCAAATGGACCAAAAGGCCTCTCTTTGAAATTAACTCTGACTGGACACTACCAACACTTACTATTGGAGACAGAATAAAACCCAAATATACAGTTTCACATGGGTTTCAATACCATATATATTAAGTTTCATGTCTGTAGACCAAAAACTGACAGGAGTTTGGTAGGCAAAATTTTTTAAACAAGTATATATACACATACATACATATATATATAAAAGGCGTTTGTATTTACTATAAACTTTTTACGCAAATATTATGCAAGTATAAATCCTGTAGAATATCTCATCACTCTGAAAAACACATTTAGTATCAGCAGATGTAAAAATAACATTTCAAACTCGCATTTTAAAAAAAGCCTTTTCACAAAAATATCTGAAGAAAGCAAACCAAAGCTTTAAACGCGTTATAAAAATATTTTAAAATCAAAATATGATAAAAGGCTAAAAAACCCACAATTGTTGATGGCTACACTCTTTTAAATATATATATATTTATATATATAAATTATCATTCCGATTTACCCTTATGTTGTACCTACTTCTAATTACATTTCTAAATGTCATTAAGCCAGTTTTTTTCTATATTTGCATTTTTGTCTAACTCTGACCCTTTTCCTCTTCTGATGAGAAGCATTTAGCTTCGAAATGCCATGGCCTAAATAAGTTTTTTTTTTTCTTAAATTTCCCCTTAACTTTTCCTTATTATTCCGATGATATAATAAAGTTATATATAACTTTTATTCCTCATCTTCCATTCAATATTATTGTTTTGCTCCCCTTGATAGTGTTGAGCTTTTCTTATTTTGATAAGTTTCATTTTCTTAAAGATTTACTCTTTGATAACATAATTATTTTATATTACAAGGGAGTTCCCACTCATCAAGGCACAAGGGTCACCCGAAGGTAAGGGTTAATGAGTTTAAAGTGGTCACTGAGATAACAAGTGATAGATTTCAAAAACCTGTATTATCTTAAATATATTTATTAAAAGCAATCTGTATTGCCTTATTAAATATATTTATTAAAAACAATCAGAGGCCCACAGTATTAAAGCTGGAGTCCCTCAAGGATCCATCCTGGGCCCAACTCTCTTACTGATCTACATCAATGATCTCCCAAAACACATACTTAAATCATTCATTGACATCTATGCTGATGACACGACCATCTATGGCAACACATGTAAGGTGGTAAATGAGAAAGTTCTCTCTGATTCTCTCTCCTCTGATCTTGAGCACATGGTACAGTGGGGGAAGAGGTGGCTAGTTACTTTTAATGCATCTAAAACGAAGCTCCTATCTTTACATCATCAACGCTCTGATCCCCATCTGGCATCAATTGATATGGGTGACTCTCATCTAGGGGAAGCTCTATGTTTTGATAAGCTCCTGGGTTTGAACTTTACTCTTGACCTGAAATGTCCATCAAGTCAGTTGCCAAGGTCACTGGAAAAATGGTAGGATCCTTCTACTGCTCCAGAGGATATCTCACTGCTGACACAATTCTCTATCTATATAAAAACCAAGTACATCCAAGGATGGAGTACTAATGCCACATTTGGGCAGGAGCTGCTAAAAACAGCCTATCTTGCCTTGACAGAGTATAAAATAAACTTTGTGACTTAGTGGGGGATGCCCTTTTCTCTTCCCTGCAGCCTCTCTCCCACAGGAGAGACGTTGCGAGCCTGTCTTTGTTTTATCGTTACTTCCATGGCAAGTGCTAGTCTGAGCTCCAATCTCTGGTCCCCCCCTCACCAATCTTTCACGATAAACACCCGTCTAGCTGAAACTAATGTAAAAAAAATTTTCCCCATTCTTTATCTGCGCCAAAACCAAAACATAGATTCCATGAACAAAGCTTCTTTCTTAGAAGTGCCTGCTTGTGGAACTCTCCTCCGTTTGCCTGTTTCCCACCTGACTACAACCTGGATGCCTTCAAGTCCAACATAAACAAATTCCTGATGAACCGCCCCCTTAAGTAAGACACTTTATCAAATCTCCAATACTAACGATTACTACGATACTATCCCATTGATTACTGTACACCCAATAGCCCTTATCCCCGAGTGGCTTCCGGGCTTTGATAAGTGGTGACCACCTTGTAAAAAAAAAAAAATAACAATCGGTATTACCTCATTAAATATATTTATAAAAAACAATCGGTATTACCTTATTAAATATATTTATAAAAAACAATCGGTATTACCTTATTAAATATATTTATAAAAAACAATCGGTATTACCTTATTAAGTATATTTATTAAAAACAAATACTGAAAATATCATTAAAATTGGACAAATCTGTCTAAAAAATAATATATGCTATAAAGACATTGGTTTGTTTCCAAAAATGTAATCATTAGGGCTAAGACAACAGCATATTCTTTTCATTGTTTTTAATCTCAAGTATACATCCGACACAGACAAAATTAATAAACCGAGAACCACATCGCTCTACATAAAAAACATATAAGATATAAATGGATATATACTTGAGAATCAAAACAAGGAAAAGAATATGCTGTTGTCATAGCTCTAGTAATCACTTAGCTTTATGGTGGACCGATGAGCCTCTCCTGCTTGCTTGCACTTGTTTTAATCATGTATTGCATGTAAGGCATCGGGGAGGAAGGGACATGAACTGTAGAGCATCGCGATGAATGCAGCATCATGAGAGAAGTGACATCAAATGTATGGAATAACTATGTACTACACCAAACTCTAAGCAATCATTAAACGAAAAAGCAAAACCTGTAATCATTTTCATATATCTGACATTGAACATGTATTTTTTTTCTCTTATTTTTCTTCTTTTTTCCATTTTTTTTTTTAAATTATTTTCCCTTTCATTTCCTTTGCATTTGTTTCTTTGTTCTTTTTCGATCTTAATCACAACTCGCAGATTGCATTTAATTCTAGGCCAGTCAAGCTCGGATGCGTGTTCATCATTCTAGCATAAAGAAGCAGCTTCCTTCAACTTATAAACTCTAATACGTTGATGAGGTTCATTATTACTTGGGCCTCTCCTTTTAATAAACCAAATTGTGTTGTCTTTCCCTTCCATTAATGTTCATTGAAGTATAGGTTTATCATATTATCTCAGATTATTTCTGCGCTGTTCAAAATCTTATTTTATATTTGTTTGTTCCTTCAGACCATAACTCCAGTCGTGTTAAAACTCAATGCAAAGAATATTCTATTGAAAAATGCTTAAATCATGAGCTGTACCTGACAATATATATATTATTTTAATATCTACATCAGTGGTTCCCAACCTATTTTGGACCATGCCCCACCTAGGCATTTCTAAAATCCTGATGCCTCCCCTATGTGATATTTAATTTTTGTTATTAAAAATAACTCTGTTATTCAGTGAAGTAAGCTTAAAAGGCCATTAAGATTCACTATGAAACAATTAACTGTTAATAATAATAATAATAATAATAATAGTAATAATAATAATAATAATAATAATAATGAAAAAAAATAACTCATTCTCAAATTGCCCTATAGTCTTTGATATAGTAAGCCCAAGGGTGCACGTCCTGCCCATGCCTCACCAAAATATTGCCATGCCCCACCGGTGGGGCATGAGCCCCACGTTGGGAATGACTGATCTACATGTATATCTATATATTATATGGAATTGTGTGTATTTAGGGAGCATTTTTTATTTAAACAAACATTGCTAAAATAACAGCTTCTGTTTAATTATACCTTTTAACTTTCGATTTTAAATTTTTGTTTAATTTTGTTTTTGTGAAAAAAAATGGAAGATTAATAGGTATCATAAACGTTTTTGAATTGTTTTCCAAACATCTTTGGATGATGAAACAAACGAGAAGCTGGAGAAGATATGTAATTTCAGTAGCTGACCAAGTCGGTATTCGCAGACAGTAAAGTGCTAGATTGTTGGAGAGACTGTTAGCCAGCTGAATCCTGGGATCGGAATTTGGGTCACAAGGATCAGGGAAATATTATTAATATAAGTGTTTTAAAATGTTGTTACGAGTTTGATAGACAATATTGTTAATTTTAGGTTGTTGAGTTTTTATGTGGATGATTTTGATAATTTTTAACTTTTAAAAATTAGTTTCAGAATGTATTATTACACACGTAAGATGATTAGATGCCGAATCGAAAGCGTTCACAACACCTATGAAACTTCATTTTTTTTAATTTTTAACATAAAAAAGAAAAATCGAAGATATAAAAAAGACATGATTTAAACAGTTTCCTCTATTTTTGTTACTTTTGTATAACAATACGTCAAGATGTTCGCATCACTCCGTAGAAATTATATGTTCAATTTAAATTTAAAATGACCTAAAACGTTGACATACAGTAAAAGCAAAGGGAAAATGATTTGGTTTTTCCCCTTTTGCCTCCACTCATTAAATGAAATATCTTTGGTTACTCCGGAGGAAATTGACATTGAAAAATGAACCCGTACATTTAAAACATCCATACAGAGTTACTTACGTTTGTTTGGGACAAACATAATATTTTGCACAAACGAAACTGAGTTTACAAAGAAAGCAAACAAAATTGCAATTAAAAATACTAGGTGTAGATAGTTGAAAATACTTGACTAATTTTACCGCTAACAGTAAAATGACTCGAGAGAGGGATTTTTTTCTTTTGTCTTTTTTTTTTTTTTTTTTGCATAGGCATCACTACTTATCAAGGCCAAGAGGCCACTCGAGGGTAAGGGTTAAAGAGTGTACAGTAGAAATTGGACAATGTGGTAATTGTTAGTAAATGGAAATTCAGTAAATTTGTTAACAAGTGGAACGGCTAATCAAGAACTTGTTTACGTTAGACTTGAAAACAAGCATATTGTAGTCAGCTGGAAAGCAGAAAAACGGAAGACAATTCCACAGGTGTGCAGTTCTAAGAAAGAAGCTTTGTTCATGGAATATACGTTTAGGTTTAGGCACAGATAAAGAGTGGGGGGAATTATTAATAGTGGTTTCGGCTAAACGAGTGTTTCTTGTGAAAGTTTGTCGAGGGGGGGGCATAGACAAGCTCAATCGAACACTTTGCTGTATAGTTATTTTCATGGAGAGACAAACTCGCAACATCTCTTCTGTGAGATAGAGGTTGCAGGGAAGAGAAAAGGTCATCTCCTACGAGACTACATAGTCTATTTTAAACTCTATCAAGGCAGGACAAGTCCTTTCTAGCAGCTTCTGTCCAGATGTGGCAACAGTATTCTATCCTTGGACGTACCTGGCTCTTCTATAGTCTTTATTTAAAATTTAGTTGCTTTCTTTTGCATTTCATATATTTATGTATATTGAAATTGGCTCTTCAACCCCTACTTTTTGACTTGTATTACATCATCTCGCCATGGGTGGGAGATAAAGATCAGAACGACTTTCTACTTACCTCATCGTTTTTGTTTTGGTTTTTATTTGATTTTTTTTTCTTCACGAAAAAAAATAACAATTCTTACTCTTGAAGAAATGATCAGAAGGATACTGCCATCTTCACTAGAAATGTTTTGATATGGTGGAAATGTTTTATATATAAACTAAAACGAAATGTTACCTATTTCGTTGACAGGTATAGTTTTCTATCTATTATTCATTACGGAAATAATTGATATGATCTGTCTAGTCCATTCTCTCGGGCCTTTATTTATCAAAATTAAGCTTTCTTGCTCAGAGGCTAGGGGTTTCTTCAGCTCCCAAAGCCACCAGAATTTAGGCCATTGTTTAGGTGGCTTGTCCTTTGTTGGCTGAGATATAGTTTTGCGCAGTTCTAGCAGGTACACTCACACAGGCTCTGATTTCTCACCCTTTGAGAAGGGATTAGGCTCTTTTTTGCTAATCGCATGAGGTACCCTTACTGAGAATTCCAACAGTGCTGCTCAGATCACAGTGCTCTTCCACTAGGGTGCTGCGTTATCAAACCCCACTTTATTTACCTTGTGTTATATATTTCAGCCGTGGAAAGGGATATAAGTATTATGACAAAAGTAACCTAAACCTGTCATCATAGTGAATTGGGGGATGTCTACTCTAACAGATAAAACTATTAAATCCAATTTGTAAAATTGGCTAAAAGAAAATAAATCACGACTTTGTTTTATTTATAAATATGATTAATATTATTTTTCTCAAGGAAGGATATTAGCATTCAAGATTAGCATTCAACATTAGCAGCTAGTCACTAAAGTCTATTGAAGTGCTTGCCTTCCTTCTCCAGAAATTGCTGTTTATATTAGTTTGTGTCAAAAAAATCTTAATCCTAACAATATTCTCTTGACATGAACTTAAATCAAAACGTTTCCTGTAAGCATTGGATAATTTCTTTTTTTTTCCTTTTTAAACTGTTTAACTGACACATTGACATTATTCAATTATGTTTCAACTATAATTAGTGAATGTGAAATGCACAGAGCCATTCTTGCTAATTGCAGAAATCAATTTTCTTGTTTATTAATGAACTTTTAACCGCTTTTCAGTTTTCTTACTATAATGGAGCCTTCATGCGTGTGTTTGTGTGTAAAAAAAAAAAAAAAAAAAAAAAAAAAAATGGTAGAAAAACCAAGTTGTTGGTTTTTTTTTTTTTTTTTTTTTTAACGAATTAAAATCAATTATTTTTTAACAACTTTTTTCCGAAAAGATAAAAGCCTGGATTTTATCATATGAAAAGCAGAATAATATAAAACTTTTTCTACTATTTTTAATAGAATTTTAAATGTTTTTGAATCAATTAATTTTTTTTACCTAAATAAGATTTAGGATGATTTGCTATAAGAATATGCAAAGAGTATTATAACATAAGTACCTGAATTTCAAATAATTCCATCTTTTCTCTCACTTTATAGATTTTGCATAGCGAAATTAAAAAAAATCCAAAATTTAATGAGTTTTGTATAACTGAAGTCATTTAGTCCTGTAAATTTCCATGTATTTTTAACATTTGTTTTGACGATTAAGTGAAGAATCAACTTTATAAGGATTTAATTCTTTTTTCATAAGCGATATATATTTGTTGCCTACACAACTTCTGAAGTTAAGCAACGATGAGGCTGCCAGTACCAGATAGATGACCATTTTGGATATGCTAGTCACCGTATGTGTTGGAGACAACCTACATTTAGTATCACGCGTAGTCGTCTTAACTCTGTCTTGCCATCAGTACTAAGTGTTTCTGGACGAGAGAGTATGGTAGATGCAAAATCCCCCACACTTTAAACTAAGTCAAGCGTAAGTCACAGCAAAACAGAAAAGGGTTGGATAACAACCGTTTGTAGGCCTTTATGGTTTACCTTAGGTGAAGAAATATTACGTAACGACAAATTGCCGAAAGAAATTATTGTATTTTTAGCGAAATGTGCAGTTATTTATCGATTGTTTTTCTTAACTCTGGCAACTCGAGGCTGCTTTGTGGCCCACTGCGCCGATGAGTAGACTGGTGACTCATCAGCCCAGCTCTGCTCAGGCATATTCTTCCACGCCCCCTCCGATCCATGGCTCCTTAACTCTCCCTTTCCGGATATCGCGCTTCAGCCGCTCATAATGGGTTCGATCTGCTTCAAACTTGCCCACACCTCCCTGCAAGGTCCTTCTCCGCCCTCCGCAATCCAAAGCAAGACTCTCCCAGTTTCTTTCATCAATCTCGCATTTTTTTAAGGTGGATCTTAAACAATCCTTAAATCTCAATTTAGGCTTTTGAGCCAGACGTCTTCCCTCGGTTAGCTCGCCATAAAGGAGTTGTTTTGGAATTTGACTGTCTAACATCCTCACCACATGTCCACTTCATCTCAGTCTATGCTTATGTGAGCCTCAATGCTAAGGCATTGGGTCTGTTCAAGCACATCCACATCACTGACATACATCTGCCAACCCACACCTAAGATTCGCCGTAGGCACATCTGGTGAAACCGCTCGAGACGTCTCAAATGCTCCCTGTATGTTGTCCAAGTTTCGCAACCATAGAGAAGAGTAGAGAGAATGCATGCGGCATAAACCTTAATCTTAGTTGGCAGCAAGATCCCATGACGTCTCCACAAACGCCCATTCAATTTTCCGAAGGCATCACTTGCCCTGCTGATCCGTAATGATACCTCATCATCCAGGGCACCGGACATACTCAGTGTGCTATCCAAGTATACAAACTTAGTGACAACCGCTATCCTTGACCCACAGATATAAACTAATGGCTCATAGTATAGCATGCCCGGAGCAGGCTGATACATTAAGACAGTGTTTTTCAGATTGATGGTCAGGCCCAATGCGCTGCAGGCAACTGCAAAAGCGTCCACAAGATGCTGCCTATCAGCCATCGTATGAGCCACCAGATCGCAGTCATCTGCATAGAGCAAGTCACGAATCGTATTGGTGAGTACCTTTGTACTTGCATTGAAGCGCCTAATGTTGAACAACACCCCCAGTATTTCGGTAACGAATATAGACACCATCAGAGTACCCCCCAAATGCTATCCGAAAGACCATGGTGAAATACAACACAAAGAGTGTCGGTGCTGGAATGTCTCTCTGCTTAACACCATTTTCTACTTGGATAGGATCAGCCAGCTTTCCTCCAACGTTGATCACAGCCTTCATATCATCGTGGAAGAGCTTTAAGATGGTTACAAACTTGTCAGGACAGCCAAGTTTTTTCAGAATCTCCCACAAAGCATCCCTATTGATTGTATCAAAGGCCTTAGTTAAATCGATGAACACCTGATACAGTCCCTTTTGCTGTTCTATACATTTCTCCTGCAGTGGCCTGGCTGTAAAAATCATATCCACTGTCCCTCGACATTTTCTGAAACCGCACTGCGACTCAGGCAAAACATCGTCAGCAATGTGCTCGAACATTCTGTTTAGCATGATCCTACAGAGCACCTTACCGACTACTGACAGCAAAGAGATGCCTCGATAGTTTCCACATTCATCTCCGCTACCCTTCCCCTTGTATAGCACTACCATCAATGCATCCTGCCAATCCCGCAGAATACACTCATCCCGCCAAGCAGTCTGCAACAATTCCGCTAAGTGTTGTAATATCTTGGGTCCAGAACATTTAAAGATCTCCGCATGCAAACGATTCAGGTCAGGAGACTTTCCATTGTTCAGCTTATAGACAGCTGTTTCAAGCTCCTGGAGAGAAGGAACCTCTGCCAAGATATCCTTGATCGGATTGCTAGGAATCGACCTAACAAACTCCTGATCAACGTAAGAAGGTCTGTTCAGGAAGTCATGGAAATACTCCCTCCATCTATGAAGAATGTCGGTAGGGTCTCGAAGAAGATTCCCACCATCTCTCGAGTGCAGATAGGTGATTTGGATGGTCCGTAAACCGCATGCAGTAGGCCATATAAGACCTTGGTGTTGTTCGAATCTGAGGTGAGTTGTATTTCCTCAGTTTTTGCCTCCACCATTCATCCTGCATGTTACGCAACCTCCTCTGCACCTCGTGCTTGATTGCCTTAAACTTGTCCCTCAATTGATCTTGCTCACCATCCGTCAAACCACCCCCGAGATAAGTGTGCAATGCCCTGGCCTTTGAATCAAGCCGAGCCTGAATTTCAGTATCATTCTCATTGAACCAATCCTGATGTTTACGCTCACAATAACCTAATACTCTCTCACATACCTCATAGACAGATTCCTTAAAAGCAGGCCAAGTATTTTCACAATCAATCTCTTCCATCTCCTTAACTAGTTTCTCCCTCACAATATTGTCCCTTAGACAGGCAACATTAAGTCGCTTTGGGATAGCCACTCTAGCTCCCCTCATCTTGGGCTACACAACACACTTAATCTTTGCACAATGGTCGGTCCAGCACTCTGCACCCCAGCATGACACAAACACTGCAGATATCCCTCATCTTACGTTTTCTGACTAACGCATAGTCTATCAAGTGCCATTGTTTGGAACCAGGATGCATCCAGGTCTTGTATTTTTCCTTCTGCTGGAACACGGTGTTACCAATTTTAAAACCCATCTCTGAACAAAACTGCAACAACATCAGACCATTGCTATTACACTTGCCAACTCCGTGTTTACCCAGCACATCCCAGGTTTCAAAATCTCTTCCCACCCTAGCATTAAAATCTCCAAGAATGAAGATCTTATCAGCAGAGGGAATGCGTCTAACTACACTGCACAGAGCAAGGTAGAAAGTAACCTTTTCATCTTCTGTTGCATCCATAGTGGGCGCATAGACACTCAAAAATGTTGTATAACAACCATTTACCAGAGGTAAGCTCATAGTCATGATTCGGTCACTCACACCACAGGGAAATTCTTCCAGGCTAGAAATAATTGATGCCTTTATAGCAAAAGCCACGCCTGATTCCCTCTTACATCCATCCGCTTTACCACTCCAGAAAATGGTGTAGGCTCCAGCCAACTCAGAAAACTGTCCCTCATCAGCCAGCCTATATTGATTTTAAAATACCAGTAAAACTAAAATCTAGATCATCCTTCATAAGTGTAATTTTACGTTTAGGAAAAATATTTGCATATTTAACATGCGTTTTTTTTTTTTTTGTTTGTTTGTTTTTTACAGAAATCGGGGAAAATAACAACTTTATGGTTAAATAGTCAGATTTATTAAGAATCGGAATCCATAATTGTATTGGAATTGGAAATTTAGTATGGAATCGGGGAAAATATTGAAATCGCCCCATCACTAATTAGAATACATTTCAAAATTCATGATCCATTCATTAATTTAGATTACCACACACACACACACACACACACACACACACACACATCATATTTGAACTCAATTAAAATTGCAATCCTCTGTAGATGTATGCAATTTAATTAACACATCTTCTGAAATAAGAACCACAGAAAACAGTCAGCAAAAAAAAAAAACTCTTACGTTTTCATTATTTTTACAGAAAAGCTTATAGCGAAGATAAGTGTTGCTGTTTGTAGATAAGACGCTTGCAATTATTTTTTTTTCTTCGAATCTGACATTTTTTTTTTATGGTGAGGAATTCTAAAAGGAAGAACTAAAATCTATTTATCCTCTTGTCTGAACAAGAAAGGAGAAAAGCAAAGAAGGCCTCAGGGTTAAACATCCGGAATATTGTAAAAATAACATAGACAAATAATTTGGAGCATTTTTTTTTTTTTGTATACTTTAGTTCTAACAATATTGATGTATCATTTCATGTCTTTGATTATTATTTGTGTTTCTCCCATCTAAAGCAAAATTTAAGCCCTGAGGCAGAAAAATATTAGTAAGGAAGGAATATGTGTAATTTTAGAAAACAGCTACAAATATGATTTTCTAAGTGAATGTAAAATGAAGCTATTGTTTATAAAACTTATAAAAAGTTCAATCTTTTGGGACTGAGGATTATATATATATATATATATATATATATATATAGCCAGTAGAGTTTAGTTTCCTAGAAGTACATCCAATGAAACAACACGTGTCTACCAAAATAGTGCTCAATGAGTGAACAGAGCATGTATATTAATTTTATTTATACAAACATTAATGGCTACATATGTGCATACATGTTTCTGTAATCACCCACGTTGGGGGATTACGTCTTCAGGCCAAGAACTACCTTCAAAAGTGACATTTCCACCAAATACATTTTTCTACTTCGTTTATCAAGTTAAAAATACAACCTGGGTGGGAGTCAAAAAAACAAAAAACGGTAAAAGGATGAGTGAGGTCTCTGAAGATGATAAACATCTTTTTTCTTTTCCCCTTCCCCCATGTAACCTAACTTTTGGCTTTTTATGACATAGGGTACTTGAGAGTTTAGTTTTCTTGTCTTAGAGTCTGTAAGTTAATAACCTTAGCTATGGTCAACCAAGTACTGACCGGTGCCTTTTTAATCTACCTCCACCCACACATACACGCAACACACACATAACACATCCATACACAGACACTGCCAACACACACATACACACATTAATCAATATATTCAAAAGCGAATCCATGCTGAACACTCTTTGTTTTATTTACTGAAACTAGACAATGATTCTGAAACTACATAGAGGATAAAGTAAAAGTTACATTAAGGTAAATAAAAAAATATAAATAAATAAAAATAAAAATAAAATACATAAATAAATAAATAAATAAATAAAAATAAATAAAAAATATAATAAAAAATAAAAAATAAAATTTAAAATCTATTTATTTCTTCTATTTTTTTTTTTTTTTTTTTATATTAATAAATTATTTTTCCTACCCGGGTCTATAAAGATCATATATCCATACATGCACACACCCAAAAATGTCCATATGCATACATTATTACGCATATGCATACATTATTATTAAAGACCGAGAAAAATTATTGAATATTAAACAAGAAACTGCTATATCCTGCAAACATTTCAGAATACATGCACTTAAGGAACTCTAAATTAGGATAATGGAACTGCTATAAGTACAACTAACCCCCATCAAATAACCCCCCCCCCACAAAGAGGATAAGTGAGGTCACAACTATAATCATACCCATATGGGTTACGTAAGTCACTTAATGTTCTACTTCATCGAGCAGTTATGTTATTACTAGCCGAAATAAGTACCTGTATGAAGGTATATTTGAACTAAATGAGTAATAGATCGTTTTGAGTGAAGCCCGTAATAATGTATGCATATGGACATTTTTGGGTGTGTGCATGTATGGATATATGATCTTTATAGACCCGGGTAGGAAAAATAATTTATTAATATAAAAAAAAAAAAAAAAAAATAGAAGAAATAAATAGATGAAAGAAAGTAAGGAATGAAGGGTGAATGGAAGAGAAAGGAATAAGGGTATTAGTGTGAATAAGCAAAGATGAAGGTAAGTACTACAATATATAAGCTTATATACTAGGTTTATATAACCTAAATACTCTGATTTCTGTCATATGTTATTATATATTATTATTGTGTCGTGATACATCTTATGTATATCTGCCTTACCATCGAAAGAATCTTTGTTAAATATGAGGATAACCCTATGAACTTCATGCTGAATTCAATATAAATTTTTACGTAGTGTCAATTTTTACGGTAAAAACCTACAACTTAAGAAAGTGTAACAAGCGGAAGGGGCCATGAAACATAACTAGAGATGTGGAATTTGATAGAAAAAGTGAATTTATACAGTAGGTGTATTCATGTCTGTTTCTACTTTAGATGTATCATTTGGTGGCACGGTACATGTATGCATGTATATATATATATATGTCTATATTTGTGTGACTTTGGATATATAGGTGTATTTTACGTATGCATGTATGTTTGTATGTTTATATATATATATATATATGTATATCTGTATCTATGTATCGGTGTGTATGTTTGTATGTGGATGTGTCTCTGTGTCTATTGTATGTAGATGTATGTATACACATGTATATTTCTGAACTATTAGAATAGGCTGCCTCGTATAGAATTGTTGTAACAATATAGATTACAAAAATGTATGGATGTCCGAATGTTGTTTATATATATGTTATATATGTATGTATGTGTTGATATGTATATGTATGTCTGTTGTGTGTGTGTTTATATGTATGTATGTGTTTATATGTATGTATGTGTATATATATATATATATATATATGTATATGTATGTATTTATGTATGTATGTATGTGTGTGTTTGTGTATATATGTGTATATGTATGTATATATATATATATATGTATATATATATGTATATATATGTACACCCGTCTGTAGTCGGGTAGCATAATATTGCATATACGAAGATGTTACCACGCTGCATAAGTAAAGAAAAATACTATTATTTGTCTCTGTATGTCTGTAATGTGTGTGTGTATATATGCGCGGGTGTAGATAAATGTTAGACATTTATAAGTGTATTGATACACGCATATAGGTACATGTGGGGTTTAGAAAACTTTCGGGTTTATATTTATTCACATTTTGTTGGTTTATTTGTTTTAATTTAATTTTACTTTATTCTTATTTATTTATTTTTTATTTTTTATTTTTTTTATTTTTTATTTTTTTATTTTTTTATTTATTTATTTTTTATTTTATTTATTTTTTTATTTTTTATTATATTTTTTATTATATTTTTTATTTATTTTTATTTATTTATTTATTTATTTATTTATGTATTTTATTTTTATTTTTATTTATTTATATTTTTTTATTTACCTTAATGTAACTTTTACTTTATCCTCTATGTAGTTTCAGAATCATTGTCTAGTTTCAGTAAATAAAACAAAGAGTGTTCAGCATGGATTCGCTTTTGAATATATTGATTAATGTGTGTATGTGTGTGTTGGCAGTGTCTGTGTATGGATGTGTTATGTGTGTGTTGCGTGTATGTGTGGGTGGAGGTAGATTAAAAAGGCACCGGTCAGTACTTGGTTGACCATAGCTAAGGTTATTAACTTACAGACTCTAAGACAAGAAAACTAAACTCTCAAGTACCCTATGTCATAAAAAGCCAAAAGTTAGGTTACATGGGGGAAGGGGAAAAGAAAAAAGATGTTTATCATCTTCAGAGACCTCACTCATCCTTTTACCGTTTTTTGTTTTTTTGACTCCCACCCAGGTTGTATTTTTAACTTGATAAACGAAGTAGAAAAATGTATTTGGTGGAAATGTCACTTTTGAAGGTAGTTCTTGGCCTGAAGACGTAATCCCCCAACGTGGGTGATTACAGAAACATGTATGCACATATGTAGCCATTAATGTTTGTATAAATAAAATTAATATATATATATATATATCCTCCTATAAATTTGGGATTTTTTTGTGTATTGATATCCATATTAAAAACGCTTTTTTTCTATTTTAGTTATTTATTTGCTTCCCCACTGAGCAAATTAGACACAAGGCCGTTTTTTAATCTGGAGAGTGAGGGGAGGGCGACCAGTTCCCCTAAGAGGGAACTGGATAGTGACAATTGGTATGAAGGTTTTGCCCTACATTGGCCAAAACTGATTGCCCAAAACTGATTGCTAACACATACGTTCTAACTTATATAATGCAATATAATTCTGACTTGTATAAAGTAATAATCCTTGGAATTATAATTCAAAGGATTATTGCTTTGTAAGGCAAGTGTGTTTAATTTAAAATACAGATAAAGCCTGGTTGATACTTAATGTGTTGTGGATAAAAACAATAAATACCTGTTGTGTCAATAAGAATGGAGTGTGAAACTTTGGAAAAATTGTTTTGTTTTTTTTCTATACGCTGATGAAGTTCAGTTGTGCAAAATTATAATTGATGTACTGTTATGTACTTGTATGCCAACATTGGGGGCTGAAACAATTGTGAACAGGATGTTGTCCATAAAGGACCAACATTTTGAAAATGAATACTCGTGTGTCTTTTAACGTGGTATCTTTAATAAAATATCTTTAGCTCTAGTATTGCGCTATTGAGCTATCTAAATGAGAACTTTATTTATTCAGATGTCATTACTATAAAATGTAGTTAAGTTTCATATAAGCCAGCTAGCTATATATATATATATATATATATATATATATATATATATATGTGTTATTTGTTTTTGCCATACATTTTAAATGAATTCAATTATTTATGGAAGTGCATTTTTACCTAAGTGCGAGTTGGGAATAATTTTCCCTTTAACCAATTTGGTACCCCCATATGAGGAGCGATATAGGGTTTTAGATGTGTATGATAAGGTTTCCTCCTTACTGTTTACTTGCCAGTCTGGTATCAAAGATATTTAATCTTTTCATTTTTATGCATCTTTATTCCTATATAATTTTATATGCTAACTTACACATCACATAATTATTCTTAACGCTAAGGTCTTAATAATACTATTATTATACTTATCTATTTATTGTCTTACTAACATTTCAGCCTGGCGTTGCCTGGATGTTTGGAGGTGTATGTTGAGCAAAAAAAAAATTTTTTTAAAAGCGGTCAATTTTTTAAAACTTTAACCCCTATTATGACGCTTTAACATTTATTGTTTTGGGCTCAAATTAAGTTATTAAGTTAGATCCATGTCTAAGGAACCTATATGTAAAATTTCAAGTGTTTAGACAGAAAATTGTCGGAGGTGTTTGGTAGAGTTCTCAAAGGTCAAATCGTTGAACTTTGACTCCTTAACAGCCAAATTTCTGGCCGAAAACCGATCACAAAGATTTTCCCAAATCTCAGTACTCTGTATATCAAATTTCAAGTTTGTAGACTGAAAATTGACAGTTATTGTGTAGGGAAATGTACGCAGACACACACACAGACACTTTCACTTTTATAGATATATATAGATTTATGTATTACTTTTCTAAATTTATATGTTAGTGAAATAGTAACTGGATTGTTAACATTTTGTTATTGGCAAATATTATTTTTCTCCGATGAACCATAAATTAAACAACTATCCTGTTTTTAAATCTCTGAAATAGCGCCATGGTGAACAGTTGATGTTCCCTGTTTTCTGTTTAACAATTTGAATTAACAGTTCTTGTATTTTTTCCTCATTGTTGGATTTCCTTGTAGATTTTTCTAGCCGTAATTTGGCTTATGCGAGTGCTAAGTCTGCAAACTTAGTAAGTCTCCTTAGGAACTTAAATTGCATTTATTTTATTAAAAACATTTCAGCATTAAGAATTGATTATATAATTTTTATTAGAATATCTTGTCCTTTTCTTTTCCAGTTTTAACAACTAGTCCTTTACTTTTCTATGTTTAAGCTTAACCATATTACTTTTCATGCTCGCATTTTTCTATTGTAATCCATGATTTTTCCAGGCTTCCAGTAAATTCACTTGTTTTTTTTTTAATTTCAGTCTTATTTTTTTGTCCCCATAAACATAACATCCACATGTGAAATAACAATGTATGACACTCGTCTGCTTTCAATAAAATTCCTCCAATTATGTCCCTTTCGTTCTCTTTGTTTCACTTGTTACTTCTCTTTTCACGAGAGCGGTGAATTGGTAGCAGCAGTAGTCTCTGAAGCGACGTGTTTGCTATTGAAACCAGTCATAAAAAACGTCGCTCGTCTCCTTACGTTTTTTGTTACGATTTTGAACACTAGTAAATTCATCATAACTTTTGTTTTACTCAAGGAAAATTGAAAAAAAAATTCACAATATAGCTGAGAAAGTGATCTATAAACTGTAAAAATTGTTTGAAATTTGGTTAAAAATGAGTGAGTAGTGAAGTTTTAAAGCAGTTCTAAATGACTCAAACTACCATTTAACCATATATTCAAACACGGTAATGTTTGAATGATATAAACTTTTATTTATACAAACATAGTACGGTTACACATTCAAAACATGCTTCAGTCGTAGCTTTGAATGTCTAGATTTCCTCAGGACAAAAATGTGCATTTCTGTTTTTATAATAAAAAACTGAAGCAAAATTTCTATTGCTAAAGGTCACATGACTAAATCCAAAATATTTACTTTGAACTTACCGCTAAATTTTCCTATATTTCGATTTTATCATTATTAATCATTATTTTTTGTTAAGCTCATAAGAAATGTTATTTAAAAAAAATCGTAATTTCTGATTTTTTTTTCTTACTTGAATAAGTTTATTCCTCCTGCTTTATGATGTGCGTATGCTCGCGTATAAATGTTATATGCCTGGAATACGTATATCAAATCTGTTGGCAAGATCGCTGGAAAATGATGGGATCCTTCTATTGATCCAGTAGATATCTACCTGCTGATGCAATTCTCTAC
Source organism: Euprymna scolopes (assembly GCF_053919585.1). Lineage (NCBI taxonomy): Eukaryota > Metazoa > Mollusca > Cephalopoda > Sepiida > Sepiolidae > Euprymna > Euprymna scolopes. The sequence goes on along the minus strand of NC_136490.1, from coordinate 118,427,168 downwards.
CTATATAAGAGCCAGGTACGTCCAAGGATGGAATATTGCTTTCACATCTGGGCAGGACCTGTTAGAAAGACCTTATCCTACCTTGACAGAGTTCAGAATGGACTTCGTAGCCTAGTGGGGGATGTCCTTTTCTCATCCCTGCAACCGCTTTCTCAGAGAAGAGACGTTGCGAGCCTGTCTCTATTTTATCGTTATTTTGATGGCAAGTGCTCTTCTGAGCTCCAATCTATGGTCCTCCCCCCCTTGCTAAACAGTCACGAGAAACACTCGTTTGGCTGTAAACACTATCAATAATTTCCCCCACTCTTTATCTGTGTCTAAACCTAAACGTAGATTCCATGAACAAAGCTTCTTTCTAAGAACTGCACACCTGTAGAATTCACTTCTACTTTCCAGCTGACTACAATATGGCCGTCTTCAAGTCCAATACAACCAAGTTCTTGATGAGCCATTCCCCTTAAGTAATCCAATTTACCAAATTTACACTTCTAACGATTACTGTGATAGTGTCCTTCTGACAACTGTACACTCTTTAACCCTTATCCTCGAGTAGCCTCTGTGCATTGATAAGTGGTGATTCCTTTGTTAAAAAAAATGTACAATAGATGTGTATGCTTCATGAGCGATTTATTAAACTGAGATATATTTTACTAGACAAAAAATTTATTCCTCTAAACGTATGTCACAGATAGAGATATATTCTCATCCATCTTAAATGTCATCATATCAACTTAATAGCTGACCTATTCAAATCTAGTGATGTAAACAGTTAAGTCTTATTTAAAAATTTAGAAAATATATATTAATTCATGAATAATACAGGGTGGAACGGAAAAATTGTCGCCCTAGAAAAGACGTCGATTTCTATTTCCATTTGATGAAAACCAGTTTTCTTTTTTTGTTGCAGACTATCTACTAATTGGCCAGTAGTGTACAAACCCAAGAGTGATAGGAGTCTTCTATCAAGTCTGAAAGTGACACAATATTCAACGAGTGAGATCAGAGATGCGCCACTGTACAACTCATGCTCTCTACCAATCCAAATTATGACAATAGGATCATTGTCAGCACCCTCAAAATCCATTGCTGGATTACCATGAATAACAGACGTGCCCAGGGTAATGAAAGCAAAGTTTTCAGCCATGGTTATGTTCTTTCATATGTCACATCATGCCACCTCACATCTTCAAAGTTGGCTTGAAAGTCAACACCAAAATGTACCTGGATGTGCTAAAGAGTATGATGATCTCCTAGTGCAATCAGATAGCTGCTGGCAGCCCCTGGGTGTGGCAGCAGGACTTGGTGCCAGCCCACAAGTCCAAAGACAACCAGACTTCAGAGAAGGAATGTTATGACTTTGTACCCTTCTGTACATGCTTTCCCTCGTCCCCCGACCTGAATCTGCTGGACTACTTCATTTGGTCATACGTCGAGAACATCACCAACATGACCTCCCAAAACACCAAAGCCAGCCTGATCGCCGCCATTCGCTGAGCTCCTGCCAGCGCTTGTGGAAAAGGCATGCTCCCAGTTCCAGACCTGTATCAAGGTGTTTATTGAGGCTTAAGGCAGCTACATTGAATAGATGTCAGCTCTACTACATAATCAAGTTACCTGGATTTTTTTTTCAATAAAACTTTTAAAATAAAGTAGTGCTGTTGTTTTCTTTAGGGTGACACATTTATCGTTCCACCTTATGTCTATTGTTAAAAATTCGCAAAAACTAAAAGTATTTGAATTTTAATAAAGCCATCAAAACCAACAGAATCTAAGTCATTTTTGAAATGGCTTTTTCCCTGTTGTCTGTGGCATGTTGCTAGTCCTGTGCAGCTCTACGAGGTCCACCATCTCAGACTTTGCTTTTTGAAAAGGAATTAATCTATTGTCGATTGTCTAAGATGCTCCTTCCAGGAAATGCTGACGGAACTGCCTAGACTTTTGTAGGTCAGAATGCTCTTCCCTTAGGGTGCTGGCTCTTTAATTCGCCTTTCCAACCCTTGTGTCACAACTTTCGCCCTTTTATATAGAATTAAAATAAATATAGCTCACATTTGGACCCCCTACATCTGGCAGCTGCATTCTAGTAACCTAGTTTAGGAATGAATCCTTTACATACAAATATATAGACATATGCACATCTGTAAATTTATATAAATAGAGGTACATCATTTTCATCTCACCAAGACAAATATTTCAATTAATAATTGATTAGAGGGAGGTATGGTTCGATGAGTATGGAGCCCATTCATAACCACAGCTCTTACTAATGAGACTATCATCAAAGTGTCTCTATTAAATTATTGGTCTATGCACTCAATGTAGCCATGCTTCTTAGATCTGATATTCAACTTTCGGTTTAACTATGCTTCGCTGTTTTTAGAGCAGTGTTCTGCATATGTAAACTTAGTGCACCTGTATTTGTTTCCTGTTGATGGTCAGCATTGCAATTTTTAAAACGCTTTTGGTTGAGTGATTCATGTCTGCTGTTTCCTTGGCAATCTGCTTGTTTAGCACGGCATTGAACACGTTGCTGGAAATGGAAGATCCTGGGCAGGTGGAATAATCAATAGTTAATTTAACAAACAATGTCAATTACTCTCTGCCCGATTTGTAATTGAGCTTTTGTAAAAGTCCATTAGATATTACAAAGCACCGGAAAATTGGTCTTCTATTATGCCTTGTAAAATCTACCAATTACAAGTAATAATCCGTATAGGAAAATAAATTCTGTATAAATGCTAAGTTTCAATAATCAATATTTAATTCTCTTTTGCCATCTTATTGAATACACAGCCAATGATTTTTGTGTTCCACTTTTATTTCATTCGAAAGTTTCTAAACGCTGATATATCTGTTAAATGCCTCTTGCATAACTAAACACAAGTTTCTTTGTAACGTTTTCGATTCAAACAGTACAGAGAGACTAGTATTACCTTAACTAATTAGTTATATATCTAATTAGGGAATAAATTAAGGATAAATGGGTGGGCAGAACAAACAGATCTTAGGGAGATATTTCGTTCTTGGTGATTATCAAAGCTTTCCTTTCAGCAATTACATTTTCTTGAAAATTTATACGTGTGTGTTTTTTTGTTGTTTTTTTTTCCACTTTCTTTTACAGGAGAGAAATAAACACGCGGGAGAAAGAGTAGTAATTAACTAATTAGTTAATTATCTTAAGAACAGAGATCTTAAGGAAACATTTCCTTCTTAGTGATTATCAAAGCTTTATTTTCAGTAATTACATCATTATTGGTGATATGTGCCACACACAGACTGACGGAAAGCTTAGTTTCAGTGTCAACCTCGATATCCATGTCATCATGCCACGTTAGCTGATGTCATTTTATTTTTTTATTCTTCTTTGACCTGCTGAACATCATACCTAACCTTCAGGTCTCTCTTTCTGTTATCTTTTGGGGGAATTTGCTTATTTCCCACACTTCCTGTCGCTTTCATTTTTCTCTTAACTAATATCAGTAAAAGAGAAGTGGTTGGACACAGCTAACATTAATCTAGGGGGGGGGGGAGACATTTCGCTCTTGGCTATTATCAAAGTTTTCCTTTCCGTTATTACAATATTATTGATGGTATGTCACTCGCTACATCCATAGATAGCTAACACAAGAGATGGTTGTATTCTTTTAATTAATTAGTTTATTATCTTATTAAAGATAAATGGATGGACACAGTAAACAGATCTTAGACATTTCGCTCTTGGCAATTATCAAAGTTTTCCTTTCTGTTATTACAGTATTATTGGTGATCGATCTCATTCCATAGCCAGGCTGATCTTAAACCATTTTTTTTAATTTTTTGCTAATATCCGCCATGTCGACTAATGTTTTTCATTTCTTCTGATATGTTGAACCTCATAATTAACCTTCCAGTCTCTCTTCCTCTTATTTTTCATGGGAATTGATTTATTTCCAGTTTGTGTCACTTCGAAATGTACTCAGTTTGACCCTTGTCAAGATTAAAACTAGCTGATGTAATCGCTATCTGACACAGAGCCATCTATAATGGAACATCTTTACTCCTAAATTATCTTTAATCAGCACCGAGTGGAAATTCCATGGCGCTTTCTACATAAATATGTATAATTTAATATTAATAATAACATTTTTTTTTTAATAATAAATGTATTTCACGGTAAATATTACTAATAAAAAAATACTCTTCTGTAATATAATTGTTGTGAGCTAAATATCCTTTGAATATATATATATATATATATATATATATATATATATATATATATATATATATATATATATAACTACTTCATTTATTCACATAAATTTAATATACGAAAGTATAGATTTATGCGTAAACTTTAAGTATTTACTTCAAAAGTGCTCAATACCTAGGTAGAGCTAGTGGATACTAGAAAGCTGATTGGCCAACCAGAAATCCTCAACATATATAAAAACAAGAAGCAACGACAGAATTCGCGCATAAGCCTGACGAATCCTATAGTTGGATGAAACGCAGAATATTCAGTGTAGCTTAATTGCCATATATATTTTATAAATTACTATATATATATATATATATATATATATATATCTCAAAGTGAGAATGTGCTTGCAAGGACGACTCTCAACCTATATATTCAACGAATTTTTGATCTACAGACTTGAAATTTGTTATATAGAGTATTCAGACATGTGAAAAACTTTGTAACCGATTTTCATCCGGAAAAATGAGCTGCTAAGAGATCAAAATTAAAAAATTGGTACGTGGGGGGGGGGTCATCAAACTTTTATCTGTTTGCCAACTGTTTCACAACTGTGCGGTCGTGAAACATAACAGCTTCCTTATGTTAAGAATAAGTAGGTTTGAAAACACTTTTTGAAGGTCATGGCAAGCTGGTCTAATGGTTATCGTGAACTGTTCCGAAAAAAAAAATACTCGCATGCACATGTCTGTTTCTTTCCATTTTTATTTATTTATTTATTTATTTTTTATTTTTTTTAAAGGAATTTAACGCTACGTTTAATACCTACGGTATTTCTATTTATAATAAATAAGAAATATGCATTAATTAAAATAAAATTAATATGTATATTTTACGACTGGCCAACGCAGGGCGGCTCGCTTGTAAATAAATGAAAACGAACGTGTTTTCTCTTTTATTTAAAATTGTAGCAAGTTGATTTTTAAAAAAAAATTTTTTCTCCTTGCCATAAAAATAATTGTCACGTAAATATTCTTCAAACCAATAAATTGAGTTTCACTTTTTGAAATATATTTATTTAAAATAGTACTGTTTTATTCAACGGATCGATATAATTCGATTTGAGAAAAATTATTTTGTTGTTGTTTTTTTAGTTGATGGAAAAGCATTATTTGATTTAGTAACAATTCATTTTAAAATGAATAAAAGTTGAAATTTTGACGTGAGCAATATCTGATTAATTACCAATCAACATCTTTGCTCATTTTTTAAAAATTTGTATGCAAGGTGATACTGTACATACGAACATGAAATACGGTAGTTATTATTATGGCTGTGACAAGAGCATATTTTTTTTTTATTATTTTGATTCTCGAGTATATATCAGTTAATATCTTATGTTTTTAGATAGAGTGATGTAGTTTTCCTTCACTGTGTCAGACCTATACTCGAAAGTCAAGTCAAAGCAATGATAAGAATATTCTATTGTCATAGCCCTTGTTATTATATAGATAGCAACATACTATTTTGTTATCTAATTTAAATATGCATTTATGTAGACACTCTTTTTTTGTCCGTTGCTCAGTCCTGAGAGACAATGTAATATCTGTAATGTCGTATGTGTGGGAAATAAATTATAAAGCAAAAGTTACGCAATCAACTACTAAACATGTCCTAAATAGATACTGCTTGATTCCGGTTGCAAGAAAAGTTCCAGAACGACTAGATAAGCAAAGAATTCTCCCACGTAAAACTCCCAATATTCCCAAATGGTTACCCATTTGCTGCTGACTAGGCTAAATATTGCTTAACTTAAGTGGTCTAATAGAAATCGGTGTTTCAATATGATTACTAGGGCTAGGACAATAGAATATTCTTATTGTTTTGACTCTCGAGTATATATCCGACACAGTTAGAATCTATATAAAAACATAAGATATTAACAGATATATACGCGAGAGTCAAAATAATGAAAAGAATATTGTATTGTCATAGCCCTAGTGATTATACACTATGTAAAATAACTGGGAAAAATGGTCATTCTTTCTGTAAATGCTTATGGAGATATAAGGAACTATTAGAGTAGTTGAAGCAACATACTTAGGAGAGAGAGAGGGGGGAAAAACAAATATATTGTTAGTTACAAGAAAGAGAGGAGTTATTTGTTCAGATAATTATTACAGCTTATTAGACTAATTACAACATAATTACTTTAAAACATAACTCAGTCCCAGAACTGATGTATATATCAGAGCATGTATTTTGTGTTATTTTTCATTAATTTTTTATTATTCCATTTTCACCCCAAACAAGGCACAGTGCCACTTCAATGTAGGGGGCTACTATTGGGGACATAAGTTGCAGGGATACTATGTAGGGAGTTGAGCAGCAAGATGTCTGTTCACGTTACACTTGAACTTCTGCATGTCAGTACAGTTGGGAAAGCAGAAACCCGGAAGAGAGTTCCAAAGTCTAGCAGTTCTGAGGCAGAAACTCTTAGAGTAAAAGGCTTTCTTATATCTAGGGATCTCTACTTTGTAGGGGTGGTATTTTTCCGCTTGTTGGGTTTGTCGAGGGTATTTACGTACAAGGGCTTGTAATTCGTTGGAGCATTCAGCATTAAAATACTTGTAGGAAAGACAGAGGGGTGCAACATTATATACATGGGACAGAGGTTGAAGCTTTGATGACAGTTCAGGACCTATCAGGTTGGCGACTCTCTTTTGAATCCTGTCCAGTAGCGAGAGACAAGTAACAGATGCACCAGCCCAAATGTGACAATAGTACTCCATACATGGGCAAATGATGGCCTTATAGAGATACAGGATGCTTTCAGGCATAAGTAGCTTTCTAGCATGGTAGAGAGAGCTCACCTTCTTTACAGCAGCCTTGGCAGTGCTTTCAATGTATCTGTTCCAACTCGTGTTCCCTGTAAACGTTAGAATAAGGAGTTTAAAAGAAGTACTTTCAGGTCATGTATCTTTAGTCATAGCTATTGGTGGTTGAGAAGCTTTCTTGTAATTATTGAAGGAAATGAGTTTAGTCTGGGCAGCATTGAATGTGACCACCCATTTTTGTCCCCTTTCCTCTACAGATTGGAGGTCTTCCTCTACTTTTTTTGCCATTTCCTTCTTTAAAGTATACTGGAAAAAAATCCTTGGGGGGAAAAGCTATGTATAACTCGCATTTAGTATAATAATAGATTATATAGTAGCAGGAGTATATACGACATAATCACGTTCACACTGGTTCCCATCAGATCACCAAAGTTAAGCAACGTTTAGCCTGGTCAGTATTAAATAGAGAAATAGTCAACCACCTCAGCAGGAATAACCTTCTTAGTGACACACACTATGGTTTCCGCTCTGCAAGATCTACCGCAGATGTGCTGACGGTTATATCCCACAGGATTAGTGAATCTCTTGACAAAGGCTTCCTTTCTAGGGCAATTGCTCTTGACATATCAAAGGCCTTCGACAAGGTATGGCATAAGGGTCTACTTCACAAGATTTTCAGCTATGGTATAACTGGAAATGTTCTCTCAATCATTAAATCATTTCTCTCCGATAGGCTCATAAGAGTAGTGGTAGATGGACAAAAATCGGAGGCCTGCAGTATTAATGCTGGAGTGTCTCAGGGGTCAATCCTAGGCCCAACTCTCTTCCTGATCTACATCAATGACCTCCCTAAATACATACTTAAATCATTCGTTGACATCTATGCTGATGACACGACCATCTATGGCAACACATCAAAGGCTGTAAATGACAAACTTCTCTCTGATTCTCTCTCCTCTGATCTCGAGCGCGTGGTTCAGTGGGGGAAGATGTGGCTGGTTACCTTTAATGCATCTAAAACCAAACTCCTATCCTTACATCATCAACGCTCTGATCCCCATCTGGCATCAATTGTGATGGATGGCTCTCGTCTGGGTGAGGCCCCGTGTTTTGACAAGCTTCTGGGTTTGACCTTTACTCCTGATCTGAAATGGAACACGTACATCAAGTCTGTTGCCAAGGTCGCTGGAAAGATGGTGGGATCCTTCTACCGCTCCAGAAGATATCTCACTACTGATGCAATTCTCTATCTATATAAAAGCCAAGTACGTCCAAGGATGGAATACTGTTGCCATATCTGGGCAGGAGCTGCTAAAAACAATCTATCCTGCCTTGACAGAGTACAAAATAGACTTCGTGGCTTAGTGGGGGATGCCCTTTTCTCTACACTGCAACCTCTCTCCCACAAAAGAGACGTTGCGAGCCTATCCTTGTTTTATCGTTATTTCCATGGCAGGTGCTCGTCTGAACTCCAATCTCTGGTCCCCCCTCGCCAATCTTTCATGAAAAACACCCGTCTAGCTGAATCCACTGTGAAAAATTTCCCCCACTCTATATCTGTGCCTAAATCAAAACGCGGATTCCATGAACAAAGCTTCTTTCTTAGAACTGCACGCCTGTGGAACTCTGTTCCGTCTGCCTGCTTCCAACCGAACTACAACTTGGATGTCTTCAAGTCCAATGTTAACAAGTTCCTAATGAACCGCCCCCTTAAGTAAACACTTCATCAAATCTCCACAAAAACGTAATGTACTTGCAATAACCCTTATCCTTGAGTGGCTTCCGGGCCTTGATAAGTGGTGATCACTGTATAAAAAAAAAAAAGAAAAAAAACACACACAAACACAAAGAGGTTGTTGGGGTTGTGCTGCTCAGAGCACCTTTCACTGCCTTCAGAAGTTACAAAAGCAGTTTCGAAATCTAGTGGGCTTTTCGCCTCCCCACTAACTCTTTATTGCAGAAGAAACTTTGCTGGTATTTCTCTGCTCTATCGTTACTTTAATGCCAGGTATTCGACTGAGCTTCAATCTATTCCGCCCCCCCCCTCCTGTAAACTATTCACAACAAAACCTTGTTTTGCTAAAACTAATATAAATAATTTCCTCTTCTCTCTTTCCCTGTGCCTAAAACTAGACGAAAATTCCATGAGTAAACTTTCTTTCATATCGCTACTCGCCTGTGGAACGCAATACTAAAGGGCTGCTTTTCAGCTGAATATAATATGGTCGTTTTCAAGTCCAATGTAAACAAGTTCTTGTTGAAACGTCCTCTTAAATTATCAAATGCTGTCCAGTTTCCACCACTATTACCAATTATTGTGGTGTTGTTTCACCGGCTACCTGAAATTCATTAAGCTTATCCTCGAATGTTTTTGAGCCTTGATAAGTGATGGCTACCTAGTAAACAAGCCAAAAACTATAATGTCCTCCGATTGATGCCTTGAATTTTAAGAGAAAAATAAAAATTAGCCCAAAAAGGCGGATTTTTCACGCCTAAAACACCGTGGGGCTCAATCCCCAGAATTTTCCCATTTTTTGCTTTTTGGTAATTTTCAGCAAAATCTAATGGCCGGAAAAGATTCTATGTCTTGAAAAGTGCTATTTTGGCCATTTTGACCACTTTTGACCCTCTGGGGACGCAACCAGAATGTTTTATAAAAAAATCCGAGAATGTTGCATTTTCTTCCTTTGGTAGTTGTAACTTCATGCAAAATTTCAGAAAAATGTAATGAATAGTTATTGAGAATTTTGGGGACGAACTGACGAGGGTGAATTCTAGGATCCAAATCCGACTAAGTCGGTGGACCAAAAACTTTACACAGAGACTTTCAAAGTTATTATCGATGTTTGGATGCATCTAACAGAAACGACCGCCCTGATAAACTTGTATCGAAGATGCATATATTTGCTGATGAGACTATGTTTTATGAGAGACATGACGGAAAAACGAATGCACACATATCCAAAGCAAATGCAGAAACCTGAGGACAGAAAATGAATTGTAGGATGTAATACTACTATGACTAAGCTACTATCCTTTGACAATTATAAGCAATCTTTTCAACCACCGACTGCCATGAAAAATAACGCTCTACCTGGGAGCTCATTGTTCAAATCCCTCGGTTTACCATTCACAAGTAACATGAATTGGAACAAATACGTTGACAACATTGTAGAGTCTGCTCCAAGAAAGTGGGCTCCTTCTACCCTACTAGAAAACTATTCACACTTGATAATTTCTTATATCTCTACAACACCATTATTCACCCATGCATGGATTATTGTTGCTATATTTGGACTGGTGCATCTACCACTAGTCTCTAATTTTTAAACAGGGTTTAAAAAAGAGTCTCCAATATAATAAGTTCCCGCACTATCAACCTAGCATCAGTCCCTATCCAATCGCTGGAATTTTGCACCCTGTGCTTGTATCACTGGTGTCTTCTCAACGTAAATACCTCCAGTTAATAAAAGAAGAAAAAAGAAAAATCCTACCTATGCCTTCACTGTAGAGGTTATCTGATGCTGGAGAGACTTCCCCTCTAATATTTTCTATCCACGAATTGCTAGACTTTGGAATCCCCTTCCTGTTTCCTGTTTCTCCAGCACGAAAGTTTAAATGTAATGTGTACGGACATCTTGCTGCTCAACTCTGTACTTAGAGTTTCTCTGTAGGCATAGTCCCTAATTCACAGTAATCTTTTACGCTTTAACGGCAATGTTCCTTGTTTAAAGAGAATAGGATTAAAACTGAGGCGTGTAAAATCAATGTAAATGCTATTTGAGATTTAAGCATGACAAGTTAATAAATATGCTATTTCAAATTTAAGCATTGACAAACCAATGAAAATCCTATTTCAAGTCAATAACCAACGAGGAAAACCTCAAGATGTATATAGCAATTTTATCTAAAAAAAAAAAAAAAATGTTTGTATTTGTTGGATTATATTTTCCATTGAACTTTTCACTTATATGAGTCCAAAATAGTCTCCACTTTTAAATCTGTGTTTATTCTCTCTCTCTCTCTCTCTCTCTCTCTCTCTATATATATATATATATATATATATATATATATATATATATATATATATATATATATATGAACAAATGATTAATAAAACATGTTAAAAGACATCTTGAAAAAGAGTTAAAAACATATTTAATTTTAAAAAAGGAAGCACAAGATAAGTGGATAGTCCTTAATCCGCGGAGTTTCGAAGAAATACTCTCGTTCTCATCAGAGGGCAGGAATTAGCAAAATGCAGGATCGGATTTTGCATATAAAAGTATTTAATGAAACTACAAGTAAGTCACAGATCTTACTTGGAAAAAAAGGGTGAGGTATATATATATAATCTGTAATTTTTGTCCTTTTCTTTGTGAAACTCAAAAGCTTAAATCTCTTGTATTCCTATGTATCAGTTTCATGATAGTTTCTTTCATACTGTGTTTTTGTGAACTTAAAAATACCAGAAATTAAAATAATCTCTAAATGGAAAAAGTAGCGTTTCTATATTCGATTTGAAACTAAACTTTTTCTTGGGGAAACGTCAACTTTAGATTGTCTGGAAATTAGTGTATATTTTGATATGTGCATAAACAGATAAGGATGTTTGCATAAAAAAAGTGAGTGTGTATTCACTTCTAATATAATGTTTTCTTTTTGTTAGTATGTCTGTCCGTATTTTAGATATTTTCAGGGGAGATAGATACATGAAAACTCCCAGCAGCCAATGGTTTTTATTTATTGAATCATATACTACACTTTGAAATATTTATTTGAAAAAAAATATAAGAATACATAATGAACAAATTAGGCACAAGGCCAATCAAAAGTGCGTGGATAATAGGTGTCGATGGTCATACTCGAAATTGTTTATCCTACCCTTAACTAGAAATATCTTAGCCATCACAATACCACATTCACTCTAGGGCCTGTCCTACTTAAAATAAACCCACATTTTGAAAATGTTTTATTGAATTAGTTACAGTAGACTTTGATCTCAGCTAAAAGGTCAAGGGCTATAAAAATGTTTTCTTTCTTGTAACCACGCATTTTAAATGAATGAAAAATATATATATATATATATATATATATATATATGTATAATGTTAACGTATATCTTTTTTTAATAAATAATTTTAAATTTAATTTATTCATGCCAATAGTATTGTGGGGCCTGTGCCGCACTTAACATTTATAAAAAGGAAATACTTTTGACTTTTAATTTATTCATATCAATAATATTGTGGGATCTGCGACAAACTGTCTAGACTGGAAAGGGTCTAGTCTGTGAATATAAATATGTGCCGGTCTTAAAAATCATAAAGAAATCATAAAAAGCGTTTTTTTTTTTTAACTATGGTTTGTATGGTAGAATAAATGACATTAATGTCACATGAGAATTCATTAGAATAATGAAGCAGTTGACATATCTGAACCTTGAAACAAGGGGTTGTGTCCACATTATGTCCCCTAAAAACCTTTTATAATACTTCAAAGAAAATATATTTGGGGGAATATTTAATAATGTCTCGTACCTATTGCTACAATTTTACAAAGATTGGAGGTATCTGAATTTTCAAGAACGGCTTTCTTCCTCGTGAACTGTCCGCAGGCAACTGTACATCATAAATTATTTGCAAACAAACTCAGGAGACTTTTCATGCTCGCATGTTTCTATTGTAACACGCACACACGCACACACACACACACACATATATATATATATACTTTTTACCTCGCTAAAACATGCAACAGCTAAAGTTTGTTGAGTCAGAATGAGTGCTCCGTTGATGGTTGAACATGGTTACCTTCGTGTTCAGTTTTGCGTTGAATACTAATCCCTATTTATCACTATTATTCCCTAACTATACATCGGACTGATATTATAAAACATGGTTTATTATAACAAAAGTTCATTCAAAATCTTAACAAGATGCATTTTTCTAAGGTTAAAGTATGTATTTATTTACATCGTCTGCAAGAGATGAGACACAAGGCAGGTTTGAGTTAGATGAAAGTGTTTCTGTGGAATGAACTAGATTCGAACCTGGCACATCCAGGTTTTCAATCCCTGTTGCAAATCATTTAGCCACCGTTACCTCCTAAAATCCCTATCTTTACTATTTTATGAAGGGAAACATTGTCTGCATGTGTGTGAGTTCGTTCCCTATGAATTTGAAAACAGCTGGGTTGACTTTTATGAAATTTTACACGAAGGTACTTTATGTGCCTGGCAGTGTTTTTAGATAGGTTTTGTACTGGAATGTCTTCGATAAGTATCAATAATCCAAATAATGTGATGAAAGAAGTAACAGGGGATTTTGCCCGAAGTTAACACCTCACACAACCGAACATCACAAGTGCATTTGAAAATCTTTATTACTACACAAGCTGAAACGCCCGACATATAAAATCAACAGTAGGTGGTTTGATATGACAGGGGCGCGGTTGAAATGAATGTTTCTATTTAGAGCACAATTGAAGCATGATACTTTACTTTTGCATTTTAAACTTTAATTCCAGCCATTATATAGAAAAATCATTTTATAAAATCAACAATAGGTTCTCTATAGTTTGATGTAGACTACAATGCATTAACTAAGTCACTGCGTGAGTTTTCCCGGTGCTCCGTGATGAGTTCTTAAATAGAGCAGGCAATCAATCGATTTGATTGAAAAAGAGGCTATTTCGCCGATTTCGATTATAATAAAAATATGGGAGTCTGAAACATTTGTTGATCATTATTCAATCCCGGGTAACGTCGGGTCTCCTTGCTAGTATGCATTAGAAGTAAGATATGCCCTGTTTGTTAGATTCTTTAATAAATATTTCAAATTAACACCCAGTAATTATTGTTTATAAATCAAAGATAAAAGCAAATTGCTGAGAGAGGGAGGGTGAGGGAGATATCTAGAGAAATAGATGCTGATGAAGTGAGAAGAGAAGATGAAGATGGGGAGGTCGGGGAAGAGGGGTAGACGAGGAGATAGATCAATTAATATTTATGTAATTGAGCTTTCATCTCGTTTAGACAATGTTCAAGCATAAATAGAAAAGTCAAAGTGTCTCTCATTAGAAATGCTGGTGTGATTTTATAAACCTGAATTCATGGACATTATCAAAGAGAATACAACACAATATAATGAACAGACTATATGTATTTATGAATGTCTGTTCCTAAATCGTATGGATTCTATTCAAAGGGTCTTTGAGTTAATGATGCTGACCATATTAGATGTGTACAATCGTTAGCGCGCCTTCAATAGTATTAATAAATAATGGAAAGCTGTGCACGATTAAAGTAAGACTCGAACATATTCTTGAAAACCTCAAGACTTCTAAGAATGCAATCATTTTGATTCCAATATTTTCCCTCAAGATTCCTCAGATTTATACCTCTTGAACTACCGTGGCAGTTAAATTGAAGTAAAGAAGACTAATCGACATTCCAACAATACCAACATTTCACAGAAGATTCCAGCAGTCCAAGTAATGTCAGAAATTAATATAGAACACTTGATCCACACATCTCAAAAACTTCTGGTTATCGATCTGACGTAATTATTAACGCCTGTTATGGATTAAGCTGATATACCTATTTCCTGAATAATGGACTTACCTGAATCCTTACCATATCGTATGAATCGAGAGATTCTATTGTTAGCATTGGTTTCCCCGATAAGTTAACAGAATTCTTTCTAGAAAGAAATTGTGTACTTGCAGGAGGGACGAGCATCCTAAGTCAAAGTGATTTCTGTGAAACAAACTTTATTCAAACTTGGAACATTCACGTGATCAGTCAGTGTCGTTAACCAATAACAGCAATAATGACCTTACCCAGAAACAATAGATATAGTTACATCTAACACGTTGGGGATAGCAATCTACACCATGCATTTGGCCTCTCAATCCGATAGATTCCAGTTGAGATTCTGATCTCAGCAATCAGTCTGGCAGAAACTGGGTCATTTTAGTAGCATTTTATCTGATGGGCTGAGGCATTCATTCTGAGTAGCCTTAAGAATTATATCCTCCAAGGCCGTTGCCTCCCGCTTTTTGGGGGGTGGAGTAAGTTTGTTGCGTACTACCTGAGGCGCCCTAACTGAAGAATACCGACAGGACTGCCCAGGCAATTTTTAAAAGGCTAGAATGCTCCTCTTTTAGGAGTGCTGGTTTGTCTCTTCCACCTTCCAACCTTATGTCACCTCTTCCTGTGATGGGTTGAAAGTAAATAACAGCGATTTGTGGCAATTATGTCCCCAGAATAATGACGTGTACTTCTGTAACATACTTTTGTTAATACACCTTTTGTTAATTAGACCATTGTGTCTGTATTGATTATTACCAGCCTGCAAGGCCGCAATGCTAACATAATTCGAGGTAATAAATCTTCAATAAAATTATGCACAGATTGTTATGAAATAGATTTGGTTATCGATCAGATATAGTCGCTTTATTAAATAATCAATGTCCTCAAATACTTTATATGAAGAGGAGATGCCTAACTATGATGATCATAGTTGCAGTTTCAAATCTCTGCATGAATATACTGCATCTAGCCATACTGATGAATCATAAAGGACACAAGAACTACCTATTATGTTTTGCTATTTCCGGTCAAACCAGATTGCACACTGAGATGACCATTCTTGCGAGTCATGATAAATTGGAAGCTGACGCTTTGCTTGTGACACTATCAGAAGATTGTCTTGCAGGATTAACAGGCTCCTTCCATCTATTTTTTCACAAGTTTCCTTCTCCTAGATATACTGTGTTCACCCCTATTAAGAAACTCCATTTACTCCCCTGTATAAGGTCCTAGATATGACCTTAAACTATATTCTATGGTGAGGCCCCAGCTTGTGGGCTTTGGGGAGTGTGAATCCACCCTGTAATTGCTATTGTTCCCAGGTCCACTCTGACCCGGAGTGGTAGTACCTGTTAGGGTCCCATCTATGGGTTAAGTAGAAACCGACTTGAAAAAAATATATATATTCTATTAAAAACATTTTCTTCAAAATCACTGGATTCGGCATTAAATAACCTGAAAAGGGTTGATATGCCGTAAAACAAAAACAACCAACCAACCTCTATGGTAAACCTTCAGAATATACAAGGGAGGCTAATAAGTGCTACACCTTGGCTAAAAGTGACCTGGAATTGTGCAAGGCAAGGGTGTTTAACTTCCTAAAGTATTATACATACTCGCATACCTAAATGCATACAGCACCTAGTACTGCCCAAGCTCAATGTCGCTAAATTTCGGTGATCTAAGAGCTGTCTCTAAATGACTATATTTTGATCATATATAAATTTCTTTGGGTTCAAATAGTCGTTTATTTAGTAGCTCAATGGTGTATAATAGGAGTAGATGTCTTAATTTAAAATGATATAATCCTAGTTATTTGGAGAAATATTCCATATTTAATCCAAAAATACTTTATTTACAAACAATTGTTTCTGGTCATTTCAAAAATATACAAAAAAATATTACCAAACATTTACAAAAAGGCTTCATCAGTATATAACTCTTCAGGCAGGTTGAAAAGTCAACTCAAGGTATGTCCTATATTCATTTAAATTTTTTCACTCTAATGTGGCAAGAACTTTGCCACATTGTATGAGCTTTACCACTGTCACAGACCTCAGAAAAATAATAAGTGTCCTTTTGCCTGCTTAGTGGAATGCTCAAAGACAGCAACAACGAGGCTGTTCTGGCACCGAAAGAATACTTCCCAGCAGGCTCCCCTGCTAAAAATAAGCGACAATGAACGAGTCCCAAGCAAAGGTTACCAAAGCACAGGACAACCTGCAAAAGTAGGGCTATGTACAGGATACTCTGTGTCCCTGTAATGCCGATGTGTAGACTATCGCGCACATTTTCACAGACTGCCCCCTCAGCAAAGTATGCTCTGATGTGGACCTAAGGGATACCTCTTACACTGCCTGATGATGAACCTGGAGATGGAGTGAAACACAGTGATGATGATCATTCCAATGAAAGTGTTTTTTTTGGGGGGGGGGAGATTTAAAAGTTTTTTTTTTTTTAATGTTTATATTTGACTGATAAAAACCATATGGTGAAATGAACACATGAAACATAATTCGCACCAATAATTTATTGTTTTCATTTCCCCCTTCTTCATTTTTACTCCGTGTCAGTTTAATCTTTCTCTTATGGAATACAAATCTATCACATTGACATTTTATCAATACAATGCTGTTCTGTTTTATGAATGTAATTATTTATTAGTAGAATACGTGTGTCAAGCAGTTGCGTTGGTAAAGTAAACGTCACCCGGGGCGGCGGTCCGCTCAAATGTCACCCCAATGACCCCGATTCACCCTATGCTGGATGGTTAGCTGTAGCTAAATTTTCATACATGGTCTACCTCTACTTTATTGACCAGTACGTTACTGTTTTAAAATGCAAATGTTCACTTTCAGAACTAAATACAAAACACGGCAATATACAAAAGAATCACATTCGATACTATGACCTTAGAATGACTGTTTCTTGCTTTCCTTGTGAGAAACTGGTCAATGAAATCGTCAAAATATGTGTCTTTTAAGCTTGTTTTCAATGGGCAACACGACCAGACCCGAGGTAAATTTTTGTTTCGCTTTGGAGAAACTTCTTTCACACGATGCCACAGAAACATTTATTGTCAGAAAGAGTCTTAAAGTCAGCGTAAGATATGGCAATGACTCAACAAAGTCGCTTGATTATAAACTGCAATTCAAAAGTATGTCGCTCACTCAATGGAAAATTGTATCTGAACGAATTGATACTGAAATTATTGCTTTGTATTTCGCGTTGTTGTTAATGATACAGAATTAAAACACCATATCACCCATAAAATGTTATAAAAATGTTTCTTGTTAGTAACCAAGATTATAGCAATTGAAACGCATTTAAAGCTAAAAACATTGCTATTTTTCCTATTCACAAATTTCTCAACAATTTTTTAGAAATTTTTTCACGGAAGAATAAAACTGGTAGGAAGTTATAAATTAATTCTGGGGTACTATATGCTCGCTTGAAAAACCTTGTGTCTCCACCACTGTTTTCAAACTATTTTTGGCACTTTAGCCTGGTTGAAAATTTTTGTTGGAGGTGACATTTTGTCTCCCCTCTTGTGCTGCCACCTGTGGCAGTCAGCCCCCTCCCCAGCCCTGCCACTGGTTTTCAGGACTTAGACTTTATATATATTTTGTTTATTTTGTTATGTAAAATAATTAAAAGTTATTCATAAGCGCATATCCAGCAAATTTTGAATTCATGATTTGTAACATACTGTGACTCTCGGTAAGTTTCTTTTACCGGATGAATTATCAGGTCGGATATAGTATGTAATCGATGAAATAGATTGAGTTTTCAAAATGTGTTTGCAAATGACACTTACTGTTAATGTATGTAACTGACTGGCTAGTTAGAATCAAATATCAGTTTGGCAGGTGCCTTGCTATATTGGTCTTACTTAGAAAACCAAGCCGCCTTATATAAGTTATAAATGTATGATTAAAGTCTCATGATAAATAGCTGATACCATCATGCGAAGGATATGAAAATTTGCTTTACTGAACTCAATTTGTTATCAAGATCCTTTTTAAGATATAATACTTATCTAATGGCATATGCCACTTGCCTACAGATGGTATTTACTGAATATATCATCCATTATATAAAAAAAATAGAAACATCTAGTCAAATTTTAATTGAATGTTTTGGGACTGACTACTTTCGATAAAAGCTGGCAGATAACATTTTCAATGTTATCAGAGGAATTCCATTGGGTATGTAAAAGATGGATGTGTATACGTTCAAATGTATGTGCAGTCATGGTTATCTGTATGTGTTTCTGTGTCATACAGAGAAGTGGCCCAGTGTTAGGCGCTCAATTTGCATGTTAGTGTTCTTCTTCACATGTTTGCCTCTCCCCTCTCCTCAGCGCTGTTTTTATTTGCCTGGAATTTACTTCTTTCATTTTACTTCAGCCATTCTGAGCCAGTCAAAAATGTGGCTCAAGATTTTCAAAAATTTTAATTTTTATTTCAAAGAGTCGAGCTTTACCAAGGCCAAAATCCACCTGAGGATAAAGGCTGAGATGAATGGCTTGTCAGACGAATGATGAACAATAATACGAGACGATTGAAAACAGGAAATGAAATTGACTAAATTTCATTGCTGGCCATTGATTGTTTTTTTTTGTTGTTTTTTGTTTTTTTACTGCATATAAACCCTTTTCAGGTTACTTAAGGCCGAATCCAGTGATTTTGGAAACTGTTTTTATGCTTCAAGTTCTTTATATCTTTAAATATTTATTTGTAGAGTTTGGTTTGGCTGTTTTGTTTTATGGCATATTAACCGTTTTCGGGTTATTTAATGCTGAATCCGGTTATTTTGGAAATATTATTCATGTTGCATCCAGTTATTTTGTGGAAGGTTTTTATTCTTCAAGCTCTTTGTATCTTTAATCACTAGTTTGTAACGTTTGGTTTGGTTGTTTTATAGTGGATTTTATCGTTTTTGTTTCCTGCCCTGCAGAACATGAATGAGTTGTGCAATGGGAGAAGGAAAAGGGTTACAGTATTAATGCTTGGTACGTTTTAAGTTAGGAAACCAGTCAGAAGTGGAGGAGATAGAAAGAGAAAGGGGAAATGAGAAAAGCTAGGTTGTTATTTTTGGTTTTGCAGAACATAATTAAGTTTTGCAAAAGGAAGTAGAAAAAACAAAAACATCAATGTTAGGTGCATTTCGTCTCAGGAAGCCAATATCTTCACACAGCCTGATCTGGTAGCACCAGGGCCGTTGATGGCTAATGGCATGCATTATATAGAAAAATAAACCCAACAATGGTACGGTTGATGTGTAATGTTAGTCTTAAATACAATGTTTGATCAGATAATCCCAGAGGACGATTAAATCTTAACAGTATAAGAATATGTGATTTTGAAATATTACTTTTGGACAAATTGCTTTTCCAATATTTTCAATTCAATACATGTAGTAATATATCAAAATTTGTTTAAGAAAAATCAACAACAAAATAAAAAACTGTTATCATAGTTTCTACAAGAGTTGATATGAATTCATTTTATTTAAAAACAATACATTTTAGTTTCTGTTAGGTGTACTACCGCTTCAACGTTATAGAGAGATGGTGTTTGGGATGGAATCCATTTTTCTGTTCGCATAAAATCATCACTGCCTCAGAAATCAAAGAAAAACGTGAAGATAAAAGCTGGACAGCATAGGGAGATGTGTGCAGAACATGAGACGAATGATATGACCATGTTTAAAGAAATGGATCAGAGGTTAGGGTTAATAGATGTAGAACAGTTAAAGTAACAGGTCCAGTTCACAAGGGAAGGCCAATGAAAATCTTGAAGAAAGTGATATAAACGAACTTGAGAAAGAGGGATAAATAAAGACCTGGGTAGAGATAAGTTAGTTTAAAATCAATTTCTTAAACTCGTCCAACGCATCGCAGCATGTAAAACGGACGTTAAAATAAATATGGTGATAATAAAACAGCACAATTCTGGCTTAACTGTAAACGTATGCAAATATCCAATGCGTTATAAGACTTGCATTTTGAGGTCCTAGTTATTACCTTAAAGTGTATACGGTAGCGAGGTACCAATCTCAGAGTTGCTCGCCCAATGGAACACGTTACCGAGGGAATGTTACTCTACAGACTACAACATGGTAATTTTCAAGTTCAATATCAACAAATATTTTATATTGTACTGTAAATTAATGATGATTCCCAAATCCTTTCATACTACTTTTCCATCATCCAACCAAAAATCTCCCCAACCCTTATCCTTGAGTGACTTTTAATCTTGGCAATTGGCGAATTATTAGTATAAAAAAGAGGCTGCGAGTTGTATTTGTGAGGACCCCATCAATGTGTTTAGTAGTAACGAATAATTTCCTATTATGTATACTAGGTTCTCCAGAATGAAGACAAAACGCAGGTGTAATTTTATCTTTTTTTAGCAGAATTTGTAAGGAAATAAGTGAAGCATGCATGGTCTCTAGTGAGTGCACAGTGAACGAGGCATAAAAAATGACTAAGTTCAGCATTTCCCCCACCTCCTTATTTAGCCCTAAAAGTCTCCAGGGAACGTCAAATCTTGGTGAAAATGAACAAACGGTGCAGTTATAGGCCTTAACATATGTAAATTTGCATTCTGCACCATACAAAAAAAGAAATGACTAAGTCCATCATTTGTCCCCTCCCATTTAGCCCCAAAAGTCCCCAAGGCCTTGACATATTTAAATTTGAGTTCAACCCCATACAAAACTGCTAATACACAGAAATGTTTGGACAAATATGGTAAAATAGTCCCAAAAATGGAGTGTTTTTATTGAATCTAAAAGAGCCCCTGGGGCACACCCAAGAATTATCACGAAGTATGGACAAACAAAATTATATAGAAATCAGTTAGTTACAACTTTTCAGAAAGTTTTATAAAAATCCAAGGCATCGATTTTTTTTAATAAGCACAAAAGTGTCAATTTTAACCTGTAAACCGGAGTTTTCCCAGAAAATCCGTTTTTGTTACATTTTTACTCATATCATGTTTAATGTTTGTGCAAAATTTCAAAAACTTCCAAGGCGTAGTTATTGAGAAAATTACGGACAGACTAACGGACGGGAGCGAATTTACAGGTCCAATCTAAGTAGGACACATATTACCTATTCACTCATACATACAAATACATGGAAGTTGAACAACAGATTACAATGGTTGTCCCTAACATATATCAATACCTATCTGGCGCTCTTCTTTATACTTCAATATATCTATGAAACCAAAACTTAACTATTAAAGACTATCGAGCTTAATATGAAATAGTATAGTATATACTATTTCAACACTATTGCACGATTGTACTTAGTTTTAAATATCATCTCCTATTCATCATTCTTACAAATAATGAAAGCAAAGTTCCTAAAAAACACGATGCAAATAGGACACATATCACTCACTCATGCATACATATGGACATATTACAATAGATTAAAATGGTTGTCTCTAACATACATCAATAGTCATATCGATACCTATGTGATGATTGCGACAGCTTGTTAGATAAGTGCCGCTCCCTCGGTCACTGAAAGTCCATGTGCCCGAAGATGACTTTTCAGTCCTGCCAGCGACTTGCACACCCTCAAGCAGATATGACACTGAAGACAGTTATTGGTTTGGATCAATTTGACAGCATTGTGCACTTCATGTGATTAACAAGACCTGCCTTGGACAACAGAGCTCAGTCACACACGTCACAGATCCAAAGATATCCATGATTGGGCAGCAAGGTTTGGTATTTCCTACATGCTCTCTTGAGCTTTGCTCAGTTTATCTCCTGTGCTCCTGTATATCAGTGTCCTCCCCTGCTTGCAATCATCTGCTGGGGGCTCCGAACTGTCCACAGGAACATGAAAGCTCACCAGACTCTTCTTGATTTCGTGATGCTATCACGAAAACGTTTTTGGGGGTTGTGCTGGGGTCTTTTGCCAAGAAGGAGCTCACCATACCTATATATACCGATATATATATATATATATATATACCAAGCTTGGTACACGAGGGCTCTCTGCTCGTGGAGGTAAGATGAACTGAATCTGCAAAAGAGAAGCGTGCTGCGTGAAAAGCCCGAGATGCTGAAGTGGCCGTCTTCAGCCACTGGTGTCCAACATGTGGCAGGGGCTTCCGCGCCCGGACTGATCAGCCACCTGCGGACACACAACTAGTTGTCTATGGTCATAATCGATTCCGATTGACGAACACACACACACATATACATATATTCTATTAGGGTGCTTTTTGTTGTTTTTTACTGCATGAAAACATTGGTTCAATTAATATTGAAATGATTAGCATCTGTTATCAAATGAATAATTTCAGAGTATAAACCTTCTAGAAACTCGAGTATTTCTGGCTTGTTTTATTATTTATTTGATTTATAAAATACATTACTTCAGAAAAACTAAATCTATTAACTAATCGCGTACCAAATGAAAATGATCGCAAAACTATTGATTTGCCGCAAAACAGACGAACAAACTGACATTATTGTAAAAAGTCGTTAAAAAGGTGTTAAATTGTGTTCCATAGCAGTTAAACATTTAAACACTGCCGTCATGCCTCAAACAAGAATATACATTTTTCCTTACTCTTATTCATCCTAAACAAGACATTGTCATTTGGATGTAAGGAGCTATTGTGTAAGCAGGATATTTGTTCGCATTACATTAGGACAGTCAGGAAAGCAGGAAATGAGGAAGGAATTCTAAAGGCTAGCAGTTAGAGGGAAGAAAGTATTAGAGTAGAAGGCTGTCCAGCATGTAGGTACCTCTAGAGTGAAGGAGTGGAATTTTGCTGTTTGTCGGGTTTGGCCAGTGGTATTTACGTCAAGATGGCACAACTGCTACAAGTTTGTCAGAGCATATTCCAGTAAAGTACTTGTAAAAACAGACACAGGGATGCAACATTGCAGGGATGGGATAGGGTTTGGAGCTTAGTTTACAATGCAGGACTTATTAGATTGCAGACATTTTATTGGACCATGTCTAAGAATGAGAGACTTGTGGTAGATGCATGAGCACAGATGTAACGACTGTTCTCCGTGTATGAGAGAATAGTGGCTTTGTAGAGATACAGTATACTGTCCGATGTGAGTAGTTTTCAAGCACAGTAGATCGAGCCCACCTTCTTTGCAACAGCTTTGGCAATGTCGTCAATGTATTTATTCCAATTCATGTTGCCCGTGAACGTTAAGTCGATTAGTTTAAAAGATGAACTCTCGAGCAGTGTTATTATTAGTCTTGGCAATCGCTAGTTTATGGGGTTACTTGTAATTGCCATCTTTAATAAAAAAAATTTAATAAAAACAAACATAGAAACATAATTTTCAACCATTTAACACAAAGTATTGAATAATACCAGGTTCACAAATTAAAAATTAAATAAAACATTTTTTTAAAATATCTTTACTATTATATGAAAGAAACTCTGTTTATGTGTGTATCTGTGTATCTGTGTGTGTGTGTGTGTGTGTGTGTGTGTGTGTGTGTGTGTGTGTATGTTCCCTATTGACTTAGAAACGGTTGCGTCGATTTTTATGAAATTTAACATGAAGGTACTTTATGTGCATGGCAGTGTTCTTAGATAGGTTTTGCATTCGAATGTCTTTGTCGATAATCAAAATAATCTGATGAAAGTAGGAACAGGCGACTTTAACCAAAGTAAACACCTTACACAGCCTAACATCGCAAGTACATTTGAGGAGTTTTATGACTACACAGGCAGAAAGGCCCGACAGTAGGTTCTTTGATATAGCAGGGTTGCGTTCGAAAT
Source organism: Euprymna scolopes (assembly GCF_053919585.1). Taxonomy (NCBI): domain Eukaryota; kingdom Metazoa; phylum Mollusca; class Cephalopoda; order Sepiida; family Sepiolidae; genus Euprymna; species Euprymna scolopes. The sequence continues at coordinate 118,402,772 of NC_136490.1, read as the reverse complement.
GAATGTTTCTGTTTAGAGCAAAATTGCATTATGATACTTGATTTTTTTTCATTTAAAACTTAAATTCAAGCCATTAACACTACACAAGCAGAAAGACCAACCATATGGAATCAACAGTAGATTCTTTGATATGACAGGGGTGCGTCCGAAATGAAAGTTTCTATTTAGAATACAATTGAAGCATGATATTTGACTTTTGCATTTTAAACTTTAATTTAAGCAATTATATATAACAATCATTTTATAATATCAACAGTGGGCTCTCTACAGTGCAATGTAGACTACAATGTATTGTGAACTTAGTCACTGTGGAGAGTCATGTGAAGTTTCTTCCCTGTTCACTGCGATGGGTCCCGAACTAGAGCAGGTAATCAATCGATTTGATTGAAAATCGGTCGATTTTACCGATTTCGATGACAATAAAAATATAGGCGTGTGAAACATTTGTTGATCATCATTCAATCCCGGGTAACGTCGGGTTTCTCTACTAGTGTTGAATAAAAATGTGTATGCAGTTTTTTGATGTGACAGCTTGAAAAGGTATTTCTGATAATAAAAATAAATTTAAGTTAAGGTCAATCAACGCATTTTTTTTTATAACACCAATTTCTGAATTTATGGCATTTTGACAAATATGTGGCCATTATATCATGTTTAATGAATTCAAATAAAATGTTTATTGTCAGGATATGGTAGGCCGTTGCAAAACGGTAAATAAGTTGAACACACACTTTTGTTATCAAACAAGAATTGAAAGCGTGAAGAGTGGAGTGGTTGCACTAGTAACGAAGGAATTAAATACAGATTTCTAAAATTTCATTAAACTATTTCTCGTTCCCCATCTATAATTTCCCTCTTTGTCTCCCCATCTATAAGTCTCCCTTTTTCTCTCCCATCTATAAGCCTCCTCCCTCTTTCTCTCCCCATCTATAGTTCTCCTGCCACTTCTCTCCCCATCTATAGGTCTCCTCCCTCTTTCTCTCCCCATCTATCAGTCCCTCTCTTTCTTTCCCCATCTATCAGTCCCCCTCTTTCTCTCCCCATCTATCAGTCCCCCTCTTTCTCTCCCCATCTATCAGTCCCCCTCTTTCTCTCCCCATCTATCAGTCCCCCCCTTTCTCTCCCCATCTATCAGTCCCCCTCTTTCTCTCCCCATCTATCAGTCCCCCTCTTTCTCTCCCCATCTATCAGTCCCCCTCTTTCTCTCCCCATATACTAATCTCCTTCTTTCTCTCCCCAGCTATAAATCTCCTTCTTTCTCGCCCCATCTCGCCCCATCTACCTCTCTCTTTCTCTCCTTATTTACTCCTCCCTCCATCTCCACCCTCCCCCTCTCTCTCTCTCTTTTTGTCCATGTATCCATCTCCCTCCTTTCCTTATATGCTTATCCCTTATCTCTCTTTTTTTCTTCCCCTCTTTTTCCGAATTCCTCTTTTATTCTCTTTTCAAAATAACAGGTGAATACATTTTTGTAAGAAATAACGAAATTGTGTGTGGGGGAGGGGGGGGGGGAGGAGATTATCAAATGCTAAAATATTAACAGGACACAAAAAACACGTAGCCGCCCTCTGGCAATGAAGTCTCAATCTTCTCCAAAATTGAACCATCGCAAAGTCAAAGCAAAGCTTCTTTCTTAGAACTACACGCCTGTGGAATTGTCTTCCGTTTTCCTGCTTTCCGGCTGACTACAATATGGTTGTGTTCAAGTCTAAGGTAAATACGTTCTTGATGAGCCGTTCCATATAAGTTATTAAATTTACCAAATTTTCATTACTAATGATTACTATATTGACCAACTTCTACTGTACACTCTTTAACCCTTATCCTTGAGTGGCCTCTGGGCCTTGATAATGTGGTGATGCCTTTGTAAAAAAAAAAAAAAAAAAAAAAAAAGTCATGTACTTAACCGGACAGTCTGTAGAAATCTGCATGAAAAAGGAATATTAGAGGTGAACACTATATTATTAGGGTTTGACCACCTAATTAGTGCAACGCAATGTTTTCTTGACTTGATTGGGATTTGAAGTATTTTTTTTTTCACTAATGAGTCACAATTTACCAACGCTAAAATATAGTGTTACTTGGATAATGAAGAATATTATGAGACGATTGAAAATAATAAATTAAATGGATAAACTTTGACTACTTATGAAGATGGTTTATGACGAGTATTTTTTAACATTCGATTTGAAGATCACATGTTGTAGTCTATAGGAAAACAGTTCAATGATTACATGGGCTATGCGTAGGAATTTATCAGAAAGAAACTTTGTTCATTGAAATACTGTTTGATGTAAACCAGACTGAGAAAGAAAGTGCTTTTTAGCTGATGCAAAAAGATGAGTTCTTGCTGTAAATGTCTTACAAGGAGAAACCAGAGTTTAGGGCTCAGCTGAGCAATTTTCTTGGAAATAATGTTAAAGTAGAGACTTGCAATGTCTCTTGTATAAGAAAGATGCTATAGAGGATCAAAGAGATCGCCTCCCACTAGATTTCAAATTAATTTTGTACTCTGTAAAGCTAAAAAATGTATTATGGTCAACGCCTCCCCAGATATGACATCAGTACCCGACCTTAGGAAATAACTAACTCTTATATAGTTAGAAGATGGCATTAGGAGTTGAGTACATTCTGAAGCTTTAAAAATAAGCAACCATTTTTTTTCCAGCAACCTTAGTCACAGATTGGATGCAAGCTTTCATTTATAGGAGGGAACGTCAATCTTAGGAGTCATCATGGTAAGGGGCTTTAGTTTTGACTATCAAGGGGGGGGGGGCTGATCTTACCAGTAGTAAAATATGCTTAATATATTTCAATTCATGCAAATTCGTATTTATATTAAAGAGCCAATTCTCTATGATATATATATAAACTACTTAATTTACTCACATGAAATTAATATACGAAAGTATACATTTATGCGTAAACTTGAAGTGTTTACTTCAAAAGTGCTCAATACGTAGGTAGAGCTAGTTAGTAAGTTATAAAATATATATGGCGATTAAGCTACACTGAATATTCCGCGTTTCATCCACTTTAGGACTCTTCAGGCTTATGCGCATAAGCCTGAAGAGTCCTAGAATGGATGAAACGCGGAATATTCAGTGTAGCTTAATCGCCATATATATTTTACAACTTATATATATATATATGTTAGTACTGATTTCAAAAGTTTTAAGAAATCACTTGAGTGCCATCAGCGAGAATTGAAACCAATAAATTTACTGCTCCAGTTACATTCTCTCATTTAACGCTACCATTTGAAATAGATAAGAAAGTTATAAAATTAAACCACTTTTAGCTGTGATTAGTTTACGCATGCGCAAACTGACAAGTTGAAATGAACATTTTGCATTTCAACTTGCCGAGTTTTGTACGCGTTATTCATCCATCCATACAAACAGATATTTTACTCGTTATAAACAATTTTTGGTGTATAATATATCCTGTTAATTTCAGAGTTATGTGACCAGTAGTTTAAGAGTTTAGTGGTAGCTTCTTTCAGTCTTGACAGACTATGGATACCCACTATAAGGGCGCCTGCATATGAAATTTTGTTGCAAGAGTTGCGCAATCCCTACCCACACCTCTGCTGAGTCGACATTGTTAAATATCAGTGGCAAATCGTTAGAAACAATACCGAGATAAGAGGAAAGCACATACAGCACCTAGAATTCCTAAATGGTCACGGTCCTGGATATGACCTAAAACTATATCCGATGGTGAGGCCATATCTTGTGGGCCTTGGGGAGTGTGGAGCCACCCTTTAATTGCCATTGCTCCCAGGTCCACTCTGACCCGGAGTGGTAGTACCTGTTAGGGTCCCAACTATGGGTTAAATAGAATCCGACTTAAAAAACAAATATACTCCATTAAATAACCTGAAAAAGGTTGATATGCCGTAAAACAAAAACAATCAACCTAAATGGTCACCCATATGATACTAGCCAGGTGCGGCATTTCCAATTGAGCAAGCTGGTTAAAGACTGTCGCCTAAGATCCTTCAACCCATTTGTTTATTTGAAAATACACTATACCTAAATTTTTGGTTATTTTCTTCTTTTAACTTATATATATATATAATAAAATGAAATGCCCTGGAGACAGGATGTGTACAAAATAACAAAAGGAAAACGAAATCACTTTTTCTGAAAAGCTTTAGTAATCCACATGAAACCAGTTAAGCTTTCGTTTTTGGATTATTTCTTCCTGCGTTTAATTTGTTTTTCCTTTTGTCTTTTTCACCTGTATAATATTCTGTATACCTTGGTAAATGTAGGGAACAATCTTCATAAATTCATATAAAAATTAGTTTTTATTTGTATACGATTGCTTCAGCCTAACTCAATCGCATACTTTTTCATGAATGTTCAGAGAATACAAAACACCAGTATTGTCGATAAAACTTTACCTTAAAATTGAAGTGCATTTAGTATCCATTTATTTGTTATTTATGTGAGCTCTAGCTCTTTACTATTGAGCTATACGAAGAGCTTAGTGTTATAAAAAATCATATTTATTTAAATATAAATACATACACAGATTAGAGGACGCATATATATATATATATATGTTTTTCATATTTATATTTTACTAGAGGTGGTGCCCGGCCTTGCCCGGATGTTTGGAGGTGCGTGAAAAAAAGAAGTGTTAGTAAGCAGGTAGGCTCGAACCTGTGACGCAAAGGCGGAAAAGAAAGTGAAAGAAAAGCTGAGAATTTACCATTGTGCCATGATGCAACAGGAAGTATAAAGTCTAAATTTAGCAATGTCAACCATAACGCCATAGCAGATAAGAATCATGCACTGAACTCTGGCTGTAGGCCAGTTAAGCTTTCAACTTTCTGTTTTCCCACAGTGTTGGGGAAAACCAGCCCCCCCCCAAAAAAAAAATGGGGGAACTCTGGCAGCGTTCCTAACAGGAAAGTCAGGCGGCTGCCTTCACTTAGATTAGTTTCGCTTTATTTATACGAAAAAAACAAACAAACACTGGAAAGGACAGGAGAGAGGGAATTTTTTAAAAGTCGATCAAAATAAGGATAGAGATGATGTCCGTTCGCAAATCGGAGATATTACAATCTAGGGAGTATAAGGAAAGTTCTCCAAAATAGTAGCCTTGTAGAGAACCCCCACCAAAAAAAAAAAAAGAAAACTTTCTTGGACATACACAAACGTGTGCACCCATTTTGCCTTTTATATATATATATAGATCAACTGATCTTCATGAATCTTGGAATATATAAATCGATCGATGCCTCCGTTCAGTCTCAAGAGACAATGGATATCCCTGTAAGGGCAGCTGTGCGTGTAATTGTGAGGCAAGGGTTGCACAATCTGCAACCACAACTCTCCTGAATCGGCACTGCTTGGATCCAGAGGAATGGAAACGGCCAAAACTGACTGGAAACAATGCCGAGATAAGCAGAGAACACATACAGCACCTGGTATTCCCAAATAATCTCCCATTTTAGTACTGACCAGGTTCAACATTACTTAACTTTGGTAATCTAACGAGAACCAGTGTGTGAATGTTAATTATGACGTATACACGTGAATTATGCCGTGTATATAATATATACGTAACTGTATTTAAAATGCACACCATTTTTTTTTTTTGTAAACATTAGAATTTAGGGGGTGCGTCCAGTCAAACTCATATCCGACCACAATAAACTTTTTAAATAAGTTAGAGAAAAAATAGCTGTACATCGAATTTTGACTTATATTAAGTCATACATTTTAAAAGGAATCAGTACACGAATATGAGTATTAATAATACCTATGTGCTTGGTAGAATCATAAAGTATTGCACTTATCATTATGAATTATGAAGTATTTAAATATTTTGTATTCTAGGCAACAAGGAGAGTAACGTGGTCAAATTCTTTCTTTTTTTCTTTTGCTTTTTTTCTTTTTTTCTTTTGCTTTTTTTCTTTCTTTTTTTTCTTTTTTTCTTTTTTTCTTTTTTTTTCTTTTTTTCTTTTTTTCTTTTTTTTTCTTTTTTTCTTTTTTTTCTTTTTTTTTTCTTTCTTTTTCTTTTTTTCTTTTTCTTTTTTTCTTTTTCTTTTTTTCTTTTTCTTTTTTTTCTTTGTTTTTCTTTTTTTTTCTTTTTTTCTTTTTTTTTTCTTTTTATTTTTGTAAACTATACTACTTAGGAAGATGCCACTGAAAGTATATTATACCCCCAAAGCAAAAAAAAAAAAAAATCATTAAAAATAAAACTTAATGTTATATTCTTTTGCTTATACCCGTTCTGGAACAGGTATTCTACTAGTGTATATGTAGTCATTCATAAAAAAAACTATTTTGTTGTATAACAGCTCTTTATGGTGGCTAGACCAGCAACTATTCCAAGCCCAGAATTTTGAACCAACAACTATAGAGTTGATAGTCAGTAGCTCTACTCAATAGGCCACAGTATAAATACACATTAATATATTTATTTCATGCAGATTTCTTATAATAGAGCCAATTCTCTACTGATTATAATCCAATGTATAGTAATGATTTCAAAAGTTATAAAAAAAAATATGACTTGGGTACCATTCGCTAGAATCGAAACCAGAACATTTAGTGCTCTAACTTTAGTCATTATTTATCTCTTTAGCGTTGTGACCATGTGACAGGTTGAAAATTAAATTACTTTGAACGATGATTGTTTAATTTTGTGCATGTATAAATGTTTTATTCAACTTACTCTGCCAAGGTCAACTGTTTCGTTTTCAATTTTGACCTTCTTAGCAGCTATTTTTGTCAACTAAATCAAAAGTGTGATACAGGTCCAAATACCCTATATATCAAACGTCAACTCTGTAGGCCAAATATTCAGAGAGAAGTTTAGTAGAGACTTTTCGCACACACACTGACAAGATCACTTATATAGTATTTCCATGTATTAAAAAAAGAAACCATACATGCATAGAATTCAATGTAATCGTGAAATGAGTAATAAGAAGGTATAAAAATGAATAAGCAATTAATTAATGCTTGTTTTTAAAAGGAATACGCAAATAAATTAAATTTCATGTTGTCACGCATATATCACTAGCCTGGGTACCCGGCGTTGCCCAAGTGTTTGGAGGTGTGTGTTGAGCAAAAATAAAAAGTGATAGCAGGCAGGCAGGCAGGCTCGAACATGTACCGCGAAGTGGAAGAAAATCTGACGTCTTACCGCTACTCCATGTTGTAGAAAACTACCCAGATGGTGGTGAAGGAATTAATGTTTTGGGCCAATTTTTAGATGGTTGTCGTCCGAAGGGTCGAGCTTCAAATTGATACCGAGCTTGTGAAAATCCGTCGCCTCTGTCGAAAGTTTTAGGCATACATACATACATACATACATACATACATACATACATTTAAACAGACAGGTGATATTTATATTATAAATGACCGAGTATATTAATAAGTTCGTTTTAATAAATTTTGAATAGAAAAAGTAGGTTTTTAATATCAATACTTTAACATCAATATCAGAGCAAGAAAAATATTCAATTTTATAAGTTTATGAATAATAATGATATTAAATAATAATAATATTAATAATAATAATAATATTAAATAATAATAATAATAATATTAATAATAATAATATTAAATAATATTAATAATAATAATATTAAATAATAATAATAATTATAATAATAACCTTGCTTTTTTTTAATGAATTTTATCAATTTTATCTTAGTATAAGTTCTGATATGAGTATCAGACATTTGTAGTATATAAATGTTATCTTTTTTTATCTATTTATATTTTTTATTTCATTTTCACCCCAAACAAGGCGCAGTGCCACTTTGATGTAGGGTGGCTACTATCGGGGACATAAGTTGCAGGGATACTATGTAGGGAGTTGAGCAGCAAGATGTCTGTTCCCATTACACTTGAACTTCTGCATGGCAGTACAGTTGGGAAAGCAGAATCTCGGAAAGGAGTTCGAAAGTCTAGCAGTTCTGGGGAAGAAATTATTGGAGTAGAAAGCTTTCTTATATCTAGGAAACTCTACTGTGTAGGGGTGTGATTTTGCTGCTTGCCAGGTTTGTCGGGGGTATTTACGTCGAGGGGGTACAAGTGCTTGTAGCTCATCAGAGAATTCACCATTAAAATACTTGTAGAACAGGCACAGGGACGCAACATTTCGTTGATGAGACAGAGGGTGAAGCTTAGATGACAGTTCAGGACCTATCAGGTTGGCGCGTCTCTTTTGAACCCTGTTCAGGAGTGAGAGACCAGCAGCAGATCCATCAGACCAAATGTGACAACAATACTCCATACATGGGCGAATGGTGGCCTTATAGAGGTACCGGATACTTTTTATATACTAAAATATGTTGATCTTTACCTGAGCATTTTATATTGCACAGAATGTGTATATGCACATAGTCAAACACACACACACACACACACACACACATATATATATCATTAATGTATGTGTATGTATATAAACTGTATGCCTGTTCCATTTTCTCTAAGCCTAGTTAGGCAGCTGCACTATTCCTATGCACCAACTTAATGTACCAAGCAATTTTTAGAATGTGCTCACCTAATGTTGCCATCTTTAATTCACCGTTCTCTTGAGACTCGACCTTCCCAAAAGTATGTTTATCTTTTCAGCCATGTTATTCATGTTCACTAAGTTTTATTGCAATCCCCCCCCTTCCCACATCTGCTCTATTTAGCATGCGATCGTCTGACCTGTTTCTCCCTTGTCTTACACAATGCAACTGACCTCAGGTTGTTTACTAATGTGCAATGATTTTCGCATAAAAAATTTTCAGAACTTGCCAACAGAAACCTAAATATGTCGAATTCACAAAATGTATTTTTCAGAAAGAGAAAAAAGTATGAATGTAGCAAAAATGCTTGCACCGAAAGTAGATCATTTTAGCAAGTAAAAGCAAATAAAACTCTTTTACAAACTTCAAATGAATTTATTTTTTATATATGTGTGTGTGTATGTATATATATATATATATATATATAGGAAACAATAAGAGTGAAAAATGAAGTCACAAAAACTATATATTGGTGAATATAGGATGGTTCATTTATTTAATAAAGGTATACAAACATTTAGTTGGGGATATATATATATATATATATATATATATATATATATATATATATATATATATATATATTAGTTTTTGTGACTTCATTTTCCACCCTTATTGTTTCCTATATACGCTCCAATAAAATTTGTTGAGCTTTATATCATCCCATTAAGTCTCTTCTTATAGAATTGAATTTACTCTCTTCTCCTAACTTTCTAATCTCTCTCTCTCTCTCTCTCTATATATATATATATATATATATATATATATAATAGTAATTTATAAAATATATATGGCGATTAAGCTACACTGAATATTCTGCGTTTCATCCAACTATAGGATTCGTCAGGCTTATGCGCAAATTCTGTCGTTGCTTCTTGTTTTTATATATGTTGAGGATTTCTAGTTGGCCAATCAGCTTTCTAGTATCCACCACGCCCCTTCCTATCAGCCAATGGGCATGCATTTTATCAAACAAAGGATCTGTTTTAGAACTAGGTTAGTGGTTTTAGGTGGCCGTTCTCCTTTTTTTTTATATACATATAAATATACCTATGTGTACACAATAATGCACATATATATACATATATATATATATATATATATATATATACATATATGTGTGTGATCGTTTATGTATATTCATGTTTATTTAATGTATTTATTTGTTTGTTTTCTATTGTTATTGTTAGTTTTAAAACTATTTTGTATTGCTATCCTAGAGTAAGTTTTATTTTGTGAATACAGTTGTTTGCTATTTCCCGACTACAGTTTAATAGATTTTGAGGTTCTTTAAAGTACAGGATAGAAAATTTTTCATGGAGGCATAATTTACATGGGTCGTCTAAATGTCTGCATGTGGTAGCTTGTCTCATTATTTTCCATTCGACTACTGGCGAATGTCCGCTTTCTTTGAGTTCCCACTATTTATTCGCTAGTGTTGTTTTTATACGGTGTTTTTTATTTTTGAATGTGCTTTTGTGGTCATAGTATCGGGTTTTGAAATCTAAGGAAGTCATGCCTATGTAATATTTCTTATTATTCGGGTTTTCTTTCGCAAATATTGTTGCTTGATAAACTACGCTTTTTGTTAGACATTTATTTTGGACTGGGCAAAGTGTGCGGTGTCTACAATTGCATTTATCTTGTTCGTTATTAGTATTTTTATTTATGGTATGGTTGTTCTTGTCCGGGGTTGGTTTACTTAAAAGATAACGCTACTCTAATTTACGTAAACCCTAAGTCCAACCACCCACCATCAATTATAAAACATATTCCTAACTCGATCGTAAATAGACTCAGTAATAACTCAAGCGATGAAAATGCATTTAACAGGTCATCCAATATTTACGAAACAGCCCTAAAAAATAGTGGATACAAAAATATCGATATCAAATATAAGCAACAAAACACCAATAACTATAATAAAATTAAAAACAGAAGAAAAAGAACTATAATTTGGTATAGGGCCCCATACAATCAAATGTTAAAAACAAAACTTGGCAAGAAATCTCTAGATCTTATTGAAAAACACTTTCCCGCAACCAACCCCTTACACAAAATCTTCAATAAAAATACCTTGAAGTTATCTTACAGTTGTTGCGAAAATTTAGAGATGATAATTAAGGCACATAATAACAAAATACTAAATGAAAACAATGTAAACAACAACAAAATAAACAATAAAAAAAGTAGACACCATGACAGAAATAAAACCAACACTAGCAGAAATAATAATAATAATAATAATAATATAATAATAATAATAACAAACAAAAGTAATCCATAAAACGCGATAAGGTGAAATCGATTGTAGACTATAATATTTCAACATGCGTATTGTACAAAAGATTTTTCTGAAAAATTATATTAAAATTTACTGAAAAATTTCTGATACTATTAATATATTTTAAAATTAGTATATTAAATAGTTCTAAAATGTTAAAATTATAATAGACAACAGGCCAATATGAGAGAGAAAAAACTCTGTTTGGTCCAAGCAAATACAGGGCGGAACGATAAAAGTGTCGCCCTAAAGAAAACAACCCTGCAGCTTTATTTTAAAACTTCTATTGAAAATATCAATTCAGCTTACTTGATTATATAGTAGAACTGACATCTATTTAAGGCAGTCACCTTCAGCCTCAATCACGGCCTCAATACGGGTCCGGAACTGGGAGCATGCTTTTTTTCCACAAGCGCTGGCAGAAGCTCGACCGATGACGGCGATAAGGCTGCCTTTGGTGCGGTTTCCAAGCTGGTGACGTTACCACTGTACTAACGTGACATGCACATGAACTGATTAAAATTAACTAAGATTAATGTCCAAAATGTATAACAATTTTTTAAACTTGGACCCATTTTTGACTCCTTAAAATCTATTTTAACCGGTTAAAGACCCATAAAAGAACGGTTCATAAAAATCCAATCATTTGAGGCCACTAGCGCCGCTCTGCGACTTTTAATTTCTGAGGAGATAGTTTAAAAATATCGAGACAGACAGACAGACAGATAGAGTGAGTTTTATAAATTAGATTAACGCCTCAATTCAATATTGAATATAATATTATGATAAATTTTTATATGAATCCAATCGTGTTTTGATTGTAGATCTCATCGCCAAGTGTACATTTTGATCTTTTAAAGAAAATACTTTGTGTCTTTTAATCTTGGAAACTTTTCGAATTTATTTTACTGATTTATAAATTAAATTTTGTTACAATCACTGATGAAACATGATTACATATTTCTACTTTTTATAATATATATTCTAAATGAATCTTTCTATTCAACTATAAATTTGAACAACACAAAGTTGCTTTAAATAGCTCAATAGTGCAAGACTAGAGCTGTAAATATACTGAAGTTATTATAGCTTTTTTTCTTCACAAGGAACAAAAACTATGCACACCCGTACTAAAGTAAAAATAAAGACAGTTAACGTTATATATATATTAAGAACGGGCCAAAAGAATTGTTTGCGCCTATAATCAACTATCAGGGAGACCCAACGTTACCCGGGGTTGAATGATAATCAACGAATATTTCATACCCTCATAATTGTATTGTAATCGACATTGGTGAATTCGCCCATTTTGTAATCAAATCGATTGATTTCCTGGTCTAGTTGGGGATCCATCTCGGTGCACCGGAAGGAAGCTTTACTTGCTTCCTTACAGTAAATCAATTCACAATACATCATAGTCTATATTGCACTGTAGAGAACCTACTGTTGATTTTATAAAATTATTTTATATAGAACGGCTTGAAATAAAGTTTAAGTATCATGGTTCAATTGTGCTCTAAAGAGAAACATTCATTTTAACACGCCCTTATCATATCAAAGAACCTACAGTTGATTTTATATGCCGGGCCTTTCTGCTTGTGTGGTAATAAAACTTTGCAAGATCACTTGTGATGTTAGGCTGTATAAGGTGTTAACTTTGGTTATGCAGAGCAATGTCTTCAATAAGTATCGATAATATAAAAACCAGATGGAAGAAGGAACAGGCGATTTTAACCAAAGAACATAGCCAACTACATAAGTACATTTATGTGAAATTTCATGAAAATCAGCTCAGTCGTTGCGGAGTCTGTAGGAAACTCTCTCTCTCTCTCTCTCTCTCTCTCTCTCTCTCTCTCTCTCTCACAGATATATATACACACACGCTCACACACAGACAAGGTTCCTTTTATATAATAATATATAGAGATAAAGGAATTTTTGACGAGCGTAAGTTTTTCCTTGTAAAAGAACAAGCATAAAAAATTAATTTGTATCATTTTCTTTATTTATACAACATTAATGGCTACATGTAACGCGGGATTTTGAAAGAACTCACAGCTGCAACATGTCTGCACATATGTAGCCAATTATGTTTATACTAGCTGGACGCCCGGCGTTGCTCGCTCCTACAATACACTTAAATATGATATTTTAATTCATGCGGATTACACATATATTATTACAGAATCAATCCTATATTGAATATTATATATTACGAGGTATAATTTGTCTGGTGGACTAATTCGCAAAAAAATTTAAATAAACAATAATAATGTAGTTCATCAAAATCTGTCTCTGTTTGTTTACAATATCACGTCAACTGATATTTGGGCTTGTCGTTGAATGCCCTGGAAAAGTCACTTCAGATTAATGTTTAGTTTTAAAACATGCAAATAAAGAAACGATTTGCGATGATTTTAAATGGTACTTCTTCTTTTATCGTAAATTCAAGTCATTAATAAGGAAAAATGAATAATAAAATGGTAAAGTACACCCAGGTTTGAACACGAGATCATCCGATCTGTAGTTGAGTGCTCTGCCACTGAGATATGTTTCCAGATGTCAAGAAATCTGGGGGGGGGGGTTGCTTGTTTTTTCTAAGAAGAAATTATTTGTTGAGATTTTATTATCTCCCTTGCCGGTGCAAGCTAAAATATTCCCCTAATATATAAGAAAAAAAAAGACTATTTTTAGGATAGGATGAATTTCTGTATAAAATATATCTAAGAACCCTGTCAGACATATAAATTACCTTTGTGTAAAATTTGCAAAAGATGGGCTCAGCCGTTTCGGAACCTATAGGGAAGAAACTCTCACACGCACACAAATTGATTTCATATAATAGTAGAGATAAATGAAGACGGCTATAAAATAATACAGTTCTACTTGTTATTGAGCACTATTTTCTCAACACCAGTATTTCAATGGATAAGAAACAACAGCAATACAATCTATATATCTATAAAAGTGAACGTGGTTGTGTGTGTGTGTCTGTGTACATTTCCCTACGCAATAATTCTGTCAATTTTTAAGTCTACAGACCCGAAATTTGATATATAGGATTCTGAGATTTGGGAAAATCTTTGTAATCCATTTTCGGCCAGAAATTTGGCTGTTAAGAGGTCAAAGTTCAACGATTTGGCCTTTGAGAACTCTACCAAACTCCTCCACCATTTTTGAGTCTAAACACTTGAAATTTTAGATATAGGTTCCTTGCATATGGATCTAACTTAATAACTTGATTTGAGCCCAAAACAGTAAATGTTAAAGGGGTAATAATAGGGGTAAAAGTTTTAAAAAATTGACCGCTTTTTTTTTTTTTTTTTTTTTTTGCTCAACGTACACCTCCAAACACTCGGGCAATGCCGGGCTGAAATGCTAGTCATTATATAATCTTAATTTATTTTCTCTTTTTCTTTGATACTCATTTTTTTCTCTATCAGTCTCTCTTTCACTTTACTTTGTCCTTACTTTTTCTTTCTCTTTTTTCTCTCCTGTTCTCTCTCTTTTTCTCTCTCGTTCGTTCCCGCTCACCCTCCCAAAATTTTACCCTCACTTCTTATGTCCAATGCTTGTTCTATTTTTTGCAGTCCTTGAATTTAATCCCTTCAAACAGCGAAACTTAAAGAATGTCGTTGCAGTTCTACAGAGAAAACAGAATTTATGTTCCAATAAAACTGATTGTCACAAAACAATGGCAAGCTTCAACAATGGCCGAGTTTAGTGGTGATTTGCAGGCAAACATCATTTACTGAATTTCCACAAACACATCCTTTTTTTTTCTTTTGCGCCCCGCCCCCGCCGTCCTGACAAATCTGATTATTTTTAGAATGAATTACAACGTAACGTGTTTGTTTTCCTTGTTATTATTCCACTGATTGAAAACCATTTCAAATGTTATTTTGCTTTGATGTCATAAGTTTAATCATGGGAACTATTGGGAACGTGTCATATTAACTGAGTGGGAACTCTCTATTGGAATGAGACCAAAAACGTCTCCTGTATTTTTTATTGTTATTTTTAATAGAGTAATATATCTTTTGGACAAATTACCTAAGCAAATTAAAAACGGCAATATTCTATAAAATCTGAATAAAAAACTGTATAATTATTTTTAAATAATGGTATAAAAGAATGAATTTTTAAAGATTATTTTGATGGAATATTCTAAAGAATTTGAGCTATATTCATATATCTAAAAACATGAATTACAACTTCTTTTTAATATAGACTTTTTCTGGGATTTTGAAAATAAACCTTTATTGTGCGATTTTTTTCGTTAAAGAAAGTTCAGTGGTTGCATAGGAAAAATAGATGTGAGAAGTTTTCTAGCCTTGTAGAGAAAGCTAGCCTTTGCAAACAAATCATAATTGACCTTTTATTGTACAAAGTTTGGATATTTCCGTTGTCATAATAGAAGTGCAACATATTCATCAGAGCACATTCTGTGGAAATGTCTGTAAAACAACAAATGCAACACTGGTGATGTGAAACGTGCTGAAGCTGGACATTTAATTTTTTTTAAAACCATGTCTAAGAGGGAAAGGCTAGGGGTTCACCAACTGAGATATGGCCACAATACTCCATGCATGGGCGAATGGTGGCTTGAATAGATTTTCAATTGAAAGCCATGTTTAATTTCAGAAGGATTTTCGCTGAGTAGCTAGTCTGTACAAGTCCTGCAGACAAAGAGCTGTACCAGTCTTTGCAGAAAAGACCAAAGATCTTTCTCGTGTGGACACAAAAAATTATGTGAAGGTCCAATATTTTTATGGAACAATTTCGGTTTCTACTTGGTTGCTAGCAAAACATTGATTAATTTGATTGGTCAGTTCCTATCATCAGTGTCTACAAGTAAAACGTTCCAATTTTCGTTCATCATACTCTCATTATATAGATGAATATGGGTCTCCTTAGCTGCTTGGAGACCCGGGTAAAAAATACTAGTCAAGAATCCGTTCTTGGCAATCAACGAGACAGGTCCATAACCAGAAACTAACCCAGTACCTATCGAACTAAGGTACGCCGCTTGGGTATTACCTAGTATTACCACCCTCCCAGGCCTTGCAATGCGGCTTTTTGGTTGGGCAAGTTTATTGCTTGTTGCCTGAGGAGCCCCTACTGGGGAATGCCAATGAGGATGCCCAGACAATTTTTGCTAGGTCAAAGTGTTCCTCCTTAAGGGGCGCCGGCTGGAAATCCCCACTTTCTGACCTTGTGTCACATTTTGCTGAGGTGGGAAACAAGTCAATATCTACTCTAATTATATCAAAAATGTTGCAACGATATTGAAACCTAACACTTATGACAAATCATCTGTTGTAAGTGATTCAACAAACCTATGTTAACATAGATGGGAAGAGGAAGAGAAAGAAATATCGGATCATTTTTTTGTAGCCTTTTATTTAAAACAGTTTTAAATTTCAACTACAAAAGTATTTTAATCTTTGATTGATAAACAACAAAATAACCGACATTTTCTATATCATAACTTTCAAAAAGTGATTTTGAAACTGATAAATAAAAAGCAATGGCCTTGCATAGCTATATGGTCGCGTTCCTTGCCAGGACCAATGTGTGTCTCTCTCTCCAGATTTTCCTGTCTTCCATCTACTGTTACAGATCTTCAGGATGACAGTTGGCATCATTTGCAATTTGCTGGATGTGTATATGGATCTAGATCATCCTATGCCAGTGCTCCCATACCGTGGAGTCCACAGCATTACATTTCTCACGAGCTCTTGCTTGTTCCTCTGGCAGTGACCGACAAATCAGAGATGTCACTCCCTGATGGCAGGTAGGTTGCCATAAACTTTAAGGCCAATAACAATCAAGGCACACACAGTGGTATAATGTTTTTAAAAAAAGGTTTTAACAAAAGTACAGAATTGTCGTCCTAGCAAAAACGATGATTCCATTTCCGTTTGATGAAAACCGGTATTGATTTTTTGTTGCAGACCATCTACTAGTTGGCCAGTTGTGTACAAATTCCAAGAGTGATAGGAGCCTTCTGTCATATCTGAAAGGGACACAATGTTCAACAATCGAGATTGGAGATGTGCCACTGTACAACACATGCTCTCTACTGATCCAAGTTATGACAACAGGACCATTGGTAGCACTCTCAAAATTCAAATCCAAGCAGTTCATCGCTTGAGGAAGAAGCTCAATGAAGTTTCTGGCCACGGTTATGGTCTTTGGTATGGTTTCAAGTGAGGGCCACATCATGCCACCTCACATCTTCGAAGTCAGCTTGAAAGTCAAAACCACAGTGTATCTGCTGAAGAGTATAGTGATCTCTTTGTGCAATCAGGTGGCTGCTGCTAGATCCTGGGTGTGGCAGCAGGGCTTGGCGCCGGCCCACAAGTCCAACAAGACCCACGCTTGGTTTCAGAAGGAGTGCTACAACTTTGTACTCTTCTCTCGACCTGAACCCACTGGAATACTTGTTTGGTCATACGTCGAGAGCATCACCAACATGACCTCTCACAACACCAAAGCCAGCCTGATTGTTGCCATCTGCCAAATATTTACCAAGCTTTTGTCTTCGTTTGTGAAAAAGCGTGCTCTCAGTTCTGAGCTCATATCAAGGCTATGATGGCTGAAGGCGGCTACATTGAATAGATGTCATCTCTACTACATAATCAAGTTACCTGAATTGATCATTCAATAGAAGTTTTAAAATAAAGCTGATGCTGGGTTTTTTTTTGTCTTTTTTTTTTTTTTGTCTTTTTTTTTTTTTTTTTTTTTTTTTTTTTTAGGGTGACACTTATCTCGTTCCACCCTGTATGTCATAGACAAATTTGGTAGATTAACAGTAATACAGTTTCGGAACAAATTACCTGATCAAATTATAAACAACATAAAGTTTGAAGAATAAAGTTGATAAATTTAAAAATAATCATAAATTTCTAAAGACATGTTAAGAGTCTCTGATGAATTAATATTCAAGAGAATTTCATTCTCGTCTCTGTACAAAATGTTGTAGTTCATACTTATCTGTTGATTTTGATGATAGACTCTTATGTTGTAGCGATATTTTTCATTGGAAGTTTAGTTCCTATACGATAAAAATAGGAATTGTAATTTATCATATAAATCTCACCTGTCTGTTTAAACGTATGTATGTATGTTTGCCTAAAACTTTTGACAGAGGCGACGGATTTTCACGAGATTGGTATCATTTTGAAGCTCTACTCTTTGAACAACAAATATCGAAAAATTGGCCCAAAACATTAATTCTTTCACCCTCAACTGGGCACTTTTCTGCAGGGAAGGGTAACTTTTTTTTCGCTGAAATTTTCGAAAGTCATCCCCTCTTTTCGATTGTCAAGCCTTAATTTAAAACTACGTCACTTCCGGTTTGGCGATGGGCGCAGCAGTAAAGACGTCACTTTTTTTTTTACATTCTTTTCCTCCTTTGCAGTATGGGTTCGAGTCTCTCTGCCTACTACCACTTTTTTTCTTTTTTTTTTTTTTTTTGCTCAACACACACCTCCGAACACCCGGGTAACGCTGGGCACCCAGGCTAGTTGAAAATAAGTGTGGAAAGTTGAACGACAGTTTTTGAAGAAAAGAAAAAAAGCACGCGTGTATATTAGGTGAATAATTTGTTACATAATGAATAGCCTTATATCGGATAGTGATTGCATCAGCTAATCTTAATTTTGAGACGAGTCGAACTAAGTACAGGTGGAAGTGACATAAATTTTGGAAATAAATCAATTGTTATAAAATATGAACTACAAGAAGTGTCGTAAGATTAGATGGATTTAAATTTAGTAAAGTTAGAGGAAAACGAAGAGTTGGTATGGCACATGAGTCACAGATATAAGGGTTTACAGAGAAACAGAGGTTTGAGATCTGTTTGCATATTGTGTGGAGCAGATCCCCAGTAATTCTATAATAATAATCGTATTTCTTTCGACCTTTTAACTTGTATTTTAGTTTTACCTACTCTACAATACTTATTTAGAGAAAGCCGCTAGTTGATAATAAAATTAATAAGTCAGTCATCTGTCTCTTAGAAGAAATGCATAACTCTTTAGAGAAAGAATAATAACTGTGCCAAGTTTCGTTGCTCTACTGCTGTGAGAAGTGAGTCAGCGGCATTACTTATTGAACGTCCCTCGTCGTAATTCTCTTGTCCGTTTAACTATATTCAACCACTCTACACAACTTCTTATTTAGAGAAAGAGCGACTCTCTTTTCATAGTGTGCCCTTGCACACCGTAAACACGTATGAAAAGTAGATAGCAAAATGATAGGTCGTCTTTCATCCATTTTATCCGTAATAACTATGGAAGTATAGAGACTGTTTTGTTGGGGGTTTTTTTTGTTTTTGTTTTTTTTTTTGTTTTTTTGTTATTCAATATTTTGAACAGATTCATGACGGTTTATGATTTTGTTGATAAAAACAAAGTAGGGCAAATATTGTTTATGGTAGTAACCATTATTTATTACTAATATGTTGCCCGTAGTTACCTGATCATGAAATACGCTTAAATATGATATTTTCATTTATCCAGATTTCATATTCATTATTATAGAGCTAATTCTCTATTGATTATCATATTGTACCTAATGCATATTAATGATTTCAAAAAGTTTTAAAATATAACTATAGGTACCATAAACTAGAATCGAAGCCAAAACATTTAGCTATTAGATAAGTATTGTACTTTAACACTTATGTATTAGTTACGACATTGAATGCAACAATTCTCTAGATTTAAATATGGTGGGCATATTAGTGGGCTGGCGAGGCCACAAGGGAGACAGCCAAGCAAAATAAACCCTAAGCAAAATTTTTCCCGAAGCAATAAAACTGAAACTGGCCTGCCAGGACACTATATATAAAATATAGGCAAATTTAGGCATATTTTATTGGTTTGAAAATATAGGTTCTTTTTTACCAATTGTCATAAAATTTTAATCCTAGAATAGTACTACAATCTTCAAAAAGCTTTAAAATTTTCATGTAGTTTCGCCCCATAGAAACAAAGATATGAGCATTTCAATATTCAGTTTGACTACCAGAATATATATATATGTACCACCTTTTTGGCAATTTTATAAGATCCAAATCTCAGCGATTCTTAATCAGAATTGAATTAAACAAATGAAGGCTCGTTGGAAAATAAATGACCTGAATTGTGTAGTAGACTGTGACATTTGCCCTTAAGGGGGTCAGCTATCATCTAAAGTCTATTTTTGGCACTTTTTACAGCCATAAAATGTTTCAATCATAGTCATTTGTTTTCCTAGTTTTGCATATAAATTACAAAAGGTAGACTAAAACTTGCTGCTATGGTTTCAAATGATGTAAAATAACAAGGGGAGACGTGATTCCAAATATTTTTCATATGTTATATCTTCCGTCTTTGGTTTTCATACATAAAGTAAAATTAAGTGTATAAGGATTATTTGATACTTGAGATATTCATAATCGGACCCTATTCCCAAAACAGGGGAGATATAACATATGAGAAATATTTGTAATCGAGTCTTTCCTTGCTGTTATTTCAGATCATTTGAAACCATAGCAGCAAGTTTTAGTCCCCCCCTTCATCAAGGCCAAAGGGATATATATATATATATATATATACACAATATTTATTACGACACTATATATACATATTTCAAGGTCGTAGCAGTGGTTCCATTGCACTGAATCAACCATAAGAGGTTGGACTTTCCAACCTCTTATGGTTGATTCAGTGCAATGGAACCACTGCTACGACCTTGAAATATGTATATAGTGTCGTAATAAATATTGTATCTTCAGCTCTCACATCCACGATCGAGCACTTTATTTGGAATTTTTTCATTGCCTCCTGACACGCTATATATATATATATATATTTACGTACATAAAAGTCAGTTATCTATAAACATATGCACGTAAAAATATTTAAAATAAAAATTTCATAATTACAAATAATACGTTCCAAATGGGGGGAGGGGCGACTAGAATGTAAACAAAGGGCAGATAAACTCTCTCTTAAAAATTGCTCATGGAGGGAAAAGGAAAAATACTATAGAATCGCTAATAAATAAATCAACAATCTTATATGTGTGTGTGTGTGCACAAGATTCAAGCAAGCAAGGACGCCAAGACGGTCCACATAGTTTTATAAGTATTAACATTAACTAATTAGTCTTCATCCCTCTCTCTCTCTTTCTCTCTCTCTCTCTCTCTCTCTCTCTCTCTCTCATGTATAGATAGTCTTAAGTAATAAATTGTAACAAATTTTACTTGGACAAGTAATACAAAATGAAACACAAACAATAAAATATAAATATACAGTAGTTAAAACCAATAATGTCATTGACATTTGCTAATATAACATGAAAATTACTTAAACGTTTATGAAATTCCCTGTGATGACAAAGTGTATAACTGGATTAGGGTATGAACCCTTCCCCTTCCCATCTATGCTTAATATAGGAAAACTTATCTGTTGAATCATATATAACAGATGGTTTGTTATATGTATTAGATTTCATCATAAAATACCGTGCCATCCCTGGCCAAATTGTTTTGTGTGACAGAATGAATGAGATATCTCTGCGAAAATCTGGTCATCATCATATCGTATGAATCTGAGGATTTAGTTGTTGGCATTGGTTTCCCCGATATTTTTATACTCTGAATTCTTTCTAGAAAGAAAGACCTCAGGACTACGAGAGGGACTACGTGAAGGTCGCCGACATACTAAGTGAAAGTGATTTTTGTGGAACGAACTGAATTCTAACTTGGAACACCCAGATCGTCAGTCTGCTTCGTTAACCACTTGATCACCGTCACCTCCTGGAAAATCTGGTTAACCAAGATAACGAATATTGTCAAAAAAACTTTCTATTGAAAAAGGTTCAGACTTTTGCATAAAAAAAAAGAATGTGTACTCGAAGATGAGTGCAGAAAGTTGAACCGATGTTCATTCTTTTACCAAAATTTGGACTCTAAAATAATAATTAGAGGATTTTTACCCCTTGTTTATTTTGTCCTGCACAATTTTAAATTTGATCTAATAAAACATGATGCCTTTTTTTTCATTTTACCTTTTATAAAAGCATTTTATTTGATAAGAAGAATACATATATTGCTTAATTTTCCCCCGTGTTTGCCATTTACAAGCACTTTCGTTTGTATTGAACATTATATAATCGATAAATCTGTATTGATTTTTCTAGATTTCCTTTCCCCTGTTATCAAAACATCAATCGAGTTTTTAATTATCTTTTGTTTCAATTTTATTGTCTGATTCCTTTTTTTTTTTTTACTTTAAAAGTGTGGAAGTTCTATAAGGCTTCCATTTACAAAATTACAACTTGTTTTTTTTTTTCGTTTTTTTTTTTTGCTGTTGATTTTTGTTTTGTTTTTGTTGTTTTTAGCGTTGCTGTTATTGTTCCCCCCCCCCACTTGGATCCTTTTTTTAATGAGACACTGTGAAATTGAACAAAAATACTTAGTTTTTCGGTTTTAAATTTTATCGTTAATTTTGATTGAGTTTTAAATCTTCTCGGCGCTTCTTCACTAGGAATCAAGAATTAATAATTGAACAACGTATGTAGAAACTTGCAGCAATATCACTGAAGTTTCACGAAGCTTCCATGAATAATGCTTTTTCCCAGAACGACTTAAGTCCAATATTAACAAGTTCTTGTTGAACGGTCCACTTCGATGGTCCGTTTCTGCCCAGTTTCAACCATCGTCACCAGTGAACGGTGTTGTCTGACTGTCCATCTGACACTTGTCTTCGAGTTGCCCTTGAGCCTTGATAGACTGTGACTTGTAAGTACTAGTGTTGGGATGATTAATCGGAATCAGGAATCCGAAAAATCGGGACTTTTGAAGGTATCGGAATCGGAAAACTTTGTGCCTATTTTCCGATTCCAAAAACGATTCCTTTGTCTTTTTATTTGATTTTGTTTAAAACAAAATCTTTCACTGCTGGTAGTAATCGTGAAATAATAAATATTTACTGATTTGAAACTACCAACAAAACTCAAATCTTTATATCCCCCTCCCCTTCCACCACAAGTGTGTTTTTACGTTTGAAAAAACATACCCATTTAACATGTTTTTATGGTGACCGGGAAAAATAACAACTGTATGGTTAAATATTTAGAGATTAAGAAAGAATCGGAGTTGAAATCGGTAATTGTATTGGAATCATGAATTTAGTATACACACACGCAAACACACACACAAACACACACACACACAGCCCTTAAGCCCCTGGAGGGGCATAGGCCATCTACAACTTTTTAGATGCTTTTGTAGCGAGGAGTTCTTTTTACAGGGTGAGGGTGCTAGCTCCACGCCCAACCTTCCTAGAAGGTACATACAGCGCCTAGCCTTCCCAAATGGTCACCCATCTGGTACTGGCCAGGCTCAACGTTGCTTAACTTCCGTGATCTGGCGAGAACCGGTGTGTCAACATGGTTGTGCCGTACAATGAATTTAGTATGGGATCTTTAATTGTATCAGAATCAGTACGGCATAATCACATTCACACACAGGTTCCCGATGAAACACCGAAGTTAAGCAATGTTGAACCTGGTCAGTACTAAATGGGTGATCATTTGGGACTTCTAGGTTCTGTAAGTGCTCTCTACTTATCTCGGCATTGTTTCCAGTTGTCCTGGACTTCTCCTTGCCACTAGACTCAAACAAAGTTGATTCAGGAGAGGTGTGGTTGGTGATTGTGCAACCCTGGCCTCACAATTACACATGCAGCTGTCCCTACAGGTGGTGTCATTTGTCTTTCGAGACTGAACGGAAGCATTGAGATCAGAATCAGGGAAAGTATTGGAATTGTCCCATCACTAGTAAGTATATATAAAAAAACAAGCAATGTTTGTGTTGTGCTGTATTCACTCTACGGATAGTAATGGACTCTTCCTCTTATTATAAAGACCGGGAAAATATCTGTCAGAGTTAACACACTAGTTAAACAT
This sequence comes from Euprymna scolopes, assembly GCF_053919585.1. Classification (NCBI taxonomy): domain Eukaryota; kingdom Metazoa; phylum Mollusca; class Cephalopoda; order Sepiida; family Sepiolidae; genus Euprymna; species Euprymna scolopes. Next base: position 118,378,965 of record NC_136490.1, on the reverse strand, counting down.
GAGTTTTGCATTCATGGTAGTCGGACTGACGTATAACCACACTCTTTATTTGTTGTATTATATTTTCTGTTTGATATATTTTGTTTCTACTAATTACTTCCGGACATTTACGGGACCACTGCAGTTCGTTTTTCCTTCAGAGAAACAAGATAGTTATCAAGTAAAATTAATCCTTACCAATACATAGATATGTAACTGATTGGAAATACCGTTTTGGAAGTGAATATAAGGTCCATTTCTTTAATATATTCTTCTAGCTATGACTGAAATAGTGAGTTAAACTAGACCACAAAGCTTTGATAGAGCAGCTTGTTTTATATACGATTTTTGACGCTTGAACTTGTTTGATAGTTTTAAGAAATTAACTTTCAAACTAATCTTTGGACAAGTATTAATTTATGTTTATTTCTTTCAGATCCATCCTTACAACTTCATTCCATGTTTTCCTTAGGTTTGCTCTGCAAATCACTCTGCTACCTCAACTGTTCTACGTCTACTAATCCAGGCACTTTCACCCATTCTTTTAATGTGACCATACCAGTGAAGTCTCCTGTTTTGTGCTCCTCTCTCTATACTGTCTAAATTTAATCTTCCTCTGAGATCATTTTTATGAATCACACGACACAACCATCGTATCATTTTCATACCATTTTAATCCATGCAACACATGTCCTCAACTCTTATTATAACCATATTAAGAAAATCTCTTGTTCTGTAGATATCGCCATATATTCTCCAAATTTAATCTTCTGATGTCATCAGATCTAAACCTTTAAGATTCACATTCCACATCCATCGTATCATTCTCATATTATTTCTCTCCATGCAACACATGTCCTTAACCCTCATTGGTCAGATTTCATTTTCATATATCATCACACATACATGATAAACCTCCCTTTAGTTGACAGTTGGAAAAAAATCCTAACACATACTTTTGTAACGTTTTCAACAAACTAAGTCTTTATACATATGTGAGGTATTTATACAGGTCTCTTTTTTAAATTCTTTTCATTGTGACTGTTTTATGAAGAATATAACAAAAAAACGTCCGCTGAGTTTTTCAAGGTTTTATTAGAAAAGAATTGACACTGAAGAGAGACCAATGTTATCTTAATAATTATTTTCTTCTTAAACTTAACTTTCTAACTTATCAAAATGAGTGACGCAGATGGACAGACATCGCAGTAACATTCATCTTAGATTATTTCTACATTATTAGTAAAGCTTGTTCACATGGCTTCCTGGAGAGAACTGATCTGAAAACTTTAATTTCTCTCTTCAAAAAGATGTCATTCGTCATTGTCTCTCTGTTTTGTCTATGGCATTTGACCTGTGCCGTCTGCCTCAAATTTATGTTATCTATCTCTTGGAACGATCTTGTTAGCACATTTAGACCACCTTGACATGCACTAAATGTGACGCTGGTCAAAATTCAGACTAGCTGACTTATCCTTACTGACGTAGGCTCCCTAATATATAACGTTTTCCTTTTTTTTTCTCAGAAACTGGCCCAATATTTTTGTTCACCAATATCTTAAAATTCAACGAATGATATTTTTTCTCTCTCCTCCTCTTGTGTGGAATTTTTTTTATTTTAGAAATTAGATTTTTCGACAAAATTTCTGCAAATTTTTAGATCTGCTCACTGATAACTGATTTAGTTTTTGTCAAAAACACCCATTCATGCAAGTCTTTTTCAAATTGAAGGCAAGTAGTAGTTTATTTTGGTGGGATTTCTATCCTCAAAAGGAAGTTCAATTCTTGCATGAGAGGATGGAGGAGTTTTACTTGACGATAAAGATTGGGAGCAACAGCTTTTGAAAAATAGGAACAACAATCGTGTATATTAATTGAACAATTTTACTTAGATAAGTAATAAAACATGATGTTCAAACAGTAAAAAGGTATATATAAAGAATGGGGGGGGGTTAATATGTGCATCTGAACTTCTCTTACATACATACAGCATAGCTGCATTGACATAGCGAGTCCCATTAGATCATTGAAGTTAAGTGTAGCTGAATCAGATCTGTACCAGATGATTTGCCATTTGGGAATATCAGGTACTGTATATGTATAGTAGCAGAGAGACCCGACTTTGCCCGGTTTTGAATGATAATCAACAAAGGTTTCACGCTCCCATATTCTTATTGTCATCGCAATCAGTCAAATCACCCATTTTTCAATCCAATCAATTGATTTCCTGTTCTAGTTGGGGATCCATTACGGTGCACCTGGAGAAAGCTTTACATGCCTCCCCGAAGTGACTTAGTTCACAATACAATGTAGTTTAAATTGCACTGTAGAGAACCTACTGTTGATTTTATAAAAGTAATGTTTATATATAATGGTTTGAATTAAAGTTTAAAATGCAAAAGTCAAATATCATGGTTCAATTGTGCTCCAAGCAGAAACATTCATTTTGAACACGACCCTGTCATATCAAAGAACCTACAGTTGATTTTATATGTGGGGCTCTTCTGCTTGTGTGGTAATAAAATTTCTCAAATGCACTTGTGATGTTTAGCTGTGCAATGTGTTAACTTTGGTCAAAATCACCCGTTCCTTCTTTCATTGGTACAAAACAATCACGTTGACACACTGGTTCTCGCCAGATCACCGAAGTTAAGCAACGTTGAGCCTGGCCAGTACCAGATGGGTGACCATTTGGGAAGGCTAGGTGCTGTATGTATCTTCTGGGAAGGTTCGGCACTCTCACGCCATAAAAAAAACTCAGTCACTACAAAAGCATCTAGAAAGTTGTAGATGGCCTATGCCCCTTAGGGGCTCAAGGCTATGGATGGATGGATGGATGGATGGATGGATTTTTTCAGCGAATTATTTTGATTATCAATATTTATCAAAGTCATCATGAAACTAAACTTATCTAAGAACACTGCCAGGTACATAAAGTTCTTCCGTGTGAAATTTCATAAAAATTAGCCCAGCCATTTTCAGGTCAATAAGGAATGAACTCACGTGTACACGCACACATAAAGTCTTCAATATAATAGTAGAGATAGGGATAGGCGGGGCAGTCCATATACATATCCGGTCATTAGAAAAAAAACATGCAAAATCAAACCACCATCTCTTGATCTTGGAATTTCTCAATATTTCATCTACACTTACTGGCATAGAACGGGTCAAATTAAGTCAAGTCTTCATCTTTTCTGTCCTTTGCTAGTGAATGAAAAATCCTTCTATACTGAGGCAATTTCTATTCTTCTAATTGGGAGTGCTCCTTACAATTTGTTAACGTTTCACTTATTGGCAAAGGACTATTTGTGTCAAGTAAACGACTACATCGGTGGATCGACATCGCCATGATTTTTCCTTTAACACGTCTGTCAAACATTTTCAAAATGTATTTCTTAGAAGAAAAAAATAGACATTTTACCGTTTTTTTTTTAAATTATTTTTCTTTTTATTTATTGCAGTATTTTTTTTTTTTTAAATTTTGAAAAACGCATGGATGTACTCCTTTTACTTGCTATCCATTTTTTTTTAATACATTATCGTGAAAAGGAATTTAAATTTATAATCAGCTTTCTTGATTTCCCAAGAAACAAGTTCTGTGAAAATGACTGAATTTCAGCGACAATAACATTAAAAATCAATAACACAAAGCAAGTGTTTAACATTTGCTTTTTACGTTCAGACATTCGGTTTACAGTAGCAAAACTTTGTAAATGTTCATTTTATAGCATATATGGTTTGGTTGTCAAGATCTTGAACACCAAAGTCAGGACCTACTAGACCCTTGTTGATCACCAAAGTCAGGATCTTTTAGGCCCTTGTCCACACCTTTCATCTTTATGGCTGTGGAGCTTGGCCTGCGCAAGTAAGGGACCTATGCAAACTGGAGACATTCGACCATCACTGTCTATAGCACATTCTCCATGTTTGCAGGCAACAGTTTATCTCCAACAGTAAAGTTCGTGTTCACTGAACCATCCACTCCCTTCAAAATCTCTATTTGCCAAACGCCTGTGGTGGTTCGGTCATGCCCTTTGATGACACGTAAGTGGTTTCATCCATAGAGTCATCACAAGGTTAGAAGAAATGCCGTGGTGGCCAACTCAAAACCTGGCTCAGGATGTTTTTTTTTTTTTTTTCATGCACATATTGTTGATTATTATGTTTTTCTTTTTTTCAAAGGAATCACCACCTATTAAGGCCTAAAGGGCACTCGAGGATAAGAGTAAAGTGTGTACAGTAGCGTTCTATATCGCTTTTTCTCTCAGTTATTTTCACACCTTTTATTATCTTTCATAATAACATTCACTCTGTGATTGTCTTATGTCATGGATGACACTGGTGCTGTTCTTGTTTGTTAAGCAAATAAGGCTTCTGCATAGAATAGAATAGTGCTTATACAGTATGGGACACAAATTAAAATCTCATCCGAAGTAAAAGATCTCTTTGATAGCCTCATATATCAAGTAAAAATATGTATCCTCACCCAAAAAATTAGGAAAGATATCTACTAGAATTTTAATTAAAAATAAAAATCAGTATCCGTCTTTTGTTGATTCATCATTCATTATTACCTTGTGAAATGACAGACTGACTTACCTCCCCTTGCTTTATAGGCTTTTCTGCTCATTGATTGGTAGAGCAGCAAAATATGATAAAATTAATTTTAATTTTTAATAAAAATTCGATAATTTTTTTCTTATTTTTTTTTTGTAAATATATTTTTTGCCTAATATGCAAGCATACCAAGTTAATTTATTTGCAACAGATATTTTTCTGTGTAACTGCGATTTTGACATATGTTTTTATCTGCACAAGCACCCGTATAGCTTACAAAGATTGTGGCCCAGGATTGTCTGGTCTGCATGAAGTTCTCCTCGTTCATTGCAATTATTATTATTATTGGTAACCTACAGGATTGTAGGTGTTTATCCTCAAACCTCTGAACAGCAAGGCTCAATAGCTGCATGCGAAATCGGGAAGGTTTGGCCCAGACACACAAGGGAATAGTAGAGAAACAACATAACTACTTTCATTCCATTGATTTGCAGTCCCACATCTGCCATATGTTAGCTTTCCACAGGCAGGGATAACAAGAACACTACAGATGCTGATGCCAATCTCCCTTGAATATTCACTAGAAACTGTTAGCTTGATGCCATACCTGTCTGAAGATTTTGTTTTAAGATTGTATGGTCTGATTGCAGGCTTTATCCTTAGCGCCTACAGCATTAACCTTTTATGACCTGGTTCAACTAATGCATTCATATGAAAATTAATATAATGGCATAAAGTGGGAATTGATTCAAACACACCTTGTACATATTAGCTCAGTATCTGGGTAGATGCTAGATTACAACTATTCATTGCTTACATTAAGTATACCGCTATATGTCTGAAATAGTTAATAAAGGATTAATAAAAACACTCGTGTTTTTTTTTTCTTCCTAAGCCTTACAACAAACCATCTAACCTATACAACGTCTATAATATGTTCCACGTAACTTGTTTTCTTGTCAATTCCTTAGAAACATGAAATAAATAAGATAATACAAAGATGACCGTGTTACTCTGTGAGATTTGCGGATGTTTAGGCAACCCCTCTCCATTTTCTACAAGGAACAACAACGAAGGCGGTATATTTGAAATAATATTTAGTTACTGTGAATCTAAATGGATTCATTCCATACTGGATTGTGTGTGCCAAACTGCAAGTCTAAAAAGCGCGTGCGTGCGTGCGTGTGTGTGTGTGTGTGTGTGTGTGTGTGTGAAGTTAAGAGGGAATATGTCTCACATGCCTTGAATTTTGTGAATGCGTAACGGACACGGGTTTCAAGCAAGGTGAGTAAGAAAACAGAGCGAATCTTTGAGTTTTACCTTTCCTCGTCTTGAGCCAAAGTCTCTTAAAGTAGAAAGAAAATGATGATAATAAGATTTGAATGCCGTTCAGTTTATGTACGTGTAAATATGTCTGGAAAGCTTAAATCAGTGTTTCTCAACCTTTGGTGTCCCGTATGACCTTCACCTTCACCGAGGTGCATGACTTGACACAAAAAAAACAGCTTCTTAATCAACTGCTAACGCACGCGTCACTGTAACGTCCAATGACAACAACAACAACAACAACAACAACAACAACCTTCTCACTCGACCTGCTTTTTATACCACTCTCTCAATCTCTTCTCTTGCGCATGCGCCCGGATATTCCTGACAACCTCGAGACTTCCGCTTATAAAAACCCAAATTTTGTTGTCGCGCATGCCTACACAAGGCACAAACACGTGGGCGTTTGTTTTGTTGGTAAGTACTACACTCCCTCCTGATCTGATGATCACATAGAGTGCACTCCGGGGGTGGCCTCTTAGTTCGTTGGCTTCTGCGAAGGGTGGTATTTACAATCTCGGATTCAGGTTCTGGCTCTGGGTGTGGTTCTGGTTCTGTTTCTGATCCTGCCTGATCAGACGAATTACAACTACCACTCTCTTGCTCGGTGACCTCACTTATCAGCAGCTCATCACCTGATGATTCATCGCTCTCTGTAGTTGTGGGATGTACTTCACTAGCTGGGCGAAGATTGCGCACATGGCGTGGGGTTCCATCAACAAGGACCGACTGCTGGCTGACCACTCCAGATATTCTTCCTCGCTTGAACTTGGTAGTGCACCGGTTTCCAGGGGGTCTAACCCAAACTGGATCCCCTACCTTGTATTTGTCATGACTCTCCTCATCGATTGGCTGGACAGTGTCAATGCCCTTTATCCTAACACGGTATGTGTGTATGGCATTGGCCGGTGCTGTTGTTAGTGTCTTCCCATCCTTTGGTGTGATGTTATACCAATACGTGGCCTCCATAATGGTGCATTACTTTCTGGCAGCAATTCTCTTGATGCTGCGATGGCTCCTCTCAGCAATGCCATTCCCTGATGGCACATGAGCACATCGTAGTCGTAGTCGGACACCCCACTCATTCAACAACTGCTGAACTTGGTGGCTACAAAAAGCAGCATCGTTGTCTGTCAATATCTCTTCCGGCGCACCTCGCTCAGAAAAGATAGATGACAGTTGACGGACAACATTTGCTGAGTCCTGCCTGGTCATTTGCCGCCATACCACAAAACGAGTGGGTCCACAGTCGATAAAGGTTAGAAAGGGCTTACCACTATAATGGGTGATATCCATCGCTACTCGTTGGCACACATGCTCAACCTCCAATCGCCCCTTCTGCTATTGCTCAGGTGCAGGATCGATAGACGGGCATGCCTCACAGTGCTTGATGATCTGCCTGACATCCGCCCTTATCACTGCTGGGTCCACATGCCTCGCAAAATACAAAGTTCTTTTGATACCTGGATGTCCACTCTGCACATGAATTCTTTGTATTTGGCATGAACTAATCGCGCCAACTGCGCAAGATCGAGCAGCGAACTCCACGCCTGTCTTCACAGCTTCATACCATTTGTGAGGCACACGGGTTAGTTGGTCTGCACGATTACAGTGTGATGCCACGAGCGTTACACTCACTGACAGGTCATACTCCGATACCAGGCTCTTCAGGGTGTTTAGCCTCCGCCGGATTAACATCTCACTGGCTGCCTTAGTGCGGACTCTCGTTCGTCCCGAAAGAGTGTCGGACACCCAGTGGTAGACACAGAGAGAATCCGTGTACAAGTGCAACTTCTTTGACTGCCATTGAAGTGCCAGATTTAAACCCTTCACAACAGCATCCAGTTCCACCAGGTTGATGTATTGAGCATCATTCACGGGTCGCAGCCAGCACACGTCTTCAATTACGTTTCCATGTTGCTCCAATAACACTCCCAATGCCAAAGAACTAGCGTCAACCCACACATTCACAGTGTCCCCATCGACACACCATTCCCCACGGGCAGGGTCCTCCTTGTTAACTCTCTCTAGGGTTTCTGTCATCATAAGAGTTAGAAGAGCATCATCAGATAAATCATCCCAACCTGTAGTTACTAAACTTGCCCTGCGTTTGATGACGCCCACAGTTGCTCAGAGCCAGCCACACGCTGGTAAGTGACCAATAAGTTTCCTACACAAGGAAAAAATAGTCTGCCACGTAATAACATCAGGGATGTTTGGAATCTCACTGCCACGCCTCCATCGTAAGGTACTGTCTTTCCCGCAAACGTCCAATCCTAATACCCGTGCTCCATCCCTCAGACGTTCGGGATCCTTGAACTCCAACCCGAATTGAGCTAACTTTTCTCTGATGTGCGACGCAGATTGTATATCTTCATTGACGTACACATCGTCAATATAGGCTGATGTTGCGTCCTCAGTGGTCTTTTCCTGGGACAACACCATTTACAATGGTCTTCATGATTTGCGGTGCCACATTCTTCAGCCCAAAGCCAAGTCGAGTAAGGCAGTATCTCTGACCCCGGAACCACACTGTCTGGAACGGCCACAATGTCTCATCCACTCGCACCTGCAAATAAGCCTTCCGCAAGTCTACTATAGACACATTGGAGCCCTTCTGGCGCCATTCTCTCAGCTTGCTGGCGCACACGTCAGCATCGGCAGTGTACGTCTCAATGTATCTATTGAGTTCACGATAGTCCAGCACCGGACGAACTTTTGATTTGTTATGCTGGACTACCGCCATAAAGGGAATCAGACCCTTGGGTGGTCCCAGCTTGTTGGGGTAGGGGATCAGCCATCCATCCTGGATCGATGCCTCAAGTTCCTTCTCGTATTCATTATGGGCCTTATTGGGTATCAAGTACTCTGCAATGCTATTCTTGAGTTCGGTTGGCACCCTTCCTTCTGTCCACTTCCACGATGCAGTCCATGCTTTTTGGCGAGGGTCGTAGTCCACCTTAAAATCAGGCCGATCAATATAGACTGCAGCACACACTGGGGTTTCCAAAAATCACAGAGTCCCATCTCTTCTGATAACAACTCCCCCCAGTGTCTTAATAGCATCATATCCCAACAGTACATCGAATCCCAGCAAATCCCCTCGTATCACCAGCACATTAATGTCTGCGGCCATACCAGAGTCTGTGTAGACTTTGGCAGTTCCGGCTCCACAGCAATCTTGCGTATTGCCACCTATTGTGGTTACTTTGATGTTCTGCTTTGTCCAGTTTCGACACAACTTGGCACTCATGATGGTGTGTGAGCACCCGGAGTCGAGAAGAGCTGAACAAGGCACTTGGTCCGCGTACACATTTATTGTCGGTTGCGCCTCAATTAAATCTTGTCCGGGGAACAGGTCGGCGCTGATCTTTTGAGATATAGTGAGATATTATAGTCTACTTATTCTAATTTGATTCATACAACTTAATCCAGGGTATGTTTTTCACAAGGTCTAATTTTAGTTATGAAAAATGATGTTACTCAAATGTTCACCATTTTCATTTTCACGCTTTTGTGCTCTCTGCAAGGCATTGTCCAGCACATCACTTAATGTTTCAGGGCTTATGCCCCTAATTTACTCCTCTATATTGTTTTTAAGGGCATTTATTGTGGCTGGTTTTTTTCTTGTGTTGAAGTTTCGTCGAAATTCTCTTTGAGTTTCTGATATTGACTCATTCAACCGAAAATACGACTCTACGATAAATATCCGCTCCTCGGTAGTGTAACGACTCATGATGACTCTGGAAAGGTTACTGTAGATGATCTGAAAAAAAATAAAAGAAAAATATAAAAAATTAAGAAAGTTATAAATTTTTTTTTAACCATCAACTTCTTTTGGGACACCCTGTGTTATAGATGTCTTCTAACTTATTAAGGATATGCATCCTGAACAGACAACCAGAAGCTAGAGGTCTTCTTTATTACTGAAGGCCAGCTTCATTGCTTTTGAAACCTTAAACTCTGCTAACTCTTCTGCTTCATTGTCAGTAGGTTTCATTTCAGTCTTGAAAGGGTTCCTGTGCATTTTGAATAATATTTTACCAGCGTTTTCTTATGGTTCTCTGATCGAAGGCCCTAAGCAGCCATGAGCCTCCAGTTGAAAAACGCTGAGCTAAGTAATGCTGAAGCTCTTTATATAGATTTATAATTTTACAAAAAGAACGGATAATCAGTGTTGAAATAATACGAAACTGCTGCTTGTATAGCCTTTTAATGTTTCCACCTCTTTTCTTGTTGATATTGCCACGGATTTGGAATAATAGCTTTGTTTGTTAAACGAGTTTCAAAACAAGACGGTTGTTCAATGGAATAATCTATACAGGAATTTCGTACGAGCAATAAGAAAATTTGTTTTAGCAAGAAGCCAGAATAATACAAGCTTTGAATTGAGAGAGTATTTTGTTTTCGTTCCAATGTATAATAACGAGACGGTATAAGATAGGAATTCTATGATAATATAATCCTTGAACAATGTTTGTCTAAAGTACCAAACACCAGTGTAAATAAAATATTTCTGCAAGTATACATATCTGTTTATATAGACTTGAGTATGCGTATTCGTTTATATAAACTAATAAACAATTAAAACATTTTAAACACAACTAAGGAACCTAAATGTGGTTATGATGTTAGTTTAATGTAGTTTTATATGAAGGGGATAAAACAGAGGCTGAAGAAAATTCAGACAACTTAAAAATTTTTGTGAAATTTGAACAATATTTATTGGACATTAATTAATAAATATTCAACAAATGTCAACTTGTTTGTAAGTATTTTAATTGGTTTCTTGGAGTTATAACATGAACAACACTTATTTGAAAATTTAAATCTATAACGGACATAACTTGAATAAAGATTCTAGACATAATGTTTAGCAGCATTATATCTCGAATTTAATCTTCAAAAGGGGATATAAATATTCCCAAACTGTTCCATTTGGGAAATTAATATTACCTGTGCTGGAGCAGGCATTCTTTTAGTATATATATATATATATATATATATATATATATATATATATATATATATAATCAGTTATAAAATATATATGGCGATTTAGAGGTGCTGGATGAAACACGGAATATTCTGTGTAGCTTAATTGCCATATATATTTTATAACTGACTACCTAGCTCTACCTACATATTGGGCACTGTTGAAGTAAATACTTAAAGTTTATGCATAAATTTATACTTTCCTATATAAATTTATGTGATTAAATGAAGTAGTTATATATATATATATATATATATATATATATATATATACATATATGCGTTAGCGCATGTATTAATCGTTAACTACCTAAAAACTGAAATAAACAAGTCGACTTATAGCGACTACGAAATAAATTTTAAATGGAAATCTGTACCTGCCAAACGCATGACACCTTCAAAAACTCTCTCTCTCCCTCTCTCTCTCTCCTTCTCCCTCATCTACCTCATAGACCGGGCTGAACAAGCAAAAAGCAATCAAATTTAAAACCTAAAAAATTTAAACTCCTTCCCCCCTTCTCTCCTTACACTCCTCTCTTTTCTCTTTACCATCCTCTCTCCACCTCCCTATATCCATATATCTCCACCCACGCCTACCTGAACCTGCTACCCCCACACAAAATACTATCTAATCAGAACTGAAATATTGTCGATACCCGTCTCCCCCCCTCTTTTTTTCTTTCTCCTTTTTTTTTCGTATTTCTTCTAAAACACTTCTTCCAGATACTAACAACCATTTCTGTAAGGTCTGACGAGGCTGTTGGATCGTAAACATGGTCCAACATCTGAAACATATGTAACCAAACAGATAAAATGGTAATAAAAAAAAAATAAAATACATATTTGCTCTGCAATAGTATTGAGCACTCTCTTCAGGATTTTACTAATTACCAGTTTTACCATATATTTAAATACTAGTGTTAAAGATTTCGTGTTTGCGTCCTTCTGTTTTATCTATTTACTTCTTATTATTAAAACGTTCCTGCTGTCCTGCTGCTATTCTCTTTTACTTTTACTTTTAAGATTCTTTTCACTTTAAGGTACTTTTAAAGTCTATGTGTTCTATTCTTACAGTTTCTTGCCTTGAAGGGTCTCGACATGTATGCGCAAATATATATTGCCTTGTCCAGTGGATGATATCTTATCGCTGGCTCATGGGGAGTGCAGATGCATCGATAACACGAGATGAATTGAAGCTTTGATTCTTTTATTAAAGGCAAGCCTGTCATGGACCCTGGTTGCTGTGGAGAGATCCTAATCTCTTGTCCATTCCATCTGCAGGCCAAAACCACTCTCACATTTGGTCGCCAACAGGAAGCCTATGACCACAATTCCAGTTACCCCTAATTTCCGGTACACGTCACCCCTAATTTCCGGTGCATTCTTACTAGGTTGACAAATGGTGACTTAAGTTTGATGAGTGGCAAATCTAACCTTCTGTGACCCCACTAAACTCGCTGTTGGGAATCGAAAATATATCTACATAACTTGCTATTTCTACAACTACCTAGATAGCATTTAAGCTGGGATTCCCAATACTACACTAGCAGCCCGTCTGGCTTTTCCTGGTCGTAAAACACGCATAAATATTATATTTTAATTCATTCAGAAACTGAGACATGTGCATGTGAGTATTATGTTTTTTCTAAACACTTCTAATAAATATACTCGAGCTGAGATCGAAACCAAAACCTACAGATAGTGAGTAAAGTATGATAACCATTATGCCAGCTTGACAAGATCTTTTCAAACCTGCTTATTCTTAACATAAAGAGTCTGTCATGTGAACGATTCACGCATTCACATTCGTAAAACAGTTAGCAAACAAATAAAAATCTGATGCCCCCCCCATGTACCAATTTTTCAATTTTGTCCTCTTAGCAGCCCTTTTCTCCGAATGAAAACCGATGGAAAAGTTTTCCAGATGTCTGAATACCCTATATACCAAATTTCAAGTCGGTAGATCAAAAATTCGTTGAGTATATAGGTTGGGAATTGTCCTTACACACATTCTTACTTTTATAGACATATAGATAAATAATTAAATTAAAATTGATTCAAAAGTATCACAAACAAGATAAATAAATGAAAACTATATGTGTATGTGTGTGTGTGTGTGTGTGTATATATATATATATATATATATATATATGTGGAAGAGTGAAACATGTGGACACGTTCTACTGTCCAAAATTGGATATGTGAACAAAAGGCGCTCTTATGTACCATTACTTCCACGACCTGATCAGACAACCTGTGTGATGTGTGGTAGGAAGTACAACTTTGCTGTTGGTGTGAAGAGACATATGGTTGTGCACAGGGGCACCATGCCACAGAGTGGTCCAGTTAACCCAGTGCAGACACTCCACTTTGTGTGTCATCTTTGCTTCAGGCCATTTAAATCGACTGCTGTTTTTTTTTTTTTTACATGGCGGTCACCACTTATCAAGGTCCGAAGGCCACTCAGGGATAAGGGTCATTGCATGTACAGTAATCAATGAGATAGTATTGTAGTAATCATTAGCATTGGGGGTTTTGATAGTGTCTTAAGGGGGCGTTTTGTCAGGAGTTTGTTTAGGTTGGACTTGAAAACGTCCAAGTTGTAGTCAGGTGGGAAAAGGCAAGCGGCAGAGAGTTCCACTGGCGTGCAGTTCTAAGAAAGCTTTGCTCATGGAATTTACGTTTGGATTTAGGCACAGATAAAGAGTGGGGAAAATTATTGACAGTAGTTTCAGCCAGACGGGTGTTTCTCGTGAAAGATTGGCGAGGGGGAACGAGGGATTGGAGCTCAGACGAGCACCTGCCATGGAAATAACGATAAAACAAAGACAGGCTCGCAACATCTCTTCTGTGGGAGAGAGGTTGCAGGGAAGAGAAAAGGGCATCCCCACTAAACCACGAAGTCTATTTTGTACTCTGTCAAGGCAGGATAGGCTATTTTTTAGCAGCTCCTGCCCAGATGTGGCAGCAGTACTCCATCCTTGGACGTACTTGGCTTTTATACAGATAGAGAATTGCAGAATTTGAAGATCCACCCACGTGGCCATGGGAGATGAACTGGAGGATTGATGGTAGGAATTTTTTTGGACAGGACGGCCATCATCTGCAAAGGTGAAACAATCATATATAGTAAAGATGTCTGTTAACATAAAATGGTCTATAGTTAATCTCCAAACACAAAATAGCATATTTGACATTAACAGGTTTCTACAAATGTTTTAGCCTGGTATTATTTTGCTTTTTATTAATTCAGTTTTTCTATCATAATGATGCGTAATAAAATATCTGGTCATTTTGAGTCACAGTGTTTTAATCTTTAAAGTCATTTGAGGCTGGAAACCAGTTTTATAAACAAACGTAAATGATAATCTGTTTCCGATTTTTTTTAGTTAAAGATTGAAAATTTGTAACATTTAGACTAGTGTTCTCATCTTGAATGTTCTTTTAATGTTTTGGCCGATGTAACCTCTGACCTTTGTCAGGTGTACCTCGTCAAACTCATGATTCTGCATAAAATTTCGAATGGAACACTATTTAATTCACAAAAACCTGTGACGAAACGGATAAAGTATTAAATAAAAATCCAGTTCTAAGTTATACTCTTCTAGAATTTAAAGGTTCAATCCTTAGCGTAGGTGATACTAAGAATACAATATCGAATTACTTAAGATGTCTATCCAGTCATGGAACGAGAATATGCCACCTTTGTGAATTAAAAGGGTTCCATTTGAAAATTTGTGCAGATTTCCAAGTTTGACAAGATACACGTGAAGAAAATCGGAGGTTGCGTCGGCCGAAACGCTGTGAGAATGAAACTCAAGATTAGAACAGTAGTGAAAATAATACAAATAATCGTAATGTAAACGAACGTAGTTGTCGAATTTAACCCATAAATGGACGAAATGAAGAGGCTCATACCTTTCCTCAACTTAGTTACGTTCAGCACGTTTGACAGCCAGACAATATCTGGTAAAGCTGTTAGTATTTTATTGTAGAAGACAAGCTTAAACGTCCGCTGCACTATAGAAGGTTACTTAAAACGTTGGTACCAAAAGCATAGCATAATAAAATAAATTTTAATGAGCAATTTATTGAAGTAAACAATAAATGTTGCAAAGTTTTGTTTTTTTAAATTCACCTCCAAACAAGCCATATTGCCACTTAAACGTTCATGTGAATTCGGAGCCATATCTGTTCAGGGCATCTTAAATAGGGGGTTTTGCAGCGAGGTGTTTGTTCACAATACATTTAAATTTTTGCATGTGTGTATAGTTAGGAAAAATGAGAGCACTCCCTCTATTTTCTGTACCCTTGGACCTCTCTACTTTATGTACCCTCGGTCCCCTCTCTTTTCCACCCCCTCAGCTCCTTCTTCTCCCCCCGTCCCCTCTCCTTTTCTGCCCTTTTCCGTATCCTCCTCCTGGTTTCCTCTCCTTTTCGTCCCCTCTCTTTTCCGCTTCCTCGGCCCCTTTCTTTTCCATCCCCTCAGTCCCTCCCTCATTTATATACTCTTGGTCTTTTCTCCTTTCTATCTGTTTGATCCTTCATCTTTTTCTGTATTCTTATTTTAATAAAAGCAACTCCTTCCTAAATACAAATGATTCAACCTAACCTATTGCAACTTGCATTCAATAAATTGCTTACAATATTTATTGTATCTAAGAACTAAAAAACCTCAACAAGGATTGATATATCATAAAACATACAAACATAATTATAATCACAAAATAAAAAATTTTAAATTTTAAAATACATTTCCCAGCGATTTTGAGTTCGATTTCAACTACTTCCAAATACTAATACAATCAGTTTTCACAAACAAAACAGTTTAATTTGTTTTAGTTATTTTCATTTGGCATTTTTCATTAAAAATAAAATATTTAATTTGTGAAAACATCCAATTTCTATAAATGTCATTACTTTTTTTTTTTTTTTTAGGCAGGGCGGGAGAATATTTTTGCCAACGATTGAGGCCAACATATAATTTTTTTATTTATTTATTTTATTTTTTAGGGAATACTTTTTGGTTTCATTTGAAATATGAACACTGGCCTGTACCTTTCCAGTTCACTCATATAATGGTGATTACTGTTTTAAAAATTCAATTTTTTTTCTGATCAGTATCCACTAAGAGATATAATTACAGCCTGTTTGTTGTTTTTTTTTAGTAGTATTTAATAGATCTGAAAGCAGGAGTATGCTAAAGGATCCCAGAATTTATACTAGAATTGTCTGCAAGTACCCTTGTGATAAAGTACTTCGTAAAATTCATTTGTAAGTGAGACTCAGTGTGAGCTTTACTCAGAATACAATTCTGAATTACTTAGTATTTTTATTTGATCATGGCAGATAGAGCAAAAGCATGTTACCCCGAAGATTAAATAAAGGGTTCCATTTGAAATTCTGTGTAGATTCTAGAGTTTGGCAGAAAGATTCCAGATAAGATACACCTGAAGAAGGTCGGCTGTTACATCGGCTGAAACGTTGCGAGTAAGAACAGTAGTTCAAATAAGCCAAATAATACATATTTTATTTGAAGCTTTGCTACCTTGGTGATATCATTGAAGCACAGGGAAGGACTGATGCTTGTGTGATTACAATAATTAAGAGTGAATAGGAAAAGTTCAGGAAACTTCTGGCATTACTAACCTGCAGAGTATTACTCCTGTAGAAGAGTCTACTAGGCGTGTGTTACCAGTATGGTGTGAGAAGTGAACGCTGTCATTACATTGAGGGCACGTGTTGTCTGGCAAGAAATGATGTGAGAATAATACGATAGATATGTACTGAGTGTGTTTTCTTTGTTGTTTTTTTTTTAGACAAGTTTACATTTGATGACATCAGAGGAAGATTAAATCTGGACGGTATAGGGAGACAGGAGACTTCGTTGATTTGGTCACATTGAAAGAATGGACGAAATACCTGAATAACAAATTAAAGAAAGCATAAAAAATATATATTTAAAGATATTAAGAACTTACATTTTGCATAATGATTGTAGTGTTTGCTAGTGAGCTGGGAGTTCAATCCTTGATCGACTCATACCAAAGACTCTAAAAATGGTACTTGATGACGTCTTGCTAAACACACAGCATTAAAGGGTGGGGATTAACTTGAGCAATCTGGAAAAGGAAAAACATCCGTCTCTACACCTCGGTGTCATAGTCAACCAAAAGGAGCTTTTGTGTCGCCCTTGACTACAATCGATCAACCTATTTTTTTAGAATTTTTATTAAGGACTTAAAAGCATGCAAAATTGCCAAAATGACTGAATACAACATTTTAATAATTTCAAAAGCATTGATATGCCGTAAAACAAATTGAATGGTACATTTAGAATATATCCCTTGTTTTTCCTGATATGCAATATAGATTTTTGCACTTAATACGACTGTAAACAAATCCTTCGTTTTGTCCAGCGATGACATATCGGATTGGCTAGAGACAAGTGATCCGTTATCGCCTCTCACGTAAAGCAGAAAGCAAGCATATCCAGCTGATGGCAAACAATGCAAGTTGTCAGCTGTTTAGAGTATTTCAGACAACAAATCATAAAGAGAATCAGTAAAAAAAGCTGTCAAAACTGTTTTGCTTACTTTTTATTTTTTGCGGCGGTTGGTCGATGTCAAATACGTGAACTAACACTGACGCAATGGCGCATATGCATGATCCCAAACAGATGTATAGACTAACAGGGGTGACTGACCTCGTCATATATATATATATATATATATATATATATATATATATATATATATATATATATATGATGAGAATAATGAAATTAGTATTCTGACGAGATAGAGAAATAAAAAAGAAGCAAACCAAGTCACACGTCCATCAACTCTTCGTTTAATTATAAGACTTCTTCAAAAGATGTCTTATAATAAAGACGAAACTTTGATGGACGTCTGACTTGGTTTGTTCCTTTTCTATCTCTTTCTCTACACACACACACACACACACACACACACACATATATATATACACATTTGTTTATTTTGGCAGCAAGTCATTATTCAAGCACGTCTGACACAGATATTTTTTCCGATTTTTCTGGATATCTTTTCCATTCGCCGAGCGGTCTTTTTTATTTCAGCTGGAATGTTTAAAAAAAAACAAAACAATAAATACACCAAGCCTCAAAGAAAACGAAAACGACAACAACAACAATCGCTCCTGATGATAATCGGATGCACCGATAGAAAGCGCTTGAGAAGAAAATGGCTGAACAGCAACGTTTGGGTGCCATTCTATACAATATTCCAGCTGAAATAAAAAAAAAACTGCTCGACGAATGGAAAAGATATATAATAAACCTTTGTGGACCTTGCTTGCTTGCATCTTGTCTCTGACGATCGGGCGATTCTATTTTTAAAAAAGGGATGACAGGTTAATTTATATAGGTATTTGGAAACTTGATGACATAACTTTTGGATTATGTTCTATATGTGATAAAGCGCCTGTTTGTGTGGGTTGTTTTTGTATTACCAATCTAATTTCTTTTCTGACCCATTATTTCCTCTGCATAGTCTTCTGCTGACCATAATTATTCACATGTATTTGATCTCTTATACTCTGTTTCCTCATGTTGGCTATCAAAGAATCCTCTTTTCACCATCCTACCCAGATCTTTCTTCTTAGCCCCACGGCTTTTATATCCATTTGATGTCGGCTTTTCATGATTTTGTTGGCGTATGTGATCCTGACGCAGGGATAACATTTATCTGTTTCATATATATAAATATCAGTGTATTATCACTGGGTCTATGACAACAGCATATTCTCTTCATAGTTTGGACTTTCGAGTGTGTATCCTCTGATATCTTATATGCTTTTATATAGAGTGATGTGGTTCTCGGTTTATTAACTGTGTCGGATATATACTGGAGAGTCAAAACAATGAAAAGAATATGCTGTTGTCATAGACCTAATCATCACACACATTGTATGTGCTGGCCAGTATTTGTTTTTAATCGCATATAATTTGGAAGTCGAGCATTTCCGGACCTGTATACATATGATGCTGATCTTCTATATTGTGAGACAATAATTTTTTATACCTCATGCACTACAGCGTCTACTGTGGCTATACAGTTCAAAGCGGGAGTTGCCTCTCCAGATACAGGCCTTGGTAGGTGATGAGACCTAGGTTTGCCCAGTTATCAGGATTCCCCTCTTGGCGTAGCAGACAAAGTTTGACAGGCAAGCAAATACGGTCAGAGCCAGCGCAGCTGCAGGAGTTTCCAGAAAAGTATTGAAGTGCTTCATCATCCATTTATCGGGACTCCAAACCGGATTTTTGTCAGAGTTTACTCCCTTAGCCTTTGCCTTTCCAGTTATGTTATCGATTTTTCAAGCATCTTATATTCGTGCTGAGGAGATTATTCGGAACTGAAAAAATCAGAACATTTGGAGGTATCAGAATCGATATCGCAATCAGAAAAAAATTGATGGCTATTTTCCGATGCCAAAACGATTCTTCTAATTGTCTTTTTTTTTATATGATTTTGTTTGAAGCAAAATCTTCTATTGCTGGTAATAATGTTAGAAATAATAAATACTAGTAAAATTAAAATCGATAAATTATCCTCCACAAGTGTACTTTTACGTTTAGGAAAATATCTGCTCATATAACATTTGTTTTTTTACGATAATCAGAGGGAAAATAACAACTTTATACTTAAATATTTAGAGATTTATAGGCAATTGGAATCTGTAATTTCGTACAGAATCGGTAATTGTATTAGAATCGGGTAAAATATTGAAATCGCCCATCACTGATATATATATTAAAACTTGAAATATAATGCGGTCTGCCTCATTTCAAATTTTACTTAATGGTCTAGATTTGCTATATGTGTACTTTTGTGAGAAAGTTTTTGCGGGCTTTAACTTAAATCCAGATGAACATATTTCAGCTCAAATAAAGATTTATTGATCGAAATAAGCACCATCAGAACCAACGCACCTTTGCCAACACAAAACAAGTGTGTTTATGTTAGCAACGTAAAAATCTTGCATTCTAATGGCAATGAAGTTGCTGAAAGCGTTTTTGATATCGAATTCGTATTTGAAACATTTCTCACGCAGAAAGTTGTTAAGCTGCTTGAAAAAGTGGAAGCAAGTAGGTGAGAGGTCTGTAGAATATGGTAGATGAAGCAGGTTTCGTAACCTAATTCGTTTAACTTCTGCAGGGTCGGTTTAGTAACGTGTGGTCGGGCATTGTCATGGAGAATTGGGCCTTTGCTGTTGACTAATGCTGGGTGTTGTTGAAGTTTCTGACGAATTTGATCCATTTGTTGACGGTACTTGACCGCCGTAATGGTTCGCCTGCATTCAAAAAACAGTGATGGATGAGACTGGTCACAGACCACAAAACAGTCAACATGGGTTTCTTTTGGCACAACTTTGGCTTAAAGAAGTATCAAAGTTTCATCAGCTTCTAACCACTGAGCTGAGCATCGCTGGTTGTCATGAAGAACCCACTTTTCATTGCAAGTCACAACCCGGTCGAGAAACGAGTTGTTTTTGTTGTGTATAAGAAAACAAGATTACACTTTATAACCGCGTTTCTTTTGGTTGTCGTTTAATTCATGAGGCACCCATTTATCAAGATTTTGGTTAGAAATTGTTGTATAAGTTACGTCTAATTCAAATGCAAGTCCTCGAACAGTTGTGCATGGATTGGTTTTGACTAAGGCTCTTCATTGATCGTTGTCAACACCCGATGGCCGACCACTACGCTCATCATCTCCAACTCTCATCGCCGCCATGAAATTTCTTAAACCACGATTGTGATGTGCGTTCAGTAGTGGTTCCTGGGCCAAACACTTCATTATATTGCGAGCTGTTTCAACAGCTTTTCGGCCTAGCTTGAATTGAAATAAGAAAATTGTGCAAGTTTGCTTTTTTTTCCATCTTGTATTCAAGGTTCCGAAAACAAGACAATTGCTTTAAAACGATTGCAAGTAAAATGATTGTAATTTAAACGATTGGATAGAGCGAAAAACGCTCTTTAAAATAATATATAAAGTAAAGGTATTACAACAAAAACTAATTTGAACCGAGTTGTTCTGTTTTTTTCTGATTTAGTTTAAATAGTTTCGTTTCGATACGCGTTTTCCCAACACGTTGTCTTCCCACTCGCCGGTGGTTCCTTTCCCTTCCTCTTTTATACCCGTTCTACAAACTCCCTCGCCTCTAATTTGCATATCTCACACGTAAATGTGCATAACCGTTGTACATAGAAATGCGACGTCGGCATTTTAACTCTTTTTTTTTCTTAGAGAAAAAAAAAACACGAAACTCGTGCTATTCAGGTAAGTTACAGTTTTCCCCACAGAAATCAAAATTAAAAATTCCGCAGAAACATTCTTATCAACCTAATATATTTCATTCGAAGTGGAATTTTGAGGTACAGATTGCATCTCTCACAAAATACCTGTGAATCGTTAATAAAATTCACAATTCTTTCTGCAATCTAATTATATTCAATAAAAATAATCGTCCATTAAATTTCAGCCAGAAATGTCCAAAGATATTTGTTTCTATCGACGTTTATTGATTCTCTCGTCAGTAAGAGATGTGACTTGAATAGGATTTATTCTCACTGGACCTTTCTTTATCTGTGAGGGTGTCTCGAAGGTTTGTCAAAACAGTCCCAGAAACGGAAGAGGGCATTCACAGTTCTAATTATTGCAGTGCCAAGAGAGGAGTATTTCAACGATAGACTGAAGTTGATTTGTATTGAATATGGTTGAATTATAGTAAGAACCTGCTATTCTGAAATAGTTACCTATCTAAGAACTGGCCAAGCTTAAGATCGATTAATTTCGATTAAATATGCATTTAATTTCAAATATATTACTGTTGAGCAAATTCTAATTCACAGATTATGAAAATAAGTTCTAATTTATAATTCACCTCCTCTCCTCGCCCATAAAGCATTCACAACAGAACTTATCTAGCAACAACTATTATCTCTCTCTCCTTCCCTCTGTCTGTCTGTCTGTCTGTCTGTCTCTCTCTCTCTCTCTCTCTTTCTTTCTTCATAAAACTAAATGAAAGTCCACGAGCAATGCCTGTTTATGGAGCATAGTAGTGTAGGGCTGCTTCCCAGCTGACTACATCATGGTCGTTTTCAAGTACAGTGTAAATAAATTCTTGTTGAACTACCCTCTTAAATAATCAAATCCTTCATAATCACCATCATCATCACCAAACATATGCTGTTGTCTCGCCGTCCAACTCGTTTGACCCTCCTCCTCGAATAAGTTTTGGTCCTTAATAAGTAATGACGCTTTAGTAAAAAAAAAAAAAAAGATATCTCATCTTTACTACACGAATCGTGAATCATATTGAATATATTGACTTCCTTTATCAATTTATTGCATTTTTTAGGCTTTTAATCTCATAATATTTAATGATAACAACAGTGATGATATTATGCTAAGATTTTTTTTTTAATAGAAAAAAAATAATTTTACCAAAGAGAAAAAAATGAACTTTTCCTTATTTCTAAGGCAGCTGGGTTTTTTTTTTTTTTTTTTTTTTTTAGAAATAATGAAGTACTTTTAATAGAAAAAAAAATTCTGGTGACGAACACCTGCTTCATCGAATTTTGTTTATCGAAATAAAAAAATAGATGATGTTGTATCATCCAAATTACTCTGAATACTGTTCTCATCTTTACTGTTATTCTCAAAACGTTTCAGCCGACGTAGCCTTCGACCATCTTCGGGAGTATCTTGTCGAACTCTGACATCTTTCTGTCAGACTTGCTGAGTACTAAAACTTCAACCTCCAAAAGAGTTTCACTTAGAATAAATTTAATTTCGTACTTTATCTATTAAAGTGTTCCATTCAAAATTCCATGCGGGTACCTGGGTTCGACAAGGTATATCTGAAGAAGGTCGTAGGTAACATCGACCAAAACGTTGTGATAATAACACTCGATGAGAATGGTAGTCCAAATAAGACAAATCTATATATCTATAAAAGTGAGGACGTATTTTTTTTGTGTGTGAGGACACTTCTTAACCTATGTACTCAACGAATTTTTAATCTGCAAACTTGAAATTTGGAATATAGTGGACCCCCAACATACGAGCTATCCATTACGAGAAATTCGAGATACGAGATGGCTTCAGAGCAAAAGTCCTTCCGTACATACGAGCGAAAATCCAAGTTACAAGTTTCCAGATGCAACCGCTAGGTGGTCGAATGTGTCATGTTTCATTACATCTCCTTAATGGTGCCATTTTAATTCGAGATACGAGCTTCATCCGGTAACGAATGAATCTCGTATGTTGGAGGCCCACTGTATTCAGACATGTGAAAAACTTTTTAAGCGGTTTTCATCCGGGAAAAAAGGGCTGCTAGGTCTAACAGTGATTTGAAGTCTTTCGTCAGAGGTCGGGTCACGCTGTTTTTGGTCTTGCAGGTCCTTAGGTAGATTTTATGAAGGTTTGGGTGCTTAACGTGCAGGTATTTGTGATGCTAGTCTCATTAAATTCACAAACTATGGCAGCCTTCTTTGTGTTATTTTTTTTTTCAATGTGAACGTAAACGTCTTTTATTAGAGATTGTTCTTGGCCAACTGATTTGGATGTCTTCTCTAAGAATCTTCCTTTGAAAAATCATGTTATATTGTGATGGTTTGGTTAGAGTCCACATCTCCAAATTGTAATACTTTGGATCTAAATATTCTCAACTTCACTTCTTCACTAACATGTTTGTTGGTGGTGGAGGAGGAGTACCAGGAATAGCAGCATGCATATCATGTGAATTAGATGATTATTGTTGACATTCGTTTTCCGGTATTTTTCTAGTTAAAATTCAATCCAGAAAGATACCGGGAGGGACAATATGAAGGTTATAAACATCCTAAGTGTAACGTGTTCCTGTGGAACGAATTGGATTCAAACTTCACACACTCAGGTTGCCAGTATGTGCCATAAAGCACTAAGCTATTGTCACCTCCCAAACCTTTATTAAACATAGATTTAAATAAGTAATCCATTCATTTCCTTTGAATCAGATGATTCTATTGTTGGCATTGCTTTTCCCACTATCTTTCTAGGATTCTTGAAGTTTGTCAACATTCTCTATAAAACGAACTCAATTCAAACTTGTCAGTTCATGCTATTAACAACTTAGTCAGTGTTGAAGACGGGCTCATAGGTCTTGTAGCCATTCTTTTTATCTTTTGATATTTTTCTCTAGCATTTATGGCTGAGTATTTATATTTTTCATGGATCATCTCCACCTCTATACATATGATATTTATCAATAGAATTTATTAAAACCACATTATAATCTATATAATTATAAAACTCAAATGATTTTGTAACAAGTGATATAATCCACTTTCCGGTTTACGACCTCCGGTTGTGCATACGTGCATAAATATTAACCCATAACAACATAAAAAAATAAACACAAATCGCTTCTTTTGCAGATTTTGACCTCGCACCGAAATATTAATGTTATTATTTCGAAATTATTATTAAAAATGGGAAGAGTGGGGGTGTTTTGCAACTATTCTTTATTACAACTATACTGTCGCTATTTTCTTACAACTAAACAACTTTAACCCGTTGAAAAACATAAGAACAATTGTAGTAAAGCCAAGAATACTACTACTCTCTATCCGTCCCTTTTCCTTCCTTTTTTTATTTTTTGTTTACATTTCTAGATACAAAATAGTTGTGTGAGAACGGTGAATTTGTTGGCACATTTATTAATCTGTTTCAATATTAGTTTTATTTTATTTTATTTACGTTTTATTGTTTTGCTTCAGGTTTTGCTATTTTTTTTTTTTTTTTAGATTTTAAGTTTCTATAACTTGGTTGAAGGATCCCAATATAGGTTTTTCATTCTTATATTTCTCATCGGTAGGTTCATATGTGTTTTTGCTGCTAAATGACTTTCGTGGGTGTTCGATCAGTTGGAAAATCATGTTTAATTTTCGATTTTTGAGCGATTATTCAGAAAAATAGGTAACTTTACACGAATAGGGAGGATTTTTGTTTTTCATGTTTGAGTGATCCGTCCATGATTTTTCATTTTAATATACTCTCATAGAAATGTTTCTGTTATGTAAAAAAAAAACTATTTTCTTTACGTCACAAGTGTCATGCTCATACATGAATTCCATAGCTAATATAACATACTGACCCAACGGGTCACGGGTAGTCTAGTTTTTTATAAAATCTGTATTCCATTATGACATAATCATCTCAACCATAAAATCCTTTCTCTCTGAAGGGTTTATTGAAGTAGTCATTGATGGGTAGAAATCCAAAGTTCATAGTATTAATTTGGTTGTGCCTCAGGGATCTATTCTCTGCTCAACTCTCTTCCTGATCTTTGTCACCGACCTCCCAAAGCACATTCTTTGTTCATTCACTCATCGACATATTATGTAGACGATACTACCATTTATGACAACACTTCAAAGACTGATAAAAATCAGGATTTTTCTAATTTTGACTCCTTCGATTTTGAAGCATGTAGAACAATGGGAAATATGCAAACTTTACCCCAGTTGTAATGAAGTGTCCTGCTTTGACAAACCTCTATGATTGAGTGTTACCCCTGACCTGAAGTGAAAGACCTGCGTCAAATTTATTGATTGCCAAAATCGCTGGAAAATAGTCAGTCGTTCTACCATCCCAGAAAGTATCTTTCTTCCAATGCAATCCTCTACCTAGTACAAGAGTCGGATACATCCTAAGATAGAGTACTGCTGTCACATCTGGAGTGGAGCTCCAAAGAGCACCCTTTCCTGTGTTGTCAAGGTGCAAAACCATCTACGAAATTTAGTGG
The DNA here is from genome assembly GCF_053919585.1 of Euprymna scolopes. NCBI lineage: Eukaryota > Metazoa > Mollusca > Cephalopoda > Sepiida > Sepiolidae > Euprymna > Euprymna scolopes. Next base: position 118,353,273 of record NC_136490.1, on the reverse strand, counting down.
GTGATGACCATTTTGCCTAGCTCCTTCCTCTTTCTCACAGAAGAGCAATTGTGAGTCTATCTCTGCTCTATTGTCATTTTTATGGTAGGTGCTTAACAGAGCTTCAATCTTTCATGTAAAGCGTTCTCAACAAATACACAGCTAGTTACAACAACCACCAACAACTTCCCGCTCTCTGTCTGTGCCCAAAACTAAACAGAAAGTCCACAAGCAGTTTCTTTCCCAGAACTGTCTGTCTCTGGAATGCAATAGAGTGGGATTGTTTTCATGGTTGACAATAACATTGTTGTCTTCAAATCCAATGGTGAATAAATTCCTATTGAGCCATCCTATTAGATAATATAGTCCTACCCAAGTTCCACTATGAGTGATCTTATCTCACAATCTAGCCAATGCTTAATCCATTTCCTCGAGTGGCCTTCGGGCCTTGATAAGTGATGACGCCCATGTAAAACAAAAATATTCAGTTTAAAGTCTGTTTTTCATGCTGGCAAGCATTGGATGGCTTTTGGAAATTGACTTCCAAACTAACCCATCTCTGGACAGATCTTTATTTATCCCCCCCCCACGTTTCTTTCAAGTGCATGCTTACCACTTCCTACCAGGTTTTCCTTGGCCTTCCCCCGGACCTTCTAAATTATTCTACATCTACTAGCACAAGAACTCTCATCCATTCTTTCAATGGGGACATACCACCAAAGTCTCCTGCTCTGTTCACATCTCTTTTCAATACTCAGGCTTAATTTTCTTCTAAAATCACCAGAACCATGTTTTTAAGACTCGCATGACACATCCATCGTATCATATTCATATAATTCCTCTAAATGCAGCGCGTTCTTACCGTTATTGGCCAGCTTTCATTTACATACACTATCACACTGCACACACATGCTTGATAGACACGTCTATTAGTTGAGAGCGATAACGCTCTACTGATTAGTAATATCAGAAGTTTCTTGAACTTATGGACTTATTCCGTCCACTCTTAATTTTTGCAACCACACTAGCACCTGCTTCATCCTGTACTCCAATGGAATCCTCAAGGTTACCAAACTCTTCAACAACCTCAATAGTTTCTCCATCCAAGATGTATATATTTTTATTGATAGGAGGGCTTAAACATATTTTAATTCATGCAGATTCATATTTATTATTAGAGATCAAATTTAATAATATATATATATGATGGGCTCTCCCGTCGATTTCAACATATGAGCTTCCATCACAACTAAGTTGTTCGGAAATCCATATGGATGATTTGTTTATAGTGGTGATGTCTTTGCGTAGAACCAACCACTATTTGGTATATATATATATATATATATATATATATATATATAGTACAAAGTACTGATTTCGAAAATTTAAAAAAAAATGACTTCGGTGTCATAAGCTAGAATCGAAACCAAAAACATTTAGCGCTTCAGCCGCATTCACTACTGTTTGAGCTAACCTAACAGAGCGATAAAAAAAGTTATAAAATTAAGTTGAAATGAATATTTTCCAATTTAACTTGCCAACTTTTGTATGTTATTCATCCATTCAAACAAAGATTTTACTCATTATAAACCATCCTTGGTGCCATGTTAATTTCAGTGTTATGTGACCAGTAGTTTAAGAGTTTATCGGTTAAATATTAACACACACATACACACAAACATCTACTATTTTATTTATATAGATAAAAAATTTCAATATATGTAACGACGAAAGTTACCCTTTGGTGCCTATTGTAGATTAGTCTTGACTCTCTTTGTGGTGTTTTTTCAGCAACAATTCTCTCATTTGACTATTACAAAAAGCAGTTTTTCTTTAAAAATTTTTCTCTAAAAATGGCTCACCCTCATAATCACCTCCCAAATGGGGACTTTAAAAAGGCTCCTCCAAAATCTAACAATGAAATAGTAGGATAGACTGGACTCTTAAATCTTTGTAAATCAACAAGTTCAAGAATAGGAAAATTCTGAAATAACACCAGTTATCTGTTTACTGAAGTATACTTCCGGTCGTCCCTCCTTACAAGATAGCAGTGCCAGTTATGTGGAAGTGCAGTTCGGAACTGCGCAACCTTACTGGGGTTTGGGGGGGGGTCACACGATAAAAGGAGAGTGAACCTGTAAATTCACCCTTGTCCATTCGTATTTTCATCCGTTCATCTGTCTGCACTTTTCTCAATAACTACGCCTTGGAATTTAAAAAAAAATTTGCACAAACATTAAACATGATATGAGTAAAAAAGTAACAGAACAGATTTTCTGGGAAAACTTCAGTTGTCCCCGCTTTCAGGTTAAAATGGCTGAAATTGATACTTTTGTGCTTATTAAAAAAATTGATGCCTTGGATTTTTATAAAACTTTCTGAAAAGTTGTAACTAACTCATTTCTATATAATTTTGTTTGTAGTATATACTTCACGATAACTCTTACGTGTGCCCAGGGGCTGTTTTAGGGCTAATAAAACACTCCATTTTTGGGACTGTTTTACCATATTTGTCCAAAAGTTTCTGTGTATGTCTATTTAGCAGTTTTGTATGGTGCTGAACTCAAATTTAAATATGTTAAGGCCTTGGGGACTTTTGGAGCTAAATGAGGGGGTGGGTCAAATGATGGACTTAGTCATTTCTTTTTTTGCATGGTGCAGAACACAAATTTACATATGTTAATGCCTAAAACTGCACTGTTTGTTCATTTTCACCAGGATTTGACATCCCCGAGGGACTTTTGGGGCTAAATCGAGGGGGGGATGCTGAACCTAGTCATTTTTTTATGCCTCGTTCACTGTGCACTCACGGGGGACCATGCATACTTCACTTGTTTTTATGGAAATCACTCCAGACAAGGCATAATGTAAGTCGGTAACAAGGACGAAAGCTGATTATTGCAAAGGTAGGAGATACCTATTGACCTTAGTTTTGAAAATACCAAGGCTGTCAGTGGAAGGAAAACAGTGAGCAGGGAAAGAGTTTCATAACCTTGCAATTGTTGGAAAGAAGCTACTGCAATAGGAAGCTGTATTACAATGAGGTATTAAAGAACGAATTGATGCAAACTTCTAAACCAATGAGTCAAACGAGCATGAACAAATGAAGCAGCGAATAGATCAGACAATTCCGAGAGACATAATAGTATGTGTAGAAAAGACTAAGACTAGCAGCATTACGTCTGTGTGAGAGAGATTGCAGTGAAGAGGGAAGTGTGGAGCCAAATTACAGATGCATTCCTGCAATTTATCAAGAACCTTCAAATGACACAGGTTCATGAATCCAGATTTCACAACAGTACTCCATCGCACAGGCACTCTTTTGGAATCTATATTCTTTTTTTTTTATTATTACATTTTCATACCAAACAAGACACATTGCCACTTTGATGTAGGGGGCTACTATCAGGGACATAAGCTACAGAGGTACTATGTGGGGAGTTGGGCAGCAAGACGTCGGTTTATGTTACACTTGAACTTCTGCATGTCAGTACAGTTGGGGAAGCAGGAACCCAGAAGGGAATTCCAAAGTCTAGCAGTTCTGGGGAAGAAACTACTGGAGTAGAAGGCTCTCTTACATCTAGGGATCTCAACTGTGAATGGGTGGGATTTTGCTGCTTGTCGGGTTTGTCAGGGGTATTTACGTTGAGAGGGTACAAGTGCTTACAGTTCTTCGGAGCATTCACCGTTAAAGTACTTGTAGAACAGGCAGAGGGATGCAACATTTCATCGATAGGACAGAGGCTGAAGCTTAGATGACAGTTCAGGACCTATTAGGTTGGCGACTCTCTTTTGAACCTTTTCTAGGAGTGAGAGACTAGTAGCAGATGCACCAGCCCAAATCTGACAACATTACTCCATACATATAGAGGTACTGGATACTTTCAGGCATTAGTAGCTTTCTAGCATGGTAGAGAGAAGCTACCTTTTTCGCCGTGGTCCTGGAAATGCTCTCAATGCAATTGTTCCAACTCATGTTTCTTGTGAACGTTAGGCCGAGGAGTTTAAAAGATGTACTTTCAGATAAAGAGTCTTTGGCCATTGCTATTGGCAGTAGAGAAGGTTTCTTGTAGTTATTGAAGGAAACAAGTTTAGTTTTGGCAGCATTGAATGTGACCATCCATTTTTGGCCCCATTCCACTACAGATTGGAGGTCATCCTCTAGTGTTTCTGCCATTTCTTTAGATATGTGTTCATTTGTTTTCGTGTTGTGCCTGTTACAGAGCGTGGTATCATCAGCATATATACTCATCTCACAGACAATTTTGTCAGGGAGATCATTTATGAATATTAGGAATAATATAGGTCCAAGGATAGATCCCTGAGGCACTCCCGCATGTATATCATATTGTCTAGCTGTACGACTATCGAGGACAACCTGGATTTTTGTCTTATCTAATATTAATTATCTTTTCTGTCAGGTCTTGGACTAGAGCTTGGTTAATTATGGACTCAAATATTTTGGAGAAAAGTGGGAGGAGGCTGATGGGACGGTAATTTACTGGGTCATTTCTTTCGCCAGAATTCTTGAAAACTGGTACCACAGAAGCAGTTTTCCAGCAGGCAGGAAAGCAAGATTCATCAAGGCATTTGTTGTAAAGTTTGGAGAGAACTGGAGCTACTTTGGCGGAGCACTTTTTAATAGCACAGCTGGGATGAGATCAGGTCAACATGCTTTCTTTGTCCATTATTATCCCACTTTATCAACTAAGCTCCAGCCTCTGTCACATCCTCGCTATGTTGCATCACTGTGCCTGTTTTACAAATATTTTACTGGAATGTGTTTTGATGAACTTGTTTCACTTGTACCCCCTCGATGTACATATCCCCAGACAAACCTGCTTAGCAATAAGATCTTACCCCTTCACTGTTGTTGTCCCTAAATGCCAGAAAGCTTTTTATTTTATTTTATTTTTTTTTTTATTTTAATAGTTCCTCGAACAGTTAGACTTTGGAATTCTCTTCCTGCTGCCTGCTTCCCTGGCTGTACTGATATGTAGAAGTTTAAATGTAACATAAACAACTATCTTGCTAATCTTTGCTAGACATGGCTCCATATAGTAGCACCTTACGTCCAAGGGGTGAACATGAGTAAAAAAATAAATAAATAAATAAAATTACTATTTGTTCATTGGCCTTTCCCCCCCCCTCTCTTTTTGGTTTTGCAGCACTTCCCGTGCATCAACCGTGCACCCCCTTTGATGCTAAGATGTGTGTCGATTTAACTTTCAGTATTAACTGAAAATGTTTTACTTTAAAATGCCTCCCTAAGATCGGATTCTTTAAAACGAGAATCCTACAAGTACGAACATTTTTAACAGTGGCTTTGAAATGAGGCATGAACATGAAAAGTTGAATGGATTAAGATAAACTGATTAAAATTGATAATTCTCTCTGTTCAACTGATTCATAATCATTTAGCAAACATTACCCGATAAAATTATCACATTTTTTTTTCCATTTTCTCTATTTGTTACATTATTTTCTAATCTTGGTAATTCTAACCATTTTTTTTTTTAGTTTCGCTGCTATGAGAGACAAACAGACTACAATCAATGTTGAAAATGATTTTATTACCTCTCCTCCCCCGTTCGCTAAACAGGAACAAAATAAATGGTAGGATTTACCTCCTGAAAAAAAAAAAAGAAACGACAAAGCACAAGATCCAACAAGAATTAGTACTTTGAATCTCTTGAGAATCAATAAATTCCTCTGTTCGATAATGTTTTTCGAAATTATTCTTATTGACTTTTTCGTTTTGCTTCTTTTTTTTTTTAACCAAAAAGTATTCTTTGAATGACTCTCTTTTTCTATGAAAAATGATTGTTAAATTGCCTATGAAAATCGATGGAATATGTGGATATTGTTCATAAAAAGTGATACATGCACGCATGTTTTTAATGAAATGGCTGTATGTAATCTAATATATAAACGCTTATATTTTTGTCTGTCTGTCTGTTGATTTGTGTGTTTGTCGGTCTTTCTGTCTGTCTCTACATTTTGAAACTCCATATCCTCCGAAACTAACAGTCACAGAGTGGCGCTATGGGCCTCAAATGATTGGGGGTTTTTGTTTGTTTGTTTTTTTTTGGGGGGGGGGTACGGGCAGTTCTTTTATGGATCTTTAGCCGGTTAAAATTGTTTTTAAGGGGTCAAAAATAAGACAAAGTTGAAAAATATCGTTATACATTTTGTACATTCATCTTAGTTTGTTTTTAATTTTTATTCGGTTTATATGCGTGCCACATTGATACAGTGGTAACGTCACCAGCTTTGAATGCTACAGTTTCGGTTTCGATTCTAGTTGATGACACCTAAATATATATATATTTTTAACTTTTTAAATTAAGCCTCTAATCCTTCACGACTGAGACAATTTTTATTTTTGTACCTTTTCTCCACGTTAAAAAAACGACCCTGGTGTCTAACTCTGTCCCGTGGGGAGGCATAGTAAATAGGTATAATAATATATATGTAATCGGGACAAATTAAATTATATTATCGTGTATTTTACGCCCAGGCAAATCCAGGCGCACCTCACCCCGCTAGTTATATATGAAAAGCTGGTCGGAGAGTGCTTCTATATTAAGAAAATTCAAAAATAGGAGTGTAATATTTATTTATATATGTATTGCAGAAGATCAGGACAACATCGGTAACGTTGATTTCAAATCCAAACAAAGAGAACCTATAATTAGTTGCTTAAGTTGGTCGCTGTTTTAGGTTTAAAGACAAACAGAAGCTGATGGGAGTCTGGCATAGGAGATCAAGTATAGGGTCTCTTTGTTTGGATTTAAAATTGATTGTACCGATGTTGCCCTGCGTTTCTGTAATTTTTTTAAAAAATTATTTTCCTATCAGTTTGTTCAAGCTGGCGATGGGACATCCTACTGGATGCCAAACATTCATCCACTAATTCAGATATTCTAACCGAGAGATCTTTTTAAAATTCTAACCGTTCATTTTAGTGCAATTATTTGAATCTCGCGTGTACTTGGTTCACCAGGTATATTTGCCAGGTAATTTTTGAAATTCTTTTTAGTCCAGTTGTTTTTATAACTAGAATGATAGAGATCGTAAAATTCCAGTTTCTTTTCATGTCATGTATAAGACTTTGGTATTTTCCTTTTCAACAATGTTGGATCCCAGCATCATTGGAGATGCTAACTTCTACTAAGGTTGCTTCTTTCTTCTTGTCTGATATCGCTATGCCAGGTTTTACGGCTCCGTTTTTAGGTGCGTAACTGTAGGAATTGGATAGCCATAGAGGATGGTGTACGACTTATTTCCAACTGTTCTTTCTGGTAAACATGTTCCCAGGATTTGCTGCTGCATTCAATATTCAACTTTTTACAAATCGTCCAGTGGAAATATTTACACACTCCATCATAATACATAAAAAAAAAATCTAACTCTTTATGTCACCCATTAAACTTAGATTAGTGTTGGGGGTGGCACCCCTACAGATTCTGACAATGAACTATTCCTGACGTCACTTCCGGTGATCAGGTTTTGCTTCTCAGCAGCCTGAACTCAAGACTCAGAGAGATACAGAAACAGTCGCAACTTTGTGTTTCCCACTTAACCAACATCGTTTCTGTATTTTCCGTTTAATATATTATTCGTTTCACTGTTTCCGGGTCTTCTCGTTATTCTTTCCAAGATTTACGCCGTAACAGTAGATTGTTTGAATCGGGAATAGAAGAGAGATTGCTAGGCGAAGAACTGTGAAGAACGGAACGCATAATCCCGTGGCAGGAGACTTGTGTTAACTATACGAACTACGGAAAAGCAGAAGCAACATAATGATTTTTTTAAAACCCTTGTTTATCTTCTTCAAACTACAATTAATAATTAATCTTTGTTATAATTTTGTTAAGTTTTAAGATTTACACAGTTTAATGATTAATAATATTATAAACATTTGTGCATTAAATATGAAATACGGTTTTACCAAATATGTACGAGTGTTCATTTGGTTAATTACCGGTTTCCATACTTTTGTTTCGTAAAAAGAGACAAACTAGATATCGTAGTGGTCTACAAAATGTTTTTTTTGTGCAAAAATATTTTTAATCGGTTTTAATCTGGCGATAAAATAGCTGACAAGAGCCATGTTTATATTAAAACTTAATAGTTAAAAACATTTAAGCAGAATTAATAAAAAAAAATCTATGTTGTAACGGCACATTTTGAAATAATGCAATTAGAAAAAAACACTATTAAAAAACATATAAAATTTATATCAGTTTTTTTAATTGCAACTTCAGGGTAAGTTTTTTTTTCAATACGTGTATTTAAATTAAAAAAAATAAATATTTTTTTACTTATTTGAACTCTTATGTTTCATAATAAATAGAAATTTCGGCGCTAGTGCATTTACTGATCCGCGCTATTTTTTTAAATCGTATTTCCAAGTTTAATTAAAGTTTTATGATATGTTTTTTTATTCAATTCTAAGGTTAAAGTATAGAATAGGTACAAAACACCCCCCTCCCATATTAAGAATGGCTTTTAAAATAATAACGTTATTATTTCAGCACGGATCAATAAGTGCACTAGTACCGAAATTTCGATCGGTGTAAATATATTTTGGTCAAATTTCGAAAAAATAAATGACACTAAAAAAATATTTCTCGTCATATATTTTATGAAAACTGTATTTTATATGTAATTCCATTCTAAAATGGATAAGTATCCAAAATTTCATTAAAATCTGACCCTTAGTTGATTTTTGCTAGATTTATTAAACACAGGTATGTTTTCACGTTCGGGATGCTTACTACATGGGAACATTATTTTTAAGGTACTAATTATGTAAACACGATTTTTGTCTCGCAATTTCATTATTTTCGTACAATGATTTTTTTTTTAAATTATTACTAGTTTATTTCGCCCTTCTTCTTTTAAATGGTATAAAAATTATATTGATAATATTAATATTATAATAATTATATTTTATTGATAATATTAACTTATAATAAAGTTACATCGTTTTACATGGGGGGGGGTATTCTGTGGTGAATTTTGGAGGTGCCTAACTAACATCATTTCTGTATTTTCAGTTGTATATGTTGTTCATTTCACGGTTTCCGAGTCTTCTCGTTATTCTTTCCAATATTTACGCCATAACAGTAGATTGTTTGAATCGGGAATGGAAGGGAAATTTCAAAGCCAATTAAATATTTAAAAAAAATAACAATTCACTTGCTTTCTGCTTTCACTCTTTCTTTCTCCCTACGGGTTCAGTAGTATATTAGTTATGGTATTATAAACAAAAAGAAATATTTCAAACTTTTTAATCTTTTTTTTTTATTTCATTATTATATTCGACTGATGAAAAAGAGAGAAAAAGAATGATGGAAGTGACAGTTATAGAAACGGTATAAAATAAGAGCGAAGGGGGGGGGTCGAGCAAAATATAGTGACCGAAGAAAATGATAGCATTACTTTATACAGTTTGTCTATTAGCATGTCTTTAATGTCATTAAAATATGTAGGAAGCTGTATATATATATATATATATATATATATATATATATATGATGAAAATAATGGAAATAGTATTCCGACAAAATAGAGAAAATAAAAAAGGAACAAACCGTATTATGTGTTCACCAACGTTTCGTCTTTATTTTATTTTCACCCAGAGGAAGTCTCGAAATAAAGACGAAACGTTGATGAACACATAATACGGTTTGTTCCTTTTTTATTTTCTCTCTCTCTCTCTCTCTCTCTCTCTCTCTCTCTCTCTCTATATATATATATATATATATATATATATATATATATATATATGCAGGATTCACTCATAACTAATTAACCGATCATAATAAATTTCGGAACACAGCTGCTAGGTTTAAATATTATGTTGGTGCATGGCCTACTATAGGCCATGGTTGGTGCAAAAATAATGTCATTTTTGACGTGTGTATGTATATATATATATATATGATAAAAAATAACATTATTTTGGCACTAACCTAATATAAGTAATGTTGGCTATATTTAGTATAATTCAGTTTTATGGAAAGGTGCCAAGGAGGTGGTGAAAACCGTTTGTGAAAATTCAGATACTTAAAAATTTTGTGCAATTTTAACTATAGTTATTAAACATCAGTTTATAATTATTGCCCAGATTTTTGTATTTTGAAATATTTCACAGTAAACTGATTAACATTGATAATTCTCTCTTTTCAACTGAGTTATAATCATTTAGCAAACATTATCCGATAAAATTATCACATTTATTTTTTATTTCAATTTTTTTTGTTTTTTTCTTTGTCACGTTATTTTCTAATTTTGGTAATTCCGACCATTTTTTTAAAGTTTCACAGCTGTGGAAGACGAGTACACTACCAATGTGATCAAAAATGCCCATTTGAAATAAAAATAAACATTTCAGATTTGCCTTTAATATGATCAACAGTAATTAATTAATTAATTAATTAATTAATTAAGCACTAATTAAGAAAAAATTCCTTAATTTAAATCTCTTAAAACTCAAGCCTAAAATTTTAGACGTTTGTTTTTATCGTGTTTTGATCACATTTGGAATAGGAATTCTAAGCATGAGGTTTAATATTATATCTCGATTTTATTTTCAATAAGAGGACATAAAAAATGGTGTGAAACAGTTCTATTTCAAGAACGAATTTTACCCGTCCTGGGACGAGTATTTTTCTAGCTACATAAGCATTTCATATGTAAGAGGAAGGTAGAAAAAAAAAAAACTCAACCGTTCTTATGATGGTAATAAATTTATTTCAGTTTACATAGTGACCTTTTCAGACTGACTTGTCAGGTGCTTATAAAGCAGTTTATTGCCTTATAGGCGTTTGGCTTGTCTTAAATATTGACTTGGTTTTTCTTGCCTTCCTATTATTATAATTTATTATTATATTGTTCCATATTTGACCCTGAATTCAATGTTCATAATTACTTTTAAAGAGCTTCGCTGTGATTGGTTGCAAACTATTTCACTCTATCAATTGATTTATAATGCTATACATAATTCCATTGTTACTAGAAAGCTCCTGGGTTCAATATCAAAGCACATAGCCTCATTCACTGAGATTGCGTTTCCTAATCTACTGTTTCTCTCATCAGGTCAAACCACACTGGTGAGTTGTCAAGGAACACAAATCTGTGATATATAGAATAAATATAAGTGACCTTATTGATGTGTGTGCTTAAAGTCTCTACCAAACTCGTCTCTAAATATTTGGTGTACAGAGTAGAAATTTGATACATATAGAGTTTTTAGACCTGTAACACATATTCGATTTAGTTTTTAGCCAGCAAAAAATTGCTGTTAAGAGATAAAAATTGAAAACAAAACCGTTGACCTTGGCAGGAGTAGTCGACTAAACATGTTTACAGGCACAAACCTACAATTGCATGTTAAACAACGTTATTTTGGAGGGATTTAAATGCATATAGGCGATGCTTAGTGGTGAAGTAATGCGAGAGTTGTATGTTTTAGTTGTGATTTTGGCTGATGGCACCAAAGTCATGTTTTTTTTACATTTGATATCACTACTATATATTAGGTACAATATGATAATCAACAGAAACTTATCTCTATAATAATAAATACGCTATCTAGAAAGTGTTGTACTTTTTCTTTCCAGCAGCCTCTTTCCCACAGAAGAAACGTCATAAGCCTCCCTCTGTTCTACTGTTATTTTCATGGCAAGTGCTCGTCTGAACTCTAATCCATGGTCCCCCCCCTTGCCAAAATTTCACAAAAACACTCGACTAGCTGCAACAACTATCAGCAGCTTCCCACACTCTCTATCTGTGCCTAAATCTAAATTCAGAGTCCATGTATACAGCTTCTTTCCTAGAACTACCCGCCTGTGGAACACAGTTCCATTGTCCTGCTTCCTGGCTGACTACAGTATTATAGTCTTCAAAGCTAATGTAAACAAGTTTACCCCTTAAATAATCAAATTGTACTCAACTTACATCATTAACGATTACTATACTACTGCCTTAGATTCATTATCCTAAAGCATAATCACGTTGGCATACCGGTTTCCGCTGGATCACTGAAGTTAAGCAACATTGAACCTGATCAGTACTAAATGGATGTCTATTTGGGACTTCTAGGTGTTGTATGTGCTCTCCGCTTATCTCGGCATTGTTTCCAGTCGTCCTGGTTTTCTCCTTGCCACTGGACTCAGTGTCGATTCAGGAGAGGTGTGGTTAGGGATTGTGCGACCCTTCCCTCACAATTACACCCGCAACTGTCCCTACAGGGGGTATCCTTTGTCTTTCAAGACTGAACAGAGGCATCGCAATCGATCCCCAAGTGGCCTTCGGACGGCCTGCTGTTTGGCAAATAAGGGTAAAAACGATTGTGTTTTTTTTTTCTGTTTTCCAACACAGCATAGTCGTAAGATTCAAAATATACAAGGTGTTTATGAAACGGAAAGAGGGTCGTGTCGTTTCCATTTTTTGTTGTTGCTGATTAACATACTGTTTCTGAATTTTTTGGAGATGAGGATATGCACTATTTTAATTGGATTGTCCACCAATAATTGTCATTGTCAACACTTGAAAAAGGTCGGAGGTTTTATCGGCCAAAAAGTTATGAAAATTACACTTAAGATGAGAACAGTAGTTTGAACAATTATCATCCTCATCTCAAAAGTTCAAAAGCATTTTAATTATCAATAAAAAGATATATAGTACTCATAATCATCACATTGTGTTACAAATTATATATATTATATCAGTCATTTTTGGTCCACAGACCTGAAATTTAATATATAGGCGATTTGGGCCTGGGGAACAAATTCGATTTTGGTTTGAACCGGTAAAAATTGCTGCTAAGTAGTCAAAATTGATAACATTGGAACTTGGCTGGCGTAAGTCGACTTAAAATGCTTCTCTATTTATATGCAAATAGACATTTATGTGTGAATGTCGGTTTATTTTTTAGAATTTTGTTTGTGGCTCAGATGGTAACGAATAAGACTGGAAGGCTACATGTTTTGGTTTCGAGTGTAGCTGATCGCATCCAAATCATATTTTTTGTGCTTTAAAAATCACTAAATATATTGGGTACAGCATAAGAATCATTAGAGAAGTGGCAAAAAAAAAAGTGAAGCATGCACAGTGAACGAGAATGACTAAGTACTTATATAATTTGCAACACAATGTGGTGAATCTCTCTCACTGTTATTAGCAGAGCTTATAGCTCAGTGGGAGAGCAACAGGCTTCAGTGACTGGAGTCATGGTTTCGAATTTTGTTAGATTCAGCCGTACTAATGAGTCATTGGGGATGACGAAGCACCTTTTTATTGATAAGTATATATAATTATTTACTATAATAATTATTAAATACCTAAAGACACTAGTGTTTCATCCTTTTGAGAATCATCAGTGCAGGGTGTCACGATTAACACCTGTCAAGAGATTCAAACTCAGCAACGAAGCCATCTCTGACTTTATCAGCAAGGATTAAAGCCACCGTTAACCACGGGAAATATTGTTGAAATTTAAACATTTATTTTCAAATGTTTTTAACGTCTGTCGGGGTGATCTAATCATTATATGGTGATCTGCGCATACGAGCTAAATTGATCGGCTTTATTTCAACTGTAAAGTGCTCAACGATAAGAAACGAGTTTCTTAAAGGGGCTGACATAATTATTTACTATAATAATAATTAAATACCTACAGACACTAGCGTTTCATCCTTTCGGAAATCATCATGTCATAATTAACATAAATCGAGAGATTCGAACCCGGCAACGAAACCATCTCTGACTCCATTAGCAAAGATCAAATCTGTTCGGCCACCGTTAACCGTGAGAAATATCGTTGAAATTTAAACATTTATTTTTAAATGCTTTTAAATATATAAATAAATATATATTTATATTTTTTCCCCCCACCATTCACTAATGAGTCATTGTCAAGATACACTTGAAGAAGGTCGGAAGTTATATCGGGCTAAACGTTGTGAGAATAACATCTAAGATTAGAACAGTCAGTAGTGCAATACATGATAATAAAAATATTAAATTATTTTTATAGAAAAAAGATTACCTTAATGCTTGGTGGAAATTATCATTTTTACCTGAACATGAGAATGATTCCTTTTATATATATATATATATATATATATATATATATATTATATTATATGTTCAATCCCTGCTTAGTATATACCCATCCGCCCTTTCGCCTTAAATCATCACCATAATACCCCTCCCAAAATTATACACCATTCATAGTGTTATTGTCATCTCGGTTGCATCTGTCAAAATGTCCCTCCATAGATAATAGACATCTTACACATTGATAAAATAGAATTACCACCCATCCACACTATATCCCCACCTTAACCCTAAAATATATATCACATCCATTTAAGACTATGATAAAGACCATATACACCTTTCTACATTACACTCTATATAATATGCTCCTCCTTTATCTAGAATTCGATAAAACTCACCCCCCCCAACATCATATATAATTTTAATCGATCTATTTCGTTCCTGATAAATCCCATGCTAGACGCCACATCCCCACTATGTTACCTAGCATCTTCTCTACTCTTCTGATGGGAAGCATTAGGCTTCGAAATGCCTTGGCATAAAGAGTCCCTTTTATCCCCCAACTAATTGTTTGTATTCCCTTGTTGAATAAATGAACCAATAGTTTTTGTGACTTCATTTCCCATTCCTATTATTCCCTTATATATATAATATAAAGCTAAACGTCTGTGTGTGTGTCTGGTCACGAATAGGCTCCTATATGGTTGACTAGTATAGAAAACTGATCACATATAATGATAGAACATTATCGAGACACAGGAATGGGTATGTTTGATCTGACATAATGATGATTCATTAAAAGTGTGGGGTCTACGTAAGTACCTGGTTCGCAAAGTATGGAAATAAAAAATTTAAAAACTAAAAAAAAAAAACGTTTACAAGTGTTTTTATATACATGTACATAAGAATACTTTGATAAGTATGTTTTAACTTAAATAGGGATGGTATAATAAAATTGTGGGGTCTGCGTTCGTGCCTGGCCTCTATAGAATGGAAATAGGCACAAACTTTAATAAAGACTTTTCATGTCTATCTGCGTAAGTATACTTTGATAATTATGTTTCAGTTTTAAGAAATATGGTATAATAAAATTATGGGGTGTTCGTTCGCGCCTGACCTCCATAGAATGGAAATCTGTCAAAAAGTTTACTTTCATCATATTTTGCTTTGGTTTTGATACCTCCAAATTCGAAGCTATCTCTTTACAAACCCTTTCTTTTCATAACCTATCATGCTTTCATAAATCAGAGCCGATTTTCTGTAGGCTGTTTTTGAACCTAGTCAACGACGGCTACTTTTGTTAGTATATATATATATATATATATATATATATATATATATATAATGTGTGTGTGTGTTGGGACGATTAATCGGAATCTGGAATCAAAATCTCTGAACATTTTAAGATATTGGAATTGTAAAAATTCGAACCTATGTTCCGATGTCAGAAATGATTATTCTAATTGTTTTTATTTCATTTTCTCATGGCTCGTTTCAATAACGAAATGATAAATACTTATTGATTTTCAACTAATAATAAAACTAGAACTTGTGTAGTTTTATGCTTTCAGAAATATATGCACACATTACATGGGTGTTTACAGTATTCCATCCCCTTCTAAAAAACAACTTTTCATTGATGAATTTAAAAAGAATCAGAAACGGGAATTTCAAACAGAATCGATAATTGTATTGGGATCGGAAAATTATGGAAATTGTCCAATCACTAATACACACACACACACACGCACATATATATATATATATATATATATAATAAATTCCACAGCCAAACAACGTCGCAGCCCACAAGAGCCATGACAGTCAAAGAACCGAAGTCCAAGACTCGAGTTTCGCCCTCATTTGGGCTCGTCAGTTAGACACATCCGAACTCAGGATTCGAAACCCGAGCCTCTTGCATGCAAGGCAAGCACTCTACCAACTGAGCAAACGCCCTGGACACAAGAATATATATATATATATATATATATATATATATATATATATATATATATATATATATATATATATATATATATATATATACAGTCATATCTTGCTACGATGTGCAGACCGTTTCAATCATATTTGATTTCATCAGGCAAGAAAAATTAACATACAAAAATTAAAAAGGTTCCAGACCTTTTCAAATCTTTGAGGAGAAAAATAATGCCATGACTGGCAATAAGTAAAAATTTAAGTTTTCCTTTAAAAAAAAATGGCTCTCTTTGATTGAGCACTATCAACGACCCTTGTTGCTATTCAATTAATTCTTAATTTTTGGATATCTTTCTACCTGGAATATATATATATATATATATATATATATACATATATATATATATATATATATATATATATATATATATATATATATATAATTTGAGGTTGCTATTTTTCAAAAAGTAGGGTAATCAGTGAAATATAACGATGTTAATACAAGAGTGCTCAATACAGAAGTAGAGCAAGTCACATTTTAAATTTGTCGTTACATAAGCAGTAGTTTGTTGCTACACAGTCATGAACATGTTTCGGTCCACTAGTATTTATTAACTAGAGACCTCTTCAGGCAACTCTACTTTCGAAAATAAGGGTTGTTGCCTGAAGAGGAGGCCTCTAGTTAATAAATACTAGTAGACCGAAACATGCTCATGACTGTGTAGCAACAAACCACTGCTTATATAAAGACACATTTAATATTATATATATATGTATAGTGTGTGTGTGTGTGTGTGTGTGCATTCATTTATTCATTTTGTAATAGTAGCGAGTGAAATTCAGTCTATTTGTGGATTTCAAAAATATATAATTTTCACTACTGAAATTCGTGTTCCAAATTCTTCCACTAACGAAAATTACCTTCGTTTGGTGAATCTAAAACTGTTCACTTTCCTTTTCTATAGCCTTTTCGGAACTCATGAGGATTTCGTAAATCTTTTTTTTTATTCCAAAATGAGAGAAAACATTTTTTTAAATAATAATAATAAAAATGTCCATCAGCTTAAATTGGGTAGAATAATTTTTCAGCTATATTCGAGCAGTTTTCAATTTCACTTACAAACAATAGAAATATTTGCTCCTCATCTCAATTATGATTTTTATAGATTTTGTAGATTGCATTGTTTCTGTTCTATCTACCTCTTCATATTTTATCGTGGCCATTTTTAGTCATATGATATCTAATGGAGGCGTTTCTAGGACGTTTTCGCTAGATATTTTTCTTTTAATAACAAAGTACATTTTAGTCAATGTACAAAGTAAGTCAAAACAAGAGTTTGGTATAAAATATTCAAGTTAGCATATTCGTATTATTTGGATTCTTCGGACTACTGTTGTCATCTTGGGTGTTATTTTCACAGCGTTTCGGTCGATGTAACCTTCGACCTTCTTCAGGTGTATTTTGTTGAACTTGCGAATGTGGATGGAGTTTCGAATGTTACATCGACCTAAACGTTGTGAAAATGGCACCCGAAATAAGAACAATAGTCTGAATAATCCAAATAATAAAATGATATATATTAATAAAATAAATAATAAAATATGTGAATAATAAAAATAATAAAATATATTGTCATTAATAAAATAAATAATAAACCAAATAATAAAATGATATATATTAATAAAATAAATAATAAAATATGTGAATAATAAAAATAATAAAATATATTGTCATTAATAAAATAAATAATAAACCAAATAATAAAATGATATATATTAATAAAATAAATAATAAAATATGTGAATAATAAAAATAATAAAATATATTGTCATTAATAAAATAAATAATAAACCAAATAATAAAATGATATATATTAATAAAATAAATAATAAAATATGTGAATAATAAAAATAATAAAATATATTGTCATTAATAAAACAAATAATAAAATTATATATATTATCCAATAATAAAATGGCACCCGAGATAAGAGTAGTAGTCTTATGAATCTAAATAATACAAATAACCAACCCTCATCTCCAGCTTAGGTTTCAGAAGTTTTTTAGATGGGAGTTGATTATTCATCTCATTTGGAATCTTCAGACTACTGTTCTCAGCTTAAGGCCATTTTCACGTTTAATATTGTGATCTCTCCAAGCGGGCGACCTATCAGATAAAAACAGATACTACACGTTGATCTCAGTCACGAGGTACATAAGCAAGCTTATCAGCTTAAAGTCTGATAGGTTTCTCGTTTGGAAGAGTCACGATATTATCTTGTGAAAAATAACACTCAGGATGAAATCGACATAAACAAGTCAGGTTATTCTATATAAACTTTAAAAGGGTCCATTTTTAGCTCTCTTTTAAAGTATAAACAGCAGACCACCTGGTCGTAAAATACGATTAAATATGATATTTTAATTCATGCAGATTTCGTATTTATTATTATAGAGCCAATTCTCTATTGATCATAATATTGTGCCTAATATATATAGTGATTTTAAAAGTACAAAAATATGATTTGGATGCGATCAGCTCCAATCAAAACCAAACATGTAGCCTTCCAGCCTCATTCGTTACTATCTGAGTCACAAACAGATTGATATCAAAATTCTAAAGAAATAAACCGACATTCACACATAAATGTCTATTTGCATATACTTAAAGAAACATTTTAAGTCGACTTACACCAGCCAGGTTCCAAAGTTATCAATATTGACCACTTAGTAGCATTTTTTACCGGCTAAAACCCAAATCGAATATGTTCCACAAGCCCAAATTCACTATATATTAAGTTTCAGGTCCGTAAACCAAAAATTGATAAAGTACTTTGGTAGAAACCGTTCCTCACACTTACACACACACACACACATTTCCTCCTACTGTCACCCATAATATTGGGAGCGTGAAAATAACATGTAATATTAGAACAATAGTCGAAAGAATTCATGAGTTGGAACAATTACATTGAAGGCATTGCCAGGGCCGCTGCAAGAAAGGTGGGCTCTCTCTACCGTGCTAGAAAACTACTAACACCCGAAAGTATCCTGTACCTCTATAAGGCCACCATTCGCCCATGTATGGAGTATTGCTGCCACATCTGGGCTGGTGCATCTGCTACTAGTCTCTCGCTCCTTGACAAGGTTCAAAAGAGAGTCGCAAACCTGATAGGCCCTGAACTGGCATCTAAGCTTCAGCCTCTGTCCCATCGACGAAATGTTGGATCCCTCTGCCTTTTCTACAAGTATTTTAGTGGTGAATGCTCTGACGAACTGCAATCACTTGTGCCCCCACGACGTGAGCACCCTCGACAAACCCGACAGGCTGCTAAATCCCACCCCCACACTGTAGAGATCCCTAGATGTAAAAGATCTTTTTACTCCAATAGTTTCTTCCCCAGAACCGCTAGACTCTGGAATTCCATTCCAGGTCCCTGCTTCCCCAACAGTACTGACGTGCAGAAGTTCAAGTGTAACGTGAACCGACACCTTGCTGCCCAAATCCCTACATAGTACCCCAGTAGTTGTTGCCCCTGATAGTAGCCCCCTACACCAAAGTGGCAATTTGCCTTGTTTGGGTTGAAAATGTAATAAAAAAAAAAAAAAAAAAAAAGAATAAGTCAGCTTATTTTACATAAACATAAAGAGTCCGTTTTAACTCCTATTCAAAGTTTGATTAAATTCCTCCCACTGGTACTTATAACACCAGAAAAAAATCTAATAAAATCCAATTTGTTTTTAGATTAACCAGTGAATTAATGGATGTGTTTATTGCACAGCCCATGATCGTCCCATTCTTATGCCGGTCCGAAGTTATTGTTCGATTCACTCAGTGATGCAACAAACAAACTCTCTCTCCCCCCAAAAATCAAAACTCCAGTCTAAAAACCATTAACAAGGGTTTACTTTTTTTCTCTGGATTTAAACGGTACTCGTTTTCTTGGGTTGAACAGCAGCTTTGCAAAACCAACTGCTTGTGTCCTGTCCTGAGAGCCGGCTCTAACTGCTTCCTCTTTCTTTCTCCTGGAATGTTTTTCACCCATGATTCTAGCCTTTGTCAGTGGTCATTATTCGACCACCCAAAAATTGACTACTCGATATATATATATATATATATATGTATGTATATATATATGTATGTATATATATATGTATGTATATATATATATGTATGTATATATATATATATATGTATGTATATATATATGTATGTATATATATATATATATGTATGTATATATATATATATATGTATATGTATATATATATGTATGTATATATATATATATATGTATGTATATATATATATATATGTATGTATATATATATATATATGTATGTATATATATATATATGTATGTATGTATATATATATATGTATATATATATATATATATATATATATATATATATTAATGGAAATCGCCCCGGACAAGGCATAAATCCACTCTATGTAAAGAACTAAAAAATAGTACTTCAAAGTTAAAAACTTGCCAACGATCAGTGTTATATGGAAGAGATTCAAGCTCAGAAAACACCAATTCTTCCCTCTATGTCAGAAACATCGCTCATGAAATACGAGGACTAAAGAATAAAATAAGAGAAGCGAGATTTACAAACGAAATTAAACTCAGCACACATTTTCTACTCTCCTTAGATTATAACATGGGGTCGAGTTAGTAAGAAACCCTTGAGACCTGAACCAGAAATAGATGTCCGGTTATATTTCCTGAGTTAGACAAGATACATCTGAAAAAGGTCGCAGGTTGCATCGACAGAAATGTTCTGAAAATAAGTCAAGATGAGAACGGTAGTATGAAAAATTCAAATATGAAATTTTTAAAAGGTTTTATTATTTTATTATTTGATAAAAAGAATTGTAAAACATAAAACATTCATCATCAAATCAAAGAAGCCTGTTTCCAAGAATAAGGATGATATAACATACGTTCAGTAAATTAAAGGGAACGATTTCAGAAAAATAAAAAATTTTATTCATTTCTTTCTGACTTGAAGAGAGGGTGAGATTCGGTGTTAATTTGCTGAAGGAGACTACCTGTTTGGGGGAAAGTGCTACAAAAGATGTGCTTTTCTTATTAACCAACCAGAAGTTCTCTCATCTGTTAACGGGAAGGAATTTCTAATGAACTACTCAGCCGCTTGGTTCAGCCTCTGCGTGAGATTATTTTATCCTCATCACCAGATGTAAAAATTAGTTACACACTAAATAGTAGTTCAGTCAGGAAAAGGAAAAGATTGAAAAATACATCCTTATTTTGCCAAATAGTCGAATCTAAAAATCCTCTTCAACTAAAGCAGATAGCATTTATATATATATATATCTAATACATAAAGTAAAGGCAGTCTGTTTTTTTTTTGTGATTAATAACTTTTTAATACAAGATGCATACTTAATTCAATTTTGCAGTAAATTGTTGCACATATCGATCAGTGTTTTAAATAATTATATTTCCAATCGATTTTAATAGCTTTATATCTAATTCTGATCAATATCTTATTTTTTGATTAATCATTTATATTATATAAGAAGAGTGTGGTTAAATAATCAATTGTTAACTATTCTGTACTTTTGAAAATAAATCGTGAACTATTCTATACTTTCAACAAACAAATTCGTGATTAAATTCGGTACACTGCTATCCAAAATCGCAATTCAAAATTCGTACCCGTCTCTGCAAAACTAGCTATTTAGCAGTATCGCATTTGAATTTGAAGTAACAAGAAATCGTTATTTCACGAAACCTACCAGGATATGATTAGATGCGGCAGCCATTGTTATCATTATTTGCTTGGCAATGATCGAATTCTACCTGTTGTACAAAATTAAAGGTTTTTATCGATTTTTAATTATTATTTGCTTACGAGTGACAACCAGGCATTTTAATCACAAAGAGAACACTCAGAACTCAAACTGCCTTTCATTTAAAACCGGATTTTATCTAATACGAGACATTTTATATGCCTAATCATGCGTTTTGATTATATGTCTAATCATGCGTTTTGATTGGCTAATTATTTCTATGGACGCCATCATGGTCACGCACAAAAAATTTAAATTAAAAAATTTAAAAACATTTTACTTTTGAAAATAAACATTTAAAGAAATTGACAATAAAAACTTTAATAAGGGAAATATTTCTGGATATCGACTCCTTATCAGCATAAATGAGGAGACCATATCTGGAAATATTTCACTTATTTCTCAATGGTTTTCTTTGTAAATATCGTTTCTGAAACGATCGTACATATAAATTTAATTTTGTTTCCTCCAAGAAAAGTTGATTGATAATTTTACAATTATTAATCTTTCGCCCTTTCTATTTATATAGCTCTATGTAATTACACCTATTGAGCGTTTCATAGCTGCAATACTCGGAGCACAGCACCTTCAAATATATTTTACTGAGACTTTGCTCATCTAGACCCTGTCTATTACACTTTATATGAGCAGGTCGTCCGGCCCGTTCGTAAAATATATTCTTACACGTGATATTTTCATTAAAATATGCTTAAATATGATATTTTCATAAAAATATGCTTAAACATGATATTTTCATTAAAATATGCTTAAGCATGATACGAAGGGTGTGCAATAAGTAATATCACTGACCCACTTTCAGTTGTCTGATCTAGCTAAAATTTTGTATGTGCAATGATGTATATCTTTACGGGTTATGTGGAGAATTACAGCTCTGAACTAATTTTAGTTTCTGTTTTACAGGTGTTTGAACTGAGTCGGATGTGAAATGGAGCCTGTTGAATGTCGAGCAGTGATCCGGTTTTTGTATTTGAAAGGACGCACACCACAGGAAACATTTGATGAAATGAAAGAAACTTATGGTAATAATGCCCCATCATATGACCTTGTAAATGCTGGCATCGTGAATTTAAATATGGCCGGAAGTCTGTAGAAACAGCTCTCAGACCTGGTCGCCCCCCTTCTGCCATTGATGAGGCATCTGTCCGTCAAGTTGAGGCTGCCATTTTGGAAGATCGGCGCATTACTATTCGCCAAATAGCCCAAGATGTCAAGATTAGTACAGTGTCTGTGGAAACTATCATTGATGACCATTTGCATATGCATATCTGCCAGATGGATTCCCAGGTTGCTCACACCATTCCAGAAGCGAGAACGCGTCGAGTGCTCGAGGATGAATTTGGACATGTTCAAAAGACTGATTACACAGGATGAAACCTGGGTCCATCACTATGATCCAGAGACCAAAGCCTAGTCAATTTAGTGGAAGCACTTGAACCCACCACCTCCAAAGAAGGCAAGGGTTCAGCCCTCCGCTGACAAGGTTATGCTCACAGTCTTCTGGGACCAGGACGGAGTAGTGATGACAGATTTCCTGGCAAAGGGTACAACAATTACAGCAGTCTATTATGCTTCACTTTTGAGGAAATTAAGGGAAGCTATCAAAATCAAGAGGCGGGGCAAGATCAGCAAAGGTATCCTCCTCCTGCAGGACAACGCTCTGGTCCACAACTCACATGTCGCCAGATCAGAAGCACGGGCGTGTGGTTATGAAATCCCTTCCATCCTCCCTACTCTCCTGACATTGCATCCTCTGAATTTCACCTCTTCCCAGCCATGAAGTTGTTTTTGAAAGGAAAGCATTTTCCCAGATGATGCAGCCTTGATTTCTGAAGTCATGTTGTGGTCGGAGGACCAACATGGGATGTTCTACAAAAACGGTCCTCAGAGCTGCATCAAACGATTGGAGAAATGCATAACTATGGGTGGTTCCTATTTAAAGAAAGACTAATAACTGTTCCAAGTTTCGTTGCTCTACTGCTATGGGAAGGGGGTCAGGGGCATTACTTATTGCACGCCCCTCGTATTTTCATTAAAATATGTTTAATATGATATTTTTATTCATGTAGATTTCATTATCATTATAGAGCATATTCTCTATTGATTATCATATTGTACCCAATATATGTAGAAATAATTTCAAAAATTAAAATAAAAATGACTTTGGTGCCATCAGAGCAGAATTTAGTGGATTTAATCTTGTCAAGATCAACTGTTTTTTTGTTTTTTTGACCCCTTAGCAACTATTTCTACATGCTAAAAACCAAATTGAAAGTTCCAGAGGTCAAATATACTATATATATTGTTTCAAGTCTGTAGACCAAATATTCAAAGAGGAGTTTACTATAGAAGTTTCGTATACATACAGAAGGTCATATGTATGTGTGTGTGTACATATATAGGTCTGTGTGTTACAAGCATTTTAATCCTAAATACTCCGTAATTATCCACAATGTTGAAACTATGTATAAAAAAATTAAGCGTAATAGTTAAATGAAAACAATCATTTAATAAGAAACGATAAAAATTAATAATTAATTAACGCTCGTTTTTCAAAGGTATATGCAAATTAGTTAACATTTATGAAGTCGCTCGCATATCCATGACTAAAAATATTAAGGAGTTCGTTTTAATAATTTTTAAATAGAAAAAGTAGGCTTTTTAATATCAGGGCCAAAGCGAGAGAAAAAAATTAACCTTATATATATATATATATATAAGCGAATCTTGTGAAAAAATAAAAAAAATTGCACTGTAAAATTCTACTTTTATTCACAAACTAGCACGCTTCCCAGCATTGCCCGGTCGTAAAATAAATTGATTGATGCAGATTTCATATTTATTATTATATTATACTGGACCCAATATATAGTAATGAGTTAAAAAAAAAAAACAATGACTCGTGCGCCACCATCGAGAATCGAAACCAAAGTATTTAGCTTACGACTTACTCTTTCCTTTAATGTTAATGCCTGAGCTATGAAGGCATGTTTGCTGCAAGAATAAAAATTAAAACATAAACCATTAGCTATTACATTATGCATGCATATTCGTAATGCTGTCGTTCGACCTTCACTTGGCAAATTTCAATTTTTTTGATTTTCACACATTTGCACCGATTTTCTCCGGTTATGACCCAAATATAAAGTTTCTAATGGGTTCGAATACCCTATATATTAAGTTTCATGTCTGTTTTTAATAAAAACAGCTTCGAGTATATTTGCTTTCTAAGTCTGGCTTTGCAAAGGTTAAACTGTTATCTTTCTCATATTACACTTCAATGTTCTGTCCTCAGTCAGTGAAAGAATGATCCTTCTAGACTGAGATGATTTTTTTTGTCCCAATTCAAAATGTCTTTTTTGGAGAAGCTGGATTTTCCTTACGTTAAAAACAATGACCATGTGTCTAACTCTGCTCTTATGGAGAAGCAAGTAAATATTAACATCTAGCAGTACCCGGTAACCGGTGTTGTCTGGTAGAAGCGTGTCCCCCATCTCGAAAAAATATATAGTAAGGTTGTTGTAGTTGCTGCTGCCAACAGGTGAGAAAAAAATACATCCAGTTAGCCGTTGAAACTGCGGTAATGTTGACTTAGGAGAGGGTTCCATGTTTTAGTTCTTAAATGAATTTCTACTTCTTAATAAAACTTTGAGACAAACTATCTTTAATCGCAGAGGCTGGTGAGGAACCAGTCAACATTACCACAGCTTCAACGGCTAAATGGATTTTTTCTCACCTATGGGCAGCAGCAGCAGCAACAACGACAACAATCGTACTATATTTTTTTTTCGGGATGGGGACACGCTTCCAACGGGCAACGCCGGTTAGCAGATACTGCTAGTTTTTCATAAATGCCTTTATTACACGGGTGAAGACTTCTTCCTTTTCCCTACTTCGCCACATGAATTCCATTATGTGCGCCTCAAAAGTTTTCTTGTTTCCAACTTTTCTCAGTTTTTTTTTTTTTTTTTTTTTTTTTTTGTTTTTTACAATGGAACCATAAACCTTCTATGGTTCGCGTGTGTATCGAAGGGTCAATCGGGTCAATGAAGTTTTCTTCATGAACAATTGCGTCATGTTCATATTTTTCATGATTGAAGTCGTCCAGACGTTTATATGCTAAATTACATTTACTTAAACTTAAAAAAAAGGTTTTCATAATTTAAATTTTTTTGAAGTTCTATCTATATTATTTAAATTTGTTAATATGTTCTGATAATTAAATATTTCTATTTGTATTAATATTGTTTATCATTAAGGAAGTTATTGATTGTTTAATTATATAAAAAAAAAAATTTTTTTACATTGTTTTCGTGGTAACGTACCGATGACTACAGGAAATTAGTTCCTTTTATGTAATAGAGGGTTCGAGTGTATTTTTCCACTTAATCTCCAGTCTTCCCCAAATAAAAAGGAATATAAACATAAAAATAAATAAAACTATGTGAATTCGATAATAGAAAAACCTAGGAAAAACAGAAAAAAAAACACGAAAAGGTATACGTAATTCTAACAAAAAAAAGAGCATGAAAAAATGCCAAAAAATAAGGAAAATAAAGAAGCGAACGTAAAGAATCACATAAATAACCCCATATAAGTGTTAAAATTTTCAAAAAAAAAAAAAAAAAAGAAAAGAAATCGATCCGATGAATGGGCGCGAACGTTCAACCCGTAAGTTTCGACACGATTCACTGGTCCAAGAAAACGTAAGCGAAGTAACTTCATGTTTTATTCTATTTTAACCAATTCCAGGAACACGGGTAGACGCGCATGCGTGGTGACTGAAAGGAACGATAGCCGCGCTGGATTCTTTGTTTTCAATAATAAAATAAGCAAACGCGGTATAAATAATGAATCCTCTTCTCCCACACGAAAGAAACGGAAAGTTCTTTAGTAAGAGATTCGGTGGATTTTTTATTAACTTTCAGAAATATAAATATATATATATATATATATATATATATATATATATATATATATATATATATATATATATATATATATATATATAAATGTTTTATGACTTTTATTGTTGGGGGTCAAATTTCAGTTATAACATTCTTATAGTGGGGTTAGAGTCTATTTCATAGACATACGCCAGAGATTCGTTCATATATTCCTCTCATAAGTTTGGACGATATTGTTTATTAAATCAAAGGAAGAAAGCTTGGACGGTTAAGAAAGAAGGAATGGTATTTTCATTAGATATAAACAGTAAATGATCTATGTAAATGCGTGAAGATCGAGCAGCCATCTTGAATAAGGGCTGATGTGTTCGTATTTTTTATGTTCCGAAATAATAAAATTTCGAAGTAACAACAGCCAATGAGAATAGGAAAAATGTTACTGGGGAGAAATCATTATTTTCGAATAGTGAAGTGTAATGGTATTTGTATTTGTAAGAGTGTTTAATTCAGTTAATAAGGATGCCAGGGCATGATTATATATTTACCCAGTCTTCTCTGGGAGAGTGGGAGGATCTGTCAGGGAGAGGGAAAAATACGAACTACTTCGTCTATAGGGCTGGGCAATAGTAATGATGCCTCTCCTAGGATTCAATGTAGGATCTAAATATAAAGAATAACTGTATGGAACGACATCAAAGGTTTAGACATAATAGATTTGTATGTGGTATCTGTTGTTGTAAACCTACGGTATTTTTGGTTCAGAGGGGGGAAAACTGCGCCTCTTTTATTATATATATATATATATATATATATATATATATATATATATATATAGGGATAAAATGTTCCCCCCACCCACCCTTCCAATCACAGAAAAAGAAGTGTGTGATACTTTTCTCCACCGACCAGTTGTAGTTTTATGGTTTAAAGCAGAACATGGTATTCGGATTGTTATGAAAAGCATTTGGTTGTAAGCCTTCGTATATGATGAAATCACTAGAAATCGCTCATGAAAAGTAATGTCGGCGAAAAGAATGCTGCTAATAAAATTGTATAAGAAGCCTTACCTAAGGAGAATACTGGATGCGTAAAGAAAAAATGTCCTTGTTGTGATTCGCTGATAAAAATTGCATATTTGTGAGGCGATAAAAGAAAAACATATTTTGCCGATATAAATCAGTCCAAAATTATTTAGAAACACACAAAAAAAGGTTGCTTCTTTCTAGAAATGCCTGCTGGGAATTCAAAGAGAAACACGCATGCAAACTCTTCTGATAAATGCTCCTCCGCTGATTTAATATATCGTCAATTTTTGTATTTTTTTCTTCTCTAGGTTGTTCTTTCTTTATTTTTTATGGAAATCGCACCTGCCGAGGCATGAAACCACTTGATGTTAAGGAGCTAAAAAATATTACTTCAAGGCTGAAAACTAGCCAACGATAAGTGTTAGCTAAATAGAATCCGCGTCAGAAAACAGCAATTCTTGCATCTTTTTCAGAAATATCACTCCTGGAATGTGAGGAGTAGATGATAAATTAAAGAGAAGAAAAGTTACAAGCCTTTCTAGTGTTTTATATTTTTTTTATAGAGATTGCACATAGTTTGATTTTGTCTTAAATATACATTTTAGATGAGACAAAACTGAATGGACAATGTTTCGGTTTAAGTTTAATTAATTTTTTTTTAATTTTTATTATTATTATTATTTTTATTATTATTATTATTATTATTATTATTATTATATTTTTTAAAAATGTTTATTTATTATTATTTATTATTATTCACTAGGAGTGCTTATTATTTACTCACTAGGAGTTGTCATTAGTCACAATCACTGATTGCTCACTGATAATAGCCAGCGGTGTTCTGAAAGACATGTCTTACAAGTTTTCCGGCATTTTCCCCATCTTTCAAAAAATAATTAATCAAATTTGAAACTAAAAGAAACAAAAAAAAAACAGCATAAAAATAAACTTGTCTGTGATCTGAAATATGTGACGATGTGTTTATTAAAACATAACTCGGTTACTCAAAACATAAGCAGTTTTAAGCAGTCTGGATGAGAGAATAATTTTCCCTGAATCTAGAATGTAGTGGTGTGCTAACAAAATTTCCCTTCTATTAACAAAGAACCCAGTGAATTAGGTAGCAACTAGACTAGCCAATTTGCTGGGGGGTAAAAATGTAACTACTTTCTCTGTGAAGGTTTCCTTTGTGAGAATAAGATAGCTAATCATTTTGTGTTATCACAAAAGAGGTTTTCCATTAATTTTCTCTGGAATTTCAAGGTCTTAGTACTTCCTGCTGACTTCCAATGGAAAACCTTTTGATGTTCTCCCTCCTTGAGACTTTACAACCATTTTGTGTGGTACTAAGGACCTCTATCCAGTCATGGCTGACAGAACAAGAGCAGGCTATCCCTGTGAAGTAAATAAAGGGTTATGCTCAAAATTCCGTCCAAATTCCCGAGTTCAACAAGATACACCCGAAGAAGGTCGGAGGTTACATCGACCGAAACGTTGTGAAAATCACACTCAAGATGAGAACAATAGTCCGATGAATCCAAATAGTACAAATATCAGACTGTTAATAATTTTTAAATCATTACACAGCGGGCAACACTTGATAACATATCACTGCTGTACTGCAAACGGA
The DNA here is from genome assembly GCF_053919585.1 of Euprymna scolopes. Taxonomy (NCBI): domain Eukaryota; kingdom Metazoa; phylum Mollusca; class Cephalopoda; order Sepiida; family Sepiolidae; genus Euprymna; species Euprymna scolopes. The sequence goes on along the minus strand of NC_136490.1, from coordinate 118,323,876 downwards.
ATTCTGGCAGAAATACATCGAAAAAATATATTCATTTGCTTCCCAACGAGAAGAAAACTAGACACAAGATCATTCTTTTTAATATGGGGAAAATCCAGTTCTCTAAACCGGAGCACTCTGGATTGGAATAAAAATAAAAGTCTAGAAACTTCACTAACTGAAGATAGAAAAGGATGAAGTGTCGTATCAAAACATATATTACACTTTGAACTTAGTCAAAAGTCTCAAGCTCGGTGGCAACGATTTGAAAGATATCAGAAAGACAAACGATTCCTATTGTTGGGTCCTTAAAATAACTCGTTCTTCAAGGAAAAAAAGTATATACCCAGAAGAGATTTCTGTATTGGAGAAGGGAATTCGTCAACTAGAATCATGATCCTCATGCGCAAAAGAAGTTATCATATTCGTATTTTTATGGCTTCCTTTCATATTACACTAGCATGGATACCCAGCGTTGCCCGGGTGGACATAAAGTTCGGTTTGGACACAGCTGTATACTAAGAATATTGAAGAACGGAAGAATTTGCGGCAGGGTGTGTGCTAGAACCCCACCTAAAAAAATAAATAAATAAAAACAACTTTTCTTTCAATCAAAATAGCAGCGAGTGCCTGTGCAACCACACAAAAAAAAATTAGTCATAGTAGGCAGGCTAGAACCTGAAACGTAAAAGGGGAAAAGAAGGGGGAAAAGCTAACGCACTAGCTATCAGGGCCACGACGACTTATGGCGTCATGATGCTGCAAAATAACGTTTTTTTTTAAACATATATTCAGTTTACTAGGTGTGCGTGACTTTCAAAAATCTTGACGCAAAAAGTGGCCCCTCCTTGCAAGAAATGATCCAGTTGACCACCACAGAATTAACCTGTTTTTTCTAGTTTTCAGATATTATGCATACGAGGGATCGTTCTTTCAGATGATACTGGTTGCGACCCGGTCCGATGTGGCTGACAAAAGTTTTAATGAGACATACGACATACATTCGTACACACACAACAGACACACTTTTAAAGCCACTGGTTTCTGATTATTTCTCATTGCATGCATCATTGCGTGTGGGCCTTTTAATTTAACTACTTGTCGTTTTCCTGAATTTTTAAGATGAGGATAATTTGTATTATTTGCATTATTCGGACTTACGTTCCCATCCGGTGAATTATTTTCACAAAGTTTCGGTCGATGTAACATACGACTTTCTTCAAGTGTCTCTTGTCGAACTCGGAAATCTTTCTGTTGTATTTGGAAATCAGAATAGAATTTTAAATAACCCGTGGCGTAATGGATAAAGGGCTATGTGAAATTTAGTTGTGAAACTCTTCTGGAGGTTGAAGTTTCACTCTCTAGTGCTCAGAATATAATTACAAATTACTTAAAGACTTCTATCCGGTCATGGAGGATGAAACGAGAGTTACTTTTGTTGATTTAAATAAAGAATTTTGTTATTAGAGAAAAACGTGAAATAAACCTTGAGAATTTTGTTCATTCCACGTTCTTCTCAAGATGTTTCTAAAAGAGATAATGAAATCACTAGTCTGTGCGTTCGTTTCTTGTTTTTATTTTATTTTAAAACCAACTTGAATTATTCAGAGTTGATATTGTTTTTTTCTGATTTTTTTTCTGATTTTTTTTCTGATTTTTTTTCTGATTTTTTTTCTGATTTTTGGGTTGTTTTTTTGGGTTTTTTTTTTTTCCAAAGTGTATTATGCTATCAAACGTTTCCCGCCTGGCAGTGATTTTGAAAGTGTCACTATTCAGTGATTTCTGGCACTACATCGTATCAATGAATTATTTCTCTTTCCATCTTTTCATGTTCTTTTTTTTTTCAAACCCTTTTGCTTGTGGGCGGGTTCTCTTCAACTTTAAAGATTTCTCGTCTCTTTCACTACCCAATTCGATAAATGACGACTTTAACAATTCTCATTTCAATTCTATCATTTCACTTAAAATCTCTGCCTGAATGATTAAAGCCATTTAGAATATTGAAATTCTCGCAAGACAGAAGAATATTATTTTGCACTTAACGTTTTTCAATGAGAGAAAGCAAACATTTGGAATTCAATGCATGGAAGCATGATATTATGACAACAGAATACTAAACTACGCTATCCCTTGAATAGAGTATTTAAAGATATAGAAGCAATAGACTTTCGGTTTCAAACTGGTACCAAATTTCTTATTTGTAATAGACCTGAAGTCTTATATAACCTTGCTAATGGAGTAAGAGATGGCTTCGTGGCTGGGTTCGAATCTCCCGACAGGTAGTAATCATATCACCTTGCACTGATGATTCCTGAAAAAAAAATGAAACACTGTAGGTATTAAAAAATTATTATTGTAATAACTATGTCAACCTATTTAAGAAACTTTGGTTCCTATTGTTAAGCACTTTAAAGTTGAAATAGAAAGTTGGTCGCCTAAGTTCGCATGCATAGATAATGATGTTATAATCATTAAGATCACCATAGCCGAATGTTACGACATTTAAAAAGTAAATGTTAAAATTTTTATGATATTTCTTACAGTTGAGATTGGCTGTGAGGTTTGTTCCTTGCTAATGAAGTCAGAGATGGCTTCGTGGCCAGTTTCGAATCTCTTTACCTGTAGTAATCGTGTCACCCTGCGTTGATGATTGCCGAAGGAGGAAACACTAGTGGCTGTAGGTATTACAAAAAAAAGAAAAAAATAATACAAAATTATTATTGTAATAAATAAATATATATATATATATATATATGTATGTGTATATATATATATATGTATGTATGTATGTATATATATATATATATATATATATATATATATATATACTATTAAATGAAAAAAAGCTAAAGTGAAGATAAATCTGTATGATGTACGTATTTGTGATATGATGTACCTATTTACTATGCCTCCCCACGGGACAGAGTTAGACACCAGGGTCGGTTTTTAACGTGGAGAAAAGGTATAAAAATAAAAATTGTCTCAGTCGTGAAGGATTTCTCCTCCACTGAAAGAGAACAAGAAATAGAAGTGCAGCATCTGAAGAACAGATGGTATTTATTTGCTCCCCCACCGAGCAAATTAGGCACAAGGCCAATTTTTAATGTGAGGAGTGAAGGGAGGGGGAAGGGAAAAAGGGGACCAGCTCCCGAGAGGTGGGAAATGGGAGCTGGTTAAAGGTCAGGCATGTGGGGTTGCCCCCACATCTGGCCTTTGCTAGTCATAGCTAGTCATAGCTTGCAGTATCTGCCGGAACAGATACTACACTTTGATCTTGACCAAAAGGCCAATTTCCAAAAATCGTATAAATCGATCAAGTAGTTTTATTTTTTTTTGGTCCTGTTGTGTTGGATTAATGTCCTTAAGTTACATTTAACTAACAATTTCCCATTTTGCGGACTTTCTTTTTGGCTCCTCAATTTGCAATTATTTTTTTAATGTAAGTGAACACTAGAATATTTCAATTAAAAGTCAAATATGAACAGGTACATTTATAGAAGAATAAAAGGCCAATCAAATGAGGTATAGTTTGTTTAAACAGTTACATTAAATTTTTGCAGTCAGAGATGCCTTCGTGGCAGGGTTTGAATCTTCCGATCGGTAGTAATCGTGTCACCTTGCACTAGTGATTCTCGAAAGAATGAAACACTAGTGTCTGTAGGTATTTAAAAGTATTATCGGCTCTTTCAAGACACTCGGTTCTTACGGTTGAACACTTTAAAGTTGAAATAGAAAATCAGTCACCTAAGTTGGCATGCATAGATCATGATGTTATAATCATTAGATCACTATGGCCGGATGTTACGATATTTAATAATGCTAAAATTTCAACGATATTTTTCACAGTTGAGAGTAGGCGTGAGGTGTGTTTCTTACTAATGGAGTCAGAGCTAGCTTCGTGGCCGGGTTGTAATCGTGTCACCTTGCACTGATGATACCCGAAAGGATGAAACACTAGTGTCTGTAGGTATTAAAAATTATTATTGTAATAATTATATATATATCGAAGTTCTCAGAAATAAAGGGGTCTAACATTGGATCTCTAAATGAGATAGACAGATATTCGAGTTATTTTACTTCTCAAATGTTGAGCATCAATTTTTCATCTCTCTAATTTACCAGTTAACTATGTTATCGTATATCTTTCTTGTCATCTCTTTGTTTAACCAAATTTAAGGAAAAAAATTCATTTAGTCTTATGGTGTATCCAGATTACTGCTATCACGAGAAGCTACATCACTTGGAGAAAGTACACTATTCTTTGTGTAAGCCAGTCTGGGGTAGTCAAACATTTGATTACAAATATTACGTTATTTTGAATATTTAGTAAGGGTTTACTTGTAGGGGGCAAGTATTCTCGTGCTATGTCGTTTTGACAAAGCTGTGTACAGAGAGAACTTTAACATCCAAATATAATGTCTAGTAGGCATTCAAGTTCTCATAGTATATATAGATATATATATATATATATAATATATATATATATATAATATATATATATATAATATATATATATATATATATATAGATATATATATAATATGATTATTTATTTTTTTATTTTATTATTTTTTTATTACATTTTCACCTCAAACAAGGCACATTGCCACGTTGGTGTAGGGGGTTACTATCAGGGGCAGCAACTACTGAGGCACTAATGTTGGGATTTGGGCAGCAAGATATCAGTTCACGTTACACTTGAACTTATTATTATTTTTGTTACTATATATTAGAATATAATCTTTTAAATACCTACAGACACTAGTGTTTCATCTTTCATGGAATCATCAGTCAGGAGATTTGAACCAAAAAACTCAAATTATATATATATATATATATATATATATAGTTAAATTCTCTTTTATAATTTAAAACTTTTTTTCCTCCTCTCCTTATAGAATGAAATTCTCTTATTATAAACTTTTTAGAAGTCGGATTATGTAGGTGCTAAGTCTGCGATAGGTTAAAATTAATAATATTTTTCCTTCCGGGAATTTAAACTGCATTCTTCATTTTTATTTTTACATTTTTTCATTCAAAGCTTCTTTAGACTAATATATTGGGTGTTCAGATATGTATGGCTTGGTTTCTTTTCTCTTATCTATTTGCCTTTCTGCTACTTAAGGTACTTAAGCTTTTATGCATTTTTAATCTCATAGCATTTATATGCTACTTAACATGTCGCAGAATAGATCTTCTAATTTTAAATTTACTTCGTAATAGTGTATCTTTTTTATTTTATTTATTTATATATTAGTATAAATAGTAACCGTATTATTGTACATTTTCTTATTGGGGAAATGGTAGAGAGCCATGTATTTAAGAGCTGTCCTGTTTTTAAATCTCTGAAACAGCTACATGGTAAGCAGCTGAGGACCCCCGTTTTCTATTTACTAAATTTTAGTTAAGGGTTTCTCTTTTTATCCTTATATAGTTAAATTCTCTTTTTATAATTTAAGACTTTTTAGAAATCGGCTTATGCACACACATAACTGGTTTATTTAACCATAGATGTTATTTAATCTATGTTTAATGCACACACGCAAGGTACAAATACAAGCATATATACACACATATTATATATATATATATATATATATATATATATATATATGTGTGTGTGTGTGGGTGTGTGTGTGTAAATGCTTGTATTTGTACCTTGTGTGTGTGCATTAAACCTAGATTAAATAACACTGTTCTAATCATTGTTTTATCAAAAGCGACTCAAAGAGACTGTCCAGCAATTTTCCATATCCTGGCGGAATCTACTACTTAATTGGGCAAATATAAATCTACCCTGTTGTAGACAATGTGTGACAAAGCAAATGTCATTGCGACAGACATAGAAATGTCACTGTGCTACTGGACCAAAAGTGAGGTCCATTCTCATTTGCATACACATGGGTCTCATGTGGAGTGAGGATAAGAGTGAATTTCTTATGTGAGGGTCTTGATTTCTGAGTCCGGCAGGTCTCTGTGTGTGGTTCATTTTGGTGTCGACTGCAGTTGTAGAAGTAGAAAAGGAAGAAGTAAAAGATGACAAAAAAATTCTACACATGCTATTTCGGCATTATGGCTGAGGGAAGGTAATCTCGTATTGGAACAGTAACAGAGCTGATCAACATGAAAGTCGTTATTGTGGGAAGTATCACGTGCTAAGTGAAAGACGTCTAACCTTGGACAAATGCTATCCAGTCTGGCAAAGAAGATGATGTGCCTTCAGAGGATTAGATTGGATCATAAACTGGATAAGTACCATTCAATCTATGCATTTAATCACAATGACCCACCGGTTCTCATTAGATTAACGTCTTTAAGCAACGTTTTACCTGGCTAGTACTAGATGGGTGACCATTTGTGACTACTAAGAGTTTTATATTGGAGGGCAGGACATTTCCCTGCTAAAAATAACTGCAAAACTTTGTTAAAATTATCTCACCTGACTGGAATGTATATGTGATGAGGTCAACTATGAACTTAATACACCCTAGAAACCACCCAGGGTTCTTGTCACATCAAGACAGAAGAATCCATCAACACATCTAAAAATGTATGATTTTAACAATAAAATATTACTTTGGACTTAAGCATAACAGACCTAATGGATAGGCCAATAACATTCCGATTTCTAACATAAGCATGACACGTCAAGAAGCAGATCGTCATTGATAATCCTTCACAGCGTTCAAAAATAAATAAATACCCGGATATCTTGTTCTCTGCGTAAATTCTCAAAAATGGTGACATTTCTGTGCTTAGATCTGCTCGTTGATATAACTGGGTTGTTCATTGTGAGTAGACAGTCGGCTCAATCCTGTCGAATCAATATGAGTCATGCGGAGAGATGACGAAGTTAATAGTCTGAATATATTTAGAGAAACACGAAATGATGTCAGACATGATATTATTGCATGCATATATTCATTATTATTGCACGCATACAACTATACGGTTTGATATGAATGTCGTGTAGCATCTTGGAAGCTAGATGAAGAATGAATACAGAAACATAAATTGCCTATTTTTTTTTCATCTCTAATTCGATTTATCTCTTTCTTTCGTTCTCGTTATATATATATATATATATATATATATATATATATAATATATATATATATATATATATATATATATATATAAAGAGAGAGAGAAAGAGTAAAAAGATTAATAATTGTAAATTATAAATCAGTTTAAAAAGGAAAGACAAACAAAATCAACTCGAGTGTACGATCGTTTCGGGAACGATATTCATTTAATTAAAAGAAACTCTAAATTAATTATTTTAACCATTCGGAAACAAGATGCAGCACCATGCCCAAAGATATACTGACTGAACTTAAACAAGTTTTCTAATGAAACTTACTAAGGAATACCCGTCTTGCTTATTACAAAAATACTAGTTTTATTTTGGTGTCTTAAATTTCTCCCCTCCCCCTCCCTATATTTTGCTGATGAGATTATATTCGAAGAAAAAACCTTTGTCAATTATCGTCATCAATTTTAATAAAATGAATATCGTTTCCGAAACGATTGTGCACTCAACTTGATTTTGTTTGTCTTTCCTTTGGAAACTGATTCATAATTTACAATTATTAATCTTTTTACTCAATATTAATATAGCTCTAGGACACATATACCTATTGAGCTTATTATATATCTACAGTACTGTGGGTACAGTTCTTTTAAAAGTATTAATTCATTTATTAATACATTAAAATAAACTCTGCTCTTTAGACTCCAGGTCTAATTCCCTCTATAATATATATATATATATATATAAGTGTCTGGCATAATCACGTTGACAACTCGGTTCTCATCGGATCACCAAAGCTAAGCAACGTTGAGCCTAGCTAGTACCAGATGGGTGACCATTTGGGAATTCTAGGTGCTGTATGTGCTCTCCGTTTACCTTAGCATGGTTTCCAGTCGCCCTGAACCTCCACTTGCCACTGGTATTTAATAATGTCGACTCAGGAGAGGTGTGGTTGAGATTGTGCAACTTATGCCACAAAACTTCATGCACGGGCACTTTTACAGTGAATATTCATAGTCTGTCAAGACTTAAGGAATCAATCATATGTTTATATGTGTCTGAGTGCGCGCGTGTGTGTATATATATATATATATATATATATATATATAACATCCATTTACTAACACATTTGAAAAACTCAGAAACATGTATAAACACACTTATATATATATATATATATATATATATATATATATATATATATATATATATATATATATATATATATTACACGGTATAATCATATTGACACACTGGTTCTCACCAGATCATCGAAGATCGAAGTTAAGCAATGTTGACCCTGGCCAGTACCAGATGGGTGACTATTCATGAAGGCTAGGCACTGTATGTACCGCACCAAATCATTAAAATTTCCAGGTTGTTGTTTGGGGGCACATTAATTCACTGATTAATCCTTCCAACACTAGTATATATAATGTGTATTTATTCACATGTATATATATTTACAATTTGATCGTCTAGTGATTGTCTAAACAGGACATATAACAATTATAACCTTAAGGGACAAATAACAATCTCTTAGGGTTTATATCGACCAATGGAGAAACATACCTGATCCATGTATAGTCTTTATTTGACTAATGATCGAAAAAGCAGCAAATGGAGATTCGTAAAACTCAAAGTATTGATCGTATTCATAGCAGCTGTATTTCAAATGTTTTCCTCATTGGGAAACTGCAATGCTGGTCCTAGACTTTTACTATCGATATTATCTGTTGTTGTATCTTTATTTGACGGATCCTCACAAAAGCTAAAAGCTACAAATGAAGATTCATACGACCCAAAACCTTTTTTTGTTTTTTTTCACAGCAGCTTTACTCCAGATAGAGAGTTGTAACGTTGGTCCTTTTTGCTATGGACATTTTCCCCTACTTGGGGCCATTATTGTCCATGGACCGCCCCACTTCCTCTGACTACCGACCGCGTTTGCTCTCTCTGACCTCCGGCTCTTGACTAACTGATACGTGTAATTTTTAAGCTATCCCATTACGTCATTTTGTTTATGTTCTAACATTTATTTTCATCACGTTAACATTTTTGTTTGTGCTAGTTATGAAAACTAACATTCTTTCTATTAAAACATTTAACAGAAATAATTCTATCTGTAAACATTTATTTCGCTGTGATAACATTCTTTCTCACATTCTATTTTTTTAAATATTAATAACGATTATCATTACAATCGTCAACTAGCACATCTTTCAGTGTGGCCCAGTCAATATCCAACATATGTACGTGAAACCTTGTCAGTGAGGCTTGAGGACATACGCTGCATGGAAATAAATCATATGAGAATGAAACGATGGGCGTGTCATGTGTCTTAAAGACAGGATTAGTTCTGATGACCTTGGGGGAAGATTAAATCTGGAGAGTAGAAGGAGATGTGTACAGAAGTGTAAATTGAAGGAATAGATGAGTTCTTGTGTTAGTGCATGCAGAACAGTTGAGATAGAAGGTCCAGTTCATAAGGAAACGCCTAGGAGAAAGTGATTAAAAAATGAACCAGAAGGAAAGAATGATAAATAAAGACCTAGCCAGAGATAGTTTAGTTTGGAAGTAAATTTCTAAAATGATTATGATAGAATTGCAATTCCGAAACATATCTTGTGATATCTACGAGAGGTTGTTAGCATAAGTGGATACCAGTAGATTTTTGTTTTCCTTCCTGAGAATGCCGACAAATGGTATTGTTAACATTACTTCCTGTCCTTATTATCTTTTCCTGCTTCCACAACAAAAAATGTTTTTGGTTGAAAAAGAAATAAAAAAGAACAAACATAACTAAGCTGAGAGGTAGTAGAGGGATGAGTATATAAAAAAAAGAGTTTGAGAGAAAGGGCAGATAAGAGAGGAGGAGAGAAAATATGAGCTAGGAAGAATGAGGGGAGAAAATAGATGAATAAGGGGCGGGGAGGGATTGAAAGACAGGTTTAACAAGGTAGAAGGAGCAATTGAAAGAGACGATGAATGGGGTAGAAAGGAGATTTGAAAGAGGGTAGAAATAAGGAGGAAGTATGGGTTATAAAGGGGGAGGAATGAGGGAAGAAAACTAGTTTGAACGAGGAGAGAAATAAGAGAGAAAGAGAGTATCAATAAGAGAGGAGATGGGATTGAAGACAAAATGAATAAAGCAGGGGGGGTAAAGGATGGGCAAGGGAGGAGGAAGAAGGAGAGAAAGGCCGAATGATAGAGGAAGATAGGTGATAAAGAGGATGAAAGGGAAGTTGAGGGGATAAATGAGGGAAATGGAAGAGGTAAGAGAAAGTATGAATAAGAGAGAAAGGAAGAAGGGAAAGACGTTTAGAGGGGAAAGGATTAATGTAATAAAAGAGAAAGTAACACTGATAAAACCACGACTAAGCCAGACTATTTGGAACACGAGATTAATCATGCCTGTCTGGCTACCGAGAAAAACAAGTTCGAAAGCAATAGATACAAACAACGTAGGTTAGCCTGTCTCAGACGAGTTTATCTGCTGATGTCGGCCGATCAAACTTAATAGGGTGATTCTAATTTCCAGAACGTTCTTTTTTAATTTTCTGATTGCAATATGTCCGACCTAATAGACTGAAATTGTTTACATCGTCATATTCAGTTTAATGTCCGTTTTACATGCTGGCATGTGTTGGACGGATTTAATAAATTAACTTCCAACCCAACCAATCTCCAGTCTATCCTTCTTTCTCTGAAGTCAATTTTTTATCACCTTCCATGTTTTCATTAGCATTCGCGTGTGAACTGGAGCGTAACTGTTCTACTCTTACTGAACCAAGAAAAACACATTAATTCTTTTAACCTGATCTTACCATCAAAGTTTCCTGTTTTGTACATACTCCCTGTACTGTCCTGATTTAATCTTCTTCTTAAGTCATCAGATTCGTCTTTAACACTAATACTGCACGCCCATAATAGTTTCATATCATTTTCTTCCATGCAACACATGTCCTCAATCAAATTTTAGTTTTCTGATTTGAATTAACACTATTAAACCTTTGTATGCTTTACGACTTATCGAATGAACTGTTATTCACGATGACTTTCTTAACTTATTTGCATACTCAAAAGAGGTTCAGCACATGCTTGAAAACCAAATTCTGCATCTTATAGTCTTGAGCCAGTCTTTCAGCTGTCAGGAGAGGCATGCCAGTCTAGCCTTTATCTGGTCAACTCATATCTTCAATGATCGTCCTCCTGATCTTTCTTTAACGAAATGTTCTTGATATGATTTCTTTACATAACTAAAATCTGGTAGCCAGGAAACAACACTTCTCCAACAACACCTCAATGAACATAGACAATATTTGGGCTGGTGCATCTGTTACTAGTCTCTCGCTCCTAGATAAGGCTCAAAAGAGAGTCACCAATCTGATAGATCCTTAATTGGCATCTAAGCTTCCGCCTCTGTCCCACCGACGAAATGTAGCATCCCTCTGCCTGTTTTACAAGTATTTTAATGGTGAATGCTCCGATGAACTGCAAGCACTTGTACCCCCTCAACGTAAATACCCCGACAAACCCGACAAGCAGCTAAATCCCACCCCTACACAGTAGAGATCCCTAGATGTAAGAGAGCATTTTACTCCAGTAGTTTCTTCTCCAGAACTGCTAGATGCTGGAACTCTCTTCCAGGTCCCTGCTTGCCCAACTGTACTGATATGCAGAAGTTCAAGTATAATGTGAACAGACATTTTGCTGCCAAACTCCCTACATAGTACCCCTGTAGCTTATGTCCCTGATAGCTCCCTTGCATCAAAGTGGCAATGTGCCTTGTTTGGGGTGAAAATGTAATAAATAAAAATTAAAAAATTGACAAATCCCAGCTCAAATGTTTTCTCTCGCCTGTCACAGACCCAACTATGTTATTCCTTGATTCGTCTTTCTTAAAGTAGTTGCTCTCCTTATATGCAAATGAATAATGCCTCTATAAAAGAAATCTAACTACAAATACAGGGGGTTGTTTTCCACTAAAATTCGAGTACTCCACATGCTAAACAGTCCACACTCGTCAAATTTTCCACACTCTTTATCTGTGCCTAGACCTAAATGTATATCCCGTGAACAAAGCTTCTTTCTTAGAACTGCACGCCTGTAGAACTCTCTTCCGATTGCCTGCTTTCCAGCTGACTACAATTTGATTATCTTCAAGTCCAACGTAAACAAGTTCTTGATGAACCGTCCCCCTAAGTAATCCAATTTACAAAATTCCCACTGTTTATATTTACTACACTATAATCACATTGACTAATGTATGCATATTAACCCTTATCCTCGAGTGGCCTCCGGGCCGTGTTAAGTGGTGATTCTTGTGTAAAAAAAAAAAGTTTGTAACCATTCATTTTCTTCTCCATTGTTACAGTAGGTAACATTTAATTTTTATATTTTAAACCAAACTACATTAATCTTCTTTTTTTTTTTTCAAATGACGTTATTGATGGATCTGTTAATACTGAGCTTCCCTCTGAAATCTGCATTTCACAAAGTTACTCCCAATCTAATGAATTGTACACCTTTTTGTAACGGTATTGTTAATTTTAACGGACCCAACACATTGTAGCCTTTGTCGCAAGGAAACAAAAGAAAGGAAAAAAAGGAGGAAATTCGCCTCGTTTTTTTTTCTCTTTTAGCAAAAGCTTTTATATCTAGTATTTTTTTTTTTTTTTTGATAATTATACAGTTGATTTCTGTCTCTCCGGTCGCGTGTGGCTTTTCGTCTCTGCTGTGACATCACCACATGTCTTAAGCACGTTCTTTTTTCGAACATCAGCCACATTTTAAACATTAGTGTTGCTGGACACCTTTTGAGCACCGGTCATGCCTCTTTTACATCTCTGCTATGACGTCACTTTGCACAGCCGGTTTGGTCATTTGCATATCTTTATGAACTGCTGCTGCTACTAGAGTCAGCGGCTCTATTAGCATCAGAAGAGTATGTTATTTCAAAGACATTGAGCTTCTTTTCATCCTCTGCTTGTATAGTCTATGCTTCACTCGGATTCACAGCAACAAGAACTATCAGTATAAAGTCTTAACTGCAGAGGCATTGACATGTTTTTTTTTTCTATTACATATCTCGTCTTTTAGATGCCCAAAGCAAGAATTTGCTATTCATATTGTTCTGCTAATCTCAGTAAATATAAATATTAAAGCAATACACATGCTAACAGTATGTCCGATGGTAAAGTGGTTGTAAACAATCTAGCAAGCAACTAATGGCAAATATATATCAATAAGAAAATAATCCAACCTTTTGCTTAACAGCTGAAGTGTGCATCCACTACTGAAGTAAAAACACATAAAACAAAAATTTTCATTAGTAAAGAAGGAAAAAAATTGCTTAATTCCTTATTTGTAACGAAAGTGTTAAGAGTCATTCTTTTCCATCTTTCCAACTCCCACCTCACCTACGACAGATGGCACATCAGTTCCTTTTAGGGATTCTTTTCATTTGTCACAATAATCTAAGCAAAAATCTGTAATACAATGAGAACTTTATCTTATACAAACTTGCTATTGTGTATCAAAATAATAAAGTGAACTTAAAACAAGTAATTTAGTTCTTACTAGCCTGGGAGTCCGGCGTTGCCCGGGTGTTTGGAGGTTTGTGTTGAGTAAAAAAAAAAAAAAAAAAGCGATCAATTTTTTAAACTTTGACCCCTATTATTACCTCTTAACGTTTATTGTTTGGGGCTCAAATCAAGTTATTAAGTTAGATCCATGTCCAAGGAACCTATATCTAAAATTTCGATTGTTTAGACCCAAAATTGGCGGAGGAATTTGGTTGTTAAGGGGTCAAAGTTCAACGATTTGACCTTTGAGGACTCTACCAAATTTCTGGCCGAAAACCAATTACAAAGATTTTCCCAAATCTCAGTACCCTTTATATAAAATTTCGATTCTGTAGACTGAAAACTGACAGAGATATTGTGTAGGGAAATGTACACAGACAGACACACACACACTTTCACTTTTATAGATATATAAATTCAGGATTTACTTATCATCCAAATAATGACAGGTCGATAACGATCAGGTCGCTTTAGAATTATAAGAGAAACCAATATAATTATTAGATTTATTTTAGTTGGGTCATCGAGATGTTGTACGTCAAATTGTGTTATCGCCCTTGGTAGCTTAATATTTACAGAATCTGTTCAAAATATCCAGTTATTTTTTTTTTTTTTTGCTTATGTATTTCTTGATTGAAGAGAGTACTATCTTGTTGCTCAATAATTATCAGGGGGAGATGACTTGAATATTCAAAAGAAAAGACTCATTGTGAATCTCACATATGCTTCAAGCACTCTTCTATCCAGAAGTACAGAAAGAATTTCCCTATACATGTGCGAGATTCAAAAGGAGGCCTTTCTTCTTTCTACCTGTGAGCTGCAAACCAAGCAGGCATGCTCTGCCTGATTTTATATTTCACATTGCTTGAGAGACCTTTTTTGTGATAAATAAATTTATTTATATGTGAAAGCAACCGTTTCTTCGCTTTTAGACCCTACACACCTTTTTGCATTACACTCTATATAATATGCTCCTCCTTTATCTTAGAATTTGATATAACTCCCCCCCCCCACATCATCTATAATTTTGTTGATTTATTTCGTTCCTGATGAATCCCTCGCTAGACGTCGTATCCCCATTATGTTATCTAGCATCTTCTCTACTATTCTGGTGAGAGGCATTAGACTTCGAAATGCCTTGGCATAAAGAGTTTCCTCAAACCTCTAACTAAATGTTTGTATACTCTTATTGAATAAATGAATCATTCTATATTTACCAGTATATAGCTTTTGTGACTTCATTTTCCTATCTTATTGTTTTCTTATATAAGCTCCAATGAAACTTGTTGAGCTTTATATTATCCCGATAAGTTTCCTTTTATAGAATTGAACTCACTCACTTCTTTTAACTCACTAAACTATCTATCTATCTGTATATATATATATATATATATATATATATATATATATATATAAAGAGAATGAAAATCAAAATCAAAACTGTAAGTTGAACTTTACAATCAAAATTTATTGTTTGACTGAATACTTCAAAAAAACAATTTACAAAGTCCTTATTCTTCGGAGTTTCTAACAATGCTATTCTTGTTATTCTTCTCATTAGAGGACATAAAGAAATCAGCAAATTATATTTGTGGCAATGCTAGAATTTGCTAGCTAAGGCATTAAGTGAAACTGCAATTTATTGTAGTTATAAATTGGCAAATAAAAAAGTGTAAAAATGTCGGATATATAAACAAACCGCACATAATATTTCAGCTTGCATGAAAATCCTCTCAAGTTGATCCGAAATGCAAAACAGTTCTTTTGAGTGAATGGAGTCCACGATAAGTCCAGCATGATGGTGCATATAATCCGATTGGATTAAAACAGCTGAAATAATGAAAATATATATATATATATATTTTATATTTATATATATATATATATATATATATATATATATATATATATATATATATATATATGCACGTTTCATTAAATAGCACAGACAACTCTTGCTTTTTTTTCTTGTAATCCTCCTTTTCTCTTTGTCAAACCATTTTCCGAACGTTTTTTCTGAGTGAAAAAAGAAATTTCCCATAATCGCGAACGTTTTCGACCTCCATTGCTCATCCTCAGGCGAGTAGTAAAAAATAAAAAATGAAATTGAAAAATGAAAATAGCGAAATGAAATTTCATTTCATCTCGCTACTTTCATTTTTCAATTTCATTTTTTTCATCTCGCTATTTTCATTTCATCTCGCTATTTTCATTTTTCAATTTCATTTTTTTCATCTCGCTATTTTCATTTCATCTCGCTATTTTCATTTTTCAATTTCATTTTTTATTTTTTACTACTCGCCTGAGGATGACCAATGGGGGTCAAAAACGTTCGCGATTATGGGAAATTTCTTTTTTCACTCGGACAAAAATGTTCAGAAAATGGTCTGACAAAGAGAAAAGGAGGATTACAAGAAAAAGAAGCAAGAGTTGTCTGTGCTATTTAATGAAACATGCATAAAAGAAAAAATGCTGCCTAAATATACTAATATATATATATATATATATATATATATATATATAGATAGATAGATAGATAGATACAATCTCGACCACAAAAACCTCATCATGTTCAATACGGTGCTGCATGCTGAAGAGCTCCAAATATGTATCACTCTACAACATACATCGCATAATCTTATTCTTCAGCTGCTTTAAGCAGATTTAAGTTTTAGATTCAAGTTAACAACCACTTACTTTTTTTTTTAAGTTGTTTGTTTTTTGTCTTTCTTTTATAATTATTTGTGATCATAATTATATAAAAAATGGCGAAAAATGGGCAAACGTTCAAACCAAAGAGTCGGTGTTTCTTGACTTAATTATTATGATCATAACCAAATTCTATTTGAATATTACAATTATCCAATCGTATCTGTGTCCCCCCCCCTCCAGGAAATAAGAATCGATGAAAGGGCATATAAATCCTATCAGAAATCGATATAACAAGTCCTATTTAAAGAATCCTAGGAAGAGAGAAATTCCAAATTTCCACACTTGTATCGTCATTATTGCATATTATTGGATTATTATTGAGACTTTCATAGATTAGTCAATGTGATTATCTTCCCGTGCCTCTTTAGAAGTTGGATGGGTTGATTAAAAAGGTAAAGTAAATTATTGCTTCCTAAGGTGCCACAAATAAAATTCAATGTTGAAGGCTCCAACTTCTTTTTACCATTTTCAATACCACAACCTGTTAACAGTTAACTGCATTACAATATAAGCCTCAGATCTCCACCACAATCATCCCTCCTATGACTGAAGGACAAACATCTGCATGGGGTCCAAAGTGTGAATAATTATTTACAGAACACTCCTTCATATGACATAAGTTCCAAGAATTTCGTGTGTTTACCATTTTACCGTTTTGCATATCATTCTTTATTGCTTGCTGAAGTAAAATTCTTCAATTAATGTACACGGTTGCTGTTCTACTTCTTCAGAAGTTGTTGCTCTGGTTGCAACACAAAACTAGAAAGTGCCCCACTGTTTTTCTACAGAGTCAAAAATCGGTTCCTTCCTTCCAACATCTCAGATACTTCAGGCATATCACCTTCATGTTTCTAATAAACAGTATACTGCTACTCCCCTCCCTCTTACTTGTAAGCCGAATGAATAGTGTACCATTCTCCAATTTTTCTGAGTCCTTACACATTAGTCTGAAATAAGCAAGATGTTGTTTTAATGTTTCTTTACTAGGGAGTCGTCACTTATCAATGTCCAAATGTCACAATAAGGATTAATGCATATTAGATGGCCAATTAGACAACACCATGATGATCAGTAATGGGGGAGATCGGTCAGAATTGTATTATTAAAGAGGGCAGTTTAACAAGAACTTGTTTACATTGAACTTCAAGACGTCTATGTTATAGTAATCCTGGAAGCAGTCTTACAGTATTGTCTTCCAGAGATTGATATTTCTAGGGTAGAAACACTGTTCATGGAATTTTGATTTAGTTTTAAGCACATAGAGAGCAGGAAATTGTTATGGAAAGAAACTTTGTTCATGGAAGTTTTGGTCAGTTTTAGGCATAGATAAAGGGAAGAGGTAAATTATTTACCGTTGAGTACAATTGTTCAGTTTATCTTTAAAAGAAGTGCGTGTTATTATCAAGAGCAACTCTAATATAAGGTTAATGGACTAGAATGATTGTCAGCTAAAAAATAAAGGACACTATGGATGTGCTGCGTTTGATCAATGGAATGAACTGAGTTTGATTATTTATGAATCAGTTTATGACAAGTATTTGTTGACATTGGATTTGAAGACGGTTATGTTGTAATTTGCAAAGAAGCAACCTTGCGGTATTGTATTCTATGAATACGAAGCCTTTATAAAGTTTTTCTGTTCATGAAAATTTCGTCTATTATCTGGAAGAAGAAAGGAAAATTTTGTTACATTATGGTAGGCAAACGAAATGGTTGTCCCACTTTTTAAAAAAACTGTTGGTAGTTTGAATAATTAAAAGAATGCACTTCTTTATCACTGTAGAAAATTTTATAAACATTTCTTCAGTAGTTTTCATGTGGTGCAAGCAAAAGTCAATGACGTTGTTGTTTTTAACCACTGTATAATTAAATCTTATTGTTTGTTTATCAGTTTTTTTTATTACATGCGCAAGTAAAATTGTTAATGTACACGGTTATTGTTTCTTTTCTTCAAAAGCTGTCACTCTTGTTCAAGTTTTTGTACTTAGAGTACATATTCTTTCTTATTTTCATTATTTCACGAAAAACACCCGTCTAGCTGAATCCACTGTCAAAAAATTTCCCCCACTCTTTATCTGTGCCTAAATCAAAACGTGGATTCCATGAACAAAGCTTCTTTCTTAGTACTGCACGCCTGTGGAACTCTGTTCCGTCTGCCTGTTTCCCACCTGACTACAACTTGGATGTGTTCAAGTCCAACGTTAACAAATTCCTAATGAACCGCCCCCTTAAGTAAACACTTCATCAAATCTCCACACTAACGTAATGTACTTGCAATAACCCTTATCCCTGAGTGGCTTCCGGGATTTGATAAGTGGTGACCACTGTGTAAAAAAAAAAAAAATTTTTATTTCAGTGGATAATTTTTTTTTTTTTTTTTTTTTTTGACAATATTCGTTATGTTGGTTAACCAGATTTTCTCTGATATATCTCGTTCATTCTGTCAAACAGATCAACACTTGTGTGGGAGGTGAGGTGGGTGTCTTTTATGCTGAAATCCAATACCTATTACAAATCATCTGTTGTAAATGATTCAACAAACATATGTTCCTATGTTAACCATAGTTGGGAAGGAGAAGGGTTCAAACCCTTCCCTCTTTGTATCCATTACGTCAATCGAGACCCCTATGTAACTTTAGGCTGCACGGTGATAAGTATACCTATGTGTGGAAGATCAGGTTCTGTTTACCGCAAGAGCATTATTAGCACTTGACTTTATATACCTGAAAGATTATGCGGAGAGATGCATGAGATATTAAAGGTTATTGTGAACCGGCCACAAACGCTATTGATTCTCAGCTGTTGTGCTGGCAAAAAAAATCTATATTACTATCAGCGTTGTTCATGTCATATTTTGTCCAAGTTCAGATTTTTTTTTGTTTTGTTTAATTCGATAATGTAATTCATAGATAATTTCATATGAAACTTATTTTTTACTGAGTCAATTGTGATCAGAATCAGCAAAAACTAAGTTCAGAGTAACAGCTTATTTGCACCACGTGTATATCGATACCAGTAAAAACGATGAAAGCAAAAAAATATAAACCTACGAAGTGCCTTCAATAAGTTTCCAGACTTTTTTCATATGGGCACATTTATTCATAGTACACACAAAAAATTCTCCTCTCCTTCAAAGCAATCTTCTCCGGCTGCTGTGCACTTGTAGTCCCATCCTAACTACTTCCGGAAGACCCCATGTAAGTCTTCTTGTGTGAGCATATCAATGACCCTAATCACAGCCTCTTTCATCTCCTCAATTGTCTCATAACGACACCCTCTAAGGTTTTCCTTGAGTTTAAGGAATCAACAAAAGTTATAGGAAGCAAGGTTTGGACTATAGCAAGAGTGAGAAACTGTCTTTAAGCTCATCTGGATCAAATAGCCTAATCTTCTCTGAGCGCCCTTGGAACAAACTACTCGCAAATCTTCCGCATCTTCAGTTCCTCACAAATAATTGTGTATAGTTCGCATACTGACGGTAAACTTATTGTTTCTACAGACACACGACGGTCCTTATCCATGAAATTTTGTATTTGGCCAATGGTGTTCTGACTTCCTTACTCCTCCCACACCTCTTATCACCCCTCACAGACTCCCTGCCTTCCTTGAATCTCTTATTCCACTCAAAAACTGATGCTCGATTATACAAGATGATCCAAAATCAGTCTGAAGCATTCCATACGTATCTGTGGCATTTTTTGCACGTTTAAAACAGAATTTTATTGCATATCGTTCTTGTAAAGTGTCTTCACGTCCAGGTTGCATTTTTGAAATTCACCAGCTGTGACAATCAGGCTTTAGTAGGGTGTATTTCAATTCCTGCTGTAGCTGTCTCTTTGAACTTGAAATCATAAGAATTCGTCAGTCATCTAATAAGATGTATAGCAATAACTTACTGAATTTTCAAGATTCTACGACAATTTTAAATGTTTGTACAAAAAAAAATGCGTGGAAACTTCTTTAAAGCACCTCGTGTATTATATTTCTCTTAGACAGCCAGACAAATAAACAGAATGTCTGTTTCACTTTTTCTCAGAAACTACGGGCTGATCTGGCTAAAATTTTGCATAGACTTTTATAATGAACTGCAACGAATTTAGTATTATTGTATCTGTTTCATGTATAGTTAGGGATTAATAACGATTAGTATTTAAATAAATAAAAAATGAGCACACATTTAACTATATTCAAAGCACCAATTTGATATAAAGCTGCGTTCTAAGTCAATGCACTATAATTTTTGCCTAATTTTAACGGACTAAATAGTCTTGTATTTAATATTAGGACTCTTAAAGTAATAATCAGTTTTAAGTGACAGGCTTCTGGAGGTTAGTACGAGCAATACTAGAAATATAATTTCGAATATCTTAACTCTTTACCGCAAGAATTTTTTTCTGCAATAAATAATTTTTTAATCATGAAACCCACATGTGACAGAAGTTAATATTCAACTGATGCACGAACATAAACCCCTCATTCACTTGTTGAACCATGCATAGACCTGTAATTTGAAGACCAGTTGGGCTAACAAGCCATGAGACTAAGAGATATTGTTTTTTGCGATTTGAAAGTACAATTTGGTGGTAAAGGGTTAAGGCTTCTACCTCATCATATCTTGCATAATAAGAGCAAGCTACATCTTCTACCCAGCCTCTACAGGATTGAATTCAACAAGACACACTTGAATAAGATTTGGCGTTAAACTGGCCAAAAAATTGTGAGAATAATACCAAAGATGAGAACCGTAATCTAAATAATCTAAATATTACAAATTATGAATTCTCATCTAAAAACATTCTGAAACTTGAAATGAATTATTCTTTAAAATAAGACATGATCGCCAAAGAGATATCATATAGTTATATAAGTGATATAATGGTTACAAATAGTTAATCCAATCGAATCTGTCACATTAACTTATATTTTCATATCACTAGGAAAGGTGTCAACACCATTCTGAAAACATGGATATAATAGCAACTTGTCTTTCACTAATATATATATATATATATATATATATATATATATATATTAGTGCCACGCAAAAGTATTGGAAACATTACAGTTTTCTTCATAACTTTAATTAGGGTTCAAGATTTTATCTAAAATTTGGTCAGTATATTCCTATTACTATTCTAACTAATATTTGGGGTAGTAACTATAAAATTAAAGTTTAGAAAGTTTATATTAAACGAAAAATATAAATCAACTCACGCAAAAGTATTGGATACATTTATTTAATAGTTGGTTGCATAGTATTTATTGCGTTCAACAGCTTCCAATTGCTTTCTATAGTTGCATGCATGTTTTTTTGCAAAGATATGTAGGTATTTTGCACCATTCTTCTTTGCAGAACTGTTTTAGGTGTTGAATATTTTGTGGATTCCTTTTGTGAACATTGATCTTCAATATTTTCCACAAATTTTCAATTGGGTTGAGGTCTGGAGACTGACTGGGCCAAATAAGAACGTCAATTCGGTTATTTCTAAGCCATTCTTTGGTTGGTTTGGCAGTATGCTTGGGATCATTGTCCTGCTGAAACACGAAATTGCTATTATGTCCCAACAAATCAGCAGATTTCTGGAGGTTTTTATCCAAAATCTCCATGTACATACGTCCATTCATTCTACCATTGATGATTTCTAGTTCACCAGTATCTTTGGATGGAAAAAAAAATACTATAATCGAACCACCACCAAACTTTACCGTAGAAATGGTATTCTTTTTGTTATAGGCAGTGCCATTTTTACACCATACATGTGTTGCTGTGTTTCTTCCAAAGATTTCGATTTTCGTTTCGTTTGACCAGATTACCTTGTTCCAAAATTCTTGGGGTTGTTCCCAATATATTTTAACATAATTCAAACGTGATTTGACATGTTTAAGCTTCAATAATGGAACGTTTCTTGGGGACCTTGATACAAAACCTGCACGATTTAGAACTCTACTGATTGTATCCTTGCTCACATTAATCCCATCTTCTCTGAGGTCAGTTTGAATTTCACCATGAATAAGAAAAGTTTTTTTTTTGTACCTTTCTGCTTACCCACCTTGATTTTTTTTTGTTTAATTTCCTTGGCCGATCACATCTTGGAAGATTTGCAACAGCTTCACCAGGGTTTTTAAACTTTCTAATAACGTTTCCAACTGTACTAAGTGGTAGATTAAGTTCCCTTGATATTATTCGATACCCTTTTCCTTCTTTATCAATGATTTTTTGACGAATGTCTATTGACGACTCTTTAGTCTTAGGCATTTTTATAAATGAACTGATTGACTTTGAAGGAGTGAGTCCAAACTGGAAGAATTTTATAAAATTATTTTAATATAAAGCTCTCTGATTGGTTATAACTCGTGATAACTCGTTTGCATTATTGCAACACGCTAAGCAACAGTCATTTAAATTTATTTCATAAAAATAATTTTTTAAAAGTGTATCCAATACTTTTGCGTTTGTTAATTCATATTTTTCCTTACATATAAACTTTCTAAACTCTGATTTTGTAATTACTACTCCAAATATAATTTAGAATAGTAATAGGAATGTACTGACCAAATTTTAGGTAAAATCTTGGACCTTAATTAAAGTTATGAAGAAAAATGTAATGTATCCAATACTTTTGCATGGCACTATATATATATATATATATATATATAATCAACAGTTGGATGTTTTTTCACAAAGGTTGTCTTCGAGAAATTTGTGGAGTTACTTTAAGCAACAGGATTGCAAATGCTGAACTTGTCACCATGTGTGACATTGATGGTATTGAATCTTTTCTCATGAAATCACAGCTGCAATGGACTGGCCATGTGTTGCATATGCAAGAGGAAAATATTCCAAAAATGTTGATGTACAATCAACTTGACAGTGGTTACCAGACAGTAGGCCGACATTACTTAAGCATAAGGACAATTTAAAAAGCAATCTTCTAACTGTTGGAATAAACCCCGCTACCCTCGAAGACTTTGTGATTGATTGTAATGGCATTATGAAAATGCAGCATCAAACTGCGTCTAACTAGGGAAAGAAATAGAGTATCGTTCGCTGTCCCAGCCATGTGCTTCAACACTCTTGCACTATTTGTGGACTTCCTGGTAGATCATTGGCTGGACGACTGAAATGATATTTAATATAAACAATGTCAGAGATTACGTCTGTCGAAATGTGAGAATAACAAGCCAGATGAGAACAGTAGTCCGAATAATTCCAATGATGCAAATTATCAATCCTCATCTAAAGAACTTCCAAAGCAAAGTGTGTTGTCTTTTTTTTTTTTTTTAAGAGAAAAGTAGTTTGCTTGAAATACTTGCTAGTAAATAAATAATGCTTTCCTTTATTCTCCAAAGACAATGGATACCCCCTGTAAGGTAGTTGTGCATGTAATTGTGAGGCAAGGGTTGCACAATCTCCAACCACCCCGCTTCTCAATCAACACTGCTCGAGTCCAGTGGCAAGGAAAAGTCCAGGGCGATTGGAAACAATGCTGAGATGAGAAGAGAGCCCCTGGAATTCCCAAATAAGCACCCGTTTTAGTACTGACTAAGCTTAACGTTGCTTAACTTTGTTGATCCAGCGGGAATCGATGCATGAACATCATTATGCTGTATATAAGTATACGAGTATTTATGAAGGATGATAGAAATGCAGAAACATCGGAATGGGGAAAGAAAGTATGAAAGAAAAAAAAGCAAATAATGAAAGATGGTAGTTGGGTTATAAATTTTCATAAAATCTATTTTTCCAAAAGATCTTTCACATATCAAGTAAAATCAGTAAATATGAGAGTTACTATGAAATATTGATAAAAATATCCGAGATTGTGTAACATCTTTGATAATTTCGGAAGAATTCTTTCCGTTCACAGAAAGTAATGCAAAAATGGAGCCGTCAAGCTGTGTGGAGAATTACGTATGCTGCCTCTCTGATGACAAATAGCAAGAATTGTATGTTTTAATGTTTTATAGCAACACACTTGTTGTTGTTTCTTATTTATCGAGAAATATGCAATGAATAACGGACAAGTAAATATGAACTACTTGTTGCTGATGTCATGGGAAATTGATTCTGCGACCAGAGGAAGAATCTAACAGGAATGGCTTCAGTTATGAAGGCTGTTCCAAAAGAAACGGAATCTGATTTTCTAACTTGTAATCATGACTAGAAGAATAACAGTAAAAGTGTAACCATGCTATCAAACAACCGTTGCATTAATTTTGGTTTTTGTGTAAGTGGTCCCCCAGCAAAGGAAGGATTAGATCTAGTAATTCGCTCCTGTTCGTCTATTTATCCATTCGTCTGTTCATTTGTTCACACTTTTCTTAATAACCACGCCTTGGATTTTTTTTTTTTTTTTTTTTTTTTTAATTTTGCACAGACATTAATCATGGTGAAAGTAAATTATTGTCAGAAAGGATTGTCCGGGATAACTCTGGTTGCCCCCCCCAAGGAAGCATCATAGGGATAATATTACCCCACCAAATCGTTTTTTCCAATTGTTTGTTAGCGCTTTCCTCAATAATTACGTCTTGATTCTTTTTTTTTTTTTCTTTTTTTTTTTTTTTTTTTTTTTAAATTTTGCACAAATATTAGTCACGGTGAAGTAAATTTGTGTCAAAACGACTTTTCCGGGATAACTCTGGTTGCCCCCCCCCCCCACACACACACACTTAGGGGCATTATAAATCAAATCGTTCGTCCGTTTGTTTGTTTGCACTTTTATCAATAAACGTGCCATGGCTTCTTTAAAAATTTTGCTGAAATATTAGTCATGCTGAAAGTAAATTTTTGTCAGAACGGATTTTTTTTTAGGATAACTCTGGTTTCCCCGCCCTCGACCTAGGGAGAATTATAGAGATAAAGTTGCTCTCAAGTCGTTCACTCGTGGAGGGAGCGTCCCACATACTCGACTTGTTTTGAAAGCTACCAGACGTACTCGTAACCCGTTGAGCCACCCGCACAATTATTTATTCTACTTTGATTTCATATAAAAACCTATAAATTGCGACATATCTGTATCATTTGGATTATTTAGAGTACTGTTTTCATCTTCACAACGTTTCAGCCGATATAACCACCGACCTTCTTTGAATGCATCTTATTGAACTCTGAAATTTATCCATTGTAGCCCCAGTAACAATATAGACAAAGAATAGAAAAGAAGTTCAATTATCGACAAGATCCACCTGAAGAAGGTCGAATGTTACATCGATGTTTCTATCCAACGTCAGCAGAATATCACTTGTACAATTTGTACTACTGCTGAATATTCCTTTATGTGAACTTTTTGTGAATTATTAAAAGTAAGGTCATTTAGTTAAAAAAAAAAAGTTAATGTAATGTTTTTTTAATGTTATTAGGTTAATTTCTTTAAATTTATAAAACATGTATCCAGTTAAGAAATCCTCTTGACTTGTAACCTTACCCAACACGTTGTATCCTAAGTCGCAAAGGGGTAACATATGCCAACCATAACATAAAAAGTTTTAAGTATTTTGCAACTGCAATCTTAGTATCATATCAGAAAAGTGTCACTTAGAACTAAATCTCACTTAGTACTTTATCCGTTACGCCACGAGTCGTTTCAGACAAATAATACAAATTATCGATCCTCATCTCAAAAAATATAGCAACCGTAACATAGCTGTTGAGACTTTCTACTTGTAAGATTAAAATGAACGAGCTGGAACAAAAGAAGCAGAGAATAGCTCAGACAATTCTGAAGAACACATTATAGCACTATGAGTCAGTCAATAGCATGACCGACCCGCATGTTATGTAAATGTCCTGGAAACGGTACTAGACTGTGACATGATGACCCGGTCAACAGGATTAAGAATATGAAGTTCAGTCGGTTGGACGTCTTTTTGTCAGAGTTAAAGAGTAAAAACATACCTGTGATTTTGGGTGTGGCTGGCTCCTTCACTCTCTCAGGATTACGTCTTCATTCTGGCTGGAATATTCTTCAGGTTGCTTGCACCGTTTCGACATTTTAGTTAGACATAACAACGCACGACGCAGGTTATAATATATAAGATCTTAAGTATTTTATTTTACAAAATTTATGCAATATATATTACAATATTAACATACAGATCATGCAATTAATTTAACACAATTTGCTTCTTAAAACTAACTAATCTTAACTTGTGCTGAGGGATAGGGGTGCTCCATCCCTTCATTTATGAGGAGACAAAAATGTATCTTACTCCATGCTGTCCGGACGAAAAAAGAGATCGAGAAAAGGAAGCGAATTGTGGGATTGCATTCTGGTTGCTTATGTGTGTGTATCCCTCCGCTTATGGCCAAATTACCTCCTGGCCATGTTGACAATCACCACAACTGGGGCACTAAAATATAGTGCCACTAAGATATAGTGGCACACATAATGACATAGTGACATAAAAGTGTTTATATAAAAGACCGAGACTAGCATCACGTCTGTGAGACGTTGCAGAGAAGAAGAAACGGTGGGGATAGTCAAATAAGTTCTGCACCTTGTCAAGAACCCTCAAATGGGACAGAGGTTCAACAACAAAACTATGACAACAACGCTTCATACATAGTCTGATAGTATAAGGTTAGTGCAAAAATAATGTCGTTTTTCTTCTATATAAGTTAAACAGCAAAAAAAACGACATTATTTTTGCACCAACCTAATAGATACGCATAGATAGATTAAACTTGGTTGTGAGAATGTGTTTAAAGCTATAGACAGACCCGACTATGTAAACAAAAAAAAAATGGCTGTCGTTAATCACAAACACTAAGTCCGTGTTGCCAAACCATTTCCCTCAAAGCTAAAATAAAGTTTTATGTTAAGATCGTGGGGTCTGCATTTGTGTCAGACAATCATTAGTATTAGGTTGGTGCAAAAATAATGTCGTTTCTTTACGTTTAACATATATATAAAAAACGATATTATTTTTCACCAACCTAATAGATACGTATAGACAGATAAAATTCGGCTGTGATAAAGCGTCTAGAGCAATAGAGAGACCCGACTTTTTAAATAAAAAATGGCTGTTAATCCCAAACACTAAGTCCGTGTTGCCAGACCACTTTCCCCAAAGCTATCGTGGGGTCTGCGTTTGCACCAGACAACCATAAGCAGCAAATAATTCAAAGTTTCAAGGTTATGACCTGGAATTTTTCAAGTTAATCTATTGTTTCTCAGGCAACGCTGTGATATAAATAAGTTAGATACATATAAAGTGTTGTTTTTTTTTAAATAATAGCTGTAAAAGTTCTAAAATGAATATTCAACTAGAAAGATGAGTGTGTGTGAAATAAATGAATAATGATGAATATTATTGATTAGGAAAACAATATTAAATTTGTTAAAAGTTGTTTATAAGCTAATATAACTGAAATATGAGACTGTCTGCAGAATATATTATGAACAGGGATGTGAACTAATGCACAAATATGAGAAAATTATATATTATATCCGCAACTTGACCTGGGTATGTTAATTTCCATCTTTACTTTTACCATTTTATAGCTAATATGAAGGAAAATATGTGAAATTTAACGGGAAAGAAAATGTGCTACTTAATATTTGAATGAGAGAGTGAGTAACTATGATGAATGTATTTTTAGGGAAAGTAAAAAGTGGAACACGGGTTTATTTTCAGCATTCTTGTGACTCTTGCTTCTCTTTTTTTGTCCTTTAGTCCTCACATTCCATAAGATGCTTCTGACAAAGAGGAAAGAATTGCTGTTTTTTTGGTTGCAATCTATCTCCCCCCCCCCCTCAGACTTATCATTTGTATCAAGTGGCTTTTTTATTCTTTATTTCAAGATTGATTTTGCGTTTCTACATTTTTTTAGATGAGGATTGGTTATTCGCATTATTTGGATTCATTGGGATACTGTTCTCATCTTGAGTGTGATTTTCACAACGTTTTGGTCGATGTGACCTCCGATCTTCTTCAAGTGTATCTTGTCAACCTCGGGAATGTTTCTGATGAACTCAGGAATTTTGATGGAATTTCGGACGGAACCTTTTATTTATTTGACAGGGGGTAGCTTGTTCTTGTTCCGTCAGCCATGACTGGATAGAGATCCTAAGTAATTCATAATTGTATTTTTCGGTCGCCCACACTGAGGAGTCAACTTTCCACATTCGGGAGAATATCACTTTTACAGTTTATTTTCCAAGTACTCTAACCACTGCGCCATGGATACAATTGAAAATTACTTAGGATCTCTATCCAGTAATGTCTGACAGAGCAAGAGCATGGTACACCCATGAAATAAATAAAGGGTTCCATTCGAAATTCCGTGTGAACCAAACTCCTATTGCATTTCCATCTGTTTTTATATGGTCCAAGTCTAAGTTGTTTTTATTGATTCATCGTTAGGACTGTGACAACAGCATATTCTTTTCATTGTTTTGACTCTTGAGTATATATCCGTTGATATCTTATATGTTTTTATATAGACGGATATGATTCTCGGTTGATTAAGTGTGCCTAACTGTGTCGGATATATACTTGAGTCAAAATAATGGAAAGAGTATTCTATTGTCACAGTCCAAGTTATCATAAAAAGAAATGCTGGCGTGATTTCTAATGATATGAACCATTAAGAAGATTCAATGTGTTAACCTTTAAAATGGTAATTATTGCTTCCATTTTGATTAATTTTTATTTGTCACAAGATAACATTATATTTGTTAGAATATTTCATTTGTTTGAAGCCTGGTGTTTTAGTTATAGATAGTAAAAAAAAATTGGCCCCTAAACCAAGATGGCATTTTTTGAAAATTTCCAACTCTTTCTCTTATATGCATACATTATTTCTAATCATTTTGTTTTTAAATTACCATATATTTCAGCGTATAATGCGATCGTCAGATAAGATGAGGTACAAAATTGGAGCAAATTTTAATAAAGTAATCATATATCGGTTGTATAAGATGACTGCTAAATCACGAAACTATATTTCTTTAGACTATGCTAGAGATTGAAACACCCGGTATCTTATGAAATATTGGTTTTTAAAGATGATTTTTAACTTTAAGGGTCGTCTTATACGCCGAAATATATGGTAATTTCTGTGTTATTCCTACGTATTACAAAGTGCACACCACACCAAAGTTGAAAAAATACCAACATTTTTTACATAAAATATAAAACTGTCCCATTTCGTATAATGGTAAGAGTGTCAACTAATGGGCCAGGAAACTAGGGTTCAGTTCTTGGTGGGGAGGAGGGGGGTCATAGTAAAAACTGGAAAAAAAAAATAATGTTACTTGACGTTTCTTTGGTAAGCATTCAGCATTATAAACAGTGATGGGATTCAGTCGGTTCGCACCGGTTCGTGCGAACCGGTGCTTAAAATATTATGAGTTCGGCGAACCGGTTGTTAAAATTACGTAAACCCCTATTCAGACCTGTATTAATTAGCCCACTATCAAATTCCACAAGTGTCGCGCGATTCACGTAACTTAGAACCTGTTCTTAAAAAATTTGAATCCCATCACTGATTATAACGTGACTATCGAGAGTATATAAGTAGAGTAATCCTGACAAAAAAGCGGCACATCTTTCCTCGGTATAATAACAAAAGAAAAAGGAGCCTTTGGGTAGCCGTTGATTATGGTCGACCATTTTGTGTATTTTTTACAAAGTAAAATATTTGCATTCATGTATCCATTTCTGGATTTGTTTGTTCCAACAAGAGCAAAGCGTTGCTCAGTCATGACTCCAAGCATGAAGCAACTGTTACGGATATTTGTGTGAATGATGAAGTTGAAACCGGTAAAATATTGTTTTTAAAATAGAAAAGACATTTTTCTTAATCGTTTTGTAATTTCACTTTTCTATTATTTCTTTTTTATTTTTATTTTTACAGGTAAGTGCTCAAAATTTTATTTCCTTTTGAAGACACGAAAGCTGCATTTCTCAAGATCAAGGTTTGATATGTTTTTCTTTTTCCTTTTTTTTTTTTACCCTCACTTAACTTATAGCATGAGTAAAACAACAGATGACTCGGCAATTAAGTCTCTCTCCATTCCTACCTGTCCACCGACCTTCTTTATCTAGTTTTATCGCTATTTTCCTCTTCTCACACCTTGAATCGCGCCGTTGATTACCTTGGTAAGCCTGATCGATCACGTGACAAACCAAATTTGATATATGTGTTTGTTTTTACTTTTTTTAATTTACCTATCGGACTGAGTCTGACTGACACCACAGATGACCTGATAATCAACTCTCTCCCGCCCTCTCCCTCCTTTCTCTCCTCTCTCTCCATTCCTCTCTATCCGTCAACGTTAGGCATATCCAGCTCTGTTTATGTTATTTGTTTGTTGAGCATCATTCAACATGATTCTTTTGTTGCCATTCGTTTCTCAGATATCTTTCTAGTCAGAATCCGTTCGCGAAAGACATCGGGTACTTATGAGAAGAACCACGTGAAGGTTGCCAATGTTTTTAAGTGTGTCTGTGTAACGAACTGGATTTGAACCTGGCACACCCAGGTTGTTAGCCTGCATCGTTAACCACTGAGCAACCATCAACTCCCTGTTGTTGCTGTTAAACATCATTCATTCATTTCGAATGAATCAGATGATTATTGTTGCATTCATCTCCCCGATATCTTTCTAATTAGAATTCTTTCCTTAAAGGCATCAGATACTTATGGGAGGGATCACATGAAGGTTGCCAACATCTGTATGTGAAAGTGTTTCTATGGAACGAACTAAATTTGAACTTAACACACTCAGGTTGTCCATGTTGTTAATCATTTACAATTAGTGAAAATGTTGCAATGATTATTGGCATCGACTGTAAGCTGGACAAATTATCCCCCTTTTTTATTAAAAAAGTTATATCACGTAGGTAAAATCTAAAAGAATGTTAAAGAATTTCAAAATGGCAATCTGCTAATGGAAGTTCAAAAGATGAAACATGCAAGATAAAATCTGCTCGAAATGAATATATCCCCCAACATCAAATGCAAAGCCAAGTACGTCCAAGGATGAAATACTGTTGCCATATCTGGGCAGGAGCTGCTAAAAACAGCCTATCCTGCCTTGACAGAGTACAAAATAGACTTCGTGGCTTAGTGGGGGATGCCCTTTTCTCTACCCTGCAACCTCTCTCCCACAGAAGAGACGTTGCGAGCCTATCCTTGTTTTATCGTTATTTCCATGGCAGGTGCTCATCTGAACTCCAATCTCTCGTCCCCCCTCGCCAATCTTTCACGAAAACCATCCGTCTAGCTGAATCCACTGTGAAAAATTTCCCCCACTCTATATCTGTGCCTAAATCAAAACGCGGATTCCATGAACAAAGCGTCTTTCTTAGAACTGCACGCCTGTGGAACTCTGTTCCGTCTGCCTGCTTCCCACCGGACTACAACTTGGATGTGTTCAAGTCCAATGTTAACAAATTCCTAATGAACCGCCCCCTTAAGTAAACACTTCATCAAATCTCCACACTAACGTAATGTACTTGCAATAACCCTTATCTCTGAGTGGCTTCCGGGCCTTGATAAGTGGTGATCACTGTGTAAAAAAAAAAAAATGAAAAAAAAACACACTAGAGTAAATACCTTAAAAAGCGTTATAAAAACAGAAAGCTTTCATCGGCAACGTCAGAAGAAATCGAAACGGCATTTAAAAAAAAAGGGCGTAAAGGAAAATAAGAGAATTACCATTAGATGAAACAATAAAAGTATACAGACACACGCGTATATAATCACCTTTGATAAACCAGCCATACCAGAAGATATCAGGATTGGCTATTGTTATATTTCCGTTAAAGTAAAATTTCTATGGCACGTGATTTTGCACACGTTCCTTTTCCTTTTTAAAAGGGCTGTTTTTTTTTTCTTCAACATTTCGTTACTAACAGTTCTTGCGTTTACTGCTGCTACCTGCTATTTGCTCTTACGTGTACTATTTGCTCTTACGCTTATTATTGGCTGTGAAATTAGTTCGGTAAAGCCTAGTAAAGAGGTTTTGGTCTGTCTTCCGTTCTACGATAAAACACCACAGCTATATATTAGAAAGGGTAGAGCAATTTATACCAGCTTCTCTGCGATGTTTCAGATGTCAAAAATTTGGTCATTACAATGCAGAGGGCACCAAGTGTGTGGAAAGTGTGGTGAGCGTGATCCAAACCACACAGAGAGTGCGAAAATATAAAATGTGCAAACTCATGGAGAACACTTTTCTTTCTCAACGACCTGGGATATCTATAAGAAAGAAAAAGAGATAGTGTATGTAAAACATACCAAAAATTTACCGTTCCTAGAAGCTAGAAAGATTGTTGAAAGCTATATGGGAACAAAAACATTTGCCAATATTGCCCCCCCCCCCCAAAAAAAAAATCAAATCAAAAGCCTCAAGACAACACTCAAACAGATAACTATTAAAAAAAAAACTTATAGAAAAGTTAATGAATTTAAATACAAGGGAATTGCCATAATTCCAAGAATATCTTAAAAGTTGTTTTGAACAGAAAGAAAACAAACCGGGCCTATCATGAAAACAAAATTTAATGTCGATAACAATGTCGGAATGCCCAAAGAGAGTTCTAGGATAACTGAATCTACAAGTGAAAGGCGCCAAAAGTCACTAATCCGACCTCCGGATTCTAACAAAAAACAATTGAAAATGAAACAAAAAAAAAAAAATACGATTAAAAAGCAGAATTTAAGTAAAATAATAACACAACCTGGTTTGATAACATCAAACAATATCGAGGAACCTGAAGAAATGGCGATTGAAAATAAAAACTCAAAGATAAACAAAATATATAAATTTGTTAAATGTATTAACTAGTTGAAACTGTTTATTTTGTATTCAACTTTTATTAAATTCGAGTCGGTGTTAAATGACCCAAATGAGTTGATACGCCGTAAAACAAAACAACCAATCAACCACTCTTACCACATTTGAAAATAACATGCATTTCTTCCTCTGTGAGCCAGGTTGGAATCAGCATAAACATCGTTTATTTGTAAGAATTCTCGTATTTTCAACCCGGTACTGTTTTCGAGCACGCGTGTATTCCATTTTTGCGTGTTTATACATTAATTCTGTATACTCACTATTCCATAGCCAGCTATAACATATATTGACCCAACGGGTCACAGGTAGTCGTGTGTATGTATATATATATATATATATATATATATATATATATATATATATATATATATATATATGCATGCACGCGGCATATGTAAACTGGATTTGATTTTTAGATAACCCATAGTGGTTACCTTTTTTACCTTTTTGTTAAATAACCCGAAATGGGTTGGTACGCCGTAAAACAAAATAAACCAACACATTGTTGCTCTTTTTTGTCATTACTTTTCTGATGGGGGGGGGTGAATCGAGTTCTCCGTAATGCATTATACATTTAAAACAAATTCGTATGTGGCTGACGTTTGACAATTCAGATAATCATACTTGTTATTGAAGGACTGTTGCTACACGATGCAAGAGAGAACAAAAAATATATATCACACCTGGCAATACAGTCCCGAACATTATTATTGTACCATCGTTGAGCATCTTTTCTGCTTAATCATGGTACAATAATAAGTTGAGGTCTGCATTCGTATTGTACGTTCATATTATTAAAATATATCACATAATCCTTCAAGATTTTGGGTTTGCTTTGGTTTGTTTGCTTCTGGCATATAAACCCTTTTGGATTATTTAATGTCAAATGCGGTCTTTTGGAAAATGTTTTCATGCTTCAAGTTTTTATGCCTTCAACTGTATATTCATGGTGTTTGATTTGATTTGTTCTGTATAGAAAAATTATTGTTTTTGTGTTTGGCTTTGCAGAACATTTTTTTTTTCAACCGGAAAGAACAAAAACAATCACATTAATGTTTGGATGTTTCTGGATACGGCATTAAATAATCCCAAAGGATTGATATGCCGTAAAACAAAAACAACCAAAAACAAGGATACAACTGTAGAATTTCCGTGAATCGCGTTAGTATTAATAATAACTTAAACATTCAAAATAAAACTATAAAAAGAGTTTTATGTTGCAAGTGAACACTGTTGCATTATTGTCGTATCGAACATTTTATTTGTATATCAGTAATGCACAAAACCAACATTTTCCTGATTGTGACACAACTCACCCAACTTGCCTAGAGAGAGGGGGGGGCTGTGGATATTATTTTATATTGACGTAGTATTACGTAGGGTTAAACAGGTTTCCATTCTCGTCCACATGTGAGTTAAGAAAGAAGTTTGTAGAGAATATTGACTTCACAATCGGTTACAAGTTAGGTAACTGACTTGTAATATATAAGGGAGTTAAGTAACTGGTTTGTATATATAAGGGAATGGTTTGACTGTACTCGTTCTACTGCCGTACTCCTTGAAGCTAGCATCGTTGTTGTTAATGTTACTCTGAATAAGGGCTTTCAGTACTCTCTCAACAATGAGATACTTACCAGACGTATTCAGATTCATATCGCTCATATATAGATAAACTAGCAGGTCGCCTAGCATTGCCCGATCCTAAAATACACTTACATATAATATGTTGATTAATGCAGATTTCGTATTTATTATTATATTATATTGGACCTAATATATAGTACTGATTTAAAAAGTTTACAAAAAAAAAAAAAAAAAAAATGACTTGTGTGCCAGCACCGAGAATTGAAACCAAAATGTTTAGCTTACAATTTACTTTTTCCTTTGACGCTAATGCCTAAGCTATAAAGACATGTTTGCTGCAAGGCTAAAAATAAACATGAACAAATACCTATTACGTTACGCATGCATATTCGTAATGCCGTCATTCGACCTTCACCTGGCAAATTCCATTTTTAAAATTTTTACACTTTTGCACCAATGTTCCTTGGCTAAAACCCAACTATAAAGTTTCGCATGGGTTCAAATGCCCTATATATCAAGTTTAATGTCTGCAGACCAAAAACTGACAGAGGAGTTTAGTAGTCACATTTCTTTAAACAAATATATATATATATATATATATATATGCATACATAAATATATATATAGAAACAGGTTTGTGTTGATTATAACGTTTTTACGCAAATATTTTACGCAAGTATAAATCATGTAGAATATCTGCATGAATACAATTCCACGTAAGAGTTAACTAAAGATGATCATCGCATAACACCGAAAAAACTAATAGGGATTTAATTAAAATGAATGTTTAAAAAAATATTCAAATTAGCTAGATCTTTTTGCAGACGAATGCAATTCCATGATCCATATATAGCAAAGTTGAATTTTCGTTTTAAATAAATAGAAAAAAAGGGGTTTTAATATGAATATCAATACACAAAAACAAACAATTTTATAGGAATATAGATAGATACAGATGTGAAACCGTCATTTATTCATTTCTTTGATGTAAAGTTACTCAGATCTAATTATTTAGGACGTGTCAGTTGCCATCAATAATAAGCAGTTTGAATCCAAACAGCTGTCACAAAGGAAATCTTTTCCTGCATGAAAACTATAACCAAAACGAAATTTTATTTGTTTTATACTTTTGTATTGTTTTTAATCTCTATTATTGTTTCTATACTCTATTGTTATTGATTGATCTATTTTATCGTTTTTTTTGTTTTTTTTTGTTTTTAGCTTTGGTTATTTATTTTCTTTATTATTATTATTATTATTATTATTATTATTATTATTATTATTATTGACTCACATGGAGTTTTCACACAAGTCAACAAACGATCTGATTGGAAACCTGTGGTGTTCTCTGGAAGCTGAGTGACAACAAGTCTCCCCAGACGTCCAGTTCTCTCCCTTTCCTTCGATAGCATTTGCAAATCAATTTGCATCATCGCAACAGCCGTTTACCATTGATTTCTCGCTGGCAGTGGCCATTGGTTTATAGTGGAATTTGAGTGGCACTAAGCCTTCCCAAGGTCCCAGTTCTCTTTGCGCTTGTCCAGCCGAGGTCTGGCCAGCGCTCTCTCTTCGGTCTTTCAATCCTTCTTGACCCTTCTCGGCTCTTTGGTATCACTTTTCTATTGGGAGGATTGGTGATGAGACAATGGCGGGGGAGGTGCATGGTGGGAGTGTAGAACTTGTAGATCTGCAGCTTCGGTGTTCTTCATATGATTATTATTATTATTATTCTATTTTCAATAAAAGATTACCAAAATCTTTCTTTGGTTCTGTTGAATTTTCTCTTCAATAACTCTTATTTTATAGAAAACTGGTCTTTATAACCCTCCATTTTGGTTTTCCGGTTAAATAAAACAACAACAAACAAGGGAGATCACTCTAAAAGGATCATTTTGTCTAGGGATACGTAGAGATAACTTAACATTACTGGTGTCTTCTTAATAAGACTATAGTTCCTTAAAAAATAAAACAACAAAAGTAAAACAGGTCTCCTTTGTAATAAATCTATCAGAATTTTAAAAGTGGATCCCATCTTTATCAGATCATTTACGACCTGTTCTTGAACCCCGATCCATTCAGTTTGAATTTCCTTCTTCTCCATCATTTCTTTACTGTCTAGCCATGCCAACTCTCAGATGCAAATCACTTTTTTTTTTCTTTTTTTTTTTTTACACAGTGGTCACCACTTATCAAGGCCCGGAAGCCACTCAGGGATAAGGGTTATTGCAAGTACAGTACGTTAGTGTGGAGATTTGATGAAGTGTTTACTTAAGGGGGCGGTTAATTAGGAATTTGTTAACGTTGGACTTGAAGACATCCAAGTTGTAGTCAGGTGGGAAGCAGGCAGACGGAACAGAGTTCCACAGGCGTGCAGTTCTAAGAAAGAAGCTTTGTTCATAGAATCCATGTTTTGATTTAGGCACAGATAAAGAGTGGGGAAATTTTTCACAGTGGATTCAGCTAGACAGGTGTTTTTCGTGAAAGATTGGCGAGGGGGGACTAGAAATTGGAGTTCAGCCGAGCACCTACGATGGAAATAGCGATAAAACAAGGATAGGCTCGCAACGTCTCTTCTGTGGGAGAGAGGTTGCTGGGTAGAGAAAAGGGTATCCCCGACTAAGCCACGAAGTCTATTTTGTACTCTGTCAAGGCAGGATAGGCTGTTTTTAGCAGCTCCTGCCCAGATATGGCAGCAGTATTCCATCCTTGGACGTACTGGGCTTTTATATAGATAGAGAATTGCATCAGTAGTGAGATATCTTCTGGAGTGGTAGAAGGATCCCACCATCTTTCCAGCGACCTTGGCAACAGACTTGATGTACGTGTTCCATTTCAGATCAGGAGTAAAGGTCAAACCCAGAAGCTTGTCAAAACACGGGGCTTCTCCTAGACGAGAGCCATCCATTTCAATTGATGCCAGATGGGGATCAAAGCGTTGATGATGTAAGGATAGGAGTTTGGTTTTAGATGCATTAAAAGTAACCAGCCACCTCTCCCCCCCCCCACTTAACCACGCACTCGAGATCAGATGCTCAGGGAAAATCAGAGAGAACTTTGTCATTTACAGCCTTTGATGTGTTGCCATAGATGGTCGTGTCATCAGCATAGATGTCAACGAATGATTTAAGTATGTGTTTAAGGAGGTCATTGGTGTAGATCAGGAAGAGAGTTGGGCCCAGGATTGACCCTTGAGAGACTCCAGCATTAATACTGCAGGCCTCTGATTTTTGTCCATCTACCACTACTCTTATGAGCCTATCTGAACTTCATTGGTGAAAGAAGAACAAGCAAGGAAGATAACTC
This sequence comes from Euprymna scolopes, assembly GCF_053919585.1. Taxonomy (NCBI): domain Eukaryota; kingdom Metazoa; phylum Mollusca; class Cephalopoda; order Sepiida; family Sepiolidae; genus Euprymna; species Euprymna scolopes. The sequence goes on along the minus strand of NC_136490.1, from coordinate 118,285,870 downwards.
TAAACAGAACTGTTTTTTTATCTGGAGACAAGAGAAAACAATTTAAGGACTAGATCTTATGTCTAATCCGTGTTCAAATTTTAATCAAAATCTATTCATTCATTTTAATTCTAGAAAAAAAATGTCTGAAATTTGGAGATTCAAATCAAAATGTTGGAACAAGAAATTCAAATCCAGCTAATGAATAATTCCCCCACTCTCTGTCAGTGCCTAAACCTAAACATGGATTCCATGAACAAAGCTTCTTCCCTAGAATTGCCTGCGTGTGGAACTTAGTTAGATGAAAGCATAGAATAGTAAAAAGCCCTTACTTCCCCATGTTAAGAATGGCTTTCAAAATAATAACGTGTTTATTTCAGCACAGTCCAAAAATGCACAAGTTCATTTTTTTTATATGATGAGTATTTTTATTTATAATTACGTTTTTTCCATAAGTTTTGCTAGCATTTTAAACATTAGCCTTCTTTTTTGTGAAAAGAAAAGACAAACTGTTTTCGTTTGGCACAGTAGTTTATGTAACCTGTCTGGAATATGCCAACAATAACGTAGTCTCTATTCTGCATGAGTAGCATCCTCCATTTTGATTTTCCTTATGTGTTGTGATGATTTTCCTTATGTGTTGTGATGATCTATTTTGTTGAGATTAGATAAATCCTCCATTTTGATTTTCCTTATGTGTTGTGATGATCTATTTTTGTTAAGATTAGATAAATCTCTCTTTTGAATGTTTTCAAAATGTCTCTTAACAAGAGAGATAATTGTAACATGCAAAACAGTCATCTCCTTCTAAGCATAGAAATATTATAGATGGCTTATTTATCCACCTAGAAGTGTTAAATAGTTATGGATCATGCATCCATGCAAATTGAAAATATTCAAACATTCAAATAAGAGGTTGTGCCAATATTATACATTTCAAGAATCTCTTCCAAATACTCTCCCCCCCAAAACCCCAAAAATTTTTGGAATATTTATTAATTCATGTCTAATACCTACACATCTTATACGAAAGGTTTACTAATCTTTCTCATCTAAAATTATTTTCATCTTATCCATCATGACACCCATTCCTATTCTGAAAAAGCCCTATTTGATTGGCCAAGACGATTCTCCTTGACCAATCAACAGGCATGAATTCATAATTTTGGCAGGCTGAATGCAACAAAAAAAAGACTTATTTTTACTCTCTTTTGAATGGTATCTCGTTTATTCAACAAGTAAAGAGACCTAAGTTGAACGTGACGACTAGAAACTGGATCATGATAGGGCCATCTATTTTCTATGACATTAAAGAACTCTTCTTTTTTATTATTATTATCATAGTTGCATTTCTTAAGCCGCAAATACAATAAGTTTTCGAAAGACTTTTCCTTATTATTGCTTAATTTAATACACATATTATTCGTTATCTCTTGTGTGTGTGTTTTTGCACGCTTTCTTTCGTCATTTTTTCCAACTTCGGCAAGCGACAAATGAACGGTTCTTTTGCTAAACGACTTTAACCTTGTTTCCCAAGATATCTATCTTTCAGACAAAATAGATGGTGGAATTAGAAAATCTTCAAACCATCACAGATTTAGTAAAAAAAATTAGATTTATTCTCAATGCCATATTGAATTAAGCAATCAGCGTTCAACTGTTAGAACTAAATAAACTGTGATCAGAAGCTAAAGAGTTGATTTATAAGCAGGTTGGGATGTTAATTTATGTGGTAAGTCATTTCTTCAGCTTCTAATTGGTTTTTAGTCTCTGAGTAAACACTTCTCTTTGTCATCAGAAGTAATAATCGAATTTACATATAAAATATCAAATTATTGATGTAATTCTATGAGTGAAGCATGATTATTATTATTAATATTATTATAGTGAAGCATGATTATTTTTCCAAGGCGTACACTAGTATATATATATATATATATATATATATATATATATATATATATATATATATATATATGGTACTTGTGCATTTAACGAACCAGACGAACTCAGCATTTGCTCGGCTTTGTCTGGCGCATGACGTCAACAGCCGGATAAAACCGAGCGTTGGCGAAAAAATAAAAACAACGCTACAACAAAATAACTGTACAATGAAATTGTAAAATGTAGAAACATAAAAAAGTTAAATAAGTAAAAAGCAAAAACCTACCGTTCATTTATGTTTTTTTATTATCATTGTTTGAAATTGTTTTCTGTTTTCAAAATAAATACATATAAAACAAGTTTGTTTTGTTAAATAATAGGAAACTTTTTTCTTTTTTTTTTTTTCAATTTTTAACGTAAAAAAACATTGTCTATGTCTTAAACACGTAAAAGTTAATTTTTTTTTTTTTTTTGCAACTCTTTATGTCAAATAAATGGAAAAAGCCTACAAAAGGGCAATAAAAAGCATTGGGGGGGCAGGAACAAGGTTTATTTGTACATTTTTTTTTTGCCAGAAACAAGGGTTTTTTTTTTATTTATAAGTGGAAGGAGGGTTTCGGCGTTCCTATTTGGTACAGTGACCAAGAAACCCTCCTTTTCGGCAGGGTCGTATCCACCGAAGACCCAGACCAGTGTTAGAAGTCTGCCGACGTTGTGTTTTCTGCGGTTAAAAACGGACTCGTCGATTTCTACCGTATGGCTTGGGCCTCCAATCTGCCAGGGATTCCTTAGAAAATAGTCCCTGCATATATCACGCAGGAAATTTTTCCAATCCACAATTGTGTGGCGAGAACATAACCCACATTCGCGATGGAGATTTTTTGTCGATGCCATCTCGAACGCCTATAAGTATATTATTTTTATTATGCATGCAATGGTTAGTCGAGATTTTGAGAAGAAGGTCCCAATCCTAATGGAGGTCCATCGACGACATGTTACACTTCTACACCTCCAACCGTAACCGTCGGAAAGGCTTGTTCTCTTTGTAAGTACACAATCCTGGCCAAAATGTAAACACCTTTTATCTTCTGCCAACAATTTCCGTTGCTGGCAAAAGTTTAGTGCAGCGTCTGGGGTCTGGAGCTGGTCCACAAGGTTTGTAATATTCATTATTATTTCATCAGTTATCTTTTTAAAACAAATTTTTTTTTAACTCTCTTCAAATAAGCGTTTCTTGAGTTGTGACACTCTTCCACTTGATAGCGAAATTCTCGTCTGCTTAATCGGCAACGCTCGGTTATATCCGGCTGTTGATGTCATGCGTCGGACAAAGCCGAGCAAATGCTGAGTTACGTCTGGTTCGTTAAATGCACAAGTACCATATATATATATATATATATATATATATACTAGTGTACGCCTTGGAAAAATAATCATGCTTCACTATAATAATAATAATCATGCTTCACTCATAGGATTACATCAATAATTTGATATTTTATATGTAAATTCGATTATTACTTCTGATGACGAAGAGAAACAGGTCTACCTTTGACTTTTTATTTTAGAGTTGAGGATTTTTTCCCCAAATTCGTTTGATTACTTGTTATTTACATCCTCAATTCTCCTCAGTACCTGAAATGTTTTGTCTGATGCTTAGAAAAAGACATGTGCTTTGCTCACTAACATTTGTGTAATGGGTACATATATTTATATACAATTCAAGCAAATATTATTAAATACAACGGAGACATTTTGTCTTATAATTCTTTTTTTTAATTTTTCAATTTTTCGTATTGTCTTTTTTGTTTCAAAATCAAAAATATTCATAAAGGATCCATACATATTACTGTTACGAGCGCTTTCGATTCGTCCACAAATCATCATCAGGTGTTAAAAATACAGGATTGCAAACATGAGGATTAAAAATGAAAACTAAAATATATATAGTCCGTGATGAGTTAAAATAAAAGTCGATTAAGAATAAAAGTCGATTAAAAATTCGAGTGTTAAAACCAGCAAGTTCGTAGAAACCATGTACGAAGTCCGTCCAACACAGACTACGCAAGACATTTCAGAACGTTACTGCTTTTTTGAAATGCAATGTCATTTATATTAGGTTGAAGAGTTCTAATGTACGACGCTTCAAGAATCTTTAATTTTTTTACATTATTTTCCCGTTGTATAATTTTTGTGTTGTCAACGAGGACCTTTCTAACATTGGAGGGGGGACAATTTATATACAATTATATACTTACGGCACAATCACGTTGACACACCGGTTCCAGCCAAATCACCAAAATTACGCCACAATGAGCCTGGCCAGTACCAGATAGGTGACCATTTGGGAAAGCTAAGTGCTGTATGTACTGCGCCGAGTCATAAGACATTTCCAGATTGGTATCTGGAGATGCATTAATTCACTAGGAGAGATGCACCTCTAGTCAGAATTAAGACATGCATCTAGGAGAAGGTAACTCTGATGAGATCGGCAGCAGGACATTAGATGGCCATGGAAGAGGATGAATCTCTAGCAGATCAATCGTTCTATGGTATTAAGAGTAACATTATTTGACTGCAGCTATGGGGATAATCTAAGAACAACGTGATAGGTGCAAACAGACGAGTCAGATGCTACTGCGCTGGGGAAGATAATGGCAACCCACCCATGTATTCTGCAAAGTTCAAAATCATGTGATGTCTTCAGAGCAATTGGACCTACAATGACCAAAGCTTATGGAAAACACTAACCATGATTTCACCTATGACATGAACATACCACAATGCAAGAAGAAGAGATATAATTATATATATTCAACTCGGATTGAACATATTTAAGAGAATTATAATAAGCTATCAACCTTAGTGTGATGTTATGTTCTTGCATCTGCAGTAGAAAACTATTTGACTGTCTTTCTGTATTTGTCTGCTGTTTCGACATTAGACGAAGGTAGTTCCAAAAATAAAGCCTTTTATTTATTTTTTTTTTGTACTCAAAAATGTTAAAGAGTTACGAACCCGAGAGCAGTAACATTGAAACAAGTGACCTTTTGTGCCCTAGAATTTATTTTTCTACATAGTCACCACCATTCTCAATGCATTTGTGCCAGTGATGAATAATGGCTATGCATGGGCGCCCTTTATCATACAAAGGTCGTTTTAAAAGTATTGCCTCCTATTTTTCTTATTTTTATCTAAATAAGTTGAAGAGCTACGAGGATCAGAGTAGTATAATTAAAATTAGTGGCCGTTTGTGCTCCAGAATTTATTTTTTCTACATAGCCACTACCATTCTCACTTTTGCCAGAAATTTAATTATCTCTGCTTCTGTTGCACGTCCATGATATGAGTTTTTTTCTTAGTCTCACACATTCAATATCTGCAAGACAGATAAAACTTCTAAGTGTTGAATGCATAAGTTCAATCAACATAACAATGTAATTCGCAATTCCTCATTTGGTCCATTCTATTGGAATAAAATAAAATAGGAGGCATTACTTTTAGAACGCCTCCTGCATATAGAACTTAATTTTCTTATGTATGTTGTTACGAACATGCTCCAAGTTGGGACTACATATAGCACTCACGCAACAAAATAAAAAAATCAAGAAAAGGAAAAAGGTCCTCTGGATTCGATATATTTCACCAAACAAGAGGGAATGGAGGAGACTCTTTCAAAACCAGGAAAATATAGAACAGACGAATGAACAACACATGAAAGTAACGAAACGAAAACACGAGTATTAAAGTTTAAATCAATTTTATTGCAAAAATGGACGATTAGAGGAGGAGGAGGGGGAGAAGAAAAGGTGAGATTAAAGGAAAAAAAAACAAATCATGAAGATGTGGGGTGTCTTACGCTAATGTCTAAAAGTGCCGAACAGAAAATATATCAATAAACAACAAAAATGACAAAACAAAATGAAACATAAGTTCATCGCACGAGAGGGAGAGGGAGAGAGAGAGAGAGAGAGAGAGAGAGAGAGAGAGAGAGAGAGAGAGAGAGAGAGAGAGAGAGAGAAAACTTACAATTAGATTTCGTTATTTTAGTTGTTCGTCTTTAGCCTAGCTTCGTCGTGTTTAAAAGCACGCATGCACAATTCTGGGGCATTTTGTCGCCCTTATCCTCAAATTCACCAGCGAAAGGTCTTTTGTATATTATTTTATTTCAGTTCATTTTTTTTAAATATGTAAAAAAAAAAAAAAAAAATAATGAAATTTTTGAGAGAATTTTAAAAATCGCGTTGTTTTCATTGTTTACGTCAAAAAAGGTAGGAATAACATTGTTCCATTTTTCCCGTTTTTAATTTGGGGAATTTTTTTAAAATTCACCGGTTATATAGAGAGCAACAAAAAAATATGCGATTGTTTTTAACCTTTCTTCTTGAAACGACAACAAAAATTATGATGATTCAATTTTATTTCACAAGTTTTTACTGTTATTATTTGCTCTGGGGTCGAAAATTCCGCCTTTATTATAGTTGTCGATTTGTGCGATTTTTCGGAAAATGAGGTTGGAAAATATATCAAAATTAAAAGTGAAGAAAAAAAAATTTTTTTTTCAATTTCGCCTGTGAAATTTAAAAATATTTCCGAAATAATATATATTTATTTTTGCATGATTGAAATTTTCAGACTTCGTGAATAAAAAATGTGGAAGATTTAGTCCTAAAACTGATTATGAATAAACTAGGCATTGTCAAACCTGGGGGGGGGGCAGGTAAGTACTTTTTGACGGAACGTCTTTTTAAAAATCTACCAAAAATCAGGTAATTATCCAATCAATACTAAATTTTTAGCCATTATTAAGAGAAGAATAACCTTTATAACAGTGTACTTATTTTTCATAAACGATATTTATATATATATATATATATATATATATATATATTGCTTACAAAACCCCTCTTGTTTTGAGGGGGTTCCAAATATGCTTAAAATAATCATCTGAAACTGAACAAAACATATTGTGTTGTTGTAAGGGACAGGATTATAGATTTAAAAAAATCGTTTGCATACCTTATTTTGACGTCTGAATATCAGAACTTCGATTGTGTTTAATTATCCCGCTTTTGAGTTTTGAAGTGTGAAATTCGGTGAATATGTTAAGTAAAATAATTAATTTAAGTTAAGCAAAACAAAAAAAAAAAATTTAATATTTATACGAAAAAAGCCATTTTAAAATCTTTGATTAATAAATTAACAATTCTTTTTTAGCGAGCCGAATAATGCATGACCATTATTAAATAGGGCATGCTTTGAAGAATCGATACAAAAAAATGGATAAATATTGTGCCCTTTGTGTTAAAAATAGCATCATTTTTTTCGATCCCGTTTGAAAACGTTTGCCGCCTTTCGACTACGGTAGACCAAACGCGCTGAAATAATAATTTTTATTTTGCTTTAAATTGCCCGCCCCCATTTTGGAGAGCCTGGCCCCCACACACATACACATTAAAAAACAAACTCATACAAATGATCACCCATCTGGTACTGGCCAGCCTCAGCGTTAATAATACATTGAAATTTTCGTCACTGAAAAATAAGTTTTTTTGCCCTGTTTGGTCTTCCATAGTTTGCTTTTTATCAAGTACAAACGTAAACATTGTCTAGATCGACGCGAAGTAACTGGTTTCCTATATGAATAAGTGGAATTATTTGAAATCCAGGTACTTATAATATTTTTGCATATCCTCATAGAAAATCACCCTAAATCTTAGTTAGACAACAAATAAATTATTTCAAAAACCTTTTTTTTTAATATTTATGTAAGTTTTTTGTGCAAGAAAAAAATGCCAATTGTAAACTGTTTGGGAAAATTTAACATTTAAAATTTAATTAAAAATAGTAGAAAAAGTTTTACATTATTCTGTTTTCTATATGATAAAATTCAGGGTTTTATTTTTCTGGAAAAAAAAAGTTACTCAGAAATAATGGATTTTAATAAATATAATTTCGTTTTAAAAAACAACAACAACTTGATTTTTCGGCCATTTTTTTTGGCGGTGTCTAGAATAAACAGACAATATTACTGTTACTAATTAAAAACAATTTTTAAATCGGTGCTGTTTTTCGTCAATGAACAAATAAAAAATATGTTTAGAAATCGAACGTAAATAATTTTTCTATGGAAGATCACTTTATTCATCTTTGCATCTCATTAATAAAAGTCGTCCGTAACCTATATTACTTGCTTCTTCATTGTTAGAACGAAAATACAATTTCTAAATCAAATAACTGAAACAATTATGAATTCAGAGTTAATTAAATTTATTTGTGCACGGTTGATTTTATAATCTGTCAATGTTAAATTAAAAATTACTTTTAGTTTATATTTCCATACAAAACTTTGGAATTGAAAAAAGTTTCCGATAAAGTTAATTTAAGTATTTAGTTAAAATTTAGATAATGCTTAGTTTTAGAAATTAAAAATGAATATTTTCTAGAATAAAGAGGAATTTAATAGAAATAATTTAAATAGTACTTTTTATCGGCCTATGAATTACGATATTGAGAAATAATAAATTGTTATCAATTGGGCCATGACAACAGCATATTTTTTTCATTGTTTTGACTCTTATTGCGGACCAGGATATAAATATCCTAACTCGCTACAAAAGAAAATAATGAAACGAATGGAATGAAGGAAACACAAACTCAATTGCTGGATAAAATACACGTCGTTTATTTTCTGTCAAAAATAAAATGGTTTAGGTGTAACACGTGTTCATTCAGGCGTTGACGACTACATGCGTGGAAAAGAAAGGAATGAAGTTCAGGACGAGAAATGGCCGTCCGCATGTAGAAAGGGAAATAGAAAGGGAGTGTTGGCCTCAGCAAAACCGTGCGTTCATGATAGCAGTCGTCCACGTGGAAAAGTCTTCAAGCCAAGAGCTATGGACGCCGAACTTGCCTGGTTGACGAACCCAGGCAAAAAGGGAAGAAAGAGAAATTTGAATGATTGTGTGACTTTTATATTGGGGTGAGTGTTCTGACTGCGCATGTATAGAATTCCTTTCAGGGGAAGTGACGTTTCCCATGTGTGCGTACATGTGTGTACGTTAGCGTGCGTGTGTGTATGCACGTGAATGTGAGTGTATATACGTGAACGTGAATATATGTACGTGTCTGCGTATGTACGTGCGTACATGTGGATGTGTGTATGAGGATGCGTATCTGCGTGTATGTGAGGAAAAACATGTTCGAACACTCTCGAGTAAATATCCAACACAGTTAGACAAAATCATTAAACCGAGAACCACATCACTCTACATTAAAAACATGTAAGATATCAATGGATATATATCTAAGAATCAGAACAAGGAAAAGAATATGCTCTTGTCATAGCCCTAGTTATCAATAAGAAAAAATTGTCACTTAGGACCGTCCATAGATACCAGAACTTAATTGTTTTACGTGTTGTCTGCTTACATGTGAGACTTTTTTTTGAGGGGGGGAGAGGATAGCCACGGATATACACACCTATATATGTTTTTTCATAATATTACAAGCTAAAAGCAAGACTTTTACTGTTATATTTCATTTGACTAATGATTGAACCAAATGTTTAACAAGGAATAATGTATATTTGTACTGACTTTTCCCCTATATTTTTATTGCTTAATTGGGCTGATTTAAAAACAAAATGCCACCATTTTGTAATTTAATTTTTTTAGATGTTTTCTCATTTTGCGGTGTTCAAATAAAATTTTGCCGGTTTTATGGAGTGTAAAATGTTTATATGCGAGTAACACCCTAATTCTTCTTCTTCTTCTTCAATATTGAGTAAAAAATATACGATGAATTAATTTAATTTTACTCGTTTTTTGTCATGGATATCGAGAATTAATCTCATACCTATAATATGTGTATAAGTTTATCGGAAAATGTGCCAAAGAAGTATTATTTTTCCCTTAAAACATTTATCAAGAAATACATACGACGATATTTAGCACATGAACTACATTAAAAATAAAATGAAAAAAAAAATGGTATACAATTTGTTTATTTATGTGCGCAGAGGTTTCATAGACTAAAAACTTCCGATGAAGTTAAATAAATAGATAAACAGGAACAGATATTTTAATCTGCGAGTTTACCGATGAAAGGTTACGGGGTGACCTAAAAATATGCCACACATGGAAACGTCCTTAAAATTTTTAATAAATCTCCACTCTGTAATAAAGAACAGTGTGTATACACACGCACACACAAATATATATATATATATATATATATATATATATATATATCCGTCCTGTCACATAACATTTAGGGAGTAAAACAACTGCTGCAAGAATCAATGCCAAAGCAAACAAATCTATTTTTACTTTTTCTTTCTGCTTTCTACACCGATTTATACGATTTTTATTTCTTACTTTTCTTTTCAAAAATTTTCTAGTTTTCTTTCCTTCTTTTTATCTTTTATATTTATTTTTATCTTTACAGACTTTCTGATTTTAGCCATTATTTTTTATGAATATTCGTACTTTTTCTCGCCATTTTTCATGGAGGCAATATGGGCGTTGATAATAATTAATAATTGAACACATGGAGGAACTGATGTTTGAATGCTAGCAAGAGTCAATTTCTACTGTTACAAGGGATGTGTACGCAATGTGATCTGTCATTAAAGTGAAACCTGGCCAATGAGGGTTGAGGACATGCGTTGCATGGAAAGAAATGGTATGCGAATAATGTGATGGATGTGTAATATGAATCGTAAGGACATGCTTAGTTCTGTTGATCTCTGGAGGAAGAGTAAATTTGACGAGAATGGGGAGATATGTGCAGAAGAGGAAACTTCGCTGATTTTCTCATATTGAAAGAATTGCTGATAGTTCTTGGCTTAATAGATGTAGAAGAGCTGAAGTTGCAGGACCAGTTTCAAGGGGAAAGTCAACAAAAATTTTGAAGGGAGTTAAAAGGAAATATTTGAGAGGAAAAGAGATAAAGACCTGGTCCTAGTCCATGGTTCTAAAATGTGCCCAACACATGCCAGTAAGTAAAACATATTACATCGAATCTGATGATGATGATAGTTACAATAAACTGGGCAATTAGTTTAATATTTCAGATTTACGAAGAATAATAATTCCAGAAAAGAGTGAAGTAGATTAAGTGCATATATATTTCTGAAGACTGATAGCAATGCCAACAAAAAACGGAATAATGAACCACTTTTGCATTCCTTTTCGAAAAGATGTAGGTCTCTACCGAAATTATCAAAGTTGTAGGTCTCTACCGAAATTATCAAAGTTGTAGGTCTCTACCGAAATTATCAAAGTTGTAGGTCTCTACCGAAATTATCAAAGTTGTAGGTCTCTACCGAAATTATCAAAGTTGTAGGTCTCTACCGAAATTATCAAAGTTGTAGGTCTCTACCGAAATTATCAAAGTTGTAGGTCTCTACCGAAATTATCAAAGTTGTAGGTCTCTACCGAAATTATCAAAGTTGTAGGTCTCTACCGAAATTATCAAAGTTGTAGGTCTCTACCGAAATTATCAAAGTTGTAGGTCTCTACCGAAATTATCAAAGTTGTAGGTCTCTACCGAAATTATCAAAGTTGTAGGTCTCTACCGAAATTATCAAAGTTGTAGGTCTCTACCGAAATTATCAAAGTTGTAGGTCTCTACCGAAATTATCAAAGTTGTAGGTCTCTACCGAAATTATCAAAGTTGTAGGTCTCTACCGAAATTATCAAAGTTGTAGGTCTCTACCGAAATTATCAAAGTTGTAGGTCTCTACCGAAATTATCAAAGTTGTAGGTCTCTACCGAAATTATCAAAGTTGTAGGTCTCTACCGAAATTATCAAAGTTGTAGGTCTCTACCGAAATTATCAAAGTTGTAGGTCTCTACCGAAATTATCAAAGTTGTAGGTCTCTACCGAAATTATCAAAGTTGTAGGTCTCTACCGAAATTATCAAAGTTGTAGGTCTCTACCGAAATTATCAAAGTTGTAGGTCTCTACCGAAATTATCAAAGTTGTAGGTCGCTACCGAAATTATCAAAGTTGTAGGTCTCTACCGAAATTATCAAAGTTGTAGGTCTCTACCGAAATTATCAAAGTTGTAGGTCTCTACCGAAATTATCAAAGTTGTAGGTCGCTACCGAAATTATCAAAGTTGTAGGTCTCTACCGAAATTATCAAAGTTGTAGGTCTCTACCGAAATTATCAAAGTTGTAGGTCTCTACCGAAATTATCAAAGTTGTAGGTCTCTACCGAAATTATCAAAGTTGTAGGTCTCTACCGAAATTATCAAAGTTGTAGGTCTCTACCGAAATTATCAAAGTTGTAGGTCTCTACCGAAATTATCAAAGTTGTAGGTCTCTACCGAAATTATCAAAGTTGTAGGTCTCTACCGAAATTATCAAAGTTGTAGGTCTCTACCGAAATTATCAAAGTTGTAGGTCTCTACCGAAATTATCAAAGTTGTAGGTCTCTACCGAAATTATCAAAGTTGTAGGTCTCTACCGAAATTATCAAAGTTGTAGGTCGCTACCGAAATTATCAAAGTTGTAGGTCGCTACCGAAATTATCAAAGTTGTAGGTCTCTACCGAAATTATCAAAGTTGTAGGTCTCTACCGAAATTATCAAAGTTGTAGGTCTCTACCGAAATTATCAAAGTTGTAGGTCTCTACCGAAATTATCAAAGTTGTAGGTCTCTACCGAAATTATCAAAGTTGTAGGTCTCTACCGAAATTATCAAAGTTGTAGGTCTCTACCGAAATTATCAAAGTTGTAGGTCTCTACCGAAATTATCAAAGTTGTAGGTCTCTACCGAAATTATCAAAGTTGTAGGTCTCTTCCGAAATTAATCAAAGTTGCTACATCGTCCACGATATTTTTTTTATTAATATTTACTAGTAGATCATTTGTAGAAATTTATGCAAACGATATTATTATCCATGGCAATACTTCAAAGGCTGGCAATGACCAAGATCTTTTTGATACTCTCTCTTCTGAACTTGAGCACATGGTGCAATGAGGGAAAAGGTGACTGGTTGATTTTAATGCACCCAAAACCAAGCTTTTACCTTTTCATCACAAATGCTCTAATCTCCACCTGGCCACAATTGAAAAATGTCTCGTCTTGAGAATGTAACACATACATCCAATTAATTGCCAAAAATTGTTGAATCATTCTACCTGTATAAAAGTCAAATATACCCTAAGATGGAGTACTGTTTTCACATCTGGCAAGAAGCTGCTCTGAGTCCACTTTAATTCATAGACAGAGTATAAAACCTACTTTGAAATTTGATAGGCAATGTCGTTTTCTCTTCCCTGCTACCTATCTCATAGAAGAGATGTTGCAAGCCTATCTCTGCTCTATCGTTATTTTTATGACAGATGCTTGACTAAGTTTCCCTCTATGCCCCCCACCTTTAAGGCATCTTCGGCTAACACTCGACTAGCTACAACCACTATCATCAATTTCACTTACTCTCTGCCTGTGCCTAAAAATAAACAAAAATACATGAGCAAAGCTTTTTTTCCCACCAGAATTGTTTATCTTTGGAGCACATTACCGTGGAGCTGTTTCCTAGCTGCCTATAACATGGTTGTTTTCAAGTCCAACATAAGTTCTTGATAAACTCATCCAATTTCCACCATCATCGATTACCAGTGTTTTCTTACCTGACACATTTTAATCCTTATCCTTGAGTGGTCTTGATAAGCAGTGGCTCTATAGTATAAAAAGGTCGCATATTGAGATTTTATATGTGAAAGATCTTTTTAAAAAATTAATAGATTTTATATGTGAAAGATCTTTTTAAAAAATAAATAGATTTTATGAAGATTCAAAACTCACATTTTGTTATCGATCGTTTGCTTTTTGTCCACACATTATTTTCTTCTTTTTTTTTTGCATTGCTATCAGCCTTCATAAATATCCACATACTTATTTACCAGCAATGCTTCAAGCAATCTACATTTCTCTATAATAATAGAATAGTTTATAAGATTTCTTGGTCGATTCACGAAAAGACAAGAGAAATTTGCGAATGTTATCAATATACAAATTTAAAAAATATTATGTGCATGTTCGTTCACAAATTCAGAACCTATGGAAGAATTTTAAACTAGAATGTTAACGGCAACAGAATAATTCATTCAGTGCCAAGAGGGAAATGTATCTTACATTGCATTTTGTAGCATGTAGATTCAAGCCTATAATTGAACTGCAATGAAACAAAAACTGCTTTATTTTTTAACGAAAGAAGTTGGTCACATTTTAGTAAACATTATCTAAAAATAAAAATTAATTAGAAGGATCAAATAATATTTTTTTAATGAATCAAATCGTTTAGTTTAAAGACTGAGAATTTTAATGTAAAATTCAGAAACATAAAACGTCCTTTTCAAACATGAATTTCCCCTTTTTTGTGTATGCATGTGTGGTTTTACTGGTATTAATTAGCAGGGGTTGGGGGCGTCCAGAAAATGCTAAATACCAGAAGAATTAAGAAAAAAAAAAAACAAGCCTTCTTTGAGAAAGTAAATAAATAATTTCCTTCATTTAAAAACATAACATTATTTGGTGTTCTAACTTCATTAAACAATATACAAGGTACCTTAAATAAGTTCCCAAACTTTTTTCGTATAGTCACTTTTATTGATAGTACACACACAAAACTCTAGTCTCCTTCAAACTAATCTCCAGCTACAATGCATTTGTTGTATCATTTCAACAACTTCTGAAAGGCTCCATGGAAGTCCTCTTGTGTTAGCGTGTCATGGACTCTCATGACAGCCTCTTTCCTCCCCAATTTTCTTATAACGACAGCCTCTAAGGTTTTCCTTGGGCTTAGGGAATAACCAGAAGACACAGAGCAAGGTCTGGACTATAGGGAGGCTGAGGAACTCTCTTGATGCCCATCTTGGTCAAATAGTCTGTGATCTTCTCTGAGCACTCTTGGGACAACATGCAAATCTTCCCATATCTTCAGTTCCACACTGACGTCAAGCTTTGCACTTATTGTATCTATAGACACACGGCGGTCTTTATCCATGTAATTCATTATTTGGCTAATCAACTCTGGTATTCTGACTTCCTTACTCCTCCCACATTTCTCATTATCCTTCACAGACTTCCTTGAATCTCTTATGCTACTCAAAAACTGATGCTCGATTCATGCAAGTTGGTCCAAACGCAGTTTGAAGCATTCCATACGTTTCTGTGGCATTTTGACCAAGTTAAAACAGAATTTTACTGCATATTATTCTTCTAAAATGTCTTCACGTCCAAATTGCATTTTTTAAATTTACCAGCTGTGACAACCAGACTTGAAGAGGGTGTATTCCAATTCCTGCTGTAGCTGTTCATTTGAATCTGAAATCATAAAACTTGGTCAGTTATCTCATAAGATGTCCAGCAATAACATACTGGATTTTCTGGAGTCTGTGACAATTTTATATGCCTGTAAAAAAAGTTTGGAAACTTATTGAAGGCAACTCGTTAGCAGGTCGCCCGTAAAATAAATATGATATTTTGATTAATGCAAATTTCCTATTTATTATGTTGGACCCAATATATAGTAATGATTTTAAAAGTTTAAAAAAAAAAAATGACTCGTGCGCGACTATCGAGAATCAAAACCAAACGGTTTAGCTTATGATTTACTTTTTTCCTTTGATGTTAATGCCTAAGCCATGAAGACGTTTGTTGCAAGGCTAAAAATTAAAACATGAACCAATAGTTATTATGTTACGCATGCATATTTGTAATGCGTCCTTCGACCTTCACCTGGCAAATTCCATTTTTCCCCCCCAATTTTACACTAATTTTTCCCGGCTAAAACCCAAATATAAAATTTCGCATGGGTTCGAATACCTTATGAAATTTCATGTCTGTAGACCAAAAACTGACAGGAGTTTGGTAGGCAAAATTCTTTAGACAAATATATATATATATATATATATATATATAGTAAAACTCCATTAATTGGAACTTCCTCTAAAGTTGGACTTCTTCTAAACCTGGACTTTCTCTAAACTTGAACTGTCTCGTCATTGAAATTGTATTAGCATATTTGATGCGGGGTTGCAGTAAAACTGTTTACATGGTTTAGTCAGATATTGCGCAGAAATGTTAATATAGGTACTATGTAATTAATGTAGATTAGCTATTGATAATTAATTTACACTAACTGTAAATTTCTTTTCAGATTGCTATATTTAAAATAGTGTAAAACAACCCATCACAATGGCTTGCAACTCTAAAAGAAAACAAGTGACATTGACTTTACTCGAATACATCTGGTCTAGAAAAAATTCTTGAAACCAAACGGTTACCGACCAACCACTCTGTTCTTAAATCACTTAATGCAAATGATGTTGAAATGTGGATGCAACAAGATGAGGAAACTACTGATCAATATCCTGAAGGTAGTCATGGTGATGAAAATAGCGACAGCTCCCATTCTCTTGACCCTAATGTAAATAACCAAGAACACTCTGATGAAACAATATCATGGGATAATGCTGAAATGTCTATGGAGACAGTTATAAAATTTCTAGAAAAAAAGTCCTTACTTTAGTGACAACTATGTTTTGCAAGCAATGTCACTCCGAAGAAATATAATCATAAAGAAGCTACAGAACCAAGAAATTGTAGATTTTCGCGATCGCTTACGGAATACAATGGCAGCACCCGAGAGCTCAATCGATGAAAATAGAAACTGCAATGAGATTCATTCAATGAATAAATAAAAAAAACTGTATTTTACATAAATGTATGATTTCTGTAGATGATAACTTAGGTAATAAATGCCTAACAAGTAACATTTAATTTATTTTGAATGTTTTTGTTCCTGGTAATAATATTTAACAATTCTTACTTGCTATATATCATAAACTCAACTTAATATATACTTGAAGTATCATATAGCAATGAATTTCATTTACTATTTCTTAATTCTTAGAAAATTAAACTTAACTGCAGCACATTTTTTATCACGAAACTTGAACAGCATCCTCTAATTTGAATGAAGCGGATGTTCAATTTATAGGAGTTATACTGTATATATATATATATATATATATATATATATATATATATATATATATAAAGTTATTGCATGGAGGCATGTGAAGCTTCCTCCCGGGCGAGTTCACGGATTTCAATGGCAATAAAAATATAGGAGTGTGAAATATTCGTTGATCACCATTTAATCCCGGGCAACCTCGGATCTTCCAGCTAGTAGTTAACTAAAGACGATCATCCTATAAGAAAACTGAAAAAAAAAAAACTAATAGGGAATTAATTAAAATGAATTTTTAAAAGAATATGGAAATTAGCTAGATCTTTTGCAGTTGAATACAATTCCACGGTTCATATATAACAAAGTTGTAATTTCTTTTTAAATAAATAGGAAAAAAGGTTTTTAATACGAATGTCCGTGCACACGCACATACACACACACACACACACAACAAATTTATAGGAGCATAGATATACACACAATAGATTATATTTTTCACAATAATTTTATCAGTTGTTTACTACCAAAATCTTTATGAGAAATCTTGACATCTTTCTGATAAATGAGAGATCAATAATTTAAATATAGTAAAGTATCACTTTATGCATATGCAAGTACATCATACACAGTACATTTATTGTGATACACAAATTTGTTTTTCTTCGACTTTAATAAAATCATCAACTATGTTAGAAAAAGGGGGGCATTTATTTGAATAAGCATGATCCAACAAATTGTTTTCTTTCTCTCGTATACTCTACCCTCTGTTTCTATCTCCTCTCTTGTCCTCTCTCTACTCACACATACACTCTCACTAATCTCTCAACTCTCTCTTTTTAATTTTACACACTTTCTGTCTTTCTCTCTCTCTCTCAGCACTCTCTGCTCTTTCTACGTTTCTTTTTCTGCCTTTTCTACCCTCTCTTTTTACTCTATCACTCTCTCTCTACTCTTTCAACCTTCTCTCTTTCTGCTCCCTCTACCTTCCCTCCTTCTGTTCTTTCTACCCTCTCTCGTTTTGCTTTTTCTACCCTCTCTCTCTTTTGGCTCTTCCTACTCTCTCCTTTTTTCTCTCTCTCTCTCTCGCTCTCTCTATCTCTCTCTCTTCTCTGCCATCCTTTTCTACCATCTCTCTCTACTCTTTCTTCCCTCTGTCTATCTGTTTTTTTTCTTTCTTTCTTTCTCTCTCTCTCTCTCTCTCTGGTCTTTCTACCCCCTCTTTCTGCTTTTTCTACCCCCTCTCTCCCTCTCTACTATTTCTACTTTCTCTTTCTCTGCTCATGGCAACGATTAGCACAATATTTAATTCCACCTTGAAAAGGTTAAACATTTCAAAACAAAAGCAAGGGACATAACTCAAACGAAAATGCTTCAAATAAGTTTTCAAATAATTCTTGATATGATATAGTTTATATTTCAACTCAGCTTGTAATTGACCAAGCAAAATGGATGATAGCAACAAGGGAACCGCTTCTCCCGTCTTGGTCATTAATCTTGTCAATCAAATCAGAAATAATCGTCTAAATAATTCATCTATGTAATAGATTAGATCGTACATTTTATGCAATATCTACACATTACAATTGTTATATTTAAAAATATCTGCTTCGAAATAATGTAATTTATATATTACTAGTGGAGGGGGTGGGAGGCGCCCAGACTTGCCTTGTCATAAAATACGCTTAAATATCTTTTAATTCATGCAGATTTCCTATTTATTATTACAGAGCTGATTCTTTATTGAATATTATATTGTACCTAATATATAATACTAATTTCAAAAGTTTTTTTTTAAATGATTTGTGTGCCAGCAGCTAGAATTAAAACCGAAACGTTTAGCACTCCAACCACATCCCCTACCGATGTAGCTATTGAGAGATAGGTAAGTAAGATTTGATATTAAATGACTTGAACAAATGAATTGAATTTGGGCATGCGTAGAGAAAAGTAAAAATATGTTGGCAAGTTGAAATGAACAGTTTGCATTTCAACTTGCCAATATATGTCTGCATGCGTTATTCATCCATCCAAACAAAGATTTTACTTATTATAAAACATCCCTGGTGTATGATTACTATTTCCTGCTAATTTCAGTGTTATGTGACCAGTAGCTTAAGAGTTTATCGGTTAAATATTAGGTTGGTAAAAAAAATAATATTGTTTTTTATGTTCAACTATATATACATAAAGATGACATTATTTTTACACCAAACTAATATTTACACACAGACAAACACACACATATATAACACTATGGACTGGCCAATGGCATGACCGACCCGCGTGTTACGTAAATGTCCTGGAAACGGAACCAGACTGCGACACGATGGTCGGTCAATATGATTAAAGATATGAGGATCAGTCGCTTAGATGTTCTTTTGTCAGAGTTGAGAGTAAAGGCATACCTTGGGATTCTGGGTGTGGTTAGAATATTCTACAGGTTGCTGGCACCGTCTCGACATTTAAGGCACACATAACAAACAACGCAGGTTGCAATATATATATATATATATATATATATATATATATATATATAATAAATTCCACAGGCAAACAACGTTGCAGCTCACAAGAGCCATGACAGTCAACGAACCGAAAGTCCAAGACTCGAGTTTCGCCCTCATTTGGGCTCATCAGTTAGACACATCTGAACTAAGGATTCGAAACCCGAGCCTCTTGCATGCGAGGCAAGCACTTTATCAACTGAGCAAACGCCCCGCACACAAGAATTTCTATTAACCAACACAGATCAAGCAAACCGCACTGAAATCCGACTGTCTTGGACTTCCGGTTCGTTGTCTGTCATGGCTCTTGTGAGCTGCGACGTTGTTTGGCTGTGGAATTTATTATATACAATCTCTCACATTCTGAAAATTATATATATATATATATATAAATATATGAAGAATCTTATCTATTTTTTTAAAAAATTATGGCAATATATTACAACAATTAACAAATCATAATTAACTTTAGCAATTAACTCTTTAAAACTAACAATCTAGCTACCCCTTAGCTAAAATGCTGGGGGGGGGGCTTTTACAGAGAGCCAAAAAAAGATGTGTCCTTACCTCATGGATGTCAGAATAGAAAAGAGAGAGAAGGAATCGAAATTGCATTAGGGTTTCCTTTTTATGTATTATTCCGTGCGGGACCAAATCACCTCTTTCTATGGCGGGAAAGGGGGGGACAATCTCAACAGCCATGTTACATAGGATGCCAGATGGCTCAAAAGAGCCAATCGCTTTCGCATCCTTGACTATGCTTCCAGCAGAGAAAAATAATTCTCAGATCGAGAAAGAAGGACTCGGCATTATTTTTACAGTTTCAAAATTCCACCGGTTCCTGTACGGAAGACATTTTTATCTACAAACAGATCATAAGCCTTTGATATCCATTTTTGGATCAAAAAAGGGACTTCCCACATTCATGGCGAACCGACTATTAAGATGGGGAACTATTCTTCTAAATTAAAATTTTATAATAGAATTTCTCTCCTCAAAACAAGTGCCACATGCAGACGGTCTGTCGAGAATAATTCCTGCCAAAATGGAACCTTTGGAAGACTCAGTAATCGCGGCACTACGTATTAATAGTGAATTAAAAACCATGATTGATAATATTATCCGCGAACACCCGGTCACACTTCAGGAAATTAAGGCAGAATCTGTGAATGACGATTTCATTCAAACCACTAAGCAGAAGTTAACACTGGGTGATACCGTTTCAGACATTTTTTTCTGTTTGCGACGAAATGCTGTTATACGGTGAAAGGGTTGTCATCCCCAAAACCCTTCAAAAAAGTATTCCAAAGGATTTTCACATGAGGTATCCAGGAATAAACCGGATGAAAAGCCTGATGAGGAGTTTCGTTTACTGGCCAGTGGTGGACCAAGATATTACCAACATGGTAAATACGTACAAAGGCTGTACTTTGGCTGCCAAGGCACCACCTATAACACATAAACCTTGGCCTAAAGCTGAACAACCGTGATCGAGGATCCACATTGACTACGCGGGACCAGTAGAGGATTTTTAGACAGCTACTTGAAATGACCTGAGATCCTGAGATGCAAAAAACCGACCACGGCAACGACCACGAAATTTCTATTAGAGTTGTTTGCTCATTTTGAAGTTGTGGGTTATCTGGTCAGCGACAACGCTACCCAGTTCACCTCGGCAAGAGTTCAGAGAATTCTGCGAGACGTACCAAGTTAAACATATTACGACACGTTAAAAAGGGCGTTAAAAAAGGCGTGCGGCACACAGAAAAGGCCTTCCAGCAATTTCTGCAAGTCTATAGAATAACGAAAAATCCGAACAAACCAGATGTCAGATCTCCAGCTGAAATCATGTTTGGGCGGAGAACAAAATCAGTATTTGATAAACTGCTGCCCAAACATATAATATAATACAGAACCTCTACAATGCTAACCAAACGCTTTAACCGCGGGGATAAAGTATATTTTAAACATTGTAAGAATAACGTTTCCTTTTGGGAACAGGGCACGATCTTACGAAGAGTCGGTCATGTTACATACATCATTCAGGGTCCAAAATTCGAACATAAGAGACACCTGAACCAAATAAGGAAACGCATCTTCGAGGATCAAGAAAAAACCACCGCAGGAAGGCAGAAAGGCAATTGATACTATTTTTTGACGTGGAACCTCCAAAAGGCATGTCAGAACCAAGACACTGCGGCAGAAAAAAGAAGCACACAGACCTTTTGCTGGGGAAGGGGGGGGGAGAACCACCTTCTAAATGGATTAATTCATCGTCCATATAAACTGGAACTCATGGCGATCTCGGAGAGGGGGGGTCTAATTCCAGAGCGACCCTCGCATGCTCGGTGAATTACCAACACTTTCCGTTTGTAACCTTTCCGTTATTTTCATGCAATACATGCTTTAAACTCTTCTCCGTTGTTCTGTTCTTCTTTGTGGCTATTTGCGAGCCATAAAAGTTTCATAATTTTTTAGATTAGGATTAATAATTTGGATCTTTCCGATTACTATTCTTATCTTAGTCATTATTTTAGCGACGTTTCGACTAATGCAATTTTCTTCAGGTGCATCTTTTCTCACTTGGGAATCTTTATGTCTAACTAAGAAACCTATACAGAATTTCAAACTGAACCCTTTATTTAATCCACATGGTTAGATAGTTCTCATTCTGTTAGCCCTGACCGGGTAGAAGTCTTAAGTAATTATATTATTTCTAATTATTAGCAAAGATCGAAAATAATTATTAATTCTTCGTTTTTGGCCACTGGTTTCTATAGATAATTCTAGGATTAATTTTCATACTCTTTAACCTAATCTTGCTTACATCTGCGCTTTACTACTTCTAAAGAGGGTGAAACGATAAAATGTCGCTTTAAAAACAGAACAAAACTACAGTTTTATTTTAAAACTTTTATTGAAAAAATTCAATTCAGGTAACTTGATTATGTACTAGAGCTGACATTATTTAATGAAACCGCGCTCAGCCTCCATCACTGCCTCGACACAGGTTTGGAACTGGGAGCATGCCTTTTACACAAGCGCTAGAGTTCGGCGAATACTCAGCAGATGGTGACGATCAGGCTGGCTTTGCTGTTGTAGGAGGTTATGTTGGTGATGTTTTCAACATATAATCAAACGAAGTAGTCCAACGGGTTCAGGTCGTGGGAGGAGGGGGGAGACAATGAGAGTGGGCCTCTTTGAGCTTGTGGGCCGGTACCGAGTTCTACTGCCACACTCAGGGGTTGCCAACTGCCTTCTGATTGCATCAGTGGATCGCCACACTTTTAAGCCGACTTCAAAGATTTGAGGTGGCATGATGTGTCACTCACTGGAAACCACACCAAAGACCATAACCGTGGCCAGAAACTTTGTTTTCATCACCCTGAGCACGTTCATGTTATTCATGGCAATCCAGCAATGCATTTTGAGGGTGCTGGCAATGGTCCTGTTGTCATAACTTGGATCTGTAGAGAGCATGAGTTGCACAGTGGTGTATCTCTAATCTCACTCGTAGAACACTGTATCATTTTCAGACATGATAGAAGGATCCTATTGTGTTTGGGATTTGTACACAACCGTAGTAGATAATCTGCAACAAAAAAAAAAAAACGGTTTTCATCAAACGGAAATGGAATCATGTTTTTTCTATGGCGATAATTTCTATAATTTTATCCTTCCACCCTGTATATATAATACACATTGGGTGTCAAATTATTAACGAGATAACATTTTTCCCCAGCTTCAGAAACTTACCGGTAGTTTTGTATCAAAAGCTTCAGAAACGTTGGCAATGCTGAGCTGCACGTACTGTGAAACTTTCGTACTGTTCTGTGCAATGTAACCAACTTGCCATCGTAATTGCTGAATCTACGGAATTTGAAGTGTGTCAAATTATTAACAAGGCAGTTTTGTTTTGTCAATAAAATGGTTCGTAAAAGTGGATTGAATAGTTCTAAAACGAGCCCTATTAGAGAACAGCTAGCAAAAGATAAAACTACACTCGAAATATCGAAAATGATAGGAATGTACCATCAAACTGTGAAGAACTTTGTAAAGAACCCTACAAAGGTACGTACGAGAACTGATAAAGGTAAATCTGGAGTTGTTTCACGCCGGACTCTACTCCAAATTAAACGTGAAGTTGTTAAGACCCCTGGGCAGACAATTCGAGGAGTCTTTGACCAAGCCGGATTAAAGAATGTCTCAAAAAGTACTTAATGCCGCCTTCTGAAAAAAGTGGCAAAGTCTGTTAAGCCGTGACAAAGCCTCCATTAAAGCAACATCAACAAGGTTGTGGTGAAAAAAAAAGTGTTGTGGACAGAGCAACCGACGGAGTGACTTACAGAGTCGCTTGCACGCGAGTAAAAACATATGTGTAAATTGTTACTAAATATATATCCATCTCGGCGCACAAAACTTAACAAATAAAATAATTGCCAAATGTTAAAATCTCAAGCTTTTAGGAAAGGCAGAAAGCAAATAGCGAGTCAGTCACCCCTCATTGTCTTGAATGAATTTCGAAAGAAATCCATCACTCTATTTCAATAATGAAATATATTCATCTTTAATGCGTTTTACTTTTTCTTTTTTCACTTTCCAGTTTAAGACGGTTTTATTCTGCCTTAGTTCTTTAAAAATTTCAACGATTAAGATGTTATTTCATATGAATATGAATATTGGTGCAAACATAAGCATAATTCCCTTTCATTATTTTTGACAGAATATACATGTATATATAGAGAGGGTGTTTCTGACTGTTTACCTCATCTTGAGTGTTAGACATCTCCAGTTGCAACACTGATGCTATCTCTATAAATGTTATATAAATATATATATATATATATATATATATATATATATATATATATATATATATATATATGCATATTTGTGTGCACAGGATCCATTTTAATTTACACATGCGTAAACTAATCATAGCTAAAAGAGGTTTAATTTTATAACTTTCGCCGCTGGAACGAAACGCAGTTAAAGCGCTAAATGTTTTTCTAACTGATGACACCTAATTCATCTTTTTTAAACTTTTCAAATCAGTACTATAAATATATAATTTCGAAACCAGTACTAATATATATATATATATATATATATAATATATATATATATATATATATATATATAATATATATGGCAATTAAGCTACACAGAATATTCCGCGTTTCATCCACGCTAGGATTCGTCAGGCTTATACATAAGCCTGTCGAATCCTAGCGTGCATGAAACGCGGAATATTCTGTGTAGCTTAATTGCCATATATATTTTTATAACTTACTACCTAGCTCTACCTACGTATTGAGCACTGTTGAAGTAAATACTTAAAATTTATGCATAAAATTACACTTTTGTATATTATGTGATTAAATGAAGTAGTATATATATATATATATATATATATATATAATCAACATACAGTAATGTTTCGTTGTATCACAACGCCGTGCGGCTAGACTAGCCGAGGAGTAAACCTACATGATAGTCGGCAGTTCTACATCGTAAATGATTGCAACAAATATCCATTTAAATAAACATTCGCCCACCACTTTTACAGTGCTCGATCCGCTTGTTTATTTACAAACAGCAAACCTCGTTTTATAGCCATTTAACTGGCGAAATACATTCATGACAGTGCTCTACAAGTGGCGAGATACATTTACGACAGTGCTCTACTCGACGAAGGTGGCTTAAATATATAGTCATCCTTATATAGTACTGTTTCTTTGTATCACATTTCATCAGTGTGGCTAGACTAGCCGAGGATCGAACCTACAACCATTGCGTTGATAGTCAACAGTTCCACCTACAGGCCCATGGTGCTCGAATATATATATATATATATATATATATATATATATATATATATATATATATATATTCAATAAGCTCTTTAATAATAAATACGAAATCTGCATGAATAATATATAAAGCATATTTTACGACCGGTAAGGTGGTATTATTATATAGTCATGAGTTGTCTTTTTAAGTACGTGTAATAGTAGTAGTCGTAAGTACACCATTGAAAATATCACACGACAAACGTTTTTAAAAGTGTGTTTATTTTATACACAACAACAGCATGAACAAAATACCTATTCTGCATAATTCTAACTTAAAAAAAAAAAATGTAATTCTTAAATTTAGTTTACAAAGTTCATTCATGGCGCAGGTGTCTCTCTTACCAATATAATTTGTTTCTGTTTTTGTTGCGGGACATTACATTCATTGAAGTTTTAGTTATCATCTAAGATAGCATCTAAGATAGCTGAAATGACCAAAAATAAAGTACGTTCAAGAGAATAAGTAAAAGAAGGGGGAAAAAAGAAAATTGGTCACTTGGGTTTTTTCATCTCACTAAATTGCGTACACGTTTGTCTCTTGCTGCTCTTTTATTGGTTATTAGCTTTAAAATGGCTTCTGAGTATTTCAATTTTTACTTGTCTTTTTTTTTCTTTTTTTTTTTTTTTACAAATTTTATCATCGTGGTTGCAACCGTGGAGAGGGAGAAAGGAAAAGCTGTCAAAGTTATTAGTTTCTATATGTATGTACATATACACTTGTTACGTCTAGTCATACCAATAAAAAACGTCTCCTCCTCACACACACACACACACATATATATATATAATGTGTGTGTGTGTGATCTATTTATTTTAATGCGATAAACGTTTATATTTTTCTCTACATCTTTTCTTACAATGACTTGACTATCGTTATAGTAGGTAACAAATTTTCGTTTATATATCTCTACTTATTGGCCTTCGGGACAAGATCAAAGTGTAGTATCTGTTCTTCAGATGCTGCACTTCTATTTCTTGTTCTCTTTCGGTGGAGGAGAAATCCTTCACGACTGAGACAATTTTTATTTTTGTACCTTTTCTCCACGTTAAAAAACGACCCTGGTGTCTAACTCTGTCCCGTGGGGAGGCATAGTAAATAGGTACTTATACATAAAAGGCAGTTTGTGTACGTAAGAGAAAAAAACAGTTACTTATAGACTCGGAAACGGCTGGGCGATCTTTTCAAATTTCACACAAATGTACGTTATATGTCTGGTAGAGTTATTAGATAGGTTTGCACTGCTAAGTATCTAAAATCGATAATCGAAAAAAATCCGATTAAAGACGGAACATTTCGATTTTGACCAAAGTTAAAACTCTGGTACGCTCTCACCGCACAGATGATTTTGAGAAGTTTTATCACTGCACAAATAGAAAGACCCGGCGTATAAAACCGACAGTAGTTTCTCTGAAAAGTCAGGGGCGTGTTCGATATAAATGTTTTTGTTTAGAACTAAACTGAACCGTGATACTTGATGTTTGCACTTTAAACTTTAATTCAAGCCGTTATATAAATATATTTTTTTAAGTAACTGTAGGTTCTCTACAGTGCAATGTAGATTACAATGCATTGTGGACTAAGTCACTGTTGTGAGAAATGTGAAGCTTCATCCCGATGCACCGTGATGGGTTCCCGACTAAAGGATCCAATCAATCAATTTGATTGTAAAATGGGCAATTCCACTGATTTCGATGACAATTAAAGTATTGGAAGTGTGGAACATTTGTTAATCTGCATTTAATCCCGGGCAACGTCATGTATCCCTGCTAGTATCTCTTCCCCCCCTCTCTCTCTCTCTCTCTCTCTCTATATATATATATATATAGAGAGAGAGAGAGAGAGAGAGACGGAAGATTAAGAATGAGTCTGCTATATCATAGCTAAAAAAAAAAAAAGAAAGAAAAAAAAAGCTATATCATTTCCAAACCCTAATGAGCAGATATGGACATCTACTCTTCAGTTTTATAAGCTGGGTTACTGAGAATTACCTCATTATATTTGCTCCGATTCCTAGAATCTGCAAACTGTACAATTACGAAACCTGTTCATTTCACATTCTCTAACTGTACAAATTTAAATAAATATGTTAAAACTGTATTCTATAAATTGATCACACTGGGCAGTAAAAAAAAAAAATCGGGGCTCTCTATTTCTCTCTCTCTCTCTCTCTCTCTCTCTCTCTCATTCCCTCATATACAGGGTGACCCAAAAAACGTGATATCTCTATTATTTATTCACCGATTGCCCTTATTTTACAGGACATGGCAGAATCAACGACCGTGAGTACACCAACACCCCAGTGGGAGCTGGGACAAAGTATACACTGTGTTAAATTTCGTTCGGATAAAACACTAAGAAACGGAGCCTAATTAGAGTTGGGGGCCCGTTTTTTGGGGGAGGGGCCACCCTGTATTACTCAACGTACATCGTTTCTCTTTTTCCCTTTTAATATGTATATATATATATATATGTACACACACACATAAACACACACATACATATATGAAGATGCAGCTCTAGAGACCGTTTTTGTAGAACACCCCAGGTTGGTCCTCCAACCACGTCGTGACTTCAGAAATCAAGGCTGCATCATCTGGGAAACGCTTTCCTTTCAAAAACAACTTCATGGCTGGGAAGAGGTGAAAGTCAGAGGATGCAAGGTCAGGAGAGTAGAGAGGATTGGGGCAGATTTCTTAACCACACGCCCGTGCTTCTGATCTGGCGATGTGCGAGTTGTGGACTGGGGCGTTGTCCTGCAGGAGGAGGGTACCTTTACTAATCTTGTCCCGCCTCTTGATTTTGATAGCTTCTCTTAATTTCCTCAAAAGTGAAGCATAATAGGCTCCTGTAATTGTGGTACCCTTTGCCAGGAAATCTGTCATCATTACTCCGTCCTGGTCCCAGAAGACTGTGAGCACGACCTTGCCAGTGGAGGTGGTGAGTTCAAGCGCTTCCATTACATTGACTGGGTTTTGGTCTCTGTATCATAGTGATTGACCCAGGTTTCATCCTGTGTAATCAGTCTTTTGAAAAATTTTGACTCATCTTCTTGGCACATCTCCAAATTCATCCTCGAGCACTCGACGCATTCTCGCTTCTGGAATGGTGTGAGCAACTTGGGAATCCATCCATCTGGCAGACACCTTATACATATGCAAATGGTCATGAATGATAGTTTCCACAGACTCTGTACTAATCTTGACATCTTGGGCTATTTGGCGAATAATAATGCGCCAATCTTCCAAAATGGCAGCTTCAACTTGAAGGACAGACGCCTCATCAATGGCAGAAGGGGGGCGACCAGGTCTGGGAGCTGTTTCCACAGACTTCCTGCCATGTTTGAATTCATGATGCCAGTGTTTTTCAAGGTCATATGATGGGGCATTATCATCATAAGTTTCTTTCATTTCATCAAAAGTCTCCTGTGGTGTGTGTCCTTTCAAATACAAAAACCGGATCACTGCTCGACATTCAACAGGCTCCATTTCACACCTGACTCAGTTCAAACACCTGTAAAATAGAAACCCCATAACCCGTAGAGATGCCAATCATTGCACATGCAAAATTTCAGCTAGATCACACAACTAGAAGTGGGCCAGGGTCATTACTGATTGCATGCCCCTCGTATATATATATATATATATATATATATATATATATATATATATATATATATATATATATATATATATATAGAGAGAGAGAGAGGGAATTAGATCTGGAGTCTAAAGAGCAGAGTTTATTTTAATGTATTAATAAATGTATTAATACTTTTAAAAGAGCAGTGCCCATAGTACTGTAGATATATAATAAGCTCAATAGGTACATGTATCTTAGAGCTATATTGATATTGAGTAAAAAGATTAATAATTGTAAATTAAAAATCAGTTTCAAAAGAAAAAACAAACAAAATCAATTCTTTTTTGTTTTTCCTTTTGAAACTGATTTATAATTCACAATTATTAATCTTTCCACTCATATATACATATATATATATATATATATATATATATATAAAGACAAATTTGTAGTATTCCAAATTATACTGGGTTAATATAATTCTGTAATTGTTAATATACCAATAAATTTAAGTCAGAAAGGATAGATGACTTAAAAAGTAAGCTACAAAATTATCATAAGTGTATCTTATTATTAGTTACAATTGTTTCAAGACCATTTGGACAAATTCAAACAATATGTCGTTTGAAATTTTTCACAAGAACAGTCTTTCTTCATACTTATTAAATAAAAAATACTTTAACAATGAAACATTTCCTTTATAGGGAAAAGAAAACAAGTAGAAACACTTTACATCTGAGCATCTTTGAGATATATATATATATATATATATATATATATCAAAGTTGAGATTTTGGAAAATTATGTGTGAATTTGTCAACATGATCATCATCATTATCATGTACTGCATATGTGTGAGTCTAAAACAAACTTTTTATTTAAAAAAAAAATTAAAAAAACAAAAGGAAGGAGGAAAAAGATCAGGAAGAAAAAGGGACAAAAACGGTCGAGCCGCTGATCACTTACTATGTATGACTTTCGGAATGGTCCTTCATGTGTATTTTACATGTATATGTGTGTGTACGTATGTATAGGCATATGTATGTGCGTATTTGTGTGCCTCTACGTGATTATGCTTGCACGTGTGTGCACATGCATACGTGTGTTGTCGTACATCTGTATGTACGCATGTGTTTATTGTCATGTGTATGTGGGGTGGAGAGGGCTCCCGTAAGCCATGGTGAAGGCAACCCCTCTAGGAGAAGCAAATCTTAGATTAAAAAAACGACAAAAAAACATAAAGCGGGAGACCAGTACCCGCATTAAGCTGTCTGCAGTTTGACTTGTTGCTGGCTATCTTGCTCTTGCTTATTGTTGGATGTCAACATTTTGAACCGAGAGAGAGATTTAGCTGTCGTACAAAGCTAAAACTCTGTAATATCATCTGTGTATAAATACTCCCTCAGCCATGGAAAAGTTGTGACGTGTGTAGGCCTGAAATTCTGGAAGCATGTAATAATTGATCTGCCATCATTATATGTATATATGTATGTATATTCATAAACAGGTGTATGTATATGTGTGTATATCTATGTGTATATGCATGTATATACGTATATATATTGTTTGTATGTATATGTATGCATGTATATGTGTATGTATGTATATTCATGTTTGTGTATGAGTGCATATTAATGTATGTGTATGTATATGTAGGTAAGTGCATGTATATATATGTGCATATGTGTATATGTATGTATATGTGTGTATGTATTTGTATATGTGTGTGTATTTATATGTATGTACATGTGTATGTATGCGTTTGTATGTATATGTATGTATGTCTATTATGCATTGTGTATGTATATATGTATGTACGTGTGTATGTTTACAGATATGTATCTGTGTATGTGTATATATGTATATTTGCATTTATATATATATGCATGTATGCATCTGACCGTCTTGTGTATGTTTATGTATGTATGTATGTATGTATGCATATATGTGTGTTATATGTATGTATGTATGCATGTGTATATATATATGCGTGCATGTATATATATGTATGTATACTAAAGACCGTCTTCAGTGTCATGTCTGTTTGAGCATGTGAATTTTGTCGGCAGGACTAAAGTCATTTTCGGCTCATGGACTTTCAGTGCCTGAGGGAGTGGCACTGGTCTGACAAGACGTTGCAATCATCATATATATATGGGCGTGTGTGTGCGTATGAGATCGAATATCAAAATAAAATTAGATAGGCCGCAGAGACAAAATTGAATGGAAAAGTGGAATAACCCCGCAAAGTATAAAGGATAAAATCACGTGAGGAAATCATCTAGCAGACTAATATTCATTGACAGAAGCTTAATTGGAGTTAAGCAATGTTTTATTTTGATACCTTTTATACAAAGATGAATTTGAGAAGAGGACTTTGAAGAGTAGAGGTGGATGAGTCGGAGGAGAAGAGAAAAATGGTTTAGTAGATCAGCTGATAATGGAATGACGGGGGGGGGGGCAAGAATAAAATAAGTAGATCATGATGATTCATATCTATATATTCCGTAAACATATTAATGCTAATAGATGAAAAAGAAAGGAAGAGACAAAGGAAAAACAGCGAGGAGGCAAAGTCAGAAATGTGAGCAGAGGGAAAATGGTTAATTTTTTTCCTATCAAATATGCAATTTTCTCTGATGATAGAATTTTTGTAATTTAAAAACAGCTCCTTCTTTCTCTTATCGTTTGATTAGGATCAGTAATCACAGCAAAAACTCCCCAAGTCGAACCAATCCCATAATCAGCAACAAAATGTTTATTATCAGAGATTTTTATATAATCGAGGTGCCTTCAGTAAGTTTCCAGACGTTTTTTTTTATGGGCACTTTTATTGATAGTACACACATGAAACTCTATTTTCCTTTGAAGTACTCTCCTCCGGTTGCAATGCACTTGTCGTACCCTTCTAACACTTCTGAAAGGCTCCATGAAAGTCCTCTTGTGTGAGCGTGTCAATGATCCTCATCACAGTCGCTTTCATCTCCTCAATTGTCCGATGACGACAACCTTTAAGGTTTTTCTTGGGCTTAAGGAAAAACCAAAAGTCACAGGGAGCAAGGTCTGGTAAATAGGGAGGGTAAGGAACCTTGAATCTCTTATACCACTCATCCACATCTTCCTTGAATCTCTTATGCCACTCAAAAACTGATGCTCAATCCATGCAAGATGGTCCAAACACAGTCTGAAGCATTCCATGCGTTTCTGTCCATTTTTTTTTGTTAAAAACATAATTTTACTGCATATCGTTCTTCCAAAGTGTCTTCACGTCCAGGTTGCATTTTTGAAATTCACCAGCTGTGACAATCAGGCTTTAGTAGGGTGTATTCCAATTCCTGCTGTAGCTGTTCATTTGAACCTGAAATCATAAAAAATGGTGAATCATCGCATGAGATGTATAGCCATAAGATACTGAATTTTCAAGAGTCTACGACAGTTTTGATTCAACCATGAATTTGATTTTTAAAAGGCTTTGAAAATAAAAATAATATGCACAATATGTATCGCAGACGTCTCATTTAAATTGCTGACGTCACTTATTTCAAGATAACAGTAGGGAAACGTGATTAGACGGCAATCATCTCTGAAGATGCTGCGACATATCAATTTTGGTTTCATGTTACTTTAGTCGAAATTCCTAGAAATCAACGGGGAACTAACACTTGATCTCTATAGGAGATATATAGATATTCGAATAGTCAACTAAAGTTCTACTTTATTTCTCTAGGTAAAAGCACTTGCAGAAGGTGCACCAATCATCATAAAAGCCAGGGTGCGTTAGACATACCGAGGATATCTTATTTGAGCCGCGAATACTATAGGATTTAAAATATTTCGTCAGGATTAGGGTTACAGAAAAGTATCTTCATGCCTTGTACTGACAAAGTCTTATAAAGAGGTATCTTAGACGCCATAGTCTAGTATTCAAGTTCTCTATCATATATCTGTATGCTGATATATGACTGTCTTAAAATGTATGTACTAGTATCCGTGTGTGTGTATACATCCGCATGTATATATGTATATACAAGTATATATTTATATACAAGTATATATTTATATACAAGTATATATATATATACAAGTATATATATATACAAGTATATATATATACAAGTATATATATATACAAGTATATATGTATATACAAGTATATATATATACAAGTATATATATATATATACAAGTATATATATATATACAAGTATATATATATATACAAGTATATACGTATATACAAGTATATATATATATACAAGTATATATATATATACAAGTATATATGTATATACAAGTATATATGTATATACAAGTATATATGTATATACAAGTATATATGTATATACAAGTATATATATATACAAGTATATATATATATATATACAAGTATATATATATACAAATATATACATATATACAAGTATATATATATACAAGTATATATATACAAGTATATATATACAAGTATATATATATACAAGTATATATATATACAAGTATATATATATACAAGTATATATATATACAAGTATATATATACAAGTATATATATATATATATACAAGTATATATATATACAAGTATATATATATACAAGTATATATATACAAGTATATATATATATACAAGTATATATATACAAGTATATATATACAAGTATATATATATACAAGTATATATATACAAGTATATATATATACAAGTATATATATATACAAGTATATATATACAAGTATATATATATACAAGTATATATATACAAGTATATATATACAAGTATATATATATACAAGTATATATATATACAAGTATATATATACAAGTATATATATACAAGTATATATATACAAGTATATATATATATATACAAGTATATATATATATATACAAGTATATATATATACAAGTATATATATACAAGTATATATATATACAAGTATATATAAATACAAGTATATATAAATACAAGTATATATATACAAGTATATATATATACAAGTATATATATATACAAGTATATATATATACAAGTATATATATATACAAGTATATATATTTATACAAGTATATATATTTATACAAGTATATATATACAAGTGTATATATATACAAGTGTATATATATACAAGTATATATATATACAAGTATATATATACAAGTATATATATATATATACAAGTATATATATACAAGTATATATATACTAGTATATCTATATATATACTAGTATATCTATATATATATACTAGTATATCTATATATATATACTAGTATATCTATATATATACTAGTATATCTATATATATATACTAGTATATCTATATATATATACTAGTATATCTATATATATATACTAGTATATCTATATATATATACTAGTATATCTATATATATACTAGTATATCTATATATATACAATTATATCTATATATATACAATTATATCTATATATATACAAGTATATCTATATATAAAGAATATATATATATATACAAGTATATATATACAAGTATATATATACAAGTATATATATACAAGTATATATATATATACAAGTATATATATACAAGTATATATATATACAAGTATATATATATATACAAGTATATATATATATACAAGTATATATATATATACAAGTATATATATATATACAAGTATATATATACTAGTATATATATATATACAAGTATATATATACAAGTATATCTATATATATACTTGTATATATATATACAAGTATATATATATACAAGTGTATATATACAAGTGTGTATATATATATACAAGTATATATATATACAAGTATATATATATACAAGTATATATATATATATATACAAGTATATATATATACAAGTATATATATATATACAAGTATATATATATACAAGTATATATATACAAGTATATATATACAAGTATATATATATATACAAGTATATATATACAAGTATATATATATACAAGTATATATATATACAAGTATATATATATATACAAGTATATATATATATACAAGTATATATATACAAGTATATATATACTAGTATATATATATATACAAGTATATATATACAAGTATATCTATATATATACTTGTATATATATATACAAGTATATATATATACAAGTGTATATATACAAGTGTGTATATATATATACAAGTATATATATATACAAGTATATATATATACAAGTATATATATATATACAAGTATATATATATATATATACAAGTATATATATATACAAGTATATATATATATACAAGTATATATATATATATATATACAAGTATATATATATACAAGTATATATATATACAAGTATATATATATATATACAAGTATATATATATACAAGTATATATATATACAAGTATATATATATACAAGTATATATATATATATACAAGTATATATATACAAGTATATATATATACAAGTATATATATATACAAGTATATATATATACAAGTATATATATATATACAAGTATATATACAAGTATATATGTACAAGTATATATATATATATACAAGTATATATATACAAGTGTATATATATATATATACAAGTATATATATATACGAGTATATATATACGAGTATATATATATACAAGTGTATATATATACAAGTGTGTATGAATATACAAGTGTGTATATATATACAAGTATATATATATACAAGTGTGTATATGTATATACAAGTGTGTATATGTATATACGAGTATATATATACAAGTATATATATACAAGTATATATATATACAAGTATATATATATACAAGTATAAATATACAAGTATATATATACAAGTATATATATATACAAGTATATATATATACAAGTATATATATATACAAGTATATATATATACAAGTATATATACAAGTATATATATACAAGTATATATATACAAGTATATATATATACAAGTATATATATATACAAGTATAATATATATACAAGTATATATATATATATATACATATATATATATATATATATACACACAAAATATTGTAATTTATTAAATATATATGGCGATTTAGCTACACTGAATATTCGACACTTCATCCACTCTAGGATTCATCAGGCTTATGATCCAATTCTGTGGTTGTTTATTATTTTTATATGGTCCTCTTCTATTTAGGATTTTGTTAGCAAATAAGCTTTCTAGTATCCACCGTGACCCTTCCTATCAGACAATGGGCATGCATTTTATCGAACAAAGGATCTGTTTTAAGACTAGTTTGTGGTTTAAGGCAGACATTTTCTTCTTTTTTTT